>NC_047155.1:10648431-11319967 GCF_009819705.1 Hippoglossus hippoglossus
CATTGGTTGGATGTGTTAGAGTTAACTCACCTCATTTCATACTGTAAGGGAGGTCAACTCGAATAGCAAATGTCTTCTTGGTGTAGATTTATTGTTCAGAGAGATTTGAAACAAAAACCATTAAATATTTGTTTGGACATTCCCTGTGACTTTTGACTGACTGTCGATTGTTCTGTTATTTCCATGGTTCCAGCCGAGGGATTCAGGTTATTTTCGCCTAAAGCAAATAAAATATCAAAGCTACATTTTAGCATTAAAGTACAGTGTGTGTTGAGGTAACATCACTTTAACACTGTAACACCCCACTATTACATTGGTTTGTTTTGTGTGTTTAAGCTATGTGCTTGTCTCTGTACTAACATACACATCCTCTCAATTATCTATCCTGAATGATGTTAACTCAAACCTATGTTAAGTCTCTTATTTTGAATAGTTGTTTTTTTCTCGACAATTTAGTTTCTATTAAATCCAGATATGCAATAAATCCACTGTCTCTGTTGCTGCAGGTGATCTGCTTCCAGCTGATGGTGTGTTGATCCAGGGCAATGACCTGAAGATCGATGAGTCATCACTGACCGGAGAGTCAGACCACGTGAAGAAGGAAGCGAACAGGGACCCCATGCTGTTGTCTGGTAGGATGCCAGCAGAGGCTCTCTCTTGATGTAGATGAGATACTGTCACTGTCGTGTTTTCGTACAAACTATATTGATTTGCTAAGGAGAAAGGGACAAAAGGCAGAGGTGGTGACTCAACTTTGACACTGTCTATACTTTTCCTCTTCTATGATATTGTTATCTCCTTTGTGAAAGTGGCTTATTTCTGACTTTTAACTAATTTAGTTTAATGTTATTGATTTCCATTCATTGCTTTCAATTGAATGACAGAAATATCCTGTTGTACATGTTTCTGTAGAGGATTCAGAATAATTGGTTTATAATCATTTCAGTCGACAGCCTCAGGAAAATGTTTGAAGTTGTTATAATATTCAAGTTTTTTTTTTCTACCTCCTTTTACAGAACTATTGTAAAAAAAAAAAAAAAATCAAATCAAATAACAGGCAGTACCTCAGACAGAAAACAAAAAGTCTTTAATTATAATCTGAATATAAATGCAGACGACACTACCGCCTGCCTGGAAGTCACTGTTTTTTAATCTAGTTTTCACCTTTTTATTGCTTCAGTATTTGCTGCAGCTGTGTCAACAGAATTTGCAGCTGTATGATTCTTAGAAATAACGAATATCACTGGTACCACAAACGTTGGTTAATCTGTTCTCACATCTTTGCTGCCTCCTTTAATTAGTCTCTTATTCACGCTCATCGACTCGCTTTGGCAAAGGTTAATCGTTTTCTATGTGTGTACTGTACATATTCACATACACAATGTTGTGTAGCCTTCAAGTGTTTGCACACTGACACAATTGTTTTACCTGACTGCGGCGCTCAACTCCATCACGTTAATTTTAGAATATAACAGTAAATGAAGATGTCGACTTTGGGGTTTATTAATGTTTGTTTAAAGTGTTGGAATTGTCGCTCTTTTCCGCTGCTCCTCAGTTTTCAATCAATCTAGCAGGACAATATGTATGTTTATAAAATGTATGTACGATGAAACTGGAACACAGTGACCTAACAAACACACCTAGGAATATTTTCATAATGTCATCCTCAATATGGAGCCGTTCTATAGTCAGAGTCAGAGCAGGGTGCAGACCACTGCTGACGTCAACTTTCACTAACAGAAAGTTCACAATCATGATGGAGGTGCAAAGAAGGTTATTTTTAAGCAAGCAGAAGATATTTCTACTCTAGCTGTAACATATTATTATTATTATTATTAAATATTATCTCGCCTGTTCCCAGGGACTCATGTGATGGAGGGGTCAGGGCGCATGGTGGTGACTGCCGTCGGTGAGAACTCTCAGACTGGCATCATCTTCACGCTGTTGGGGGCCAGCACAGAAGAAGAAGAGAAGAAAGAAAAGAAAGGTAAGATGATTATATCATTAATTTATCATCTTATTAATATTTGCAGATAGAGTTTTTCTGCAGTTGCTTCTCGAACTACTGAGGCAATTAGTTTTTCCGACATACAAGCTTTTACTAACTATGTACAGTCAATGCATGTTAGGCCTGTCTTTAAGGATTCATAAAGGTTATAAACAACAATGAATCAATGACCACCTGCTTAAACTCACATTTCAACTCTATGCAGTTTATTGTACATAATGAGGCCTCTGTGCACAACAGTCGTTGCTGCATGTGTATAAATACTGTATGAAATGAGTGATGCTGGTACAGTTGTGATCTGCAGTGTCCAGCATCAGGTGCATCATTGTTCTTCCTCTCTTTATCATTCCCCCTTGAAGATCGGGCAGCGGAAGACGGACACCGGAATACAGGTAGAGTATCACCTTGCTATGACCTCTGGGAGTGATACTTGATCCTTTAGATCTCACCCCCCTGATGTTTCCCCCCGATAAACCACCCTGACGCTTCACTCCTGTTCCTTTAGCCAAGCACCCTTTCCTTCAGTTTCAATTCCTCACTTAAAAAGAGAAGCCTCATCATAACCACAACACTGCATCTTTTTAAGTGCTGACAGATGACACATTTCACAAAGCATAATCCTCTCCTGCTATAACACGCTGTGCTTTCATCTAACTAACTAGCTAAAGCATTCAACGCCGGCCTGTTTCATAGACGTGTTGAATGCCATGAATAGAGAAAGGCTGTCAGACTCATTTTATTGCTGCACAACAGAACAATGACAGGAGAGCGACAGCCTTGCAGGTGTACAGCACACGTACCAGCAATACAGAGTAAAGTAGAAAGTATAAGCTTCATTAAGATGCATATTACATTAGGTACATTTACTTCTGTCGTGATTTGAGGCCCCTGTTACCTGTGCCTCTTTGGACAGCTGTGAAGCTTGCGTGGATATCACACTGTATGTTGTGTTTCAGAACTGTCTCACTACACGACGCAACAGTAAACATGTCACCCTCTGTGAAAAATACTTTCTTCCTCCAATCTTAACAGGAACAAAAACTGTATCTCTTCACGTTTGGACTTGTACCGTAATTGTTTCCCTAGGAATTCGGACACCACTCGCTATGTCATCAGCAGCCGACCAACTTTATTAAAGTGACAAACATTATAATAGTCATACATCTGACAACTGCAGGACAAACAGAACAGATTAATCTATTGATCAATACACAGTCAGTCACCACATCTACATGAGCTATTTCAATGTAACGTAAGTTCTGTCCATAGTTCTGACCCCTTCATTTGTTTTAAGGGGTTAAAATACACTACAGTTGTACATAAATTTCTGTTAATATCCAACAAGAAAAACTACCATACAATTTCCTTTAATACTTCCTTTAATAATAACTAATCTTATCTGATCTTAAACGGATTAATTTCAAGTTACATTGAGATTATATAAATATAACTTATTTATTCTTATTTAACTTATTCATAACTTTATTTTTCAGATATATTTTTTGATGAAACAATGCTCACATAAGAAATACCAGCAAAGTTGCTGCTGGGTTGTTTCATTAGAGAACGCAATAGTTTGAGAAAATAAATCATCGAATTGTGATAAAACTTCTGAACTGCTATAATTTGGTGTGTTTTTGTGAACAATGAAGCAAAAATACCAGAAAGAGCTGAAGAAGAATCCAAGCAAAACAGAATCTTTCATTCCATTTCTTTTTTTTTCATTGATTACAGTTTTTTTTTTAAAGACATGCAAGATCCATTCTGGGTTTTTGAAAAATAAAAATAAATAATTTTAACTACAAAACTTCTCAAAAAAATGTCTTGCGCCCCCAACTTAACTAGTTGGCACATGTGTATTTCCTTAACTAATACCCAAGTGTGATACGAAGGTAACTGCACTTGCTTGAGGTTCTTGTTTAGTGATGATCAGTGAATTCACACTGGTCAGAGATGACATGTTGAAAGATGAGTGAAAGAGGCCATCTGCCAAACTGGAGTATCCATCAGGAAACAGAGGGGTGGTCTGCGTCACCACCTGCAGCCTTGAAATACCATCTCATGCAGCTTAACTCCCACTCACACCCTTATTCATGTGGCCATTACAACTCACATGAGGCTATGTGGGTCAACAACTAGGTGTTAACAACTTCCCAAACAATGAAATACCTGCGACTCCCCCCAGTTAGACCTAAAGAATAGTTTCAGATGAGGATGGAAATGTCTTACAGGACCTCAAGCACATTCAGTTTCCTGTGTATCACACTTGAAAATGCCAAGACCTGGATTTCTGAGAATCCTCATTTCCCTGGCTAATATGTGAGCCCTTTTACATTTTTTGTTGTTACATCGGATAGTTAATTTTTAAAATTGTTATGTAACAAAAGTTTTAACATATTTATTTCACATATTTTGCTGAAATCATGATTTTGTGATGCTAAAAGCTTTAACACGAATAACATGGTTGAAATTAACTTCTCACTGTGTGACAGTAAAATGACAATAAATTCAATCAATACATATTATGACAGAGGTCAAATACAATATTAGCACCACTGATACAGACTTTTATACAGTACACTGAAACAAAAATGTGTCTTGTTGAACCAATTTACCGTAGTTTTTTTTTTATTATTCGAAGCTCTGGCTTCTGTTGTATCATTTTCCATGTTATGTTCAGATTTCATGTTTTATGTTTGTCCAATGTTTGTATATTAACATTTCCTAAAGCTTGTGAGTTAGGTAAATATAATAACAGTTACATACACAAATAAATGCACACATTTTAGCCTTCACACACAGTCTACACATGCTGAATTTATTAAATGTGCTATAACCATGTTATTTCTGTTCATTGTCCTGTGTGTGCATATGTGTGCGTGTGTGTGTGTTGTGTGTGGGCGCTTGTGTGTGTTTGTTTTGTTCATTCACGTTCGACCCTCATGGCTAGACTGCTCCCATCCCCCTATCCACCCTATCGCAACTATAGCCACGGATGGGGCTGCAGGCATTAATGCCCCTGGCAGTGGCAGCCTAATTAATGGTAGGTTGACCAACCATCTGATCTTTGATGTCTCTCTGTCGTGACCTCTGACTCCTTCTACCTTCACCTTTCTCCCGCTGCCTCCTACCATGGGCGCTCACCCTCTGCTCTACCTTCTCTCTCATGTGTTGGACTCCTTTGTATCAATCCTGCCAGTGCATGTCCTCTTTATTTGTAGAAATTAGTCTATTGTATTTTTCCCTCTGTGCTATTGTTGATATTTTAATGCTTTCAATCAAGTTGGAAAAATCTGTAACGACTTAGACTATTGCTCCAAATAAAAGCCTTTATTAGGTGAAAGTAGTAAAAGTGGTGGAAACCTTATAAAACTTGATATATTCCTTTATAAAATACAAAGTTTGTGAAGAATTTGGTGTCTTCAAAGAAGTTGTTTGACAATTCATTGGATTTACCAATCATCCACACTGTCTCCTGGCTAAGTAAAAGGCCAGCACATAACCTCCACATGTTGGTTTTACACTTGGATTTTGTACAGATCAGAGAAGAGCAAGCAAGATATACCGTGTTTATTACTGAGCTTTAGATGTGTTGTTAGGCAGATTTTTTAAATAATTTGACAGCATCCAGTGAGCTGTTTTACCTTCTTTCCACTCATTTATGCTAAGCTAAGCTAACTGGCTGCTGGCTGAAGCTTCATACTGAGAATGGTATTTAACCTCTCATCTGAAAAGAAAGTTGACCCACAATAAAGAATGACCCTGAATAAGTAAAAACAAAATATCTGTTACGTAGGTTCAGATTTCTGACCGTAAACAAGATGCCACTTGAATAGTGAGGGTAAAATCCTACTGTAGGGCCATCTCCCTCAGTTTGGGGTCCTCTGAGATTGCTTAGTGCAAATCCTTCATTTCTGTTTTAGCTGGACGGGATGCCAAAAGATTAACTTCAGTCATTGTTGCACTGGGCTCTCTCTTATCCTCGTCTCCTTGGAGAGCAGCCCCAAAGTGTTTGTACTCAAGGCAGGAAGGGGCGTGATTTGCATTGTAATGGTGACCTTGTGCTGTCCTGGGCTGGAATGGAGCGATTTGTCATCTTCAGCTTTATTTTGACTCTGGGGAATTGGCTTATGTGGACGTGGAGGTGAAACGAGGCATTTCTGTTCCCCACAATATTCATGCAGAAGATTCCGTGGAAATCTGCTCTTCTGGCTCCACCTGAATAATTATCTTTCGGCGTTTTAAGTCTAAAGCACTGAAATGTGGATTCTGTGCAATTTATAGCCTGCTTACCACTGAGACAAACAGTGCATATCTCTGTAATTATAGCCTGGGAAGATAATGGGATCAACACTGCAGTGTATAATAAATGCTCTCTTAATTGTAATGTCTTATTTTGTAAACACAATGTGTGTACATTTGATTTAAAAGCGCAAACATCAAAGAAGAATGTTAAGTATTGTATTAGACTACAAAGAAGATAAAGAATACTGCTTGATTTTAGTATACTTCTTGTATAAGCAGAATTCATGCGCATAACCACAATTACTGTCCCCGAAGTTAGATTTAGATTTTCCTCCAGTTGTTCTTATGTAACTTCACCACGTGGGCGTCTCGCTTTCTCTCTCTCTCTCTCTCTCTCTCTCTCTCTCTCTCTCTCTCTCTCTCTCTCTCTCTGGTCACTATATCGTTCAGATCTCCAGTCTGCTGCCCTCTGAGTGTGTGATCTTGCATGTGCCGTCTGAATTCTCCTCTAATGCATGCCGTCTCTCGTATTTGTGTGTGTGTGCGGGTTTGGGGTGTGCTCTCCCTCACTGTCAGTGTTCGGTGCAAATGCTGCATCTATGTCTTGAAATCCCATTTTATACCCTGACGATTTGTCACTGATATTTGATAATATGTGTGGAATTACCTGTGCTCACAATGTGCGTCTTTCAAATCAGAATATGAATAGATTATCAGCAGAAAGTGTGCAGTTTTCCTTATTAGTCTTCTGGATATTCTTTTGTCACACTCTATACTTTGATATCAAAATATTTATATTTCAGAAAGACCCATTAAACATTTTTATTAACTGGTTATTATGCAATGAAATAAAGTCCATTAAATCCTTATTTAAATTTGCACACTACAGTTTATTTTATGAACCCCTTGCTGCTAGTTATAGCTGCTAGTTACATTACATCACTTACATACCATGAGCCTTTCTATGTGACTGTCGCGGTGACGTGGTATTAAAAGTCATTTTCCTGTCTCCTGTCTGTGATTCTTTGGCTCTCACTGTCTGTTTGTGTGTTGTCTCTGTGCTGATGATTTGTTGACTTGTCTGCCTTGGTTATTTTTGTCGTTACTGTCTTGTATGTCTCCATCATAGGTAAAATGCAAGATGGCAATATGGAGAGCAACCAGATAAAAGGTAATCAAACCATATCGTTCACTCTCTCCTCTCCTGCCTCTTCCACCTCCTCCTCCTCCTCTTCCTCCTCCTCCCTCCTCCTCCCTCTTCTTCTCATCTTTTCCCTTCTATGGTGTGTGATGTAAGCTCTGGGTCAAATGCAGGTGGAAAATCCTGTGGTACTTTATTTATTTAAGCCTACTTTTTTGTTCTAAACAAAGGATTGTGCTCTGCTAATTCTAGTGTTGGAAGGACTGAGACCTTTTATTTGACCCAGGTTTTACTTGCAGTCATATTAGGTTAGAAACTGCTCTTCACTGTCTGTCAGCGATGTATTGTCCCTGGTCTGTTGTTCTGTTGTTGTTCGTGTCGTGTTGTCGACTTGTCTTGTTCTCTCAAAGAGAACAACTTGTTTCTCAACTAGTGTATCAACTCAGACTTCCATTTTCCATCCAAGTTACCCCAAACTGTCCTTTTAGTTCTCTCCCTATAGATATATACCACATTCCCTGGTTTCCCCTGTATACTGTTCATGAAACTTTATGACATAATTGGTCTGGGATTAAATACATGCTGTGTTATTTCTGATGGTGTCCTTTAGGGGCATAACTTTAGTTTAAACAATCTAAAGTAAAAAAACTAACAAAGAAGAAATATATTCCTTGAAATTTTTGATTTGTGAATCATTAGCATTCTTACCATTTAAATTTGTTTTATTTTATCAACGTGTATGAGTATCTAAAAGTGTATTTAAGTCTAAGCATTCATGTCATGTCAAAATACACTGATTAGCCGAAACTTTATGACCACCCCTGGCTAATATGGTGTTGGTCCAAAACATGTTTCGGCTCATTGGTGAATCTTTCCTCTGTTAAAACAAAAGCATAGTGAGGTGGAATAATAGAAACAAGATGAAAAATGTAAGGTTTCACCAAAGCAAAACAAAGCAGTGAATGGGACAAATGAACATAATGCAGCTTTTAGGAGATGAGCCTTCGTCCTGAGTTTCTTTTACTTTGAGCAGATTTCTGTGTGTCTGGTGTTACGGAGGAGGAAAAACAAAAGGCACAGCCAGAGAGTTTGACAAATGCTCTACATTAAAAGGTTTTTCACAAGCATCAAACACGTGCATTATTGTGATTGGGTAACTGGCCTGGAATGATTCCTGGTAATGGGTTACATTAACAAAGAAGCACTGCGCTGTGTGGGCGTGCGTGTGTGCGCGCGCGTGTGTGTGTGTGTGCGTGTGCGTGTGTGTGTGCGTGTGCGTGTGCATGTGTGTGTGTGTGTTAGATCGAGACAGAGTGAGGTAATTTAGGATCTACTTCCAGTTTTTTTTTACAGAAGACCTTGTTTCTACAGCATAAAGCAAATACAATATCAATTACTCTTCTGAGTGATTAAAAGTAAGTAATGTATCAATCATGTGCTTTAGAAAATTATCTTTAACAGCCATTTGGATTTGGACAATTTGACAGGTGAAAAATGTGTAAGCCATTTTGATTAAGTCGATTTTTAAAGCAGGTAACTGTCGACAGGCTTATTGTGTTTTGTGTCCTTCCTCATGATGAGTTTGTTTCAGTGAAATGTGAGATCACATATGATTCATGTACATTAGTATGTGCTTTTCAATTATTATTTAATTATTAAGCAGGCTTTTTACAAACTTAAGTAATCTGTGAACATGACATATCCCTTGGATGGAGGACTACTTATTCATCACTTAGTGTATATATGTGGTTGGGATGATACGATAGCACAACTGTTAAGAATCATATTGCTTCACTTTACTATAGCATATAAGACCTTTATTACTATACTTTCTTTACGCTTGATGGTTCACAATCCATTGGATTTTACCAAGAAGGCAATCTTAAGACCAAAAATAGACACTCCTCATTTTGATGTATCTAAGGTTTAAACATACCAATACTTTAATCTTTTTATGGGACCTCAAGCTATTTTTTCTCATTTTAAGTTGTGTATAACCAAGTGTATCACCTGGGTGTCACAGCCTGGCTCCCTCTTCCCCCTCATTTCTTCGGTTTAATCTCCATTTCTAACAAGGCTGCTTTCTGTATTTTTTCTGTGGTGATTACAGTTAAGAAGCAGGACGGAGCAGCTGCCATGGAGATGCAGCCTCTGAAGAGTGCTGAAGGCGGAGAGACCGAAGAAAAAGAGAAGAAGAAGCCGTCCGTCTCGAAGAAGGAGAAGTCCGTGCTGCAGGGGAAGTTGACCAAACTGGCTGTCCAGATTGGGAAAGCAGGTACAGCAAAGTCCACATGGACAAGTCCATCACTCAGTCAGGCAGTTAAATCAGGGACAACAAGGTAATGATCCTTCACCCTGTCCATCAAAGCAAGATATTGCACAAAGGCAAGACTCACTTCTTAGGCCACTTATAGCAGTTAGAGCAGGTAGGAAATAATTGTCAGAATTATTAAACATAAGAACCTGTGCACTTCATTTTTCGAAATGACTCGCCTTCAAGGAAATTGCTGAGTCATTGTCATGGAAACAACTGCAGCTTTCAACTGTCGTCAAAACCTTTTATCATCAATTGTCATTTAATTTAAAGTCATTTTTGTCAGAAGATTTCTTACACACTTACAAAAGAGATAGATTTGTACCAGTAAGTAGTTTTAGCAACAGATGCAAATGTTCCCACATTGTGGGTTTCATCCCAGCAGCAACATAGTGGGATTATTGTTAAACAAATGTTATCCCGGCAATGCAAAGGTTTCCTGACCAGTCTGGAGAATTCAGGATTCTTTAAAGTTGAATTTCAAAATCTTACGTGACTGCTGTCAAAGGAGTTCAAAGAACCTGGAATAAAGCAGCTTTTTTCTTATTTCACTTGAGCTGTTATATCCGGCTGCTGGTCTGAGTGACGGAATGGGGACGTGGCGTCAGAACAATGATATACCATGGCTGGATTAGTGTACGAGCAGCACTGTAAGATCATATGTTGTTCCAGTGAGAGTGGTAGAAAATATTTGGACTTGATACACTTACAGAGTCGTGACCTTCTAGCATATATGTCAGGTTTTATTTACTGTATTTTACTGTGGCTCTTCTGATCTGAATCTACCTGAAGCAAACTATCATTAGCACATAATGATTTTTTCCCACACACGCTGGCATGTAGTTAAGCCCACAAATATTAGTTTTAGACATTTGACAATAGAAGGATTTTTGATATGTGGTTATGGTCACCCACAAGCAAGCACACTCTAAGATGATTGTAAGTGAGACCTTATTAAAGATGAATGCAGTCTAATAGAACAGCCCTGCAATAATTTCTATGTTAATGAAAGTTAGAATTCTATAAGATTTAGAGAGGTGTTGATTCAATTTTATGATAATTTTGGAGGTGCTCTTACCGTCACTTATTGATAATTCCAGGTCATTAGAAAATATCCCATTCAAAAAATAAGCACCTATGGAATAGCACATTGTTTATTGTATGATGTTACATTCCTTTTCATGGATGTTACAATATGAATTAGGATAGGGTTAGAGTTGGTCTCTGGATGTGACACTAATCAAATCAACAGACAAATTTCCCCATGTGTATCAACAAAGTGTAAAATAAAGTGAAACTCCTCTTAGACTTAGTCTCTTGAGTATCAGACACTCCCTCCAGCAGTTTCCAATGAGAACATGTTGTTTGTTGCATGTTTCACTTTTATCTTATATCAGTATTTTTTCTTGGCTGACACCTGTTGTATCTTTCCCAGGTTTGCTCATGTCGGCCATCACAGTCATCATCCTGGTCCTGTACTTTGCCATCGACAACTTTGTATTGCAGAAGCTCCAGTGGTTGCCAGAGTGCACTCCCATTTACATCCAGTACTTTGTCAAGTTCTTCATCATCGGTGTCACTGTGTTGGTGGTGGCCGTACCGGAGGGGCTGCCGCTGGCCGTCACCATTTCCCTAGCGTATTCTGTCAAGGTGAACAATGTCAGACACTGCACTTACACTGTGGTGCCGTTGTACCCCAGTAAGGGCATGTATGCATTTTTAATGGTTCTCTGAGCTTTAGTTTAATATATTTTCAACAAAACTTTAGCAGTAGCTTAAAAAGGGGGGGGGGGGAATATCACAGATTTTTTTATGATGGTGTTTATTCTTTTATGGTATTTTCTCTTATTTTAATTTAACTTTTTGGGGTAAATGTCAGCACCAGAGTGAACATTTTGATTTGCTTGAATACATGAGGATTAGTTAATTCCTGCATTGTGTTAACACACTTATCAATTCACAGACACGAAAAGAAAAAAATATTTTGATGAAGGCCAAGTACTAAAAGTTTTTTGTTTCTTTGACTGCTGTGAAAAGTTATTTAAGCACTTAAACATATTATACAAGCACAAACATCCCTCTTCTTGTATTTGTCTTCATTTATATCCACTGAAGTTCAAGCAGTGCCAGTGTGTACTGGGCTTATTAAGACATTTACAACATTTTTAGGTGCAAATATGTCCCAATCATCATGCTGTTTCCTACCAACAGAAAATGATGAAAGACAACAACCTGGTGCGTCACCTGGATGCGTGCGAAACGATGGGCAACGCCACCGCTATCTGCTCTGACAAGACAGGCACGCTGACCACCAACCGCATGACGGTCGTGCAGTGTTACATTGCAGATGTGCACCACAAATTAATCCCAGACCCTGGACTTCTGCCCCCCAAAACACTCGACATACTGGTCAATTCCATCGCAATCAACAGCGCCTATACCACCAAGATACTGGTAAGCCATCTGTGATGGGAGCCACTGTTGAACAAAACTCGATTTCTGATGCCTTGTAAATGAACTGACATAATATTATAGCAGGAAATATTTTCACTTATTTATCACATACAAAATCCGAATTAGTCTTTCTTATTTAAGTTTAAACACCACATATTAATATCACATGTGGGACTCTCTATGAACCCATGTCTGTATTTTTAAGATTTTCCATTAGAGTAAAACTTGTATAGCCAAGACTTAGATCTCAGCTGGGTGTGAGTGGGTGTCACCATATGATGAGATCAGCCCGGATACAGTGAGACAGTTCTGCAGTGCTTTCTTCTTGGCTGAGCAGGCAGTCGGTGTCCTTGGCTGCTGCTTTAGATTCATCAAGCATTCACTCAACTTGTCACCTTGAGGACGGTTGTGCATTTTTGTCTTATCTCTTATTCAGAGCGTAGCCGACTGTAATTGAATCCAATCTGTCTAAGATGGTCCCTTGTTTACAGTGAATTCATCAAAGGGAAGTTTTCCCTGAGCCATTTAGACCTACATGTAGTAAGAGAGAGAGAGAGAGATAGATAGATGTATAGATAGATAGATAGATGTATAGATAGATAGATAGATGTATAGATAGATAGATAGATAGATAGATAGATAGATAGATAGATAGATAGATAGATGGTGTGCACGTAGACAGACAGATGGACACGCAGACTTTTGTTATCAGGGAATCTGAAATCTGTTTGAACGGATATTTCTTCAGGCCCCAGATCTAAAGTAGTTTTATCATAATCAAGCGTTTTTACAAACCTATCCTGGAAAGCAAAGATCGCCAAGATAAAGATGTCTTCAGACAGTTGGAGCTCCATGCTTGAGTAATCTTTTCCTGGCATGACCATGTGCACTCACCTGCACACAGACACAGACACCATTTGTGCTTGTCTGTGTGTCAGTACCCTTGGAAACCCCTCTGGTGTCTGTTCATTGAAGGCTGACAAACTGACAAATGCCCTTACTTGCATAATATAGCCGAGCAGGTTGGACATCTGCGTTTGAAGGATCCCACAGATTTCCCTCTCTACCCCTCAAGGCACAATCGCAGTGTTGGAGTATTGGTGAAGACAGAGTGTGCTACAGATTCTAGTTCTAACTTGAACATACAGTCGATACACTCAGGCAGTGCAGTTGCTTTGAAGTTGCCTCAGCTTCCCCCCTTGCCACAGCATTTCTCTACCCAGACGTGCTACATTAACAAGATGTTATCCCGTTTGAGAAACCTGGAGGAATGCTTCGCAGCATTACATCAGACTATTGTACCTCTGCAGCTGCTTAGCTCGACGGAATTAAGCACCGGCAGAGTGAAGCTTAGCCTGGGTGGATTAAATGGCACCTTTAGTCTGTTTTAATCTCTTCATTCATAAAAGAAGTTACCTCATTCCACTAAGGTGGAAGTTAAACTCAGGGTAAACTTCAAATGATATTACCTACAGTAATGTGCTAAGCTACCTGACTTCATCACTGTTATACACATATACAGTAAATACACAGGGATTTATTGCATAAATATAATATGAAACATCAGATTTAGTACATAAATAGTGAGTAGTAGTGTTGGCAGAAATGTGTTTATTTACTGAGGGCTCTTATTAGCATGAAGGAAAGCAGCCCAGTGAAAGCGAGATGATTAAGGGCAGATATACAGTAATTAGGGAATGAGATGAACTCAAAGCAGGATGCAAAAGGGAAAATTCTGAAGAATATTTAGCGCATCTCTTCCTTCCTCCCTCCCTCCCCCGACCACCTCCCTCAGCGCCGCTCCTGCAGTATGCTGGCTGGTGTGTTCTTATATAAGAGGCCAATCCTGTGGGATGCCCGGATGGCTATGGGATTCTTTGATGGCCACCACACAAAGGCACAAAGGCAAAGAGGCAGGCTTTGATACCTATATCAGTCGCCCACCGCCTCTCTGGCTTCATCATACAGCCACGGGTGTAACTCTGCCTCTTCTGTCAGCACATACAGACTCTAAAGTGGAGAAAGCTTCTGCTCAAGGGAGGAATTCACACACACTTACCGAACCCTGCACACATACAGTATATGCACCCTCACACGTATCGTACACACGTGCACATGCTCATAGATACTTGATTCACAAATACAATTTGAAACCTGAGTGTATAAAAGTATTTTTTTAAGGCTTCAGGTGTTTTTGCAAGTTCTAGTATTTATAATGTAGCAGGTGTTTTTAATGTTTCTTGAACTGTATCGCTGTGCACTCGTATTCATATATTATGAACATTATACTGGCATAAACGAAGTGCACAAGCAGATCCCAGCAGCCAAATCATGCACGTTACATAGCAACATATCGCTCAGTGACGTCATTTCAAAGGAACATGCATCATCCCCAGTGGCAAGAGCCCCATAGCAAACACTCGCCCCATAGAATAAGCTGTGCTTTCATTCTTTTCTTTTTCTTTCACTTCACATCCTTAGTTTTGACGTTGTCCTTTAGAACTGTGCGTGTGTGTGTGTGCTGTGTAAAGTGCAGATGCCAACACACACAAATGTCAGCCGCGCACACACATCTGTCATATCTGGCATACTGACACTGTAGGAGGTTCTCAGATCACAGGTGCATGTTCTCACAGCACAGTGGTGTGTGTTTAGCATGGCTGTGTGAATGTCCTGGGAGCTCAGTCTCGTGTTGCTTCAACCACCTGCCCAGGTCATTATTCCGGTTAGTGAGGCACAAACACACAGACACACACACACATGGATGGCGTCAGTTGTGTAGTGCACATGCTTTTGGGAAATGAGTAAACCATTTCAATAAAAAAGAAAAAGAAAGATTCAGCAGGGTGTTTCAGATGTTGAAATATAGACGTAATTCTGTTAAATCCGAAAAATCCCATGTGTTGATCTACAATGAGCAATTTGTAGTTTTTAATTAAAATAAACGGCTTCATTTGTTTTCCGTAGTGAGTGTGTAGTGAGCTTGTGGTGTAATTTGGCTTTGGCTCAGTGTTTTTGTCATCTGGACATAGTGTACTTGTTTGCACATGGAGGAGAGATGAGTGTCTTGGATGACTTTAGCTCAAAGCTCCCATGTGTCCCCATGTTTGGAACATTTTTGGCCACGGACGTCCACAACAAACCTATGTCCAAATGTCTCTTCTCCTCTCCTCTCCTCTCTTCTTTTCCTTTCTCTTCTCCTCTCTTCTCCTCTCCTCATCACATCAGAATGACAATGCTTTGATGTTTAAACGGCACAAATCATAATGGGCTCCTTGCATTTCCCTCACACATGACATGGTAGATTTCATGCTTTCATTGTTGTGTTATGTTGCACATCAAAGATTAATTTGGAGCGTGAGGTCAGTGATAATGCCGCTGATCAGATTTAAGATTACTTTATAAAAAAATACAGTGAACAAAATGAGCCAGGGACTCGTGTGCGACTGACATTTTATAGTTATTTTTTGTAGTGTTTAGCAGATCACCATGGTTGTTGTTTTTGCAGCCCTGATAGAAACAACCTTAAAAATACATTAGGAGCTTTACCCATTTGTGACCAAAATGTACCAAATGCAAGAAATAAACATAATAAAACTGAACTAAGCAGTAACACAGAAGCAGTTAATGTTAACAAAACTTTTGATTTGAATCGATTATTGTAGCTTTATATTCATTGTACTGAAAGGAAACTCTCAGTGTAGAGGAACAGCGCAGTCAGACTGTAAAATAAAACTGAATTGTATTGGTGTAAATATATAAGTGAAAAACAAGGCTACACAATATATTACTTTTGTGTGACCAGATTTGCATTTACACCCTTCACACACACAGATTTGATTTGACACATTACTTTGTGTGATGTCTTATTGTTTTAGAAATCAAATATCTGTAGCAGTCAGGCAAATAAAGGACTTAATGAGTCTAAAGGAAATAAACGGTCAGAGATCAAAGCTGAAAGCAAATGGAAGAGGGAGAGTGGAGCAAAGAGAGGATTAATGCAAAAAAGGATGAAAGAAGATGGGAAAATTATACAAGAAGAGGAGCTAGAAACCACACTCGCGTGACAAGTGTCCTCATCATGGACTGTACGACTGTATTACTGCCCTCCAGCACGCCTCCAGTTCTTAGCCCAGTTGGCTGGTACAGTCATGTTGAGAGCTAGAATACCATCCACTCCTACATGCAAAGAAGGAGCAGGAGGGAAGGCGAAGGCAGCGGGGGTGAAGTGGCTTGTTAGAGACTGGGGAACCTGATAGTGAGGAAGAAGAAGAGAGACATCTGGAGTGAGGAAGGAGCAAAGCAAGCAAAGATAGGAAAGGAGGAGAGTGGGAGAGTTTAAGATGGAGAGAAGTGTGGTGAAAAGATGGTGATGGAGTGTGAATAGAACCGGGAAGAAAATGGAAAGATGGAGAGGAGAACGGGAAGGAACAGGAGGGATGGATTAAGGAGAGCCCTGGGCAGAATAGGAAGTAAAGTTGCCAGCTCTCCCTCTGGCATATGTCCTTGCCTGCGGGAGAACCAAAGTACCAGTGAGAGGGCATCTGGTCGTTCGCCACGTCCAGGCAAGGACACGCCAACAGTGGGGAGTCATGCCAACGCTGCACATCTTATGCCAGCAACTGTCCTTGTAAGTAGAAACCCACGTCAAGCAGGACCTCTGCGGAATATCCAACAACGAAAGGCAGTGATGCTGCCGTCTGCAACGCGACAGGCACGTGGTTCAGAAGGGTCGTCTCTTAAGTAATCATGGGTGTGTTTCGGACATAACATTCAATAAACATGCTGCTCAGATGGGAAACTTTGTTGGTCTGAAACTGTGTCGCACTTGGCACTATATGTATTAAAAGACCCTTATATGTAAAATTAAAAACAGAACAAGCACGCTTCAGCTCTTTACTAGTGCAGTGTCCATCCTAAACCTGCCTGTTTGGAATGGGCTGTTTGTTTGGCCTGTGGTAATCCTGGTTGCAGTTTTCTTTCTGAAACTGTAAAAGTGACCTGCAGCAATTGAGCCACAGCAAATAAAGACCGGCTGCAGGGCTCAGTCCACAGAACCCTAAAGCCACGTCACCGCTGTTGCACAAAGAGCTGTTTACCTGTTTATTCAAAGTTTAGTGAAGCTTGACTTTCTGCAGAACCCCGAAATGGAGAATCAGTAACCGTTGCCGTTGTCGTGACCACTCTGTTGACGAGTCTCAGTCGAAACAATCTTCTAATGTTGAACATTATTGCACCAAATTCAAGACAGACAGACGGATATATCTGGAATTAGTTAATAGATGAACTGGATGAAGCAATAGAAACCGAGGTATAAATGTATGTGAATAAGTTGAATTATTGATACCAACTGACTGAATAATGCTCTTATTTTAGTGAAAATAAGTCTCAAAAGCAAAATATGTTGACTTGTTAAGATAGAGTAGATAGTTGGTAGGAAGACAAATCATGAGGAGTATGAAGAGTCCCTAATGACAACATATGTATAAAGTAATGCAAAGCAAACATAACTTTCATATAGGTTCATATATACATGAGTATTCTGGTGCTGTAATGAGTAAGGTGGTCATTTACATTTAGTGGTTTAGCTTGTTGTTCTGTTGCTGGGAGCTTATTCTCTCAAACACATAGCAGGCAATACAGATGAGCTCATTTGTTCCATCCCCTCATTAGCCAATGACGGGCAGTGTCTTCCTGATGCAATCACTGGTCATTAGGAAAACGCATTAATTCTGTTATTTACCACAAACTCTCCATAAAGTAGTTATACTTCTCTCTGTGTCTGGGAGACACAGCTGAACATTAACCAGATATGTCCAATTACTAGGTGAACATGGCCAAGCGCTCTGATTGGGTTTTAATGATTAATGAGATTTTAGATGACTTTCTCTCTAACCCTCTTGACTGGAACTCCTGGACTGTAGCAGCTGCAAATACAGAGACATGCAAGATACGTCTGAGCCTGAAGGAATCAATATTCATTGTTTCTTTTACAAAATGTGGTTTCAAGATATTGAACTGCGCAAACCAGACATGGGGCAGATGTATCGCCCACTAGACAATTTTCACAAATTACTCAGAATCCTTCAGATTTTGTGCTTCACTTGATGTTTTATTGAAACCAAAACTACCAAACAGAAAAGTGAAAAGTGCAGCTTTGACACTGTTGATCGACCAATTTAATTCAAGTCAATTTTAAGTTATGTGCCACGAGATTCCCTCAAAAGGCCTCAGACTCAATATACAGTGTAACATCCTCTGTCCTTTGACCATTGGCTCATAGAGTGTATTCAAAGATGGACATGACTCCCTAAAAGTTAAGCCAGATCACCTGGATCACCACCTGGTGCTTGGCTGCAACAAATAGTTTTTTCTCAAAGGTGTTTTTTGTCATTTTAGTTGTCTAATTAACATTTGTTTGTTTGCTCATCTTTCTGTTAATTTTGGTTTTAATTTGTTATTTGATGCTATAAAATGGGTTGGAATGATTGACTGCTGAGAGACTTCGCTAATCCACAGTCTCTAGCTCCAAATGCGCAAGATGACAGCATTCATATCTGGGATATTTTGGCATTGTTTCTGGATATTAGAAGGAGGTAGAGATGCTTTGTCCATCTTTACTGACAGTTTATGGTTCTGATACATTCCTTAAAAAACTTTAATAGACTGGATCTCTCTTTCAGGACAGACGGAAAACTTTAATCTCACATGCACAGAGAAGAATGGAGAAGAAAACTAGTACAAATTAAACTATGTTGACTGCATGGAAACATATCTTAGCTATTGTCAGTATCTTTAAATTACACATTAACACAGTTCATTAGCACCCACTATCAAAACCTTGTTAGCCTTTGGAGGAGAACAGTCATTTGGTGGAAAATGTGAGCACGACAATGCCCCATTAATGTGATTAACTACTGTCGATAGAGTCGTTCTCAACACACTGTGGCAAGTGCAGAGTGAGGAAAGCAACGGCAAAAAGTAAAAATTCAAATGTCAAAATGTCAAGCTGTCCTTTTAAATCTAATCTTGGTTGGAGGCTTGTTTGGAAGAAGAACAACAAGCCATCTATTTTGGGGGCAAATAGCACAGACTGAAGGTGTCTGTTTAATAGCAAGTCAGATGTTCATTGTGTGTGTGTGTGTGTGCGTGCGTGCGTGCGTGCGTGCGTGCGTGCTAGAGAAAGAGAGTGTACCTGACAAACTGTTCTACAGCTGTGAGTGGAGGTGTCACATGTACTGTAGGAACTAAGGCCGCGGGAAAACTTGCTGTCACCTCACTACCAACTAATAGGGATCCGACAGAACCAAATTTAACATGTTCTTTAACAGTTCTGAGTTCTATTAAACTCATTAGCAACAACAATCAGCCGACAACAATCGGCTTATTTAGCCCTTATTTTGATTATTTCAAATGACACAATTTATCAATCAACCAAAAATATGTATTTGGGGATGATTAGATTAGTATCATCACACCGTTTTAAATAGAAAACAGTGTGCTTCAAAGAAGAAAAAGCTGTATTTCTTGTATTTCTGTGTGATATTAGGGGAAGAAATAGTAAATGGAGAGCAGCTTGGGGAGAATATTAATAAATATGGACTGGACAAGATGAAATGAGAAAAATAATTCAAGGACTTGTGTGGAGTGAGATGAGTGAGAATCCTGTGAGAGAATCAGAGCCAGAGTCAGAATCCCCGAGAGAGAGAGAGAGAGAGAGAGAGAGAGAGAGAGAGAGAGAGAGAGAGAGAGAGAGAGCACCCTCTCCTTTCCCAAGTCTCTCCTTACAAGTGTGCTTCACCCAGTGTTACGATGGCAACACTGAATCTTCCACAGGCTGACCACATGCACACACTCGCACACTCGCACTTACTGTAAGTGTGCACCTGAACACACCGCACAGATTTCAACAGATTTGACAGATACACACACACACACACACACACACTACTGACCATAAAAGGCTGTGCTGTTGGCTGATAATAAAAACATTCCAGCTCTGAGAGGCAGAGAAAATGCTCCTCTGACATTAGACACTGTAAAATACTTCATTGCTACTCTGAGGTCAACACATTAATCAGTCAGGAGCAGA
The DNA here is from genome assembly GCF_009819705.1 of Hippoglossus hippoglossus. Classification (NCBI taxonomy): domain Eukaryota; kingdom Metazoa; phylum Chordata; class Actinopteri; order Pleuronectiformes; family Pleuronectidae; genus Hippoglossus; species Hippoglossus hippoglossus. The sequence continues at coordinate 10,668,686 of NC_047155.1, forward strand.
ATTTAATAATGAAAGAAATGTCAAATATTCTGTGGTTTCTCATTTTCAAAGGCAAATACTTCCTGCCTGTCTTTTTAAGGACTGTTGTTCGCACAAGATAATAATAAATATTCACTCATTGGAGATAATATTCTGCTGATTAACTGACAGCATTAGTTGCTGCTCTACAACTAAAAAAACTAAACTATTAATGATCATTTCAGTACAACATAACCTGAACAGGTGCTAGCGGGCGCTAGCAGGAGCTAGCGGGCGCCCCACATAAGGAGGCTTGAGTCCTAAGCTGTAGGTTTGGTTCCAACTCGTCCCTTTGCTGTGTGTCTTACCCCCAGTCTCTGTCCCCATTTAATGCACTGTCCTCTCCATAAAGGCAAAAAGCCCCTATAAATATCTTTTTAAAAAGTATGGTGGATAAAATCACACAACACATGTCGTGTTTGATGTTCACGATTCACGTCGCCATGTAGACATGTTGATAGTGAGGTGTTAGCTAAACCGTGGAAGAACACATAGTTCCAAATGTACAATTACAGATTGCAAAGGGGGTTGAGCAGCATGCCTGAAATAAGAACATCCAAATGTGATTCCATCCATCTCATCTGCAAACACTCCCACTCACAGCAACCCCTTCACCTGCTAGCTGCTTAATTATCACCAGCAGCTATTACACTGCTCGCACGGCACTGAAGAAAAGAAGAACATCATCTGTCATTGAACAGAGTCGATCACGGAACAAACAGGGAAGTTTGTTCCGAGGTTTTACTAAACCACAGAGAAATGAAACACAGCTGTGGATGCAATAAAGAATTTAAGATTTAGATGAAAGGGATGGCATAGGTTAAAATATTGTAAAAGGTGAAAATGATTTTAAAGACACACACAGACCAATTAGAAGTGGAAATTATTCTGTATTGCAAAAATATTTGTCTGAAAATAGAAGTGAAAACCTCCTCCGCCTCCCTCCAGCCCCCAGATAAGGAAGGCGGTCTGCCGAAGCAGGTGGGCAACAAGACAGAGTGCAGCCTGCTGGGATTGGTTATGAGCCTGAAGCGGGATTACCAGACAGTAAGAAACCAGATGCCAGAGGAGAAGCTTTACAAAGTCTACACCTTCAACTCTGTCAGGAAGTCCATGAGCACCGTCATCAAACTGCCTGATGGGAGCTTCCGCATGTACAGCAAAGGAGCCTCTGAGATTGTCCTCAAAAAGTGAGTCTGCTTCATGATTTATAATGAGGCGATTCGCAGAATAATAGCAGCATACGCGTTATTGACGAGTAATATCATATGATAAAGTTTTGTGTGGTTTTTTTTATGACACATATAGAAAATACATTTTGAAGAGCTCAATGTATTTGAGAACACTTTCTCCAGGCAGAGAGAGTTTCCACGAGAAGGTCACATAATTGTGACATTTTACAGTTTATTACATCAACACTGCAGTAACAAATGAGTAACTCAGAGAAACATGTGAGATAGGAAGCTTCACACACTGAAGGAGGAAGCAGCATCATAATCAACATTTTACTTTATAATTGCAGGTAGGTTTCTTGGTTGTTACACTGTGGAAAATGTTACATTTGTCTTAAATTTGCAGGGAATCGGTTCATTTATTTTCAATCATATTTGCTGAAATTGCAGTTTAACTGTCACTATATGTGTCAGTGTATCAGATGGAAATCTGTCACAATACCTGACAGAACATTTTCACTAAAAAGTCAATTTTGCCAGTGTTCTGGAACTTTTGATCATATCACATGATCATCATCAAGGATTGACTCACATTGTAATAGCTCAGAAACCAACAGTACCAATGCACAATTTCCAATACCTCCTTTCCCACCAACCTTCAACCCATCCTGAACTCTAGATGCAGCTATATTCTGAACGAGGTGGGGGAGTCAAGGGTTTTCCGTCCTCGGGACAAGGACGAGATGGTGAAGAAAGTGATTGAGCCCATGGCGTGTGACGGCCTGAGGACCATCTGTGTGGGGTACCGCGACTTCTCCGGCAATCCTGAGCCAAACTGGGAGGATGAGAACAACATTCTAACTGACCTCACAGCCATCTGTGTCGTGGGGATAGAGGATCCCGTCAGGCCAGAGGTAGGAGAATATCTGCTATCTGCAGCTTGGGTTTTTTCCCTCACTTGTGAATCTGTGTCACTTCACATAAAATGTAAGGTATTTATGAGCTAATCTGTCCATACGGTTCCTATAACATTTACCGAGAGATAAACTACAAGTGATAGACGGTAATGTGAATTCATTCCTGCATGTCAACGCTGTGCTGGAATGGTTCAAACACAGTGAGGTTGTACCGTGTGCAAATATAGTCTCTGCAGTATGTGTATACCTTATCAAAGTGACAGGGATGTTATTAAATGAGGGTGGAAGCCATTGCAGTATGTGAGACAGCGTATGTGCACAGTCTGAAAAGTGCTTTTTCTTTTAAATAAGAAAATTATTATTATATAAAAAATAATCATGGAATTATATGAAAGGTTTATGCAGGTAAGTAGAGTACATATAAATGAATATGAATTAAGCAACATAGACCCCTAATCATGTCAGCTGCATAAAAGATGCAAATGAAATATACATTTGACGAGTTACTTCTCGGACTGATTTCGGCTAAGTCACAATATGAAGTGAATATTTTTTATTTTCTGCGATCGAGCCACTAAACTGTTGGAAGAAAGTTTAAAGATGTAAACCTGGACCAACCTTCATTTACCACTCTGCTGTAGATTTGATGGAATGTGGTTTAATATGCTTCTATTCAGTTAATCAACTCAAGTTGATCAATTTCTTCGGACAGAAATCAGATTCAGACACATCAATATTCCCACGGATGTTAGTAACAGCAGACCAGCTCCTTACCACTAATTACACTCTTTAATTACCCCTCACAGTTATTTACATCAGACTGTTGTTTCAGTAAAGGGAGCTGATGTATTTACAGATGGACATTTATTAATCCTTATGCTTTTACAATAAGTTTCTCTTCTGTTGACTCGAAGAAAAACAATATATGTGTTTCGACAATGGTATCAGATCAAAATGTGTCGGTGTGGAGGCTGAGAGTGAGCGAGGCAGCTGGGGACAGCAGCAGCCTGTAGAACAATGAGCTGACAGAAAGGGATCGGGTGACATTCTGGTATTTGCATGATCAATTGCTTCACTCATGAGTGCCCCACTAAATGATTATTGATCCCTCAAACGCATTCTTCAGACTGGGCCAATCAGCTTTAACTGAACCTGAGCTGCTCTGTTTTCACACATTGCTGATATTTTAACAATCAGTTTACACTTATATGAAACAGTTACACCCTTATACATTATAAATATATATATATAGTAAATGTTGGTATATTTATTAATTATACTCGTTCCTCAAATGTATTTTTCCTGGGTAAGACAATTTTCCGTCATTAAACCAGAATAGCACTGTGCAGAACGCATTCCCCCTCCAAGGCCCAACAGTCCCCTTAAATTCAATTTAACTGCTTAAAATTTCACACACAAAAATGCTCTACTTCCCAATGTGGGAAAAAGATCCTGGCTCTGCCCCCCAGGTTTAGGTCCACGCCAGAGTTTAATGGGTTTTTCCCTGAACCATACTGCATCTTTCTACTAAGTTTTGTGGAAATCTGTGACTTCAGTACTTCACTACAGTGACTTTTTACTTTACTGTTTCATTTCCATTTTACATAGTTATTCTTCATATATAACCACTTACATTTATTTCTGCTGTGGTTGAGATTAACTTTGAATAGTGAAATCAGACTGTCCATTGCAGTGGAAAACAACATTTGTTATGAAATAAATAAAGTTTTATTTAATCAAAATTAGCTGCAAATTAGCATTTTATTCCTTTCATTTACTGCTTATTTTTAACTTAAGTAATTAACACAGTTGAAGGCAAAAACAATCAAATTAATAAATTACCTTTAACAATTCGTTTTTGGATTAAATTTCACATCAAAGAAGAGAGGACTATAATTGACAGAAAACACTGGTTTGAAAGAGGAATCTGCGTACAGTACGAAAACGGACCTCACTTGACAGCCCTGGTGCTGCTACAGGGAAACTGACTCCTGCATTATTCAACTTCCTCCTTTCATCTTTTTTTTTTCTCATCCCCCTCTCCTCATTCTCTAACAAGGGCCCTAATTCAACCTCTCCCCATCATCTTCCCCCTGTTCCATGTCTCCCCCGTAGTGTAGGGTTTACCTTTCACCTTTCTCTGTTTGCTCTTTTTCATGTGACTCGTCTCTGCACCCTCTCACTGCGCATTGCTTTGTCTTTTTTTTTTTTTGCATCTGAAGCAGAGTTATGTAAGCATCTGAACAGAGGTAGAAAAAAACAAATGAATACAGAGAGAAGAGGCAAAACACAGAAACCATTGTTCTTAAAATGAGTAAGCAAACAATCTTATAAACAACCAGAGTAAAACACAGTATCACTGTGTTATTCAAGGCCAACTCCGCAGTTACCATGAAAATCTAACTTCCAAAATGGCAAGAAATATGCATGAAAAAAGCAAACTATTGCTTATTCCCCATTGCTGAAATTTCTTCCACCAAATGAGTCATTTAACATCTGACATTTTCAGTCAGCGATGTAGAAAAGCAGAGGACCAAACACCGCTGCACTCCAGTGGTATCTTTCCAGGCCTCTTTGCAACACTATACTGGAAATGCGATGAGTTTTCCCTCTGCAAAAAGGTCACGCACAGTGGTAAACGTGTTTTTGGTTTGTTTATTAGTCTCTAATTTCTTCCTCCAGAATGCAATGTTCTTTTAATAACTGGCTGCTGTATACGTCTGCCTCCAGAGAGACACGAGAGAAGAGAGGAGGGAAAGAGGAAAAGAGGGAGAGCTATACAGAGAAGATAAACAGATTTAAAATCAGGTTCATGTCAGAGGGACGACGAGAGCGCAGAGAGACGGGTAAGGAGAGAAACGGAGGGAAAATGAGAGTGTAACCGGATCCAGGATAGAGAGGCTTGTTTTCCAGTCTCACCTACTAGCCTATTAACCTCTTCCTCTGTCCGACCACATTGTATTTTTAATGAGCGTCCACTCTTCTCCTCTCCTCCTCTTCTCTCCTCCTCTTCTTCTTTTGGATAACCAGTCAACTGGAGAACTGGTCATCCAAAAAGAAAAGGGCAGTAAAACAGAAAGTAGAGATGACGGATAGGTAGACAGGAAGCTGGTATCTTGATAGAAAGACAAAAGAGTCTGTGAAAGCAGAAAGTAATAACATGCGCTTCTCTCTATTCAATCTATAAAGATTTAGAAAGATTTACTCACATCTGTAAGTTTTAACTGTTGCTGTGACACATTGCTCAGCACATGTAACACTGGTGCTCAAAGGCTTCCTTCACTTTTAACACTACTGAGTCACTTTTCCTCCTTTCAGGGCTCCAAGTATTCTGCATTATATTATAATTATTTATTATTCTGTCTGCTGTTTAAAAAGTCCATAGTCGTGATGATTAATAATACAAAAGAATAATATAATATAAAATATCAAGTAGAATGAAATCACGTTTTTGTAACATCTAGCTCATTAGAAAACCACACTCACTTCGTAATCCACTCCCTTTAAATGAGTCCGATCCCTCATGTTTAAATGCATCAGCAGCTTAATTTGGCAGTTTAATGTACAGTTGAGTATGTGTGCACATTGTGTCGGTGGATTCATCAAGCCTTCCAGTCTCCTGTAAGTAAACTGCGTGTTTGTGTGTGTTTATGGGTACACGCATTCTCCCACGTGTATATGCAATGTGCCCAAGTGTCGGTGAAGGAAAGTGGAACATTTGCATATTCCTGCCTCCGAATGTGTGCGTGTGTGTGTGTGTGTGTGTGTCAGAGCGAGAGCAGACCTGTAAGTATGTGCAAATGGATGTGAGTTGCTGTTACTGTATGTGCACACATTTGTTTATGTGTGGGTTTGGAGAGCAGCGCTCGCCCCCACATTGACCTGTGTCAGGAAGAAAACATGTTTCTGAATCCATACTCTGCCTTTTCTCACTTGTTCTACCTCAGATCAATCTCCATACTGTGAAATCTCTCTGTTAATTTACTAGATGAATGTTAGGTGGCCAAAGAAGCACTATACCATTATACATTATGTTAATGAAAAAGGGGATATGGTAAGACAGGAGGATATGGTAGGAGAAAGTATAAGCGGTTAGTTTTCTTCATGTGCACCAGAGGGTTTAGTGGTATTAATACTATTGATATAAACTTAAGGTGGCTACAATAAATACCTTCATATTAACAATGAATTTTGTTCAGGTCATTGTTTGGTGTGTTTGGGGTTTAGTCTCACTTCCGTCATCGTGTGGTTTTCAGTAAGAAAGTTCTAAAAACTTCCTGTACACTACCTGTGTTGCACGGCAGACAGAAAACCTTAGAAGCTCATCTAGTTAACAAAGTGGATATTAACCTCGAGAGTTACTGAATTTGTGGCTGAACTGAACCACATCTCTAAATCCACGCTCCTCTGTATCTGCTTTGTGTGTAAATGTGCGACTGTTTAGTTTGTTACATCAACTTAAAAACAGGATAGTATGCTGACCCGTGTTCATGTATCACACTTCAGGTGCCTGATGCCATTCAGAGGTGCCAGCGTGCAGGCATCACCGTGCGCATGGTGACGGGAGACAACATTAACACAGCCAGGGCCATAGCTATCAAGTGCGGCATCATTCACCCAGGAGAAGACTTCCTGTGTATTGACGGCAAAGAGTTCAACAGGAGGATCCGCAACGAGAAAGGAGAGGTACTGTTACTGTTGTCAGTTTGAGCCAGAGAAGAGAGAGACTTGATAAGAGAAAGAAAAAAACTGAAACTGCAATCACTTGTCCTATTTCCATTTGTGTGTGTCCAGGTGGAGCAGGAACGTATGGACAAGGTTTGGCCTAAACTCCGAGTTCTGGCCAGATCCTCCCCAACCGACAAACACACACTTGTCAAAGGTAAACTGGTTGCACTGTTTCATATCCTGATTAACTTATTGTGACATTGCTCTTCATCACACCAACACATGGCTTTTACCAGGTCTGAGTTTTGTCCGACTTTTGCGAATGCAGCAAATATGTGATATTAATATGATCAGGGCTGTCATACAAACAGAGATCACGTTGAACTGTGTTGCCTTTCCTCATTTCCAATGCTGCATTCAATATACATGCACCACTGTATGTGTGTTTGACAGGAATCATTGACAGCACTATGACAGCGCAGAGGCAGGTGGTGGCTGTGACAGGAGATGGGACCAATGACGGACCTGCTCTGAAGAAAGCTGACGTCGGCTTCGCCATGGCAAGCAGCCCCTCTTTTCTGTTTTATCCTCTGTGTGGGTGTGTGTGTGTGCGTGTGTGCGTGCGTGCGTGCGTGCGTGCGTGCGTGCGTGCGTGCGTGCGTGCGTGCGTGTGTCTTTCTTCTTCTTGTTTGCCTTGTTTTGAAACTGATCTCAGTCAACATCCGCAGACGTCTTCCTCACCTCTGCAGCATTTCGGGGTTCCTTCTCAGGAACTCTTGCCTCAGGCTGTGTGGATTAACAGCTCCCCCTAGTGGATTTCTGAGCTCTGAGTTCCCTGCAGCAGATCACTGACTGCTAGAAAATAAAAAATAAACCAAATACAGTTTCTGCTCTTTCTGCAAATCCCAAATTTATTGTATGTATTTGTTCATTGGCTGTAGATTTCTCCTCTCAACAATGAATTACTTTAGATAATGCACTACACCATTTCCTCCTCACTGCCAATTGCATAACGCTGTGGTTCCCAAATTCTTTAATCTCAAGTAACCCTCATCAACAACAACTATCAATTTCTATTACCACTCAGGAAGTGTGTCCTGCTCCTCCCATGAATATTGAGAGTCCTGTCATCAAACCACCAACACACACTGACGCCCTACTTATTCTGCATCATCATTATCCATCATCAGAGCAGACTCCAGTGTTTGTCCAGTGGCTGCAGAGTTTATTTCGACAGATTTCTTGCAATTCTTTTCTCTGGCATACTGAGGAATTATTTGGGGGATTTTAGAACCACCGTAAAGTGTAATAGAAGCCTGTTTTTGTTTCTGACTGCACTGTGTCTGCACTCTTCCAGGGTCTTGCTGGTACAGATGTGGCCAAGGAAGCGTCAGATATCATCCTGACCGACGACAACTTCAGCAGCATCGTCAAGGCGGTGATGTGGGGCCGAAACGTCTACGACAGTATCTCCAAGTTTCTTCAGTTCCAGCTCACTGTCAACGTTGTGGCCGTCATAGTCGCTTTCACCGGCGCCTGCATCACACAGGTCAGATTATGTGTGTGTGTGAGTGTGGACATGTGACTATATCTACTGTACAGTAGATCAAAAGTTATATGCAACATCCCATGAAAACACATATCACAAGAAATCAAACACTGCATTTGATATCGGTTGATACTTTTCCATCTATCATGTTGAACAAATATTGAAGATAATTAAACCTTTTCTTTAATCACCAATAATTCAGCCAATCTCTGTCCTGGTAAAATTTTTGCTCGGGTAGAAAAGAGTACTTGAAAAATAATAAAAAGAAAATGATTTTCGTTGAAGAAAAAGTAGAAGCATTGCTCAAGATTGCTGCGAGTCACATTTTATCAACAGAATGGTCACAGTGAAAAGGTCAATGTGGGAATCTGACATGATTATGTCATTTCAACAAAGCGTCAGTGCGGTCTGAAGTGGTGGGTGAACATCTTTTTCTCACGAGCTTTCTCACCAATTATCTCTCAAGGAAAAGATGAGATTTGCAAAACTAAAGCGAGTCCATGAAATGTTGTTTCAGCAATTATAGAGAAATAAAATATCCAGCCTTCTTGTCTGGTACAATAAGCAGACATTCCCAAAACCTTTCCCATTAACCGTCATTGACACCACCGAGGTCGTCGAAATGGAAAATCCTGATTGGATCTGTATTTTTGCAACCTAGTATGGGATTCAAAATTAAGAGTTATTGAGACTTTTTGCAATTTTTCACCGCATATCTGCAGGACTCTCCTCTGAAGGCAGTGCAGATGTTGTGGGTGAACCTGATCATGGACACTTTTGCATCCCTGGCTCTGGCAACTGAGCCTCCCACAGAGGCTCTGCTGAAGAGGAAGCCATACGGTCGCAACAAGCCCCTCATCTCCAGCACCATGACGAAGAACATCCTGGGACACGCGATCTACCAGCTCATCATCATCTTCACTCTTCTCTTTGTTGGTACGCGCTGTAATTTTGCTCGGCAGTCCTGCACCTTGTCTTTGTAAAGGGCGACCAACTATTTGTCTTTTTTTATTGTCCCTTTAGGCGAGAAAATCTTTGACATCGACAGCGGCCGTAACGCACCTCTCCACTCTCCTCCATCTGAGCACTACACCATCATCTTCAACGCCTTCGTAATGATGCAACTGTTTAATGAGATAAACGCTCGAAAAATCCACGGAGAGAGGAACGTGTTTGACGGTATCTTCAGGAACCCCATCTTCTGCACAATTGTTTTTGGCACCTTCGCTGTGCAGGTAAGCTGACGCAAAGATTTAGATTTTAAATAGAGACTAATGAGAGTCTACCTTTTATTGTCATGTTTTTGGAGTCTGACATGTGCTTTGCATTGTGCAGATTGTAATTGTGCAGTTCGGGGGGAAGCCATTCAGTTGTAAACCTCTGGACCTGGAAAAGTGGATGTGGTGTGTTTTCCTCGGACTGGGAGAGCTTATCTGGGGCCAGGTAACATGAAAATACATCTGATCCTCCGTCTTTATATGATCCTGCTGTCGGCATATTGTATTCTCTCTCTGTGCATCTCTACGGTGAGCATGACGCCTTTCCCTCTTCACCCAATGTCCTGTCTTCTCTGTGGGATAGGTCATATCCACCATACCCAACAGCAGGTTGCGTTTCCTGCGGAGGGCCGGCCAGTTGAGCAAGAAAGATGATTTACCAGAAGACGATGGAAATGAAGATAATGAGGAGATTGACCACGCAGAGAGGGAGCTGAGGAGAGGGCAGATACTCTGGTTCAGAGGACTCAATCGTATTCAGACTCAGGTGAGAACACAAGTTCACTTCCTATTGTATGTTACAATTTGCTTGTTTCACTTCCCAGAAAGATTTGGCAGGTTTGATTCTTCCTGAAATAAGAATATATGGATAGACGGCGACAAAAAGATAAAATGTCTGATTTTGTTTATCCAGTAAAGGTACAACATACACCAAGTTTTATTGGCATGCCTATTTTATGTTTTACTGTCTTATAATCTGTTTCCATCAGCCAATACCTTGCTACCTTACCCCCAAGAAGAAGTCCTGTGTAATGTTACGTTATGTTTGAGAATATGATAGTAAGTAACAGCCATTAAGTTATTTTATTTCAAGATGACGTATCTAGGTTCATGAAGATGCAGTGTCCTCTCGTTTGGCCTCGATGTGACTGTCAGCGCGGATCTGTGGAAGATCAATGGTGACAAGCAACTGGAAATATGAATATACATATATGTTCTCACTGTTATCAACTCTGCAGACCTATCACTGTGATATTCAGGAGAGTTTGCATCTGTTTTGGATTTTGGTGTTGAGTTACTTCATCTCAGGGACGGTCCAGGATGAAGCCAACCCAATCATACTGCAAGTAGCTTGTCTTTGAAACAGTCAAATCACCCAAATTGACCCCCCCAAAAACAATATCGTACCCACCTCAAGCGGTTTCTGGTGCTGGTTTTATCTGTTTAAGTTTTGAGGTATTTGTGTCTGGGATTTCTAAAATCTAGGTCACTTATTTAACTGAGGCGAATGGAATTTAGTTTTTTCCTTCAGCAGAGAAAGTTAACACCTCTTTCTACAAACAGTGTCACTGTTACTCTGTAGAACTGTCTTTTTTCCTGGGGACTATTTCTTTGGTAGAAAGAAGCTCCCATGAAATCTACTCATCGTTACATCGTTTGATTGTGCAGAGTAAGCTGGACATTGTTTCAAGAGACAAATGCTGCTGATTTAATACTTTGAACTTTCAAGCATTCTATTCAAATCAGGGTTGAGGCAGAAACCTGAAATACCGAACAGCTAAATCCAAAACTTGACACCACAGATGATAGAGAACATGTTGTTCGTTTTGTATTGTTGTTTGTAAAGTGAGTGAATTGACCATTTAAGTTGAACCATTTCTTTAAGGGGATACTACACTCTGACACCCCCCCCCCCCATGATGTCATGACTGAGACAATCCCTTTAAGCACCTGAATCACCCAGCCTGTCGACCTGTGTTGCCATTTGGTCTTTGTCACTCTGAGCAGCCATTTGTCCTCTCCTGTCCCTGGTCTCCTCCCACAGATTGATGTAGTCAACACCTTCAAGAGTGGCACCTCCTTTCAGGGGGCGGGGGCTCTGAGACGCCAATCATCCACCACCAGCCAGACCCAGGATGTAACCAATGTTTCTAGTCCTAGTCACGTGTCCTTGTCCAATGCCCTTTCCTCTCCTACAAGCACTACTGCTGCTACTGCTCCTCCCACTACTGGTCGTGAGTCCGATCTCTGTCAGTCAGCTTCTCTGCTCTCTCTGCTTCAGAGGTGTCATCCTGCTCTCAACACAAAGTTTAAAAAATATATATTCTCCAAACAAATTAGTGTGATGGTCTCTGTTTGAGGTTGGCACCTCTGAAGATTTGTCTTTTTGTTTTTTTGTTTCTTGCTATCTGCTTTTTTCATTTTCTCTCTTCTGTCTTTTTGCTGTTCATACTGGATTTCAAAATTCATCTTGATGGCTCCTGCCATGCTTGGGTGTACTGTCCTCTCATTGGTGGATGTGTGTTTGTTTCCCCAGAGTGCTAGGAGCGCAGGACTAAGGGTGATACCCACGGCGTGACATTTCAGGTTGTGAGTTTGTCTCCCTCTGCTCATCCCTCCATCCATCATCCCATCCTTCAACCCTCCCATTTTTTATGTCTTGACAGACGTTAACGTGAACTAATGACAATCAACTCACCAAGGGAGTGGGTAAACATTCAAGTATAGTGTTGCATTGTTGTCTAACTCCATGTGTGAGTTCACGACTGATGAGGCAAATCACTCTGGATTGACTTCAAGCAAAATTTACAGGTTATTTAATGTATCCTGCAGCCGACACCTGATCTGCAGTGACTAGAAAACATGAAGAAGCTACAGTATTCGATGAGGAAGTGTTTTAATAGAAATATAGGTCCCAACTGTTGTGCTCAGGGTGCGTTGACAGGAATGGAGCGGAAACACTGTAAAGCAGTATTGTACTGTACAATAATTCAACCTGTCTCGTCGCTTCATACTGTCAGTGTAGCTCACTGTCATGTTGCCATAGTTACGGCCATAGATCCTTTACAGCAGCAGCAGTGTAGTTTCGACCCCTCCCACCCCTTTCTGACACCCCATCAGTGTTACTTGTCAGACATCTTGTCACATGAACTCATCCAGAAAGGCTCCTCTTATTATTTTCTTCTGTTTTGTCTCCATATAACCTGCTGTGCTGCAGTTAATAGAAAATATACAGTATTCCCATACATTGTAAAATTCGATATCATTTCTGTACTGTTAACATATTTTATCGTAACAGTACACTGGGGTGCTTAGTATATTATTATTTACTGAAAAAGAAAGGAGCATTTCTATCCGCACAACCTCCCTTGAAAAGGGAAAAACTATGATAAATGTATACAATATTTCCTGGAGTTTAAAACCAAAAATGTTTTGGGTTATACTTACCATATTATGATATTATTAATATAAAATATTCACATTCAAAATGTGACATTTTACCCTGTCTCATGTCAATATAAATTGATTCATTTTGGGGTTTGGGATTTTGAATTTGTTTTGGCAAAATAATTTAATCTTCAGAATTTTGAAATTATAATGTGCATTTCATAAAATGTTAATTATTTAAAAATAATAAAAATCATAAGAATTAAAAAATAGTCATTAGCTGCGATCCTGGAAATATGTTTTTGTTGCCACTTTTTTCTTCGGTGGTCTGTCATAACTTAATTTTTGCTTCATCAACAATTTTAATAGCATTTTCACCAACATGTCAGTATTTGTTAGAGCGAGTATTTCAGTAGTGGATTAAATTTAGCTTTAATAGATTCCATCATATTTTTTATGGATTTAAATTTATTCAGTTCACAAAATCCTTAAAAAGAATAAACCTCCAGAAATGATAGTATGATATCAACCTATCTGTATAACCCAGAGTGCTGTTGATTCAAATCAATGTTAGAACATCAAATCATTTTATTAACAACCAAATGATTCCTATACAACATTTGGACGATATCACACGCAGTCAGGATTTACAACAAACAACCCTAACCCATAATCACCTACCTGAAGAAACCGACAGATACATGGTGATAGATAATTACTTAATTAATTATTCTAGTTGTTTGGGGCCTATACTTGATTGTTTACTTGTGCATGGAGTTGAGAACGTGCTTTGACCGTCAGACCACTGATACTAAATCTATTATTTTCATAGATTTCACTGTCGTGTTTCGTGTCAGCAGTCTGTGTGCTGGTGTCCACTTCCTCACCATCCTGTTGTCTTGTTGCATGTTATTTGTGTTTCGTGTTAACTTCCTGTGTTCATGAAATATGAACCTGCTGCATTCGCTCGTCGTCTCATTGCCACTGTTTTTATTTGGATGTTTTGTTGAGAGTGTTACACTGCGATGCTTGTGTTGAACCAAACTCCTTGTGCAGACTCTCTCCATCGCCCTGTGTGGCGACCATGCTTCTCCCACCCTGTGCTATGTGTGTGTTTGTGTGTCTCATCCAGAGTCTGTGTGGATATTGTCCCAGACGGTGCTCTGGTGCCTCCAGAAGTTTTTAAACCACCCGATTGGATCTCTCAGATCTAACCTCCTTCCTTCTTACTTACCTCGTCCACCAGATTTCTTCAAACTTGCATGTGATATTCGCCTTTTAATTTTTTCTGTGAGCATTCCATTTATTAACGTGGCTTGTTTCTAGGTATACAGCACATTGGACTAAAGCGTATACTTACAACGAGCGTTTGTGTTGCTTCGTAATTTGTTTTTTTCCTTGAAATGTATGATTTTGTCGTGTTTTTTCTGATTGTTTTCCTTGAGGTTTACCTTAGTGCACGCTACAGTTGAGTGACTTGTGAACTGTAGTAATATTTGTGAAAGCTGAACACAGACTGCAGTTGCCTTCTCTCTTCCTGTTCCTTCTCCTCCCTCCCCACCTTTTTGACCTCAAATGAGAGCCCCCCCCCCCCCCCTTCCCCCCTTTCTCTCCCATTCCCCCTCTCCTCTTTCATCCCGAGGGTCCCTCCAACCCTTCCATTTAATCTCTGTCCGCATCTCTCATCGTTTTTCCTTCTCTTTCTTCCCTTTGTTACGACAGATCCGCGTTGTGAATGCATTCCGTAGCTCCCTCTATGAAGGCCTGGAAAAACCCGATTCCAGAACATCCATCCACAACTTCATGACACACCCAGAATTTAGGATAGAAGACTCCACGCCCAGTATCCCCCTCATCGACGACACGGACGATGACTCCGCTCGGAGGAGGAAGATATACTCCAGCCAGCCCTCGTCCCCCAACAAGAACAACAATGCCATCGACAGTGGCATCAACCTCACCATCGACACCAGTAAATCGGCCGCTTCCTCCAGCCCCGCCAGCCCTCTGCACAGCCTGGAGACCAGCCTCTAACCCTGATCCAAGACCTCAGCTCTAACCTCTCGACCGCCTCTCCTTGAAGTCTGGGTGTGCCTCCTCCTATTTCCCTCCAGACCTTAAACCCAACCTCACACCTTGTCAACCCCCAAATTTCCCCCAGTTCCAGCTGAATTTTGCTCCTCCAGCCCCCTCAGACCCCAATTTACCACCTACACAGGACAGGTCCTGTGGCAACGTGTCCCCCCCCCCTTAAGCTTGAGCTCTTAAAGCTCTCCGTTCCTCTCGAAATGGAGAAAATCTAAAGTAATACAGCAAGGTGAAAAAAAAACTAACTAGCATACAATCAAAAAAGCGCAGCAAAGCCACAAATCCTACACAGCCATCCTGCTTTAATGGTTGTATGTGTACAGTGGCGGCAGTGGTGGTTTGTATGACTATATGCGTGTTAGCATGTACTGTATAAGCGTGCCGCTGACTGCACATGTGTATGAACTGTGTCCCTCGTGGCACCGGGAGGAGACGATAAGGAGGGAGACACTGCTGAGGAGTGGAAACCACAAAACAGGACAGACTTTCAAACTCCGCTCACACTCCCTCTCCTCAACAACAACATTGTCAATACTGATTATAGTTTAAATTAAATTGAAGAGCATTGTTATTATTCTGATTCTGATTATTATTGTTATTATTATTGTTGCTCCTGCATGAATGTACATTACCCAAGTTTTATTTAAAAGGGGTTTTCATTTTATTGGGGTTCTTTGGTTCTGATGGGCTTCGGGCCTCGCGGCGAACTACTACTTTAAAGACGGCTTCTCTGAGCTCCCGGCCTGCGAAGTCCCCTCGTCTGTGTGGCATGAACATGTACCCGCCTGTAAAAATTTCTTTCATACATAGACACAGATATGTGTAAGGAGGTGGTAGGGCTCAACTTGCACAGTTTAGTTTTGCACCTGTCGGAAAGAGAGGAACACAAAATAATGATGACGATAGCATTTATGGGATATATTCTATAAATATAAATACATATAAATATATTTAGAGAGAGTTTTATCTTTGTTTGTCGGCATGTTGCCTTGTTCCTGCTTCAATGGCTCGAAATACTTTGACTTATTTATGTCTTAAAGAGAATGTAATTTGTTTACAACCTCGTAGAGATAAACTTCCTGGTTTCTAGACAGAGGGAGGCGAAGCCGGCGCTCAGAAGGACCAGAGCTGTGTTGGTGTGTTATTACTGAAAAACCATGTGCTGGAATTTGCCTGCTATCTTGTCAAATAATGTAGATATTTTTAGAGGATTAACAAACGAAAAAGAAACCAAAATATAATGGGATACGTAGTAAATGTGGAATCTTAGTATAACTCTATATGATTGTTGAGATCAAGTTGGAGTGGCCTGCCTTTGGTTTTTCTAAACGGAGGCCTCCTATTTTGTGACAGAGGGGGAAATATTTAGCTCTTTTTTTCACTTCTACTTCTTCTTTTCTTTTTTTATTGTGTTTTTTTTCTGTGCTTCAGCGCTGGCCTGGCTCAGGGCTCGAGTCAAAAGCTGATATCAGGACCCTTAAAGTGAACTGTCTCCGTTTGTTAGAAGGACTTGATGTTTTACAAATTCTGTGTGATCATCACAAGGCTGCAATCGAGTCATATTAGAAATTTACATTTGGATTCTCTGCATCGCACGTAAATCGGATTTTCTTTTGTTTGGTTTAAATTTGAAAATATTGTGCTGTTTATCTTATATTTTTTATTTAATTTTGATTTATTTCGTAAATAGTTTTTCCTCTAGCAGACGGACACGTGCAGCCTCACAAAGCTCTTGGCGTTTTTAACATCTCAAAAAGAAAAAGGAAAAACTGACCAAAAAAAAATTACAACAAAAATGGAATGTTGCTTTGACTCTTTTTTTCTATATATATATACAAAAAAAGACGTTCCTTTTCTGCACTATCTGGTTATGAATGAAAACTTCTGTGGTGTAATTCTAGATGTGCTTTTATGTGTTTTAACCAAGCTTGTCTTCCTGCCGTCACAGAATATTCCAGTACTCTAGCATCTCGACTGTACTCACTAGTTGTGAACTATTTATCGTGCTTTGACCAATCAGACATTACCAGAGAGAGGTTCCATACAGAGGGCACATTTACCCAGTCTTATTGCACTCAGAAGGACAAGGCCACTTAACTAGTCTGTACTATTGTTATTTCTAGTACTAACCCAAGTCATTGGCAAGCATGACGTGATAGGCTCATTATGCAACTTGAAAAAAAAACGTACAATTTTTCTACTTAAAAAATCCTATATACTACAACAGTATGTACAATCATTTATCTGAGCAATTCTATCTTTTCTTTCTATTTTTTTTTTTTATATCCTCCTCCTCTGTCATTCCCCATCGGATCAGTTCATCTGGAGAGGGTGCACAAGCTTTACCAGTCAGCTCAGGCGTGTTGAAAACGTTGACATGGACCATTTGAATAAAAATCTGTCTTATTTAAGTTGGAAAAACACCAGTCTGGATTCTGATATTCTGCTTAGAAGCTGATTTTAGTTTTTTTTTTTCCTTTTTCCAATGTTTTAACTTGACAATTTATTTGTTTATTTGTCTGTACAAAAACAAGAAAAACAATAAACAAAAAAAAACTAAAACACATTACAATCGCGGTTGCAGCAGCATTTTCAATTGAAAAAGAAAAGAAAGACTGAAGCCAACATTCTCGAAACCACTTTTACATCCAAGAGGACGTTCAGCTTTAAGAGGATGCAAAGACGCAGAGTTTGAAAATAATCTTTGTAAATATACAGCAATGACAAACTCTATGCGGACTGGTGTGAAAACAGGAAACTCTTCCTGACTCCGTCTCCCATCATGCACCATCATGAGTCTTACTGCCGAAGCAGCTGATTGGCTGTGTGCGATCGATCACTGCTCCTGTCAGAACCACTTCAAAAAGCTCGTGATTACGTTCGAATGAAAACACACGTTCTGTAACAACCAGTGATTATGTTGACGATGACGTCGCTGATGATGATGATGATGATGATGATGACCATGATGATGCTGATGATGATAATGATGATATCAATGATACTTTTTGCAATATACTCTCACCTGCCTCGATGTACTGTATTTAGCAGCATGCAGTTTGTGGAACAAAGAAAAAGAGAAATGCCAACAGATAACACTTTGGCATACCATTTATGGGTAAGTGATTTAAGTGTTCATCTTGTTTTTATGATATTTTTTTTATCTATACAATAATTGTAAATAAAGAACTCAATGTCTTTGTTCATTTATAACTATGCAAAAAGTCATGCTTTTCTGATTGTTACCCACCCCTAACCCTGAGCGTGTTGCTGGAATGTTTATGGTCTCAAAAGTCAGTAAAAACAATGTGATGTAAATTATTTTCTAGCTCGAGGAAAAACGTTCAATGATTATTATAATGGTATCATGAGGGTGATGATGATGATGATATTTAATGGTGGTGACGGTGATGATGATGATGCTGATGATGATGATCATGATGAACTGTGACTCTTGCTGCTTGACTGTCCCATTTACTCCACTCCTGACAGGAGCGCAAGTGAAAAACATAATAAAAACCAAAAAAAATGAAAAATTCACTTAATAAATCTCCCAGAGCAGCATGACCCAGTATGATGTGTCCCTGCGCCGTGTCACATGTCCTGTTCTCATTCATTGTTCTTCATCAGACGCTTTGACTCGGGTTGTTCCTCCACTTTCACTCAGTCGTTTTGAAGGGTTCTGATTGAGGCTAATGAATTCAGGTTTCACTTAACTAAGAAGTAAACTGTTAATACAACGTAAACTGAAGGGTCAGTGACATGTTCACTGATGTAGTTGAACCTGTGACAGGACAAACATACACAATAACCAAAGACGCATCTGTGGCAATTTGAAATGAATAATCTGCTTCTTAGAGGTTCACTTCCACCTGAACAACCAAACAGATCTGCAGTAAACTGAATCAACATTTAGCTTAAAATTACAATTCTGCACATGCTGTGTTTTGTTGAACAATATCTAGTGAGTTGGGAGCAAATCGACAAATAAGTGTGTTAGTATTTTGCAAGTTACACTGATCACCAACTGCTGTTCCCCTTCATGGTTTAGTGTGTTAGCGTAACAACTGGCATATTCCATGTTATATAAAGTACAGCAATCGGCTGAGTTTTTAATTTGCCGATAATGGCACTAAGAAAAAAGTTAAGGGATCAACAACTCATCCAGAGGGCGACGTGCAAACATGTTCTTTTAGTTCTATTCCCCAAATGTCGACCTCGAATTGGTGCTCAACAAAATCCTTATAAAAAGTTCATGAAAGTTTTTAGATTCACCTTCTAGGGAAAAATTTACTCTGTACAAAAGTTCACAGCAACCCACTCAGTAGCTATTGAGAAACATCAGCAGAATCACACAGCTTAAAAAGCAGGTTTAAAAAAAATCTTTATCTTTTAAGTTTTCGGTGGCAGCGCTTCCTTTTTAGAAACCTCCTTCTCACGTTCGCTCAGTTTGCTCACACTCACACTGAGAAGCTGTCCGGCACAACGCCAGCGTGCTCTGTGGTTGCAGGGCTTTTGCAAGTGCTTTGCTCAAGGGCATCTCGGCAGTGGTGGTGAGAGATGGGCAAACATTTCTCTAACCAATTTGACCAGTTCTTCTCATGTTGCCATCATCATGCTCTCATATACTGTGTTACACTGAAGGCGACAGACCATCACGTGCTGCGGCTGCTGGTACCACATTATATTTATCATACACTGTCTGCAAGCTGTACGAGCTTTACGAGCTGTAGTTTGGTTAAAAACACATCAACGTGCTAAATATATTTCCCTGACTTGATGCCTGCAGCACTAAAGTAGCTTTGAACAGAAGTGATCTCACCCAGTTAAGATGGGGAAAGGGGGTGGATGGCGTGTTAAGAACATCACCGAGTAGCTGCGGCTTAATCTTTCCATTTAATTTAAAATGGGAGCCTGCGTGTCAGGATAAGTGTGACACTGGTACGATTTAACAGGAGAAGCACAAATCTGCAGAGCACGATGCCCGGAGTGTATGTTCCTCAAATGATGTCAAACACACAGTGGGTGGATGAAAAGTTGTGCAAATTATCAATGCATGTTTAATTGTTGTAGTTAACAATTCGATCTCTCCTCCTGCGGCAGTGACTAGTTTAATCAGTCAGACGTAATTACTGCATGTTGTGGGCGATGACTGAGCTGGTTATATAACAAAGGTCATAGAAGAGGTTGTATCTTAGCGTGTGAGTCCACTGGAGGGCAGTGTTTCACCAGACAAAGCTGAGACCACTGTGCCCGAGTTCAGATCCCTGGAAAGTGTCTCCTCATCATCACCGGTCTTTTTAGAAAACGACAAAGGTCGTGATGATTCACTCTCGTCATTTGCAGACATTCAGACGCCTCAAGATTCTGATGAGTGGTGCAAAGGAACAGAAGAGACAATGGAATCATTTTATTTAAATCCTGAGTGCCATCATCTCATTTTTCTTTATTAAGGTTTTATTGTCTCAGAGTCCAGAGCTTGATTAGTGATGGTCTGGACAAGATGTTCCCACATGAGTCCATGAACTGTTATAATTTGATTTAAGATGAATCTGGTAAAACTCTCTTAAATTAACCCTCAATTCTTATCTGAGGCCTAACACACAATTTCAAACAACTAAATAATTCATTTTCCGTCCAGCAAACATTTACTTATTCAAAAAAGAGTAAAACCTGCAGTAATCTGGAGTCTGTTTGTGCACCTGATGAATGAAGCTCCTGAGGGGAACATCTGGATCTTCAGCTGCTTGAAGCTCCACATGTTCAGCAGCCAGTCACTAACTTTGTCTGTCAGCTCTTAATGTGCTGGGAGTTTTTGAAGAGTGGAGGTTTAGAGTCTTTTCAGCTGAATAACCAAACAGAAAGTAAAGTTGAGCTGAAAATCAAAACAAGCAGCTGAAAGGTGCTAAAATGCAGCCGAGTGGAGCTGAAGATTGAGGGGATGTGAAATTCAGATTCAGTTCCTTGTGTCTCGGAATTAAAAAGTCAACATAACGGTACTGCGAGAAGAGAGGGAGCCTCTAATTGTGGACATGGATCTTCATTACAGACATTTGGTAACTGTTGAATCATGATAGCAGCATAAATATGAATTTAGTGTGTACCGGTGCATTCAAATTTTAGAGCAATTAAAGACATTCTATTAATGAAAAGATGAAAAGAAAAACTCCACTAACATAGTAGTTTTCTAATAAAAGGTGATAGATTATTACCAAGCTCATGATGACCACGATACCACGAGTATATCTGCAGTGTCATCAGTATAAAGTGCTGTCAAACACACACTGAGCAGAAACAGACTCTGGCTCAGAACAACGTTAATGAGGCAAGAACAACAGGGTGCAATGATAATGAATGGTCTTTGTGTGCAGGTCGACTAATGACCATGACTCTCACTTAACAGAGGACCATCCATATATGAAATGGACCTGTGTATACTGTGTGTGTGTATATATATATACAAGGGCAACATTGTGATTAGCACTGTCGCCTCACAGCACGAAGTTTCTTGTTTTGGATCCTGGTTGGGCCTTTCTGTGAAGTGTGTGTTCCATGTGTCTGAGTGGGGTTGTGGGTGATTGGACACTTTAAACTGACTCTAGGTGTGATTGTGAGAGTGGATTGTTTGTCTCTGTATGATTGCCCTGTGAAGGACTGACGACCTGTCCATGAACCTGCCTCTCACCCAGTGTCAGCCGGGATTGACTCCAACTTCCCTGCCACCCTCACAGGAGAGGCAGTGTAGAAGATGGATGGATGGATAAATTATAAAAAACTAACAAACGGTGAGGACAGCAGAAAACCAATGTGATTCAAAATCCCCTTGTTTGAGAAAAACTAATGACGATTGAAATCGGTTTAATATTTCTCAATGACAGTACTGTACAATAAACTTTAAGAAAACATTTAGGAAATTGCAGACCCATAATATAAAGCATGTTTTTATATGTTTTATTTGTAATTTAATAGAACCTGACCCTTGGTGTCGACACAGTTACTTTTAGTGTAAATCATTATTCCCATGTTGCAGCTGCAGGTGTGGACATGTAACACGACCCCTGTCTCAAACATCCAGTGTGATTAACAGAACAGAGGAGACCCAACAATCACAGGTCTCACTACTTTAGCATTAACCCTGTGTTGCCTCAGCGTTAAGTGTGATAGCATCAGCATGCGCGGCTGTGCCTGCTGGGCCGACACAGCCTGTGAATATAGAGTGGGCTCCCACAGCTCGGAAGATTAGCACCCGAGTGCATTCAAGTCCATGTGCGAGGGCCGATTTCCAGGAAGAATGGCCCTTTATTGGGCCCCAAGTTGAATCCTGCTGCTTCCCTTTGGCCCAATAGAAGCCTGCAGTAACTGACAGTCCTTTACAATCAGCCAACACTGGTGGAGGTTTCAGGGGTCTCTTCTTTTTTCCCCTCTTTTTCTCCAAAAGGATTGATTTTGAAATTACTCTTTCTCTGCCCAGTGTGTAGATGGTTTGGTATATTTGTGTGCATTTGTCTGAAAAGGTGGGTTTGTGTGTGTGGGTTTGTGCACGCACATACACACACACATCCAAAGACACGCACACACGTGCACATGCACGTTTGAATGCCAGTTTCTGCAATTGTCTTAATGGAATAAGGGGAGACTATGGTTCCTGTGGGGGGGAGGGGACTGTGGGAATGACATGGGAAAACACACACACTTCGTTTTCATGGCACTAACAGCTACATGTCAGTTGATTCAAAGCAAAGGTGATGTGTGGTTCACTTGTTATTTCCCAAATAAAAAATAAATAACAATAATAATAATAAAATGTATTTGTATAGAACCTTTCATACAAGAAATGCAGCTCAAAGTGCTTTGAATGCAATAAAGATAAAAATAAAAACATGATAAAAATAAAAGCATGTTAAATTGTACAGAGAACAGATTTTAAGTAACAATGACATTTAGGAGTGCAGGCAGGTGTACGATCTTGTTAAATGCTGAAGTAAAGACTTTTTTCTTTTTCTTTTAAAGACGTTTACTGAACTAGCTTCTCTGATATCTAGCGACAGTCTGTTCTGTAGTTTACAAAAACTGCATCTCAAGGTTATAAATACTCGCTGGCCTTAACAAATATATGACGTACCTTTTAGTTGCAGTGATTCCTTTTTTTCTTTTTTTAAGAAACAAAATACAGCAATTAAAAAAGCACTTGTGACTCATTTAGTCAGTGTTGAAGAGCATTTGTGGACATTCAGATCTTTTATTTATCGTGGTTGTTTCTCACAGTGTAAAAGTCAGGATCATTTGAGGAGAATGAAATTAGTGACATTATAAATCACTGAAGGGGGGGATGGTTGTGGTGTTGCAATGAAGAATTCACACCAGTAGGGGTCATCTGTGGCCTTCACGCTAAGAAACCTTATATTTTAAGTGTTCCAAACCTTTTTAGCTTGTGACCCTCAAAACTAATAAATATCTACTTGCAACAGATTTAGTTTGTAAGTTGCAACAAGTTCTGCCATTGAAAAATGTTCTATAATCCTTAAGCAAATAATTAGTCATATCTTTGGGTCATTAAGATTCTCCAGTTTCCTCTTGTTTTTGAACAATGTTGAGCTTTAATTTGTGAAAATATATCATTGAACCAGTGACAGCATTGACACAGAAGGGGTCAGAGGGCGGTGACTGGCCTGAAAGAGATGAGATGTCAGTCACAACTGAGGTCAGAGACCATTCTTACATTTTTTTAGATATATATCCAAATTTTCCAAATCACGCTATGGTGACAAATGCAAGTGTTTGCTGGATTATGTTCTGAGACTTTCTTTAATGTGTGTTTGAGACTAAGTTACATCCCAGTGAATTTACAGTACAGGGCTTTTGAACTCAGAGTCCAGTGTTAAAGTCCTGGTCTATAGATAGAATATGGACTTTGTCGCCCAGGCTCCTCTTGATTCTTAAATTGTCCCTAAACTAACCCTCTAACCCTATGGTGTATTGTTTCTTTTTACGAGTCAATCAGGTCTAACTCTCAGTGGGTTGAGGAATTTACCCCACAACCCTCGATTCACTTAACTGTCTCATGTGGACTGTATAGCTCAGTCCGTAAAGCATCAGGCTTTCAACCTAAGGGTTGCCGGTTTAAGACTGAGTGAAGGCAAGTAACTCCTAACTTAATCATCTATTGTTCACCAGCACCTGTAGGCAATAATCCAATATGGTGGTTTCCTGTATCTTTAACCATCTGACATAATAGCAGAACCCTAATCGTAAACCTAACCCCCTAACCCTAACCCTGTTGGCCAGTGCATTGCCTTTGGCTCCACATTTCAGCTGCCCAGTCTTTGGATGAAGCAGGAGAAGTCATCGAGATGTATCAACAAATCCTAAACCTAGCTGCAACCCCAACCCTAACCCTAAACTTACCAAGGTCGTAGAAACTCAAAGATGGTACCAATCGATCGGGCGTGCCCGCATTAGTGGGGGTAGAGCCTACTCCCAAGTCTCTATGACATTCACCAACCCTAACCCTAACCCTAACCGCGACCCTAACCCTTATCCTAATTGCAACCCTAACCCTAACTTACCAAGGTCGTAGAAACTCGTAGATGGTACCAATAGATCGGGCATACCCGCATTAGTGGGGGTAGAGCCTACTCCCAAGGCTCTATCCCCACTAATGCGGGCACGCCCAATCGACTGGTGCCATCTATGAGTTTCTACAACCTTGGTAAGTTTCGGGTTAGGGTTGCAATTAGGATAAGGGTTAGGGTCGCGGTTAGGGTTAGGGTTAGGCTTATGGTTGTGGTTGTGGTTGTGGTTGTTGTTGTGTTTATGGTTATGTTTATGCGACGATAAACCTTTATTTGACTGTTTAATTTGACAGACTTGTTGATTTTAGTATGTTATTACCACAACATTTATGTTTGCTCAACAATTTCCAGCATTTTGACCAAACACTCAGGCAAATGATTTATTTAGGGAAATCATATTCATGACTAATCTTGAAGGGGGGTTAGGGTTAGGGTTAAACAGGAGTTTAAACTCTAAGCTCTAAGAGTCTAGTTTTTCCTGAAATACCTGAAACAAGAATATACACAAAGATATATCGACTAACACATCTCACACAAAAACATGTTGGCTCGCTTGCTCTCTTTCTGCCTCACACACACACACACACACACACACACACACACACACACACACACACACACACACACACACACACACACACACACACACACACACACACACACACACACACATACACACTGAGTCCTCTGTTGACAGCAGATGGACAGTTCTGTGATTACCTTCCTACCTCCAAACCTCACAGGTATAATAGCTTCATTCCCCCGATCATTGTGTCGATACAGAGATGTCAGCCAGCGATAAGTGAAATGACAAATTCTGCGGAAGACGTGGCGGCTATCAACATTTCATCTTGAGGGAAGGATGAGCTGGAGAGGGGGAGGAGGATGGATGATATTTGTTATTTGTATGATATGTACAGTTAGTCTTCGTCACTCATGGTCCAGTGCTCTCCAGGATGTAGAGAGAGCTCATGCATCAAAAGGTTGTCTGGTTAGTGGGGACACAGAATGGCTAAATGTACAACTGCACATCAGGTCTAATATCCTCTGTCCCCCATGAGGAATCTGTGGAGTGGAGGGCTTGAATAAAATTATCATCAAGTCAGCGAACGTGTGATTGAAAATGAAAGTTATCAATTCTGACTCTTTAGTCTACATTCGGAATTGCTGTGATAGAACTGGACTTATGGTCTTGTTGAACCAGACAATCCTCAGACATGTGCAGTGTAAACAATCAAACAGCCCAGCCAACGTGACTGAACATGACCCCAACCCTTGAACCCTTGCCTCACGCCTTGCACCCCCACACAGGTGTTATCTACTTCATTCACCCCTCAGGTGTGTATGTACAGATGGTCATTTTTTCTCCTCCCACTCTTTTTCCCTTTTTTTTGCAATTTCCAGGACGACATCATAGACTGTGAATAAAGATGGAGGACACGTCTCCACTTCCTCCAACTGTACAACCTTGCACCATCTTGTATTAGTGATGTCATTTGGAGCCTGAGTCTGCACAGTAATGATGGTGGAGTAGAGTCGCGGTATCGAGGTCCTATTGACCCATTGAGTCAGTCTCCACTGTAAATCACAACATTAACCCTGGTTTTGTGGCATAATTACTGGAAAAACACTTGTACATACATATGTGTTTTAAGAACTCCCCCTTAAACTGAAACAAACCATCTCTCGAGAAAAAATATTTGTCCTGCACTTTAATGGACATGGAGGAGGCAGAGGTTCATGACCTATACTGCAGCCAGCCACCAGGGGACAATCCAGATGTTTTGGCGGACCTATCATGTCGTCCATCTTTAAATACAGTCAATGGGTGTCATAAATCCACACCTTTGTCAGTGTTACATGAATTTGGGTGACCCCGCGTAGTTCTCATCATGGCTCCACCCAACTTCAACCTGTGTAGATGTGCTCACAGCCATGTGTGACAACACCTGGATTTAATGTGCAGCTTCTACACTGTACATTAACATTACGTAACATACAGTAGCAAGATCAGCCCTTTGTTTTCTTGTTCAAACCATCTGCCACATTTAAAAGGAAGAGCTTGTTGAGTCATTACAGACTCAGATACCTTTTCAACAGCTCAACAACAGAACAAGCTGGTGAAGTTGAATGTGATATCACAGTTTATAATGTTACACAGAGAAAAGATCCGCCTCGCAGAGTAGTCGCATGTGTTTTTGAGTGTGTGCTCTTACACAAGCATCAGTCTGTAATAGTATTAATATTCAGCAAACCGATATCCACCCTCTCAGCTCCATTGGCATGTGTACTGGTCTGCTGTTGGCAGGTCTCACTCACTACTGGGTGGCCTGGTCGGTAGCTACTCAATGCTCCTCCCTTGCCAAGCAGAGGAAGCTATTGGACTTGCTGAGGAGAGCGGTAAGGTGGGGTCAGAATGTGTGTGTGCTGGTATGTGTGTGTATATGCATGTCTGAGTGTGTGTGGGTGACTCCAGCTAAATTGTCGCGCTGATTGTTTTATGCTGTTATCTGATACTGTCGTGGTGCTGTTGTGAATGTAAATATTACCTTTTGTCGGACACCAGACTAATTGTTGCACAGGGATAAAGGAAACCCTGAATTCAAGTGCAGTGAATAGATGCCGCCGATTGGCCGCAGCCAGTTTGTTGAACCTGAGTTTGGGATCTGTTGCGCTCGGCTCTTTGTCTCGCATTTCCCCCCGGCTTCTTTTCTCTTCACTTTCCCTCGCAGTTTCTTTTTGTGGTTGGTGAAAATTGTGCATCAATGCGGTCTTAAGCTTTCTCAGTGAAGTGACCCGTGTTGAAATGTTCTAGGGGCATCTGGTTGAATCGCTCAAACAAATTGCTGTTGATATGAAGATGTGGGACGGTGTCTCTATTGAGTTGAGGGTTTATACACTTGGCAAAGCATGACTATCGCAGGGCACTGAATGGTTGATCTGGCTAAAGTTATGACTTAGTCTTTTGTCCGTCAATTTGGCTTCTTGTTTAGAGTGGGCTCAGTGCCAGACATATCAGATTTTCAAAGGAATGCCGTTCATTCCAAAGTCCTCTATAGGATGAAGCTTAGCGAAGGTTCAGTCAAGAAACAACCCTTCATGCAAACATTTTTATTATCTGTTTAAACTGCTCCTGTCTCAGTTCCAACTCACTCAGCTGACTCCTCCCTGATCAGTCTTCAGTCTTCAGGATGTCTGGGACCAGCTGCTTATGTTCTACACCTCCATCTTTAGTTTTCAACATAATTAACTGTCTATGGGTTAATCCAATGAGCGCAACAGCCCCGACTCCGATCATATCCTTTCAGATCAGATAGGCTCATCTGTGAGTGCCATGCTTGTGATATTTTTTATAGCTGAAATGATAAAATCTAGTTTTAACACCAATTGAATCACAACACCTCAACGCTTCAGAGTCCAGGTCGGGTCAAACAACTGTGTCTCTGCCAAGATCAAATTAGTCATCTAGCAAAATCCTTTATCATTTCTTGATTAAGATCGTATATTCTTTGCTCAGCGGAGCCTCTCTGATACCAGCATGAACTATAATATCCTGTTCTAACAACCGGTGCAGAAAACATGCACTTCCAGCTTATGGCCTTTTGTTTGAAGTGAAGTTGAACTCCTACTATTGTTGTGTTTTTCTACTTACGACTTAGTTTTACTACACAAAATTTACTGATAAAACATAAACTAACGACAGTTTATTGTTTCTATGTAAGTTGTGCAAACCATAAGTATTTCTAAATATTTCAACAAGCACCATTTAATGATGCATTTAATCATCACATGCACACAGAACAAACGTTTCTCCAACCAGAAATCCTAAAACAAGAATAAAGATACACCTGAAAGAAAAGTTTAATATATCAAATCTGGGTTTTTTTCCTCGCCTGACATCAGTCGAAAGCTTCTAAAGAGTTCAGATTATGGACACGCAGATTTTTATGTCAGGAGAAATCCCACTCTCCTCCTGCCTTCTCACCATTAAATTATAATGTGGGACGAGAAGCTGAAACAAGAGACTCCTTTCTACCAAAAACAGAGCAGCTGTTAGCGTGAGAGAGCTGGACGACCAACTTAGAGTGAAAACCATGTCTTTCACATCCCTGAAATCATATGGAAATAATACTCAACCAAACTAGTTAAGGTTTTTCCTAAATGTTCAAGTAATTTTATGTAATTTCTTCTAAGCCTTAGGAAAGTTGAGATCTGTTTTGGGAGGTATAAGCCAAAATCTATCATGTATATGCTCATGTAATATTCTTTGAGAGAATATCATCACATATAACTTCCTCTTCAGTATTTTATGTCTTAATAAGCAAACAAATTTTACTTTGGTTATATGCTTCACATTGGTTATATCATTCATTTCCACAACAAACGAAAAGTCAGACTTCTTATGTTAGATGTAGATGTGTTAATGTGGAGTGATGAGCACTGAGACTCTGAGTCTCAGAGCCCGACTATTACAAACAGTACATGTTGCTGTTGAAGTTGCTGTTACTCTTTGGAGTGAAATCAGTGATGAACAGAATGTTTCTGTGAAAAGAGCAAACGCTTGAACTGACTCGATGCACTTTTCAGTCCTGAGGGAAAAGATATTTGCTACAGAGATATTCTGATACAAATTGAGCAGTGTTCACAAAACTATGATAAAAAACACACAGTTACATAACATCATGTGAGAAGAGGGTGAGAGAGAAGCAGATGGACACGTTCATCCACTCTAGTCCTC
This sequence comes from Hippoglossus hippoglossus, assembly GCF_009819705.1. Lineage (NCBI taxonomy): Eukaryota > Metazoa > Chordata > Actinopteri > Pleuronectiformes > Pleuronectidae > Hippoglossus > Hippoglossus hippoglossus. The sequence goes on from NC_047155.1 coordinate 10,697,793, forward strand.
TCACTGTCCTTTATTTATTCTGATAGTCTCCATCTTTCTTCCCTTTCTTTTACCTTATTTCCTCCATCTCTGCCTCTAACATACTATAGTTCTTTCATTCAACCTTTCCAATCTCTTTGCCCCTTTTCTCTCTCTCTGTCTCTCTCTCTCTCTCTCTCTCTCTCTCTCTCTCTCTCTCTCTCTCTCTCTCTCACTCACAGCGTCCTGTAAAAAAAAAAAACGGATGACAGGTTTCTTAGCAACACAATTTTTTTTCCAGTGTCCTAACTGGACGGCAAAGTGACTTTGTCCCTCCTGACTTCCACCACCAATGACACAACAACTTTGTGTTCCCTTAAGAACGAGGTGGCCAATCACGTTGAAGCATCTTGCTTGTTCTGGAGTCAGAAGGACGGAGGGATAATGGTTGAGGAGAATGACCTGTTGCCATTTTGTCCACACACCATCAGTGCTGGAGTGAAAGGGTTTCTAACATGTGCATTGACACAAAGGAGCTCAAACTACACCAGAAAATGTCAGAAGTTATTTTTTTGTGTAGCTTGACTCACAATCACTGCAGCTGCAGGCAACATATTTAGGAGGAATAGAAACCTCTCATCAAGTATCCAAAGAGGAAAGAAACACGAGGAGCCTGATCCTCTGAAGCTTCTAACTGAGTCTGCATGAGATGATCAGAGTTTAATTCTCATCAAGCGTTCCCGCTCTGATGATGTTGTACAGGACAACATAAATAAAGGACTTGACTTTGCCTGAAAAGCTGAGGCAGGGTTTGCCAGCCGCTTTGGGTGGCCATAGTTTTTATGCAGGGCACTTCCTTTAAGCTTCTAATGACGGGTGACCCTTGCGTGAAGGGATGTTTAGAGACTAGGTCAGGCTTTTGGAGTTGGGGGAGTTCCTTGTGTACCGACACTATCACGCCTGGAAACCAGGCAATCAACTCGTGTATGAACAAACTTTACAAATCCTACAAACTCCCCTGTTCGAAGCCCATAAGGAAACAGTTGTTTTTAAAACAGCATGTGTTATTAAGACTTTATGACAGTAGATCATTCATCATTAGCTGCTGACGAGAACAATCCAGTGATTAGAAATGAGGAAATACATTCATGTTGTATGCTCGGGTGCACAGTGACTTCTGGACGGGACAAAGAGCTGTGAGTTGTTATGCTGGGAGCAAAGCCCCAGGAGCTACTGGGGGAACTGTTGACATCAATTGATACATCAGACAGGGTCACTCCCACTGAGGATCAGGACTTGACTTCCCACAAGTCTTGAACCAACAAGCACCTGAGGTGAAAGAAAGTGTTTGGCCTGCTGTTGTATACACACATTATCTGAGTGTACTTTGTGTTGTTATTTCAATGCTCATGCAGACTGGAGCACAACACATTTTTGATGGTGATGACAAAGTGAAAGTTCCACATGATTATATATCACAAAATCTGTTGAATATGTCGATAATGTCTAATCTGTATATCCAATATCTTTTTTGATTGTATTTGTTTTGCACCAAATCACAATAACAGTATCTACAGGTATGTTAGATTTGTTTGTTATAATATAATGAGAAAAATATGTTGTAATTGAGACATTTAAAGTTAGAAAATAATCTTGTCAGTGCCCACTGGTGGCCAAACGATGTAATAATTATTCTACTGCAATTATCGGGATACAAATATAATCTGTGATAAGATAATATCGATTAAATATGCTAACCATGCTTATCGATTAGTTTGGCTTGATTTTGGTTTCATCATTTCATTTTACGATTAGGTTTACATCAACATGATCGTTATCAAGGTGAATCTTTAGGGCCAACCTCTGCATTGAATAAACAGTTACAGCATAGTCACACCGTAGCTACGCACCCTGTTGCCTGCAACGTAACCTGATGTGCACTTCTTAGAAATGTAATTACAGGTTGTGATGACACAGACGGTAACTGTGACTGATCCACATGGTCGCATGTCGTGTCCGTGTCTCTCAGTGGCTGAACAAGAGAACTCACCCTCCTCCAGCCTGAATCACTTCAACTATCGTACACATCATCTCCACAAACATCTTCCCTCTGCATTACAGTCATTAATGAGCTCAATCTTCAACATTCAACAATTAACATTCGAGTTGCAGTCGCCATTGTTTGAAGTACATACACAGTGGCATAGAAACTCCACCGCCCACTAGTGTTTGGCAGAGTAATTGCAGAGTGATATAGACACGCAGCATCGGGTCTGCGTTGACCTGTGACAAAAGTATGAACCAGGCTTTAAAAATAAAATCAAACATAAATAAATTCATGAATTTACCTATTCATGTAAAGTCTTGGTAGGCTAATGGTTAGCTTTGACGCTTACAAGATGTTTATATGTTGTTTTTAGTCAGACTGGTTGCATGCTAAATACATGCTATGACTATACATTCATGGAGTTATTATGTATATGCAGCCCAAGAAAAAAGAATTAACAACTGAGATATGGTTTAAAATACATCCAGACAGGTACTAACTTCTGAAATTCAGTCATTGAGTAACACCAGAGAAATTTCAATTCACGACAACCTGACCTATCATCCAGTTCTTTCCACATCCCACTTGTGGAGTAATATATTTATTACTAGTTATCATGTGAATACCAGGAGACGTTATCCTTTTAATTTAAGTGTTGGAAATGTATGTTTTTAGATGCTTAAACTTGCTTTTTTTGGCTATAAGGTAAAACCCATTCTCCTCTCGTCAGCCTGCTGTCTGTGCTCTCTGGCTGCAGAGTGTGGTGTGAGCTACATGTTACCACCACATGGCTTCTATCCAACTGGAGGCGCATGAGAGTGGCGCGCCTGGAGAGTGGAGTCGCAGTCGCAGGTTCTCCAGCGCCTGGTGCAAGATCCTTCTCCCGTCAACTGTGCCACGTCTGGGGTCTTCCTTTATCCAGACGAAGAAACTCAACCGAAACCACTTCAAACCCGGCGTGTATGCAGATTGTTCTCCTTCCCCTCTGCTGACCCCTCTCTCCCTCTTTCTTCTCCTCCCCCTGTACAGGCTTAACCATCCTGAGTGTTTGTAAAGACGATTGTCAGAGCGCAGCGTCGCGGAGCCAAAAGGAGCTTTGCCACTGTTCCATAGGAGACTGGTGAGTTACCTCTCAGGTTAAATGTCCTGGATTTCATATTAATACGATCATACATCTTTCATACTTAGTCACAATATCGTATCATATTCTTTTTGCGTGTTATTCTAACTTCTTATTGGGCTGCAGGCTCAGATGCTGTAAGTAGGCTATTGTGATTGGGTTGATTGATTAGTAATTAGCATACACTGTATTTGTATAAAAGTTTTTATTATGAACTATTTTTATTCTTGATGTTGTAGTTGTTGAAGTTCACATTGAATAGAAGTTGGTTCAGTTGGAGTCTAATCTGTTTTGGTGGTAAAACAATAATGTACACGTTTCTATTCTATCCTATTCTATTCCTGAATGCAAAGTGAATGGGGTATTATAGTTGATTTCACATTGCTTCGGGCTGATTAAAGGCACATGCAGCTAGTCAGTGAAAATTAATTAGACCGTCTTCACTGTTTGATTTGATCAAAAGTGGATTATTATGGATGTGGTGTCGCACCAATGGGACACTCCTCTTCTCATTCAGATAGTCCCAGGACACTCACTCTCTGGAAAAAGTCTCAAGTCCTGGTAGGGCGGTCGACTTTAGAACAAAACAACAACTTCTATTTGAGTTTTATTTCCTTAATTTGTCTCTCAGCAGGCTGCTGGAGAGTCATGACAGCTGAGAAAAGTGGGCCGGTTGTAAACGGTAAACCAGAGGATGGTAGAGATCCGGAAGGGTCCAGCTCCAGCCTCGACCGGGGGGACTACAATGAGAGGGGCCATTGGAACAACAAGATCGAGTTTTTCCTGTCTGTGGCCGGAGAGATCATCGGGCTGGGCAATGTGTGGAGGTTCCCTTACCTCTGCTACAAGAATGGAGGAGGTAGAGATGTTTTCCTTACATTACAAGAGAATAATAATTATAATGACGTGAAGGACATTAGACAAGCTCCCTTGCTGGAAGGAGGAAATAACAATGGTACCTGTAAGAAGGAACTCAGCTGATTATCTGTGATAAGATAAATGAATAAAATGCTGTGATTGTTAATACGTCTACACAGCACTTTTCAAAGTAAGGACTTTTCATTTCTGGGGGTTTTCCATGTATACAATCGAGCAGGCAACAGAAGTTTCATAATCCAGTGTCCTTCATTATTTCATCCATTATGCACAATCATGTAGTCAATAGAAGAGGTGGGTTCCCTCATTAGACTGCATGCAGAGTATGGATCCAGCTCAGGATCTGAAAAGGTCATCCTGCTGTGTGTGTGTGTGTGTGTGTGTGTGTGTGTGTGGCATCAGTTCATCTGAATTCATCCCTGCAGGGATTTATGTCTGAAGAAGTCAGTTCTTCTTTTTAGGTGAAATCATATTTTGAACTTTTGTGCCCTCGGACTTGCAGATCTAGTAACGATTCACCGCTCATCTCGCCCGATGTCACCTGGGTTTGGCTGCAGCCCCCCCGCTGCGAGCCTCAAAGGATGAACACTTTAGATAATGGATGGATGGATGAATAAAGTGGTATTCATGTTGTGTATTTATTTTCTTTTGTGTGCACAAAGGTGCGTTCTTCGTTCCGTATGTCATCTTCTTTGTGTGCTGCGGTATCCCCGTGTTTTTCCTGGAGACGGCCCTGGGTCAGTTCACCAGCGAGGGAGGCATCACCTGCTGGAGGAAAATCTGCCCGCTGTTTGAGGGTAAGAGGAGACAACACGTCATATTATTCACATTTAGGATTAAAGAGAGAAGTAGAAAGAAGTCGACCTGATGAAACTCACTTCTCGCAAACATCTACATTAAATATTATTCTATCATTTGTTGGGTTTTACCAGTTTTTATCAGCAGGTGTCTTACTGACATTGGTCAGTTTTGAAAGTGGCAATTAATGCAATTTACTTCACATAGCGAGGTCGAGTTAAATCTGTTCACCTGCAGATTCTTTTCATCTGTCACTTTTTGTGTTTTCAGGTATCGGTTATGCGACGCAGGTGATTGAAGCTTATCTAAACGCGTACTACATAGTGATCCTAGCCTGGGCCATCTTCTACTTCTTCAACTGCTTCACCACCGAGCTGCCCTGGGCTGGTTGTGGACACTATTGGAACACAGGTGAGGGAATATAGGATAAGACAGGAACATCTTCATACAACCACAAATCACCATGTTCACCCTCTTTGTTTCATGAGAAAAGGAAGTCGACAACACAGAAATGCAGTCAGATCTTGATGTATCATATCTGAGTGTTTACCTGCCAAAATAATACCATGCTGTTGTGTCTCCATAGAGAACTGTGTTGACTATTATGGAGAAAATGCCACAAACATCACAAACCTCAACGCAACTTCTCCAGTCATTGAGTTCTGGGAGTGAGTACATTTCTAATCTCTATTTTTATTCCACTTCATTTTCATCTTCTCTTACATCTGCCATTATTCATAAAAGAAATGAAAAGCTTGTTAGTCACATTAAAAACACATAATAATGGCTTTTTATCTCCACTCGTATAAAATAGTAATGAAATGTCATTAATAATGAATAGATGCTCTGTCAGTTTAACATGTCATCTCCTGTTTTTTTTAATTAAAATTATCTAGCATATCATTGAAAAGCTGAGCTGCCGACGGCTCCACACTGTTTCACAGACCCCACCCATTCTCTAACCTTTCCCCCATTAATTAGTCAGCCCTTTTCATATTTGTGTGGCAGCAGGCCCTGTTAGGCCAGCTGTCTCCCAGCTAGAGCCATGTGTGTGGCAGCGGATCAGGCCTTGTCAGTGTGTAATGCTGACCACACTTCCTGTCTCACTGCCAGCGGCTGTGTTTACACTGCTCCGTCTCAAACCTCATCTTCATCCCACTGATGAATCTTCTCAAACTACACATTTGTATCGCGACGGTTAAATTGAAATTATCGAATTCATTATTGCATTTCATCAGAATTGATCTAACAGTGATTTAAAGGTCGGCAACATAAACATAAAAAGAGACAAACATGTCCGACCAACATGTTGTTGGCATAAACAGTAACTAACTGAGCCTTGTTCAGTCTGTGCCAGGACACACTTGCGTTTGTACTGTACATGCAGCAAACAGCACAAACAGCAGAGCTATGTGTTAAACAAGCAGCATTCAGCCATCTGTATAGATTTTAATATTTTATTTCATCTTTACTTTTCTATTTCTTATATCTTTGTTGGCACTAGCTGAGTCTGAACAGGGAGTATATATAATAAGTGATGTGTGTGTGTATGATGAAAAGCATCACAAAATAGTTTACACATCTTTTGCACATCTGTGAAATAACATCACAGCTGCATCAGTGAATACGTCAAAAGCCAGAGATTACAAATCTGACTGAGAAAGATATCCTGTATTTGCACCTGTATTTTTACATTTGAAAACATTACAAATGCTTAAAAAATTACTTACTATTACTATTAATACAAAAAATGTAGCATTCTTTGGTAAAAGTGGCTTAACAAGTTATTTGATGTGTTTTAGAATATTTGTTACCAGGTAGATAAAAAGATTTAACCATTCACCCTGAAAACTTGCACATACACTTAACAATATGTCAGCAAGTCATACACAAGAGATTGCGTATATTTACACACATTAGTGTTCACATCTTGGCCCCTCGTCTGACCAGGAAGGGACCTTGGACGGGGGGGTGGTGGTGAGTGTGTGTGTGTGTGTGTGTGTGTGTGTGTGTGTGTGTGTGGGGGGGGGGGGGGGGGGGGGGGCAGTTGGACCCAGCCTGTGGCCGGCCACCAAGAACATGTCATGACGATCAATGGCTGGTCAGGAGCTGCGGGGGTGAACTCGGTGGCACAGATTTGGCAGCACCTTGTAACTCTATGGCTCCGACTCTCGCTTCTCATCCTCCATCAATGCTGTGGCCTGGCTGTGCTTCAGCAAACAGGAAATTAACCGTTGATCCGCCACCACTCTGCACATTACATCACACCCAAATATTGAACCTAAGAGCCATCTGGGCTTTAACGTTTTGCTCTGTATCTATTGCTCTATGTGAACAATTGCCACTGCTATCAGATCCCATTGGCCTGAACACTCCCATGGATTTTTCTTATGATTACCATGAGCCTAACTATCCACAATGTCAGCAACTTAAAGTCAGAAAAAAGGCATCTTTCCCAAAAGACAAAACTACTTTGCTAAGGGAGTGCTTTTCTCAGCTGGTTCACATCTGTTTACCATGATGAGGTTGCACACCTGGGGGCCACCAGAATGTCTGACAGCTGCATGAGGATGATTATTGTCAAACCAGCAGATGCAGCAGAAAAGATAATAATGGAGGAGTTCTGTTAAAACCTAAACTCTAATTTAGCTCGTACTGTCATGGCTGACGGGTCTGACGGTGGTGGATCTATGCTCTTCATGGTCATCACAGTGGAGCAGACTTCTTCTTACCTGGCAGTGATCACGTCATTGCAGTTGTCCCACCAACACATGATGCACAGTAGCAGCTTTAGGTCTTAAAGGATATAAAACAAAATGTCAAGTGCTTCAATGCTTTCTACTGCATTGGTCGTATAGGTTTGTTCCCATTTCATCTTACGTTGATGTAATGGACGACTCAGAGAGGCCTTGTTGTTTGTCTCCCAGCGTACGTTATTAAATGAAAGGTGAAAACTGAATCTTCACCATGCCATGTTAATGTTTTAGTCCCTGACGGAAAGTGGATGAATAGTTTGGTCAGGATCTTAGAATAGAGTAAGCTCATCCTTAGTGACTGTGCCTTTAATGATCAAAGCCCGTGTATGTATGGGTTTGTTTTCCTGTTGTCGAATTTGTAGCCTCAAGCAATATCCACTTCATTGCACATTATATTTGTAAGTTGTCAAAATGAACTATCTGTATTTACAGTAGAGTTTGCTTCAGTATGGTTTTAAAGCTGAAGAGTAGATATATTGTGTGGGGGTGGTGGGGGATGCATTCACCAATATTCTGAGGGAACATGGCGGAACAGCAGCAGATATGACATCACTATTTATGCTGTGCAACCGCAAGCAAATGTTTCTTTTTCATCATCTTCCCTCTGTGCTGTAACTTATTTACACTCAGTGCCTGTAGATCTAAAACTGTGCAGATTCCATAAAGCGGCGCCGCCTCAGCTTTCTCAGAAAGTACATTCAATGTCACATGAACAAAATTCCCTCAAACCAAACTGTAGGTTAGTAATCATCTGTGTTTTCTGCGCCCAAACAGACGCAGAGTGCTGAAGATATCAGATGGTATCGAGCACATGGGGGGGGTGCGTTGGGAGCTGGCCATGTGTCTGGCCCTGGCCTGGTTCATCTGCTACTTCTGCATCTGGAAGGGACCCAAGTCAACTGGCAAGGTAAGACAGAGTAATGCATGCTTACTAGTGTGTGTTTGTGTGTGTGTGTGCGTGTGTGTGTGTGTGTGTGTGTGTGTGTGTGTGTGTGTGTGGTAATCTGAGTGGTTGCAGCGTAAAGTGAGAGCCTCCTGTTTGTATTGCATGATGATTTCACATGATGGACTAATGGTTAATGATACTCTATGTGTAATATGTGCTGTAACCACACCATCCAACTCATGATGGAGGAATCTGTACTTGAATTTGTGTCATTTTGAATGTGCATGTTTTGGTGCTGCCGCCAGTTTTCATTCACTGGAGCAACTTTACACACTGAAGCAACCACAAGATACAGGTTTTTTACACCTTATCCTCAAAACAACTTCCTCACGTGCACCCTCCTGCAGGTCTGCACCACCCACTTCCACCTTTTCCGTTTTAATGTTCTCTCCTCGAGTCTCCTCTTGCAGCCTTGAGGAGGACGATATGGAGTCTGCACCTGAGAAAGTCCCATAGATTCAATGAGCAGTTAGAGAGGTAGAGTGAGAAAAAGAGGGAAGAAAGAGGGTAAAGGGAGGAGAAGTGTGTGAGGAAGAAAAATTAATGGGTTTGCACATGACGGGGGGGGGGGGGGGGGGGGGGGGAAGCAGGCAGCGATGCCTATATCTCCCTGAAGTGTCTTTTGTGTGGCTGTGAAGTAAGAGGAGGAGAATGCTTCTTCATGGCCGGGCTTTAGCAGCTGGTCCAAGATTGATTCCTGTATTCAGTGGGGGAAAGGAGAGTGTTCATGAGGAGCATGCAGAGTGTATCCTCAGCCTCCGCCTCTGCTGCCTCTGCCTCTCTCTCTCTCTCTCTCTCTCTCTCTCTCTCTCTCTCTCTCTCTCTCTCCCGCTATGAGAAATTAACCACAGCTCAGAGAGAGAGAGAGAGAGAGGTGCTTTTCTTCTCCTCAGACGCGAGTGCCCATTCAGTTCCGACTCGGCTAAGCTGTTTGCTTTTGTTGTTTGCCGGCCATTCTCACATTTAAGCCCTCCCGTTAGATTTACGGCGAGGCAGGGGCGAGTTTGACCAGTAAATTTGTGGTGGCTTTAAATGTTTGCCCGTGGTGAGCTGGAGGGAGCATGTTGAGAATCGGAACATTCATGGAGAGATTGAACATTGTTCTTTAGATCCCAGGAGGAGGTGGGGAAAAAGAGGGAGAGGAGGTTTAGGATGTGTAATCGTTTTATTTGACAAATTAATGGAGGGATCTGTTGGGCAGGAGACAAGTTTTCCCACAGTTTCCCTGTAGGCCACACTGGGATTAACCAAGACTCAGGTTCTATAGTTCATGATATTTAAAGCAAAGGGTCTTGTTAATGTGACACTCACACTTTTTTGTCCACACACTGGAGTTTGGTTTAGAAGCTCAGTGCTAAATGGTTTTTTTGTATTTATATAGCGCTTTTCTAGTCTTGATGACCACTCAAAGCTCTTTACAGTACACTTACATTCACCCATTCATACACACATGCATACAGTGCAATTAGCAGCACTTTTTTGTTCTATGAGGGGTAATTCGGGGTTCAGCATCTTTCCCAAGGACACTTCGGCATGCAGATGGGGAAGGCTGGGGATCGAACTGCCGACCTTCAAACCGACCGTGCTGCAAAGCTTCCATTCATAAAACCACAGCCTGAAGTTGTACAGTAGTGTGACCAGTGGTGTGTGCCTGCGTGCATGAGTGTGGGTTCAGGCCGACGTGTGTGAAGGGTTAATCTTATCTGTAGTATCTACACACCCGTTTTTTATTTTGTGAATGAAGTTTTGTGTGAGTGTGTGTGTGCGTCTACTCGTGCCCTCCTGTGCATGCTTCAAAGAGAAGCACATTTTCCCACACTGCCAGCATCACTCCTCTGGGCTTCTCCTGTTTAAGAGACCGGGCCAGAGGAGCCCTCTTTTCTTTTCAGTCCCCTGGCCCGGCTCTGTTCTGTCCTGTTCTGTCCTCAATTGGACTTTGACTGGATGCCAGCGAGCCGGGGGATGTATGTTGCCCGCCTCTGCCTTCCAAGAGGCCAGGATTTTTCCTCAAGGGGTTTCTAAGAGTCTTGAGATGTCGAGCACAATTCTGCAACTCCTGAATAGCTCAATAAAAAAGCGAGCGTTGGTTTGATGGTTAGCAAGCGCTAGCCACTGTAAAGACACTGCTGTATGTGTGGTGTTGAGTCGACGGCAGTGCTACCGTGCTGTACATGACACATTACTAAATGTATAGATGTCTTTACATTGGTATTGTTATATCTGATTCCAGGTTCTAGGTTTGTTATTAGCCATATGACACATGTCAGATTCTGTAATACATTGATATGCTGGATTAAAAAAAACAACGCAGCAATTTCCCATTTTAAAAAGTGGATGTGACAGCTCAGGATCCCCTGGCCCATAACATCCTTTTATGTCCTGACATTGATAATGTTATTTTACTGTAACCTTTTTCCTCCGATTATATAAATTCTGTTAATCCAGTGTCTTCATGATGATGTGATGTGATTGGATACGTTGGTTAGAACCCAATATTAAATAAAGGGCCCAAATATTACACTTCTCCTGTGTTTTGTGAGAAGTTATAATATCTCTAAAAGGATTTTTTTTTCTGGTTTTAAGTCTTCCCTCTTGAAATCAAGCAAGAACAGGGTGTTATTTACCCGTCTCTGAGCCTCTCTTCTGATTGGCTGACTGCTTTCTGCATGGATTACGGCCTAGTACTGTGCTGGGGTCATGACTGAAGGTAGTGACCGTATATCTGTCACATCACAAACCCAACATGTCCCGTTGGCTCGTTTACAGGCACAGTTTCTGAATAAGGGCTGAGCACTTCTCTGTGGATCGTCCATTTTGATACTTTCACTGTATTTATGAGGCCAAAAACCAATTTCAAAACCTAGAAAGTCACAGAAATGTCACTTTTTACAACATAGGATCTTTAAGCTCTAAAAGGTTCTGAGTTACTAATCATCAAGTGTGTTTTTCTATAATCTGTACACAGACCTGTGCATATTGTGTGTCTACAGGTTGTATACGTGACAGCTACCTTCCCTTACGTCATGTTGTTGGTCCTGTTGATCAGAGGAGTAACGCTGCCAGGAGCATTAGAAGGCATCAAGTTCTACCTCTACCCAGACATCTCACGTCTCTCGGACCCTCAGGTAGGCCTCAACGATCCGTGTTTGTCTTCTACTGCTGCAGCAGTGAAAATCCTTCAAAATTAAGTGACAACATATACATAATGCCACCGAAGGGCAAGGGAAGTATAAGTCATAGCTATTGTGATACTGGGGCCACCTGCGGGCAGTTTTACAGTCAAGCTCCTATTATCTTTATTTATGTGTGAGGATGTCATCACTTATGCGAGTAACCAGAAAGACAGTCAGGATTACAGAGGACATGCACTGTGTCACCGAGTGCAGTGTAAATACGTCTTTGCATTCAGAAGAAAATGTGCTTGTGTCACCAAAACCCTGCATTTGACATTTGAAATATTCACACACAACATGCACACACATCACACACACACCAGTGAGCTTTGATGCTTATCGGTAATTGCAAGTGTCAGGGTTGCAGGGGCAAATACGATCCTTGCCTATAGATTTCATACATCATGTCTTTAAATACAGCTCTTCACTGTGGGTGATATGACTTTTCTTGCTAATAGTAGCAGGTTGGCTTTGGAAATGCAAGTCCAGACACTAAGGCCTGGTGATACTGACAGGGTGTTTTTGAGGGAGGGGGTCTGCATATCAAAGTGACTGTACTACATGATAAACAGTGCATATAATACATATTTAAAACCTGAACTCAGCAAATCCAGGGTCTGTACCGTGTACTTATTATTCCAACAGGAAGCTGCAGGCAGTATTTTGATTATTTGATCTGTTGACCTGGACTTATTATATTGTGCTTAAGCTATGACTGTAGTAAAACAGGAGAGGTTAAAAATACGAGACTCAGGGAAATGCATTGAAACCCCTGCCTCACACCCACCTGTGTGGAGCTGAGAATCTGCCAGGGGGACAGGTGGTGTTGCTGTTACTGCAATGAAATAAGGAATCAGGCCTTTCCCCCTCCCCTCCCCCTATCACAATGTGTGCACCATTTTGTCCCAAAAACTGTTTAATGTCCAGGATACACAAAACCCCTTGCTGTATTATCATCCCATGCAGAAAGAAAGATATATAGATGTAAAAAGCAGCTCTTCACATTGTTTAGATTTGGCTTCATTTCTTCTGATACTGACTCTACTTTTAATATGGAGCCGTGATATATCCTAACACATCCTGTCGGTGATGAGATGAGAAACAAACACAGAGCTCTGAGAACCTGGAGGGGTGGAGAGATCAAGATTTAAGGTTAATAGAGGTGGTGCATTAACATAAAAGTCATAGAGACAGAGCAGACTCCTTGACCTCCTTTGGAAAAAGGCAGACAGCTCGGGGTCGCTAGGCAACAGTGCAGTAGAAAATGTCACTGGATGGGGTGTCATGACAACGTGAATTGAAATAGATGAAGAGTTTGAGGGAGGAGGAGAGAGGAGACGGGAGCGGATGGATAGATAGATAGATAGACAGACAGATAGATAGATAGATAGATAGATAGATAGATAGATAGATAGATAGATAGATAGATAGATAGATAGATAGATAGATAGATAGATAGAAAGATAGAATGTAGTTTGGTGATCATAACCTTTGTTCCTTTACAGTACAACTCATCATTTTTACAACCTTGCATGTAAAAAAAAGTTTGTCAGTATCATTTGAGAAGTGAATACTAAATATTACAAGTTCGCCCTCAGTGAAAAGCTTTAACACCTGAGTTAGAAACCAAACACTAATGCACTCACCTGACACACAACTTTAGTGGGTGATGCCAGTGTCAGTTTTGTAGTCATGCGTATACGAATTGTGCGTTTATAAAATGATTAGCTCTCTTCCAACTTGCACATTTGACACATACCCCTCTTGTTCAGACTCTTATCTGGTCTGAACACCTGAGACGCCATCGATGTGATAACGAGCAAATGTTGCTGCCTCTGAAATAACAAAAAAACTTGTGGGACTGTAACTGTACAGGCAGACGAGCCAGAGTGTTCCACACAACATGTTTAGCCGCGCTGCTCCTTGTGCTGAGAAAGGTTTTAAAAACATATAGTGTCATGCCATGATATAATGTAGCGTAAAGATTTTATAAAGCCTAAACGTGAACCTTTGCCTTTTTTTTTTAGCTAAATAAATACAAAAATAGACAATTCCCAACAATACAGGAAACGCAGGTAGGGTTAAGCAGGTAACAAGGTGTAAGGTCATGCAATAAGGGGGTAAACTCTTGCATTAGTGATTTTAGTAAAGCAAGAAAAAGAGAAACTCTGATAAAGATGGACGGTGAAGAAGTGACAAAAAAAGGGGGACTGACAAAAAAAAGACACAAACAATCTGAGGCACAGAGCGAGTGAAGGAGGGTGATAAAGAAGTGCTGCTGTTTAGCAGAGGAAGACATTACTTCTGACACCAGTGTTAAATCAGCTTCCTCACGGACAATCAGGGCCCTGTTCCGTCCAGCAGGCTGTGTGTGTGTGTGTGTGTGTGTGTCACCCCCTCTTTTCACACCCCTAAACTTCATCATGCCTTCCCTCTTCTTTTCCTCCTATACCTTTCTCTCTCTGGTCGTTTCTCTCCTTCTCTTTACACATTTCCACTCCCTGACCATCGCTGCTGTCTTTCCATGCTTCACAACTGCAAATACTGTTTGCCTCTTTTCTCCAAACCTGCAAAAAGGGATTTTGGACAGTAGAGCTTTGGACACATCTCTAAACGTAACATGGACATTATCACCACAGAAAGCTGTTCATGACAATTCACTATTTGTTTAACTCAAAATAGTTTGATGATTATCAGGTCTAGATTAAATGTCATTCATTGATCATTCATTGTGTCTCAGAAATAAAGTAGTGAGTCAAATCTAGTTTATTCATCTCAACTGAATTTCTTAATGCTGCACTTCCAGCTTTCACACTGTAGAAAAGTTTCCTGAAGCCACAGTCTCAACACAACCAAACACAAGCCGACCAAATTAGGCACAACATCAACAAGTGATTCTCTCGGGGCCTGGGCCTTTAAGGTTTCACCGCTCGGTGCGGCTATCGGCCGAGGGCGAACTAAAGGGAACATTAATGAACATTAGGAGAGAAAGGCCTGTTCTTCCACAGGAACAGTCCTGTGTTTGTGAGGTCACAGAAGTTACCGTGGTTACTCCCAGGAGGGAGCGAAGACCGTGCGTTTGTTAATTGTTCCTCGGTGGGGAAATGAGATTAGTGGCTGAATGGTGATGTGAGAGAGTTTTCAAAGAGCCATGCTGCATTAAGTTTGAATTTGCTAGCACCCCATGCTACGCCGTGGGTTCTAGGATCCTGTGCTGCACTGCAAACTAGTTTCCTAATGCACTTTTTACTGCTGTCACATTCAGGAACCGTGCATGTTTCCATGAATAAAACTCCTCTGTTTAGATATTGTACCTAAATATATTATAAACTGGGAATACCGGAGATTATTATAATCAATATTGTGCCTCTTTACCTGTTCTTATCACCAAATATTTATCAATAAGTTGATGTAAATTTATCTCCCTAACCAGGATGCAGTGGTGGTAAGAGAGTCTGTATTTAGAACAACTTGAGTATATAAACTTTAAGCAGCTTTAAACTTCTTTCCCTGTTCATCAGATTTACACCATGCATCTCAAATCACTGCCATTACTGTCTGTGAAGTTTTAAATGTAATTTTGAAATCATTTGATCGCAAATGAAATTGAATTCACCTCTCTGCTCACTATTCCACTATACTGACAAAAAGCTTTCAGTCAAACAAGTACAAAATATAAAAAGCTGTCCATCGTTAATCCCCATCTAACAGTGGAAAGGAAGGAAGCTAGTGAAGCGTAATATGAATATTTAGGCACTGGGAGACTGCAGCTACTTTTAGGATGTTAATCCATGATTCATGCTGCTCCACCGTGTGCCTCTCAGAGGGGGAAGAGAACGGTTGAGCTGAGCCATAATTTCATTACCAAGTCAGTGAGATGATGAAAATCAGGTAGACGAGGGGTAACAAAAGAAATGTGGGCTTTCATTAGACCTCTTGCCATATCGTGGTAATCGCTTGTAAATGGGAAAGCCTCCTCTATTCATTCTCATTCTGAGGTTTAATTAATTTTAAAAAATGGCACAAAGACATTTTATTGTCAATGATAATAGGCTGAGGAGCAAAAGAATGAAGTGGAAATTAAACTTTAAGCTGGATTAAAAGCATGAGAAATGATCAGATGCTGTAAAAGTTTCTGAAACAGTGTGTGTCTGTATACTCGTTTTTGTGCCTCTTTAGGACCTTTTACAGCATAAACACTGACCTTGTCGGGACCAGTAACCTCATGGGGACCAACATTTGGTCCTACTGGGGCAAAATGGGATTTCTGAGGTCCTGGTTAAGGTTAGAGGTAAGATGTGAATAGTGGTTAGGTTAAGGTTAGAGTTAGGCAAGAATTGGTCTTGGTTAAGGTTAAAAGGGATGAGGTTTTGGTTAGGCTGTCCACATGGATGGAAGTCAATGAAAAATCTGTGTAAGGATAGCTGAACAAACCTGTGTGTGAGTGCTGGGCTGTGTGTACGTCACAATACATTTAAAAAAAGGATTAAATTACTGCCACACTGAGTTAAACAGGAACTCATCATGAATTCAAAGTTCAAAAAGCCCAAACACAAAGAGTTCCAAAGTGTATTTATAATTAAAACATTCTGAAGAAGTCCACAAAAGTTTTTAAAATGCTTTACAGGAGCAGAACACCTCGTGGTTTACACACATACACATTTAACCTCAACATCATCCTAGCAGGGACATTTGTTGCTTGTCAATACTTCCCTTTCTCTCTGTATATTTTCTCTTTGTATCTTAAATGTCAGTCTCTTCTATGGGGGTGAAAATAACTAAAATAACCTCAAAGCAGACAGTGAGGGGTCAGTGGATGATGTGATGAGTATGAAATTGATGTGACTCATAAGTCGCCAGACCACAACCCAAAGAAACGCTGGAAGAAGAAAACTGCTTCATCATGGAGTTCAGACATTTAAAGAATCTGTATCGAGCATCAATGAAGCCGTTGTTGATGGTCATAATGAGCCAACACTTCACAGTAACACTTTCCTGTATGCTCACACACATATCAGTGTATGTAATGTGTCTTTGTGACTTTTACACCAGGTATGGGTAGATGCAGGAACACAAATCTTCTTCTCCTATGCCATCTGCTTGGGTTGTCTCACTGCTCTGGGAAGTTACAATTCCTACAACAACAACTGCTACAGGTAAGATTGTGGCTACATGTAGATGGGTGGTTGGGTGATAATGAAAGCCATCAATAGAGATACATGTCCCTGTACACACAAAGAATATAAGAACACAGGTAAAACCCATGGATTAAATATCAAGATGGACGTCCTGTCTCAACTTCCTCCCAAAATCAAAAAATGAAGCCAAAATATTCCAGATGCCGCCATTTTGTGCCAGAGTCTGTGCAGTAGTGATTGGGGGATGAATACACATGCTTAAAGCATCAAATAACTAATAAAAACAAACCTAATGGAAACATATAATTGTGACAAACATCAGTGTGATAAGAACTCCCTACAATGACAGAAACCATCTTTGATAAAAATGTATTAAACATGTACTTGGACTTTTTAGATGGGTTCATGTCCCATCCATTAACATGGAGGAAGGATTCATAATCTATACTGCCACCAGTCAGCAGGTGACAATCAATACATGTTGGCTTTACTTTTGGAAAGCTCTCTGTCATCCATGCACAGTCTATGGTGAAACAGCAGGGGGGAAAGGGGATGCGTTTCCATCCATGTTGTAGTATTATGGTCAAGTGCCACCGGACCAGTAAGTGTGATCTCTCTCTCTCTTTCTGTCCTGCTCCCCAGGGACTGCCTCATGCTGTGCTGTCTGAACAGCGGCACCAGCTTTGTGGCAGGTTTTGCCATCTTCTCTGTGCTGGGCTTCATGGCCTTTGAACAAAATGTTCCCATCGAAGCTGTGGCAGAGTCTGGTGAGATAATAACAGACATTATCACGTAATGTTTCAGAATAAAAAATAATGAATTAACTACAGACTTTAAGAACACACACTGGATCTAAAGCAGTGGCCAGACTGAATCTCTGTGCTTCCATCCACCACATTCTGTTAGAATGGATAAACATACCCAGTTATATAAGTACACACTCTTCACCTAGGCTCTTAGACCACCGCAGAATGATTTATTGAAGTCACCATCAATGATTTAGTGAATGTGACGGAGTGAGAGATTTGAAATGTTTGTCTTGGAGTCTGGTGAGGGTAGTGCTTAATGTTTCAGATAATGTGTTTCCAAGGCTCCGTCACCAGATAGAAGTGATAAATTACACAAGAGCATTTTCTTTGACCCAGTCTGATCTGATCCACAAGTACTTCGAAAAGATACTGTGTCACTTTCCGTCTTTGCACTTATGTTTGCTGGTTTATTTCTTATGTTTTTTTTAGAGAGACAGTCAAACACTTAAAAAGACAGACTAGGGCATGTTATTTTATTTCTATCATCAGTTTAATTATCAACTTACACAAAACATAGGGTTAGGGCTAAAGCCTTCAAAGTTTGTATCTAGAAAGTGAGTGTTTTATGGTCTATGCCTCGGTTATTACTATTATGTTTTAAATGTTGCTTGAAAAAGCTGCACCTGCTCTTTTTAAACTCCTGCTTTCTGATTTTTTTTGTGATGCAGGTCCTGGTCTTGCTTTCATAGCGTACCCCAAGGCTGTTACTATGATGCCTCTGTCTCCTCTTTGGGCCGGTCTCTTCTTTATAATGCTCATCTTTCTGGGCCTGGACAGTCAGGTGAGATCCACTGGTGTCATAATAATAATAACATTTTTCAGATGATTTGGCTCTAAACAGAAAATTGCAATTTCACAAGTAAACAAATCAAAATAAGGCATGAAATGATGCTCCTTCCCATTTTTTTTGTAATAAAGTTATGTTTTCGTTGCAGTTTGTGTGTGTGGAGAGTTTGGTGACAGCTGTGGTGGACATGTACCCGGAGACCTTCAGGAGAGGCTACCGCAGAGAATGGCTGATCCTCGGCATGTCAATAGTTTCCTTCTTTATAGGTCTCATCATGTGTACAGAGGTAAGACTCAGCTATAGTCACATCATTAGAGATAAAGGTACCACATATGTGAAGGATGTTTGTGTTGAACAGTACTTTAGTGGAGGACCAGTTAAATTAAAACACCCAACATGTTACTTAGTATTTTTGACACTCTTTTAAACGTATTGTGAATTTTTAAGGCCAGCTTTGTTTTCAGGTTTTGTTGTCTCTTTGACTTAAATATTTACTCATTAGATTTCAGTTGTCCAAGGTCCTGGTGACCTTTGACATTGAATAAACTGTATTCAGACTGAAACTACTGATTGGCAGAGGCAAACAATCACAGGATGGTAATTATTGTTGCTAATGCTTTCTAATAAGTCAAATTAAACTACTTTTATAAAGTAATTTAAACAGTAAACTTCCACTAAGGATCTTTATATCTTCAGAGAAAGATTGTTTAAATAGCACTTGTTATAAACTTCACATCATGCTTTTATTTTTTATGTAGCCATATCATCATCATCATCATCACCAGCACCAACAACAGCAGCAGCAATAGCATCATCTTGATAATCATCATCATCATCATCATCATCATCATCATCATCATCATCATCATAATCATCATCATCATCATCATCATCATCATCATCATCATCATCATGAGATGAAATCCAATCAGGTACATTCAGATTATTGTCTTTATTCTTGGTAAATCAAATATTTGAACATGAATTGATCCGGGGTCTAATCATAAATTAGAACAATGTGATCCTGTGATTCGCTGCCTTCAGTGTTTCCGTGTTTCCTTTGATCTCCTCCACTAGACATTTCGATTTCAAACCTCGAGTCTCACAGTCATGTTATCCATCTCGAGCGACATCTATGTCACCAGCTGTCGGTCGTGCTTTTAAGACCTCTCATCCTAGTGTTGTAATAATGGAGGAGAATCCGGTTCCTTACACTATCGAGGACTTCCATCCACTAAAAGCTTCTCATCTCTCCATATGCACTGCACTCATCCACCCCCACTGTAAACATACTGTACTCTAGTGGCCCATAATGGCAAAGAAAAAAGCAATTTAATGCAATATTGAAGCCGTTACTTCTGTCTGTTATATGCATTTTCAGTCGCCACTACATTTGAACTCATCTCCCACCCCCACCTGCACTCGAGGCTCTTGAGACTCTGTATTCCTTTCTGCCAGCAAAGAGCCATCATGAATACGATGTCACAAGGAGCCTGGAGTAGGATTTAACACAGTTCAAAAGGTCTTCTGGGAGTGTAGTGCAATACTTGGCTGAAAGAGTCAGTCAGTGAGACATTTTGATGATATTCTAAATTGTTTACCTGCGAGGTTTGAGCAGTGATGTCGCCTCAGATTCAGAGATAAAATATAATGGCCCTTTGGTGGAGGCAGAAAGGAGCAGATACATTATTTTGAGTGGAGGGAGCGTATGGAGAGTACATGATATAAATATGAACATAACCACTGGCACTAAGAAATCATTTGAAGGAGCAGTGTGACATTTTGGGAAAGTATTGATTAATAATATTATTATTCACTCTCTTTAAGAGAGTAAGGTGAGAAGAAAGATGTCACTCCTACATATGCAGGCTTATTCAATGTCAGCAAGAAGAAAATTTAAATACCTATAGTAGACAGCCCAACCCAGACTACTGAAGAACAGTCCATCTTGTCAAAAGGCCGTTTAAACCCCCCAAAAACACCAGAGATGTTTATTATTATTGTATTAAATCCTCATTATAATAAACTAAAATAAATATCAGAGCTGGGTGACACTATGGATTTGTTTGATACACAAGCTTGTGTGATCGGTCCCTGACAGGCTAAATGAAACACACCTGATTCACTTCATATTCACACTCATCTAACCGCGCCTGATGCTCGTGTTGTGGCTGTGGCAGACAACTGACGCCTGTCTTGTCCAATCAGGGAGGGATGTACGTCTTCCAGCTGTTTGACTCGTACGCTGCGAGCGGAATGTGTTTGCTGTTCGTGGCCATATTCGAGTCCATATGTATCGGCTGGGTGTACGGTAAGAGGAGGAACTCAGGTTTCAACACATCAAGAGGTCTCAGAGCAGAGATGTTTTCTACATCTCACTCTTGTCACTTCAGATAAAGTATCAGTAGTCTGTGTTTCATTAACTGGGAAACTGTCAGACATTTCAACACGGTAAGAAAACAGGCAAATGCACAAATATAGAGTCAGGCTCTTTGTCATATTTCTTCTCTGCCCTCTGCTGGAGAACGGTCTCCATGCAGCATTCATGGTGCTGCACAAGGCACACAATTCATTTGACTGATGTTAAAATTATATTATGGTGTTATAGCACTGTGAGAATTTGTCATTCAGTATTTTTCCCAAGCAAACATTGTGTATTGCAGTCTGCACATTTAATGCATTAAATGAAGAAATACAATGTTTGGCTCACATTTCGGGATTGAAATGTTTAATTTCATATTTCTATATTGAAATGTTTTATTTTGTAATTATTTAAATTTTATTTAAAATGTTATGTTCAAATATTTTGAATATTTTAAATTGCAAATTTATTAAATGTTCTGCCAAATAATTTGACAACAAACCAAGTGACACTTCATTAAAAGTTTGGGACTGGATTTCCTCCCCGTCCAATCAGCAGCTCTGTTTAGATAACCATCCTCTGTCAAGAGGCATCAATCACGTCGTTATTTCTGATGATCCGTGCAGAGACTCTGAGTGACGCTGATTTGCGTTTCAGGTAGTGACAGATTCTACACGAACATCGAGGACATGATTGGCTACAAACCTGTCTTCTTCATCAAATGGTGCTGGATGATCCTGACCCCAGGCATCTGTTCTGTGAGTGCATGGCAAACACAACATCAACAGCAAACAACTCATCATGCAGATGATCACATTGGTGATGAGGAACAGAGACATTCTCAGTTTTTTCTATTATATTCAGTGGTGGAATAAAAGTATATTTTTTAATCTTGCAATGTAACACAGTTTAGTTGTAACCTGTAGCAGTTGCCATATAGACAGTAAAATTAGAACATACAGTTTTTGGATTTATGTTTACAATATTTCTAATTACAAAAACATTAGGACAACCTGTACATCACATGTGCAGCTTTGATTGATACCTGGTTTTAATTGAAACTATTTACACATTTATTAATTTAACAACTGCTTTGGATTTTCCCGCATGAATGAAACATGAAGGCTCTTAAGTGTATGTAAGAGGCCCTTGTACTTATCTTTACTAGATCAGTATTTATTACAGCACCACACTGATTCTGAATTCAAAGTACGCACCGGGATCTTTATTTATTCATCAGAGGCATTTCTTTCTTACTATATAAATAGAATGTCCTTTTTGTTTGCCACAGGCGATTTTCCTGTTCTTCCTGATTAAATACAAACCGCTGAAGTACAACAACGTGTACACCTACCCTGACTGGGGCTACGGTATCGGCTGGGCCATGGCCATGTCCTCGATGGTCTGCATCCCCTTAGGGATGATCTGGATGATCTGGAAGACTCCTGGCACCTTCTCTGAGGTAATGAATTTGTCTTATTTATTGTAAAACTTCTATTACTAACTAGAGAAAATATAGTTGGAGGAACAATGGCCTCCAACCAAACCTTGTAGCTTCTTATCCAAAAGAAAAAAAATGCCCCCATTCCAAACGATCGTCATTATACAGATGGACGACACATCTCCAAATCTTTGCCATGTATTTGATGTCCACTCTGCTACCATGGAGGAGACAGGGTTTATGACCTATGCAGCAGACAGCCACCAGGGGCAATTCAAATGGCTATTTTTCTTCTTTACACAAAAAATCCCAATGCAACATGTTGTGTTCCCTCAGACTTTCACTAATTCACTATCTGTCCATCTTCAGTCACAAGAGCCTTTGATTGAAAGAACCCCAACTCTTCCGTGTTCTGTGGAACAGCAGCCCCTCCTCTTCTCTGACCTAATTCATCAGATATCGTCCTAATTCTGACCCTTTGTCAAAAAACATAGAAAATACAGGTTTAAGGCTTCGTTGGGGAAGAATTTGCTATTCAGGGTCTGGACCTTCTTTCTGCATTAGTGATTGCATATTGGTCCGTGCTCCGGCTGGGTTGTCGTCCCAAGCAAAAATACTTTAATACAAAGCCTGTAACTGGTGTTTACATCTTTTCTCTTCCAAAACAACAATGGACAATGTTAGCTGGTGTTGTCTTGTAAAACTCGCATTGATTGTTTTGCATTTTGGGCAAATCACTTTCCCACCTTGTGCTGGATGAGCCTGAAGGAAGCAGCTGCTGTATCTCTCCCAACAGACTTTCTCAGAGGGATTGTGACACAGTTGGATGATCTCCTGTTATTGCTTGAGGGGCGGATCAAATATACAAATTACAGGCTCCTGATATGAGATGATCAGTCGTGGCCTCCAGCCTTTGATCGACCTGAGGCGTGTTGAAAAACAGAAGAATGATATCAGTGACGTTTTGGTCATATCTTGAATGGAGTCCACATGGCACACGAACATAGACTAGGGTACCGAAGAAATCTTGGTGCCGAGATTAAATTCCAGTGGATTACTTACATTTATTTAAAGCTATATGTCTCTTATACCAGTATTATTTGCCTGCTTTATTATGAAGGGGGCATGTTTTGGGGGTTGTCCGTCCATCCGTCCATCCGTCCATTAATCTTGTGAACACAATATCTCAAGAAGGCCTTGGAGGAATTTATTCAAATTTGTTACCAATGTTTTGAGATGACGTTCACTTAGAATCTCAGATTAAATGATTAGATTTTGGGGGTTAAAGGTAAAGGCCATGGTGGCTTCACAAAACATGTTTTTGGCCTCTCGAACATGATATCTCAGGTCTGCCTGGATGGATGGATGGATGGATGGAAGGATAGATAGATAGACAGATAGATAGATAGATAGATAGATAGATAGATAGATAGATAGATAGATAGATAGATAGATAGATAGATAAAAATATTTGCTGGCAAAGACACATTTTCATTTTATGCACAAGATGTACTTCTCAATGCTGCTACTAGAAGTAACATTGTGGTGTGAGAATAAGAGTGAACCTGTTTTCGCTCTCTCTGCAGAGAATAAAGAAGTTGACGACTCCCAGCAAAGATCTGAAAATGAGAGGGAAACTCGCCGCCCTCAGTCCTTACGCTGCCAACGACGCAAAACTCAAGGTTGATGGGAAAATATCCACCATCTCAGAGAAGGAGACGCATTTCTAACCGAACCCCCGACAGAGCGACCGCGCTGCCTGACGTCTTGACAACAAGTCCGACAACCGAAAACTACAGCAAACAACAACAACAACAACAACCATATCCACCGCTACACAAAACAGGATATTAAACAAATGACTCGGAGTGTTATCTTTGTTTTGTAAAAAAAAAAAAAGAAGAAGAACAAAGGGAAAGGTTATCACATTATTTTGTAGTCTGCTTCTGTTTTGCACAAACTTTGAATAACAAGTTTATTGTTTGATTTAATATTGTCACTAAAGCAGCTGTTTTCTTTCTTTTCTAACAATAATATTTTAAACCTCAGTTTGTGGTTGAAACTTGTCCTGGTACCGTGTCAGTACTGGTCACACTAGTGTTTGTGCCTTTAGAACAATACGTGTTGTGTTGTTAAAAGGCTTACACTGTACATGTATTGACAAAGTGCTGCGTTACTCTATTAGGTACTAGGTACCCAAATGTGACTTTCTAAGATGTATCAGCTTGGGGACCATTCTACATAGTTTAGTGTGTCAAGAGAGGATACAGCAGCAAGTCTTAGTGCTGAGGCTGTAGGAGGCAACACAATTCCCTGTAAAGAAAAGGCTTAGAGTTGTACATTAAGAGTTAAGATATTGAAATCAACAGAACCAGCTGTGACTGTGATGGCTGCGGATCTTTTTCTGGCCTTTAGTCATTCTCCTGTACTTGAATTCAGCGTTGTTGCTAAGCAACATAAGCAAAAACACTCTGCTGACTGGATGTAATTGAGTGATATTAATAGGTCATTGTTCATCAAGTTATTGGACCCCTCAGGGCTTTGCAGATTTCCATGGCACCACTCTTTCTAAAAGTCTTTGCTCCAGAGGTTTACAGAAATTTTATAGGATTTAAACACTGTAGATATCTTTAATTTTACATCTGTTAGGTTTGAGGTGAAAATCTTACCATGGCTGCAAAAAGCAGTCAGGGACTCGCAGGCTGAGTCTCAAACACACCTCTCTTTCTCCAGCTGCCCTCCTATAAGTCGTGGATATCCGTCATTTCACAGTAATTATACTGAGTCTAACGCAGAGTGACAGACAGACGTGCCTCCACCCCGCCTGTAGAGGAGAAGACGGACGCCCATCAGATGAGCTTTTCAAAACCCATCTGTCTTCTTATCCCCGCTCTTCTTATTCTGTCCCCTTCTCTCTTTTCTCTCCCTGATTCTCTGCTTGTCCACCTCCTTCCACTTCTGTCTTTGGCTGTTTTTAATCCCATGGAGAGCTTGAACGAGGTCTCGTATAAAACCAAGATGCCACTGAAGGCTTTGTATCTGGATATCAGCAATAGTCTGATTGATTCTTTGACCTTTCCAAGGTCATTGTGAAACTGAACCCACGGCTTTTAATTTATCTGTCGCTGTTGGAGTGAAGCCTCAGTCTGCCCCTGTCATTCATGTCATTGTGGTTAATTGACAATGAGCTGGTCTCATTGCTCCGATCGATCTCAGTCCATCACGGCCTCGTCCGATCAGCACTGGAATGACTCGTCCTTCCACCCCTTCCTCGCCTTTGTCCGCCTTTCTCTCCTTTCTCTCCTCCCTTCCTTTCTTTTCCTTTGTCCTTGTTTCCTGATGAAAATGCAATCTGACGAGAGCATCTGAGGGGGTGAAACTTGAAATCTTGATCTCGTTACAGTTTTTCAGGAGGAGGCAAAGAAAGCAAGGGAAGTAATAAGGAACTGATGAGCTGAGGAAGTGCGTGATGGAGGAAGTAATGAGGGAAAGCGAGGAAGTTTTGGGTGACAGAAGCCCCTCCTGTCTGAGCTGTGACATCCTCTTAAACATGTGATTGGTCCCTGTGGTGTGGTTGTATTGTGGCGTTATCACCTCCTCACTGATGTTTGTGCAAGTTAATCGTCGTTTGCGTTTGGGAATTATAGCCTGCTCTTTAACACTGATTATGATGATGTATATTTTTACATCTCTTTCTAGAAACCTATGGTCTATTTCTTTGCGATGAAAAAGAATTTGCTGTAATAAAATACGTCGTTTGTTTTGACTTTTGATATGCCGCTCAAAAGATCTTGTTATAGAAATATAATGAAAGGTGTTTTACTGGTCTGTACTGTTCTACACGCATTTTGGTATTCACAGGACACGTGAACGGTCTGCTTACTCATTTTTAAGAATAAATATGGTAAAGGAAAACTGAGCGTCGACTCTGGTGTTGGTTATTTCACTCAATCTTACAACTGAGCTGTGCAGTTATCCTAAAAAATTCCTCTACAATACTGACATTTGCTTCTAAACATCGTTGAGATGCTTTAAAAATAAATGATAAGATAAAATAGATGATAGAAAGATAAGATGACATTTTACCAAATCCAGTACTGCAACTGGATTAACAGTGATATGATGTAAAGATGTAGAAATATAGGCAGAAAACCCCCACATATAATGTTTTATGTACGAGCAAATTGCAAAAGACAATTTGTTCAAGATTATAAAGGTCAAATGACTGAATGAATAAATAATGACGCGATATAAAAAGCTAGTTGTTAAACATCAGTTGATATAGATTTTAATATGAGATACTGGGATGTTTATACTGGTCTATATGTCACATTATGAAGATGTAGTTGAGATATAAGTAGAAATACACAGCACAAGAAATGTCACATGAAGAAAAGAACATTTTAAAGCATTGACATCTTCCTGATCTGTGACTGTATGACATTCACTCACATCTTCCTCAGGTGTTTTTGTTGCTCCTGTTTGAGCAGGACAACTTACATTCTTAACACCCTTATTAAAATGTATAATTTTATGATATTTCAAACTTCCCAGAGAAGCTCCACTAAATCTCGACCTGAGTTACATGCCTCTTTTGACACGATGCTGAGGAAAAATCACAGATAATCGTGAAAATTATCGATGGATGAATTCCATATAGCTTCAGGACCCTGAATTTGTGAATGCTGACTCACTGTCTCTCTGTCACTGATTACCAGGAGACATGAGATATTATTAATGTTGACCTCTCACTGCTATGATAAATGAAAGATTTCTCCTTTTCTCCCATTGGAAATCACCTGTGTGGTGTCATTTCTGTTACCTTAAATAATGAATCTGGATTTTCAGGACTATCTTTCAGCACAAAGTGACTTTGACAGTGCCTCAGTTTCTGTTTTGTTTAGCTTTTTTTCATTTCTGTATTTTCACTGTCTCTATCAAACAAAACCAAGATACCAAGATACAAAGAAAGAAGGATCATGAAAAATAAAATAACATACAGTATTTGTTGCTCTATGTCTTCAGTGTGTCTTATAAACTCTGTCCCACCACTGAAATCCTGATAAGAGCCGACTGGAGTAAAGGACCAGCTTTCAAAATAAGGAATGTGTCTTTTTTATTTTATATCACTTCGAGTGTGTGTGTGTGTGTGTGTGTGTGTGTGTGTGTGTGTGTGTGTGTGTGTGTGTGTGTGTGTGTGTGTGTGTGTGTGTGTGTGTGTGTGTGTGTGTGTGTGTGTGTGTGCGAATTGGAGGTGACATGTTGACTTGATCCCTGGATGATGTGAAGTAAATCTTCTCTTGTTGATGCGTTGTGTTACTGCCGCTGTATGAAAACTTCTGAGGACACGTTATGGGCAGGAAAAGTTTCTGGACTCTGTAAACAAGCGAAACCCATCACAGAGTGAGATGAGGGTTAGATAACTGTCAGAGGGAAAGTCAGTCCCCCTCAAAATACTGTTGAATACGACTTTCAGATTTTTCTTTTTAGAGATAAGCTTAATCTAAAACCTCTATCTAAAGCAGTGTGTTGGCTGGCAGACATTCACTGCAAATGTTATGAATACAATTTCCTCAGGCATTTTATGGGCAAAAATTATTCCAGGAGAGACGAGGGGTGGACAAACCATAGTCAGGTATGTATCGAAGTTTCCTGGAACTGAACAACTACTGCAGCTGAGAGGATTTAGGATCAGCCTTGATTTTTTAAACTTTCTCACTTTTATGTTGTATATATTTTATAATGTTTTTTGTAGATTACGCTGAAGTCAGTGTGTGTTTTGTGTTTCTTATGGCAGCAAGACAAAGATTTCTAACAGTAAAGTGAAATTATTCCCACCTAAGATAAGATGAGATAACACAAGATTAGTAAATTTACCGTGATACTGCAGCAAACAGGAAATAGTGAAATACACACTCTGTAAAAGTAATAAAGTAAAGTAATGAATATATAAAAACAACAAATAAAAAATATAATATGTATAATGTAAGCAAATGATATGCTGTGTAACTGTATTTCACATATATGAGATTTAAATTGCACGGATGGAAAATGGTTATTGCCCTGTTAGTTGAAAACCTGAAAGAGATACACAAACAGTGCATGGTCCGCTGGGCGCAGTGATATGGTTAATGTCTCAGCAAACATTTGACTTTATATACTTATATACAATATATACTATATATACTCCACTCATATTTTTGTCTTACTGCAATAGATATTTCACTTTCTTTATTAGTTTGTCACTAGCTTGGTTTGCAATTTGCTGTTGGAAACACAATAGAGAATATAATTTTGACGTGTTAATATCCAAACACCTTATGTTCAACTCATTACTTGAGACAAAGAGACAAACAGAAGACAAATACAAAAAACAGACCACAGGTTCCTGTGACATCACAGGAAGAAGACAGGATGCCAGGCGAAGGGCAACAAAAGAGAAACAAGCCAAACTATAAACCATCATCTGATACAATAACAGTTCTAACGGGCAGACTGACACAAACGCAGATTTACAGAAATGATGGAGACACCGACTGATACAGACGAGCAAACAAGAGGCAGCAGAAAGAGGAGCAGTGAGAAAGAGGGAAAGAGGAGAGAAGCTGCGTTCTGCCCTGTGGTTATGGAGAAGGCATAACAGATTAGTTGACTCACGCTCTGTGTTCTGGGGCAGCGCTTCAGGACAGAGCCAAGATAGAAACACAGTGCACCGTGGCCAAAAGTCAGCCTTGCCTAAAGATCATAGCAACCTAGATTCTTATCCTGATCTTCTGATAAAGAGAGAAAAAAAATTAAAATGTGCAAGAAAAGAACGACTTCACTTGCAGAGAGGACACAGTTTATATTAGACCAGTTACCCGTTCATTAGACGATACATTTCTTAATGACATAAAAATTCCTTTACAGACTAGAATTTATTCATAGTCCCACAGTAGGTAGAGCTCTCACTACAATAGGTTTTGTTTAGTTTACCTGGTAAATACACTGATTAACCATTTCATGACATTTGCACCAACCTGACCAAAATATAAACCTTGTGCGTGATTCACCTCAACCTTCCACCTCAGAGCTCAGGTGGAAGAGCGGGTGGACCACTAACGCAGGGTTTGGTGATCAGTCATCAGTTCCTCCTGTTCACTATTCCAAGTGTCCTTGGGCAAGAAAATAAACCCCATATTTCACAAGAGGATCACATGACCTTGCACAGTAGCTCGCTGCCATTCCTGTGTGTGTGTGTGTGTGTGTGTGTGTGTGTGTGTGTGTGTGTGTGTGTGTGTGTGTGTGTGTGTGTGTGTGTGTGTGTGTCCATGGCTGAGTGGGAGACTAATTCTATGGCTACAAAGGTTGGAGGCAGGGGCGCCAAGGAGGAAGCACTAAATGCAGAGAAGGAGGGTGAGAGAAATATGTGCAAACTCTGACATGACTGAGGACAGACAGACGAATCACAGAGGAGAACAAGCCATGTAGAAATTAGGAAGTTTAAATGATCACATTTAACTGAATGAGGATGAAGCTAAATTTCAAAATTTGGGGTCAGGGAATGAATGACAACACTATGAGATCGTTGTGAGACATTTTTGTGTCACATCTGATTCAAAAGAGTGAAACAATGTGATTAAAATGCACTGTAATGAAGCAGGAGTTCATAGAAAACCCCATATACTGCATATAGCTTTTATTTAACCTTTAATAAACTAAGGCTGACATAAAGTCTTGTTAATCTTTCAGCATTTAAAAATCTTCCACACTCAGTTTTATCAGTTTTTATTCCCCTTTGATCCACAATTGCTGTGACATGGAACTGAGGTTATTCTTAAAATCTCAGCAGGGGGCAGCAAATCCCAAACTACCATTACTGAACCGTGTGTGTGTGTGTGTGTGTGTGTGTGTGTGTGTGTGTGTGTGTGTGTGTGTGTGTGTGTGTGTGTGTGTGTGTGTGTGTGTGTGTGTGTGTGTGTGTGTGTGTGTGCGTGCGCTGTGTGTATAAATGCTTTTACAAGTAAGAACATGTTTTTTTTAATTAATTGTGTGTAAACGTGCATGCATGTATTTTCATGTGTGTTTGCAAAGCATCTTGTGCTCACGACAATGTATTTGTATATATTCAGGCTGCATGTTTGTGCTTGTGTGTCTCTATGATCACTGAATGAATGGTTTGCATGCTCACAGCACCTGACATGGCATCACCTAACATTAGGTGTGTTTCATCCTTGCACGCTTGATGCTGACAGCCGTCTCCCCGCTGACAAGCACATTAAATACGCCAAGCTCATGTCTTTGCACATGCATGAACTAATCTACATGCTCGAGAAGCATTTCCTGCAGGTATGCAGGCGGAGAAGAGACACATGGAAATTGGATGGCCTCTGGTCGGAAATGGTTGGGTGAAGGGAAAAGGCAAAAAATCCGAGGAAAGTGCAGGATGGGGTGAAAGGGAAATGGAAAGGGAAGGAGCACGAGTGAGAATAATCTTCTGAGTAATAAAAGGAGGCAACAGAGAGAAAATGGTTTCTGCACCTGGTGAGAAAGAAAGTGGAAAAGCTGGACAGGTCACAGAGGGTAATAATGTTTATAGTCTTTCACCAGACACTGTTCCCAACAGCAGATGAGAAATACCTGCATTCCCCTACTGTTGTTTTCAGACACGAATGTTTTAAAATAAATTCACTGTATATATTGTTTAATCTGTTATGTGCAAATCTATAAAAAAAAAAAAAGAACCATCAAATTAAGCCTAATATATGTGCTATGGTTGGTACTGTTTGGGGGGAGGGGGGAAATGTGTAGCGAATATTCAGAGGTACGGAGCCGAGCATGAAAGTGGGCCACGAGAGAATTAAAATCCCCCCCCCCCAATAACTCTGGAAAAATCTGACTTGAAAGAGCAGCTATAAAATATCTGCCACATTATATATCTCTGAAAAAAGATATATATACCAGGAGCAGCTTAAACAGGCAGGTCCAAAAAAAAGAAAATCCAAAAGCACGATATAACAGGGAAATGTTGAAATTGACAACAAAGAAAATAAATCAGTGTGTAAGATTTGAATGGTAAATGGTCTGTATTTATATATATATATATATATATATATATATATATATATATTGATGGCCACTCAAAGCTTGGTCAGCACCTTGAATCCACTTCTGTGTATGAAAGGTGCTTTATAAATAAAATGACCATCACACATCCCTCACACACTATCAGCACTGGGGTCAGGGGCAATTTGGGGTTCAGTATGTTGCCCAAGGACACTTCCGATTGCAGAACGGGGATTGAACAGCCCACCTTCAGGTTATTGGACAACCCGCTCCATCTCCTGAGCCACAAACATCCCATTTAGTGGCAGCAAGTGATGAGGTGGGCAAATTTCAAACCAATACAGACTCTTTCAAAGCGTATAGGAGAACATACGGCTTCAGAATACGTAATATATGCAATTGCCGTGTTTGAAAGTTCTGTAGAAACATGGTGCGGTAACATGGCAGACTCATGTGATCGTACAATGATTAAAACATAACCCCAACTCTATACATCTATATACATTTACATATATGGTGATAAAGATACATCTTGCCACTGCTAAAGACGACCAGTCAGTCAAACCATGTTACAAATGAATAAATCAGTCTTTCAGCCAGTAAATCAATAAATCGATCATTCTACTTTTACACTAGATGAGCTCTTTAACTGTGCTGCAGTCTTTACTGTGAAGCCATTGAGCTGCTCGGACTCAATGCACTGAAATGTATTCAGCTGATTACACGCTTCCCTCTCAGTCACTCGTCCGGCGCTGTACTTGTTCTGTAATTGAACATTCATTTCCACTGACATTATAAAAAGTCAATGAAAAGCTATTACAGCGCGGAGTGAACTCTGACCCACATGTCAACATTTTCTCTGTATAATGACATTGCAGCACACATTAGCATTGTGTGTGTGTGTGTGTGTGTGTGTGTGTGTGTGTGTGTGTGTGTGTGTGTGTGTGTGTGTGTGTGTGTGTGTGTGTGTGTGGGTGTGTGTGGGTGTGTGGGTGTGTGTCCTGGATAGAGAGGGAGAGGGAAAGTGTGTTACAGCTGTAAGGATGTCAAATGGGACCCGACTCGGCACCTTCTTTCACTTCTCGGTTCATGGGTCAGAGAAGATGCCTGAGGCCTCTCCAGGCATCTTTCTCTCCCTCCATCGGCCTCCCTCTCATCTTCATCGGGCAGTAAATGAAGTGTAGCCGGGACTGGCAGTACTACCATCTATCATTATCATTACTGGGATCTTTGATGCAATTGGAAAGTGTTTATCATCAGCCAAAGAGGCAATCCAGTGACATCTTTCATTTTGTGTATTTTTTTTGAATAGATGTAAATCGTCACTTCTTCCTTATCTCTTCACGTCACTGTCTCAGTCTCATATGAATTATGGTTCCAAAAGACAGGCCCTACATGCAGTTCTCTACATGTGTGCAGCTAGCATGGACAAATCGCAGTGAAATGGCTAAGTGACTGCTGTGAAAGGTCAAATTCAGCTGGAAGGTGGGAATGAGGCAGGTCAGAGGAAGCACGACTCGAGGGATGAGCATTTCTAAGAAAGCTTTGTTTTTGTTCGTGCCTGCTTGACATCTAGTTCGAGTAAATGTATTCTTCTATGCATTTAAAAAGGTTTTTTATATAGCCAAGAAACACTCCATTTAATTAGTTTGATCCTTTGTGATAAAGGGGAATCGCTTTGCTATTTAATTTTTATGAAGTAAAAACAACCTGAAAAAATTATATAAAGAAAATAAATTGCAGACGATGATCACATTGCATAAGATGTTTTCAAGTGACACATGCCCATGTGTTCTTTTGAGTGATTATGAATTTGTTTGCTTGCATGATCTTTTGTCCACCTGTGTTAATTTGACAAATACAACGTGTATACACACACACACACACACACACACACACACACACACACACACACACACACATATGCAGTGTGTGTATCTGCCCCAGTTCATGTGTGTTTGCTTAGTAGACTCAGTGTGTGGTCTGTACCCATTGGGTAGGCCCTGTGTTGCACAGTTCTGTGGTAATTGGTTTTGGCAGCTGTGTAATTTCTGTCGATTTATCCGTGACCTTGGAAAACTCTTCCTCTGCAGTGCAGGTGTCATTTGTAAGACACAAACACACACAGACACACACACACACACACACACACACACACACACACACACACACACACACACACACACACACACACACACACACACCCTTAAGACATACAAGCAAACACAAAAACAATAATTTCATGTGCACAGCTACACAATGTTTCCTCATACAACACCAATATTAAAACATACATATACCAATCGGCACATAGATATCCACTGTGAACCCTCCATCCACTCACACACACACACACACACACACACACACCCACACCCACACCCACACACACACACACACACACACACACACACACACACACACACACACACACACACACAC
This sequence comes from Hippoglossus hippoglossus, assembly GCF_009819705.1. Lineage (NCBI taxonomy): Eukaryota > Metazoa > Chordata > Actinopteri > Pleuronectiformes > Pleuronectidae > Hippoglossus > Hippoglossus hippoglossus. The sequence goes on from NC_047155.1 coordinate 10,731,491, forward strand.
ACACACACACACACACACAGAAACGTTGTGTTAGTAGGTCAAGTCACCATTCAGGGACCAGCCAGTGACAATGTTTCTAATTTCACTGTCAAGTAACGCTGACTGGTTGAATGAGTCACTGATGAGGTGGAACAGTGTGGTGTCAGTGAAGACTCGGGATACAGCACTGTTTGATCTAATATGCCTTAATTAATAGTATAAATGTAATATATGTATGTACATTATGAATAGTTATAATAAAACAAATGTAGGAATCATTGTATGTATATGATTGAATGTAGCATCCATGCATGTTTCCGATTATCTTTAAATTTAGCTTTTCAATCAGTTTCAAAATCAGTTATGCTATTTATCCCTGTAGAGACTGAAGATTTCAGCCAGTGTCACAAACACAAACCACTTTAAGAGGCTTTAAGAATTGAATGGTATTATATGTTGGTCAGAGTTGATTATGCTGCTCCCCTGGTTTCACCCTCATTCTCTTACTGTTGAATTTTACCGTCCTTCTTTCCACTCCTCACACTTCTCTCTCATTGATCATGAAAACAGTCAATACCTTCTTCCATGTGTTGCCACCATTATCACACCTCCTGCTGCTAAAACAGCATCTCTGTGTGTGACACTGAGGCATTGAAGGCAGGAGAGGATCAAACACAACTTACTACACATCCTGTTATTTTAGATGGACACAAACATATACTGTACACAAAATGTAAAACAAGAAGGATTGGGTTCTTGAATAAAAAGAAATTCTACCTTGTGGTGGTGGTGGCAAGTACTGTAGCTTCATTGTGAGGAGGTTCCTGGTTCAAATCCCAATTTGGCCGGTGTTCTTTCAGTTTGCATGTTCTCCAGCTTCCTCCCACAGTCCACAGACATGCAGATCAGTGTTAGGTTAATTGGAGAGTCTAAATTGACTGTAGGTCTGATTGTGACTGTGAATGGTGGTTTGTCTCTGTATCCCCCCACAACACACAAAAGGAGAAGTGGTATAGATAATAAATGGACGGAATTGTAGGGTGACAAAAATCCAACTAACTTTTAAACTCAAAAGTGCGATAAAACAAAGCAGGAACACAGACTGAATGCAGAGGAAAAACAATATTTTCAAGAATTTGGGGAATAAACTTTGTTTTCTTATTAAATTACATGATCAGTTATGTCCTGTTTAATTTAATGGATCGTTCTGAATCCATCCAAGAAGCAAGAAACTTCTGTTTTTTGTGAGACTGTGAAGATGACGGTCCTCACCACTAAACTACAAAAACATTATTTATTTTGATTCACTGCAACTAAGCAAAACAAAGGTGAAGGCAACAAACCCTTTTACAAAACATTGTTTACGTCAGGATCTCATGCAGAGGTTTCTTAAACACATATATCGCACATGTAGTATATAGTTTGTTCCATGTGTACGTGTGCAATTTTCATCAGATTTTTACAACCCTAAGATTCGTCAATGATTTCATACTTGTGACGAGTTCCCCTCTCACCATCTTTAACTGCTCTAATGATCTTTTTATGGTGCTGCTCATGTTCCATTACCCGACCCCCAGAGGAGCATAAAGGAGCTCTACTGTGCATTGGATTTCACGTCTTTAGCACCATGCCTTAATGATGTTTTCCAGCAACATAGTGTTGTACAGTATCTTTGTGCAGTTGTTAAACTTAATTCAGTAATTTGTCTTTTTACGATCCTCTCATAGCAGTGAGCCTTAGCTGGTAGAACTGTGTCGATTTTACAATACAATACAGCAAACCTCGTACTCCGTCTTTTATCGAATGGTTAAAGCTGCAAGATCGTTTCCCGTGTGTAGCATTTAACAAGAAAACACAACTCAACCACGAACAGATCTCAGACCAGAGTAACCAACCTCACAATGAATGTGTGGAACGTTATGGTGCATTCAGACTGAACCAATGGTACTCTTGCTTTATGCCTGTGAATTTCACCTTTTACAGTGTTTTTGTAATTCGTCTGTATTCACACCATAAAGCAAATGTACCACACGTACAGGCGTGAACTCAAACTCTTGTGTCAAGCTACCTACCATCAATATTATGCAAAATTTGTGTGATGACTCAGCTTAACTTTCACCAATTTACTGTATTTCTCACAAGGTTTTCTTGTGGAGATCACAATACAGGTACACATTTTTACATTGGAAAAAAATGGATACAATATTTATAATTCCAGCTCCATCCTGCTGATTTGTGCCGAAAAAATCTCCTCTCCACAAGTTCTTGTCAGGTTATAAACTTGTTTGCTTTTGAATTATCCTTTAATCGGATGACCTGGTGACACCAAGGGCATCCCACTAAAGAAAATTCTATTTTGGTATCACCGGTGTGACAGCAAGAGGACGAGTTGGGCTTTGTCATTTGTTGTTGCTGAGAAGCATCTGAGCTCTGGGCCCTTTGTACACAAGACAAACATCATCAGCTGAGTGATGTCGCTAAAACAATCAGACCTGCTAGATCAGGAGGTGATGATGGGTGGAAAGAGAGAGAGAGAGAGAGAGAGAGAGAGAGAGAGAGAGAGAGAGAGAGAGAGAGAGAGAGAGAGAGAGAGAGAGAGAGAGATACTATCTGTCCAAAAACACCTTCGGCCATTTTAAAATGAAACTCCTCATCATGCCTGTGACCTCCTGCCCCTGCTGTGAAGCACGGGATAATTGAGGTTAACAGTTTAATTTGACCTTTGAGGCTTCGGTTGCAACGCTTCCTGCTAAACTGTGAAAATATTTAAAAAACGCCACCTTTTGAATATTCTTATCTTCAGCTCCAGAAGGGTCGTCATGTGAGGCAGTGTATTAAATCCATGCCGCGGACAGAGAACATCACATGGAGGGTAGATACATAGCTTTAGAAAAAAATGTAATGGTCTCTGAACTGAGAGATATTAGTGGTGAGTGTTATGATTGCGATCTCGGTCTCGCTCTTGCCCAACAACGCTCTGTGTTTAGTGTCTCAATAAATATTCATATCATTCAATGTGTCACATTTTGCGAGCTCAAACCCCCATTCATGTTTACCTCCCTCACTCATTCTCCTCCCCAAGAGGACCTAATAAATGACTCTCACCATCCACCTTTTTGTTTCTCTGGAGAACAGAGGTAGGCTACAAAATGAATATGTTATCATCAAGCAAGAGCGTGGTCGTTCAGTTTAAAAACCCAATGAGGGGCGGGACGAATACATTCTTCAACACTACACCTGGTATTCTATTGGTTGGGGGAACTTGGACAGGCTTGTTTCACACACTAAATTATCCAAGAGGAGATGTTTCACGTGTTCACAGAAGCAGGGTGAGAGTGAGGAGTAGAGCTGAAGCTTTAGGAAATCTGTACAAGCAACAAAATATCTGAGTGCAAGTGCACGGTTTGAGCAGAAGCAGAACCAATCCAAGCACAAGCAGCGGATATTTGAATGTGAGTGCAGGGTTTCGAGTGAAAGCATTACAAAATCTGAAACTAGAAGACCAGGCTCTTGATTAAAGATAGAAAACTCAACAGATTTATTCATGACGCAACAAAACTACAGATAGACACCACTACACACAATAACATCTGGACTCATGCACACACATGCACATACACATGCACAGGCACCTTTCGGAGTCCAGGGACATGGAAACATGCATGTTGATGAGTTTGGCTGCAGGCGCAGACAACTCCCTGTGAGTCACTGCTCCTGCCACCCGGTCCCAGCACAAAACACCTATCGCTTAGAAAGGTCACCATGTGAAGCCAGTAGCAAAAAAATAAATGAAGTGGTTCCCTTGGGGTGACATCTGTCATGAGGTTTGGGAAGGTGTTGTGGTTTGGGTCGTGTGTGCGTGTGTGTGTGTGTGTGTGTGTGTGTGTGTGTGTGTGTGTGTGTGTGTGTGTGTGTGTGTGTGTGTGTGTGTGTGTGTGTACCCGAAACATACTTTACATTTCAATATGGCAGATAAATCAACCATCCGAAAAACTATTTGACTTTGTCGTGACGTTGACAGAACACGCTGAGTCTGAAACATGACACTACACCCCAATATTTATATATATATATATAATAATATACATTATTATATTTTATATGATAATTGCAACACCAGGTTTCTATCTAAATGTGTAGCTCAAATTTTTTAAATAATTCTAGTCAAAAAGTGCAAAAAAAACATGATTTCAATGCATTTAAATGCGCCAAAGCCTGCATCCTTTACACGTTGTTTATATTTTGCTTTTATATCCTCCCCCGCCTGGTGTAAAATGGTTCTTTATTTATTTTTTTCATTTAACTCTTTTTTTACAATTCGAAAATGCACATTCAAATTATAGAAACGTATTTATTAACACGCACATGGGAAATGAGTCTATTATGGCTCAGCTGGTTGGAGAATATATGTCCATCCTATAGCTGCTTCCTTAATTAACCATATACTCACGGGCTAATGCTAATCAGCCAATTTGCTTTTAATTCCCTATTCATATTAAAAATCCATCAAAATTCTGGAAGGCAATGAAATTTCTTCACTTCAATTCCTCTTCACGCTTCAGCTGATGGATCCTCACCATCGGACCGTAAAGAGATTTATGTTGATTTTAATAAACATGTTGTCATGACTCTGAACTCTGAGATGTTGAGTTTGGGGATTTTTGTTGGACATTTTTGATTGTGAACTCTTTTGGTTCGTTGACTTTTACCTGAGTTTCCTTGTGTTTAGGTTTGTGGTTGTAATTTGGTTGCTTTTTCCCCCTGACTTCTCCGATTCCTGTTTTATTTTAGAGATTATGCTCCTTGTGTCTGTAACTTTATTTCCTGCCTTTGTCCTGATTCCCGCCCTTGTGATGGTCTGCACCGGTTCCTCATGTGTTTCAACTGTGTTCAATCAACCCCTTGTCTATATAAGTCTCTGTGCTTCCAGTTGTCACCGTCTCTGCTTTCATGTTTCCAGTGTCTTCTTCATGTTTCCAGTGTCTTCTTCATGTTGCCAGTGTCTTCTTCATGTTTCCAGTGTCTTCTTCATGTTTCCAGTGTCTTCTTCATGTTTCCAGTGTCTTGTTGTTCCTAGTGATTTCTATGTTTTTTTCAGTTTAGCCTTGTTTGAGTCTTTTCTAGTTTCCAGTGTTTTTCTGTTTTTGGACTTGGTTTTTTTGTTAGTACTTTTACCTGTTTTTGTTCTTTGTTCTGCATTTTGGCTCCAGCTTCACACCTGATTCAGACACATGTTCTTAATTTTACCATTTTGCACAGATGCGGGTTTTGTCTGCTATGGAATCCCCCCAGCACTACTTTGCTGATATAGAAGTTGCACTCAGTAACCATTAGTTAGTTTTTAACACGGATCTGTATAGTGGTGATAGGCATATCCACCTTTTACTCCCAAAATCTCTTTTCAGCTTTCATTCTCACAGATTTCCTCTTCTCTTTCTTCTCCACTAATTGTCTTCCTGTTCTCTTTTAATGTCTCTGTTTACCTCAATTTATAAATATCACGTCTTCTCCCTGAATGAAGTCTGATTCGATTTTTCTCTACATGATCTAAAATACATTTAGCGCTTAAATATTTGATGAACGTACACCATTTTTGGATGTGCATGCCAACACCTGTCTGATAAACTCAACTCACACAATAATAATGTAAAACTCCAATAAGAAACTTTGAATATCCTTTTTTTGTGGGTATTAATTGTGTCTTTTGGGAGATGAAACACTGGAAAGAGTTCAGCCGGTTGGAGACAGAGGATTTCTGTCCACCCACAGTGTCTGTGCATAATCCAACTATTATCTGAAAAAAACCCAGGCAAGGTGCTATAAGTGTGTTTGCATGAGAGAGAGAGAGAAGTTATAGCCTGAAGATGGAGCCTCCCACGGCAGCGGATACAAAATTATTACACATACAGTACAACTGAAGTCTGCATCACTATATTATATATGTGAAACACTCTGCAGGTTACACACACACACACCCACACTATGATATTTAAACAGGTGAGAGCTGAATCTTATTATTTATGATTTAATTTGACGGTGAAAAGAGATTCCAGTTGGGGGAATTTGTAATTCCACATCTAATTTGGATTAAAGTTAGGTTAAGTCATACATCCATATACCACTTATCCTTTGACCGACTTGATTTAATTTAAAGGTTCAGTGTGTAGAATTTAGTGACATCTAGTGGTGAAGTTGCACGTTGCAGCTGAACACCCCTCACCTCACCCTCCCCTTCCAAATATGAAAGAACCTGTGGTAGCATTCAGTTGTCATAAAAACTCAAAAGGTGTTTAGTTTGTCCAGTCTAGGCTACTGTAAAAAACATGGTGGCCTCCATAGAGAGGACCCATCCCGACGTGAATATAAAATATTTAAATATAAAGGGGCCATTTTAGGGTAAAGAAAGCAACAATCTGTACAATTTATATGATCACACACGAGTGAAAAAATCACTAGGATTATTTTATGTTCAATTTCTGCCAATAGATCTCTTTCAATTAATTCTTACACACTGACAAACCTTCAAAGGGACAGTTTGGCCTTAACGGAGGTCTGGGCTCCGAGTTCCAAACGACTTGGTCTCTCTTCTACCTTCCTTTTTCTCACCTTCCCCTTCCTTTCCTCCCTGGGTGTCTGCTTCAATTCACCATGTCCAACTCTCTCCTCATAATTTCCCTCTCTGAGTCTCCTTCAGTTTCCTCACTTCTCATCTTGTCACGTGGTGAATCACATGGGGCAGTTTTTGCCCCATTAAAAGAGTCCTGTCACATAACGACTCACCTATGGTCATCAAATCAGAATAATGAAGGTTATTAGTCATTTTGCCTTAGTAACATGCTTCCATTTAAAAAAAAAAAAAGGCATTTCATATATAATTCACTTCCTTTCCTCATTTTCTCACTGGCTCTTGCATACATCCCCTGAGATGGAGGAAAAAACGCTAAGGATCTACAAACAGTTCTATAGCACATTACCCAAATTCCCTATGCCTAATGGTGTGTCAACATGGATACACTATTAATGTATAATGATGTGCTTTGCGATAACGAGTGGATTATTTGGTTTTATATGCCATGAGTGGCTGCACGGAAATAACGCGGGGGGGGAGAGGAGAAGAGGCTAATTCGGCCCTAATTCGATGCCTGAGGCGATCTTATCTGCTTTGTTCTTGTGTGTATGAAGTGCCTCTCCTCTCCTGTGAGTGCAATATGGTGAAAAGCTATTTTAGACCCTGTGGACGGAGTGCGAGCAGCACTTCCTCTCACATTTCCTCAGCACACATCAGATAGTGGACAATGTATTTTCACTGCTTAATTTTGCTGCTCAACACATGTAGTCACTTCCTCTGTTCCTCCGACCTGATCAGATATGGTATATGTTGCGTGTTCATCCATGTGTGCCTCATTATAGATACAGATTCATTCAGCTCCGGTTGAGTGTAAGTGATATTTCACTCTGTTAAATTTCCATTGTCCAGTAAACTGACTCTTCGTGAGCTCCTATCTTCTGAGGTTAATTACAGTTGGGCTGCATATTCACTCGAGAGTCTTTCAGGGCTCTTGATATAAATATATTGTGTAAATGTTGCTGACTTCCAAGACATGTTTATCATATTCAATCCATTATTCAGTTCTTAGCTAAAACATGTTTAGGTATGTATTTGATGAAATGATCTTTCTAAATGTGAGCCACATATTCTTGCTCAGCCTGCCATGAATCCGACGTCTCCATTTGAGTTGAATTCTTGGCATCGTGATTCCAATCAGAATAAATTCCTAATTCAAAAGATAGAAAGGGGGCAGTATTTGCATTGCATTGTGTGCCAAATTATCAATTTGTTTTTTTCTTGTTCACTGAACAGCAATATGAAACACAACCGTCAGTTAAGCTAAATGACCTTAATGGAGTCCAGTGTCTCCAGTTAACTGCCATGATTTGTTAGCCTCCGGGTGATGGTGTGTGCGGTGTATTCAAAAATAAACTCCGCTCCTTTGAGTAAAGTTAATGACAAAACATTAATTTATGAATCTATGAATTCATTCAGCACATTTAAATTCTTGTATGAATTCAGGTGATTTTGTGACGTTGGCATAAGGAGGGTGAAATAAGTTAAAGACAAGGTTTGTAGAACGTATACAAATTACATAACCTGGTCTTCTGAAAAGAGAGAGCGTATATATCTGATCTAGGAAAAGATTTCATTCAAATTTACGATTATACGCAACAATGACCTCACACACCGCGTCAGAGCTCGAGACAGCTATCGTAGTAATCGCTCTCCTTGAGGCGATTCCTTATTGTTCGCATCCGCAGAGATGCAATGGTGCAAAAGAATGAAACGATGCTAATTCTGCATAAACCTCTTCCGAGTCCAGGCGGCTCTTCCCTTCTCCATGGGAAAATGATGGAATGGCCTGAACTTTTACAGAGCTTTTTTTAATTTATCAGCCAATCAAAGCACTTAATGTACATTTCATTCACCCATTCACACACACATTGATACAAACATTCACACACTGATGGAACAGCATCAGGAACAGTTAGGGTTTAGTTGCTTGATCTACACTGAACAAATCCAAATGTGTCTTTATCACCTGTTATTTTATAAGGTTAATATTTTATTTTAAGGATCCAAGGAACTGATTTGTTCAGTCATACTTTATTAAAAGAAAGATTCCTGTATCTGAACTCTGTGTTCTCAGAGCAGTCATGCAATGCACTGACCTTTGATTCAATAGAAAAATCCATTTGAAGGTGTAGCTGTCAATCATTTTCATTTATAATCACAGTGTGCATCACACATGTTAATGAGGCATGCACATTGATTGTTAATAATTCTTTAAAGTCCATTCAGAGTGAAATAGAAAAACAATATTTCCATTTAAGTTCCAGCACAAGGGGCTGTCATTGTCATTCATTACGTTCAGCATCGAGAAATTGAACATATGAATTGATCGTGAGCTTTCACAGCGTCATGCAGGCTTCACCAGAGGCCGAAGATCGAGAAACAAGAGAAAAATACATTAAACTGTATATGCAGCAAAACAGTGACCAGGCTCCACTTCAGGTTTTGATCCTTTGAATAGGGAACATTTTTGGAAGTTTTCTGGTTTAGTTAAATGTAACTTTACAGAATTCTTTTTTTTTTACTCACACTAGAATGTGAGAGCCCATTTCTTACCATTGTATTCTATCTCTGCCTATAGGGAACCAATGTGTCTTTGCTTAATGCTATATAGGAATTACATTTTAAAGACAACAGCATATAAACATATAGAGGAAAACAGAAAAAGTAACACAAAGACATTTACAAATATAATCTGTCTCATATCTTTGACTCTCACTCGTGGATTCAGGTGCAATGTAAAAATGCACAAGAAACAAACTTCCACCATATCTTTCAACCTGGTAACCTGATAGTGGGATAAAGCCGTCAGTTCGCATCGTTTATCACCTCTGACGGGAACGCTCATCAACACTTTTAAATGTCAATCCTCCCGAGTGAAACTTTTTGTCAGTGCGTACAGTCGTCTCGTGTGTGTTTATTAGCCGAGCCGACTGTCCTCTTCTTACCCTTTCTAAATGGCAGTGTGACGAGAGCTGTGACTCCAGGACTAATGACTCAGCATCACGCATCATCGTGTGTTCATCTGAGGTCGTCATGTTGCCCTCCCCTCTCTCCCTATACGTTGTTTCTCTTGCTTTATTTACTCTGATTATTCATTACTATCCCCTCTCCTCCTCCTCTCTATGCTATGAGTAAAGCTTGTCTCTCAAAGCCTGGTAGGCAACTGTCACTGTTCACGGTGATGAAGACATGCACTTGTTAAGCCAGCAGCAGCGCCTTGCTTATGTTGATTCTCAGCTGCCTACAACCTTCATTCCATTTCTGTGTTTCCTTCTATTAGAGCTGTTCCTGTATCTCTTCATATGTCTCACTTGTCCAAGACCAGTCTGTCTTATAATCTAATAAATTGCACCTTACATTTCCCTCCTCAGCTCTTTCCTGCACATGCTGCTTTCTGACTCACTGAATTATCTTTTTGTCATTTCTGTTTCTGGCTCGCCCCATTTTTTTTTGCAAAACCCTTTCTTCTGGTTTCTCTATATTCTTCTGCTTTTCTCTCTCTCTTTGACCTCACGTTGGGTCTGTGAGTAGATGGTCCACAGAGCAAAGATGCATTGAGGACCACCTATGTCAACATAGAAGAGACATTTCATTCAGTGGGAGGTGTCCCCGAAGAGACAGCGTCAGTGTGAATCTGCTAATAGACCACTAAACACGAACCTGAATGATAAGTACTCACCTCAGTCACCCTTACCTATTACAAATGGACCAGAAGAAGACTTTTCAAGCCAGAGGCATCACCATCAATCGTGAGCCGGAGGCCTGGGAGTTTGAGGGTTCAGCAAGGCCAGCACTCTTCTGGACAGAGACTTAAGATGTTGTACCTGGAATCTATCGTGTAGCCACTCTCCCAGTTTGCACACAGTGCCAGTAATGCCACTACACCTTGCACATCTGTTCCAGTTATTCTTTTTGACCCTGATACTTCTTTGCACTGTGGATCCTGTCTGCTGTAGTAGACCCCAGTCTCCTTGGTTCTGGTGCTCAGGGCCTCTTTTTGTGCTTTAATGATCAGAGCTTCTGTGCTCTCCTTCATTCCGGCTGTTTCCCCTAATTAATATTCTTAAATTGTCAATGATGCTGCCCATTAATGCCCAACATTACCCTGTGGAGGTATTTGGTTGTGGCCCATTGGATACCCAGGGATTGTACCTGTCCTGTATGTCTGTTATCCCAGCTGCTGTAATTCCATCCCTTGAGTCCTGATCACCTTCCTTCTCTTAGCCACCATGTGACCCCACTTATCCAAATTTAGCCCAATGTCTTTAAAATAGTTTCTGGTAGAGTCCATCAGTAAGTTGTTGTTTACTCCTGTCATACAGCTTGATCTCATCCATGTATAGGAGCTGGCTGATGGTCACTTCTGAATCTATCTACATCCATTCATTTTAATCCTCTGGCTGAGGGGGTTCAGGCCAATGCAGAACAGCGCAGACAGTGTATCATCTGGATAGAGACTTGCGTGATGGCCTCGGTGTTGGCTTCCAATGTAGTTTTCCACAGCCCCATTGAGTTCCTGATGGAGGTTATCAGTGTGCTGTGTTATCTGTGTGTGGATCATTGAGTCGTAGGTTACCTCTGCCACTCTGGTGAATCAGTCCAGTGGCCAGTGTCTTTCTTTATCCTGGCTTCCAGCTGTCTTCCTCTTTGGGGGAATTCTTGATCTTAAACCCAAGTGTCTCCAGGATTTCTGTTGCATTGCATTAGTGTATAAGAGTTGGTTGGTTTCTGTGATGTGTTAGTGAGGATAGTGGGTAACACCTTAAAATCTGCATGTCTCTCTTCCGTTGGGATTTGGTCAGTGAGCCTGTGACCCTGTCCAGCACAAGCAGTATTTAGTTATTTAATAAGTTTAGAATTGAATTAATGTGCTCAGTTTCGTAATATGTCACAATATATTACACCATCTGATTGCACCCCTCCAGAAGCCTGTGGGTTCTTCAGGCAAGGTTAGCTCATCCCTGTGTATGTTCTGCTTCAGCGGGTGGCTCAGCCACAAAACACCCGCTGGAACCTTTTCACTTGTCATCGTCAGTATGCATCACAAGTTAGCCAGACGGACAAATCCTGAGAGTCATGTCGTAACACATCTGCTCCTCATATTAAATGTCTGTTTAGTAGCTCCGATATGACGAAACACCCGTGTTTTTGTCAAGAGAACCAAAAGAGTGGAACACATTTGTCTGGCAATGACACTTGAGATTGTCTTTTAGGACTGATTATAAGAAAATGGATCCATAAAGCATCTGTTTAATGGTCATTGCTCCTTCATTTGCTTTTAAAATGCACGAAGTGACAATTTAAAACGTCAGGACTGTTGAAAAGTACCAGATGTATAATCTTAAGCAGAAATACTACCACGGCATCACCTTAACATCAAAAAGTGTTACCTCTTTTAGATATAAAACCCATTTTCATTTCTAATTCCTTGAAACCGATGATTTTTTTATGTCATTATACAAATTTACATTCCTCTGTCTGATGCAAGAATGTGTCTTGACTAGCCCGGGCTCTGAGAGTATAAAGAGACTTTAATACATACATATCCGAAAGAGTAATTTCAAAAAAATAGGGCAGAAAGACAATGTTCAAAGAAACAATTTGTCACAGCAGTTATCTGTGCGTGATCTCTCTTTGCCATCAGGCTTTTATACACGATCATCTTTGATCACAGACTCACAGTTGTTAAATCACTGATAAGATTCTAACCTATAAACGTCTGTTTGATCATTTGCTCTTCTACCATTATTTTCTCTCACTGTTTCTTTGGATTTTCTTTGAAATTTTTTTAACACATTAAAACTACAGTCAGTTTTCTAACCTATGTTTTAATACTTGTATTAACTGACTGGTTGCAGTCACATGCAGATATTAAATTTTCAATTCAACATTAAAGGTTAACCCAAAATAAATTAATTGCAGGTAGGAATCAACACAGGTCAGAAAAATACTGCCTCTCTTATAATAAACAGTTAATATCTTCATTATAAATTAATTCTTGATTCAAAATAAATATGGATGTGCCAACTTTTGGTTGGACAACTAAGTCTTTATCTTATGATGAATAAAATGATCCAAAGACATACGCTGCATCTTTATCAGTGTGATACTGTGACGATGGAGCAGATCATTGTCTCAGGAGAAAGGTATAAACACTACTTTGTAGTCTTATGACCTTATGACAGAGGAGGTGTGATATTAATGTCATTTTGTTGCACCACCACAAATGTTCTTGTCTTCAGTGAATATCTGTCTTTCTTCACCACTTGTTCAGAGTTTGGGTTGGATGATCTGTTGATGGATGGTGGTGATTGTATGTTTCTGTCCTAATAGACATGCTAGCATAGTCATCAGTCATGTATCTGCTGTCACACGGAGAACAGTGATTTTCTCCTGCAAAGCTGTGGAGACATTACAATTGCCTGTCCCTTACAGCGGAAAGGTGGAAATCTGTGTAACGTTTCTCTTCATTTTTGACTTTGTAAGAAACATGATTTCTGTTTGTCAAAAAGATTCAAACACAGACACACCAAAGCTAAGTCTGCAGAGCTGTTAACATTTTCTGAGATGAATTAAATGAAATTAAAGATGAACCATTGTCAAGACACAATCTTTCCAGGATATTCAAGCGAGATCAGAATATGATGTTACAGTACTTTTCTATGAAGACTGGGGGAAACGCAATTAGTATTTTTCATCCTTTAGAATAAAACTTGAAGCATGAAAAGGAAAAAAAGCCACATTTGGAGGAAATAAATCTATGAAACAAAGGGGCTATATCTCTAAACCTTTAAAAACTGTCAAACTGAAATAAACAATGGATTTATATGAACAGCTATTTGCAAGCAACACATTAAATGGCACTTGGTGGTGTCAGTGAAGATGACACATAGAATCTTCCTACACGCTGCTACCCTGTGCTGTACCAGTAAGCTGGTTGTTAGTTAGTTAGTTAGTTAGTTAGTTAGCACAGCATTGGTATCTTAATACCAAAATATTGTATAATTAAAAATGAATAAAATGATCTATTACTTACCAGCAATGACAAAGACCAAAGATGTGAACCACTTTCCCATGTTGGTGTTATTCTTCTTCTAACGATCAAAGCAAAAGCCTTTTACAACTCACCATTAGCTGTCGCAAAGTGCTGCACTTTACCTCTACTCTGCAGACAAACACTTTCATCCATCAGCAAAGCACTGAACTTGTTCATCAGTGCTGAAGAAAGAGTAACGTGAAGGACACTGCAAATGTACCTAAAACAAGAATGGAAACGTGGTACTGAATTCTAAATTGTTGAAAAAAAAGAAGAACCTAACGCATTAGCTTTTGAAAACTGACTTGACACTTCTGTTGGCCCATTTTCATTCTGATTATCATTTTTTTAAACACTAATCTGAACTAAAATCCATGCCAGGTCTTTAGTCAACATATTACATATTTGCCAATCATCACTTTTGCAATTGGTGCAGTTTGTCGCACAATGTTTTCTATATTTTCAGCCCCACGTCTGTGCATCAATCAAAAATGGCCTTACACAGTCTCACCTATCATTGAACCCGTATCTCAGGTAGCGCAGACAAAACCTTGGGTCTGCAACAGACAGAGGCGTAATGATGTGTTAATCTGTCCTCTGTGCAGTCTATAATATTAATAACAATGAGGAATGCTGGTTTTACATAATCTTCAGTTACATGACCTACACTGACTCTTACTATTTAAACAGGTCTAATAGAAAACCCCGGTCAGCCCGAAGTGGAGCTGTCCACTTCCCTGTGGTGCTGAAAGTTATGAACAAGCAGAAGCTGGTTTTCCTCCGACCATTTATACAGAGTAAAATCTGTAGCCTTCTTAACTCTGAGCAAGTTATTTATGTATAAATATGAATTCTGCACTGTCAATAGATTAAGTAATTTAGTTTTATAAGTATCTGCTGTCAGCTGTAAATGTCTCATTGGATTATGAAAAATGGATTAAGTCTTGTAAAACAATTAAGAACTGAATTTCCCCACACAGATTGATTGAAAAGTATGTAATACAGTGATTACTCCAGGTAAATGTCACTTTAATTATTTAACCTTTTCCCTTAATGCTGCTCTACTAATGAATTTAGGTTTTAATAAAACTGGGACAACTTGAGACCAAGAAGTTATAAATCCCTCGATGATGTACAAGGCTTTGCTCAGTCTTAATTTACAATTATTTCCTTGAGTGGGTGTCCATTATGAGGGCAATGACTGGTGGATTGGCACCAATCATCCATGTGGCAATCCATTCATTCGTCACCATAGAAACAGCCTGGGTGAATAGGGGATAAGTAGGGGAGGATGGAGAGATTGCTGACACCTGCTCTCCTTCATTTCCTATCAGCACACATACACACACATGTACTGGAAAATTCCCCACAAACATTACACATTATGCAACCATTCGACACGCACACATGCACACAATCAGTCCAATAAAGCTACGTAAAATGTTAATTTCAACATTCTTTAGGTGACAATTTATTCCATGTCCCATGTTTCACACTATAAAATATAAAAATACATGACCACTCAAACCAGTACCTTTTGCTGCCCTAAATAAAAGGCTTACCTACTCCATTGCCAAAAAATGGGAACACTGGATGTGCATGTGTCCTACACAACCAGTATTAATGTCCCTCTTAAATTAATATGGGCTGAAGTTATCGTTTCACATTTGTTCCACAAGCTTCTGTAGATTAAGGAGATCTCTCATTAACCATGTGTCCTTCTGAAGGACAATCAAGCAAGTTCCTGGTATTTCTGTTCTGTATTCCTATATGTTACATCCACCACAGCACTTGCAATTGCTATTAGAAATCTGTTGTGTGTTTTTTTTTTTCTGGTTTATTGTCAAACTTGAAAAATTGAACAAAGGATGGTTGCTGGTAGCAGCAGGATCTGAGGCTTGATTCCAAAGAGCAGGTCAGGCAGTTGAACAGAGCGTGGCAGGGTTCAGTTCCCAGAACTGGCTTCCTGTTTCTCAGCTCAGTGATTCCAATTCAGGGCTCATACAAAGACGTGCTAGACGTGGCTGGGGAGGCAGGCAGGCAAGTGAATGGTTAACCTGAGGCATACGCAAACAGGTATTGGTACGAAATGTACCGAGGCAAAGAGACTGGCATAATTCAAAAAGGTCCAAACCAAGATTGGTCATGGCGTCTCTACCACAAAATGGTTACTGAGCAATCTAGAGGAGTCTGGTTGCATTAAGAAGTACAAGCAGGAATCTTGTGGTGCTGGACACCCTGACACGGGTCAAGTGCCTATTACAGGGATGACATAAAGGAACAAATTATCATTCAAGATCACATTCACACCTTTAATATATCATTTAGAGTCTCTAATTAACATAACCTGCATGTCTTTGGAATGGGGGAGGGAACATGGGGGAACATGCAGTCCCCTCAGCCAGCAGGTTTGATCCCTTCCTTCAACCTTTCTCCACCACTATGCCGCTGTTTGGTTTACGTCCCCTTTAAAGTTGTTCTCCAAAACTTTTTGATGTAATATTTCCTTTATAAAAACACATTCTTCTTGTTTGCCCTTCAGAAACATCTGAACTTACCATGGCCCCTTGACTGATGGCAAATGTAATTCATTAAATGCTGCTATTATTATCCAGAAAAGCACACAAATTTCTGCTGAGTAAAGCTCTGTCCCAAGGCTGCATGATTTCCCTTACCCCAAAAAATCAATGGGATTTTTAATTCAGTTTTAATAGTTCAGGAAAAGACTCCTGGAAGTTTCTGTTTCACCTTTGCTCTCTGCTGACACACTGTTAGCAGAGAGTTCTCCTGGTTCTCAATGAACAGGAGATGGAATAGAGTGAGTGTAGTCTTAGAGCTGTAGAAGATGACAAGGGATGATGACAGTGCAGTCTGCAGGAACCTGTCTGACACACGGCCCAGGCAGAGGACACACTGTTGATATACCGTTAGATACAGTACAACCTGGGGATTGGACCTTCCATGCACCTACAGGTGAGCTTAACAACAATCAGAAGCAGCAGGATAAAAGTGGACGCACAAGTGAAGGCAGACTTTAACACACGATTGGTCAATGTATGATGTGATCCACCAGGGGACAGTGGGAAATGTAGTCACCTATAATGATGTTCAGGAAGCAGCAACATTTAAATAATAACATATCACAGAAAAAATGTTTAAACTCAATGTCACGTCAATGTATGCGCCACCTTTTAAATTGTCTAATGGAGCAATGCTACAGGAGAAGAAAGCTCGGAGTTCACCCCAGAGGAATTACTGGTGTGTAGAAGGTGTGTGATTGGATCATTACACGGCCAATTATGCTGAACTAACCTACACCAGACATCTGAGCAGCAAACTCCTGGTCCTGCAAGGATAACAAGGCAAGAGAGGTGGGTGCGGGGCCACTGCAAAGGAATCTACCAAAAACCCCTCGGAAACGAGAAGGTATTTTTGTATTCATATTTTTGCTAAAATGGGCTTCCCAGAGATTCAGTCAGGATACATCCTTTACATCATCACTTGCATCTGGCGCTCAGGCTCTTTTTAGTCTGATTCATAATGAATAAGTTCTAACCTATTAACATGCAAAACTTTATTTTTCAATTTTTTGTTGCAGGATGTTAAACGCTCAATGTCCAGATGCTATTTGGTGGATGATTTAATTTAGATGACTCCTGACACCACGAAAACGTGCATTTTTAGCGTGAACCAAATATTGGCATGCATCCTGTCCGGATCCATTATAAACCATCTGAGTTAGACAGGGTTAGATTATTAGCAGCCATACATCCAACTATATATGAAATCCTCCTCAGTGTCTCCTTCAAGTGTTCACCCTTCCTCCTCTTGGGAACTTTTAAGCCTGTCCTTGAAACGTCAAATACAAGGAAAGTTGGCAGGATGGTGAAATGTAGACAAAATACAAATAACGGAATGCACCATGTCCCTTTACTGCGTATTTTCTGCAGTCAAATATTGAAACACAGATGTAAAATGGGTCTGAGATGAATCACACTGCTATTTAACCATATGTTTTTGTCGCATTATTTTATCTTGTGTGTACTTCTCTACGCTCATCTTGTATATGTCAAGACGAAATGTATTCACAAAAGGTACGTGCATACCAAAGCACATGGCCTTTAAACATAAGTCATTCAAAATACCGTGTTTTTAAAATCAAGTTAAAACGAACTGCTCTCTGAATTAGCATCTTACTTTAATGGCTGTCAGGCTGTGTGGACTGCATACAGTGATACAGATTTGAGCAATCATGGGACCATGAAAGCCTACAGGCTTTAAGCTGCAAAGCAACATAAAGCATTTGATGGAGCAAACCAAATTCAAATTAACCTCTAGAAACCTCATCTGAGGAGGCATAATCAGCATTCTATAAAACCTAACGAGGCCTGTTTCAGCAGCAGCTGCAGCGGTCGCAGCGGCACACAGGAGCTGGAGGAGCACAGCAGCTCTAAGGCTGCTTCTCGGTTTCAGCCCTTTCCCTCCCTATCTGGCTCCTCTGGCCCAGAAGTCACGCTTTGCCTCAGTTCTTGGCTCCTCTCGTTAGAGGAGGGTGAATTCTTGGCCCTCAATCCGTTCAGATGTCAGTCGTTTTCACTCCGTCTCGATGCTCAGGGCTGCAGCTTTACTTGACACTTTGCCACTCATCCTTCCAAGTGGCAGGAAGTCAACGCTTTTTAAAGATCTAATAAGTAGCAATTCTTTATTTAAATGTTGAAAAACAACTGTGGATCATGATTATTTATTGGCATTTGAGTAAAATGAAAAAAAACGTATGTGACCTCATCGGTTAACATAATTTGCGCCTGAGTCATATACGGTAGATTTGGTGGTGAAGACGACAACTCCCATGATCCCAGTTTGGTTCAAGCATCATGTTTTGTTACTGTTTTGATTAAGAGACCCCTAGAGGCTGAAGTTGCATATTGTACGTTGAAATCCAAGACACTTGTCCAGCCTCATGATGCTGTACATGCGACTACAGTGTTCGTAAATGCCAAAGCTTTTTCCCCTGTAGTTTTCTTAGAGAAATATTAGTTAATGATCCAATCGATATTCCCTGAATCCCAGTCTAACCATTTTGGGTTCACCTCTCTTACCTGACCTTGTCTATGACCCTTGCCCTCAAATTGTTCCAGATGGAAACGGTCAAAAGACAGACCAAGCCACCAGCTTACTGCTCTGTTGCCTAGCAACACATCAGTGAATATTTCATTTATCACAGCAGGAATTTGCATTTAAACGGTGTGGAACTGATTTACATTCCCCCCACTGCTTTTGAAACACACTTGTTATTTTAAAGAAAATTAACCCTATAAACCTTTTCATATCCAACACAATTCAATGACGTCAATGTTTCTGATGATTTTCCCAATTACAATAAAAGTTACAGTAATCCACCAAACTGCACAGGAAATAAAATAAGAAAAAGGTGCAAGAGATTTCACAAGCATCCCTCTCTCCTCTCGCCATTCTTCTGCCTCCTCTGGGATTGAGCACCAGACAGTGCGTGGAGGGTGCAGGTGGCAGAGGATGCAGATTCCCTCAAAGCCATTAAGTCTAAATATCAGTCCTGACTTGCGGATCATATTCTGTCTGCTTCAATTACACTGACTGACGGTAACAACCCATAAAAAATAGTTTTGGCTGAAACCCACAAAAAGACACATCTTTATACTCGATAGCAATGTAGGCCGATATAATAAAGGTGCAAAATTCCACCATAGTTTAAGTATGTGACAGATGGTGATTATCACTGTGCAAATGTAATACTGATGGAATGATGGGTGGAGGTTTCATCTCAAAGGCAGAGTGTCTTTATTACAAATACACGAGTTTCAACACAAACCATTTGAGTGGAACATCCAAGTTACGGCTCCATCCACCGGGTCGTCTCTCAGTCCAGCAAGCTCGTCCCGGCCGTGATTCATATTACTGTAGCTTCGGCAGTTACAAGCCAATCAAACTCATTCATCCAGCATCTGTAGGACCCCCCCCCAAGCTTCAGCTCTGACATGGAACGAAACAACAGATTTATGTGAACCATTAACACAGGTGTACAAGCAGGAAAACTGTCCTTTATTATAAATTGTGGTAGAGTAGAGTATTGATACTGCTATCACACAATCCACTAACCCTCTGGACAACAGGGACATTTGTTTTGGGTATTAAAGGTAGGTCAATAATTCCTCTGGTGTTCTCAGCCAAAACTGACGGAGATCAATAGTTTTGCATTGAACTGTATTCTCATTGACAGATACGTACAATCTGTGTTATAAAAATATACATTTAAATAAATCAACAACCTTGTTCAGGGTTTTGAAGGATTTGTAGACTACTCTTTTAGAAACATTAAATTGCTCTAATATAGATTTAAAGTCCAATCATTTCCAGCCCTGTAGCAGTATAGCATGTAAATGTATAAATATGTAAATTAAAGGTGCATTTATGGCTTCATGATGCAGTAGTCGTTACAAATTATGACATATGTATTGATGGGTAATGTCAGGCAAAGGGCACAACTGTTCAGCCATGTGTGTGTGTGTGTGTGTGTGTGTGTGTGTGTGTGTGTGTGTGTGTGTGTGTGTGTGTGTGTGTGTGTGTGTGTGTGTGTGTGTGTGTGTGTGTGTGTGTGTGTGTTGGATGGTTGTCAGATTTACATTAAATGCAGCAGGTTAGGTTTTGGGAACATTTTGAAGATGTACACGTTACCAAATGCAACAAGCTACATTTTTGTGCAGTAGTATAAACTTTAGATGACACATCAAAGACAAAAGTGAACAACCGAATAAAAGAGTGACATAAAATAATTGGTGGTTGTGAGATGTGACAGCAGCGGCGGATCCAGGAGTGGGGCCGGGGGGGCACACTGGCCCCAGCTGATTGGCTCCTGTCCTGTCAGTAGACTTTAAACAAAAAAAAACCTTACTAACAATAAATATGACAGTTTACAAAAAAATGTATTTGCTAAAAATTGTTGAATTACACACTGTGTTTGAACAAGGAACTATTGTCCAAATATATTCACATGTGTGGCCTTGCTCAAAGCCACAGAGTTAACAACAAGGGACAATTTAAATGTGCACCTAAAACAGACTAAACTAAGATTCGCCACTAAACCACTAAAACTGTGCATGGTTGTTGGAGACATACTTGACCTCTGTGTAAATTGTGGCCCCTTCATGGCCCTCGGTTTAGAAAATTCCTACATCCGCCCCTGTGTGGCACTCTCTAAACTTCAGCCGCTCTGTTTTTATCATAGTGTTTGTACTTCACCTCAAGTTGCTCCCACATCATGTCCTTCTTACACATCCATACAGTTTGCATAATGTACATTTTTAAAACAAAGTGTGAGCAAATCTGAGCTCTTTCACCCAGTGGGAGTATTATAGCAACGACAGGAGCCTTCACTTGCTTCATAGACTCCAATGTTATTCAGTAATATTTCATATTATCTAGACACATGACATGTTAATGTCTTTAGCAAGGTCTCCTGGTTCTTGCTGTGAAAACATTTTATCGATATGAAGTATATTTTTGAAGTTCTGGTGTTCCACGGATACCTCAGTGGTCGTCTCTGCCATCACTGGCTCTCACAGTGCTTCAGCTTTTCCAGGCTCCACAAACGTTATCACCATGGCAACCTCACCTGGAGCTCGCTGATGGGCATTTCGTCATTAGCAGCTTCTATGGTCCAGAACCCCATTTACACCTGGCTTGAAAATGCAGTGTGGCTGAACGGACTGCAATCAGATAGCACTTGACCACATGACATTTACAAGTGTAAAAGCACCAAAAACACACTGATGCTGAATCCATTTTTTTCTAAAGCCCAAATGACTACGGCTTCCTCAGAATACAGACCTCTTAAGGTAACACATAATCTCAGTTTTATTTTTATTCCTTCAAAAATCCTCAATTCATTGGAAACATTTGTTATTCTCTCTGTCTCTGAGTCAAGTGAGAGGTGGCGATGAATAAATAAATAATATGCAAATCCAGTTTAATTATCATTTTAATTCCTCATTCATAAGCTCTTTCATTAGTGTGTAAATAAAAGCACATTAGTGACACAGATGTGGTCACATAATGATTTTTCTTCAAATACATTTTCAGCCGCATAAGTGATTCTAGTCAAGACTGAAATATGTTTATAAAATATGTTTTTACGAGTATAGGGAAACTCACAGAGCAAAAAGATCTGGGATTTTGAGAATAAATTTGAAGAATTGTCATGACTTTCAACGACTGCTCTCCAGTGGTGGGAGTCGTTTGAACCGTGGGCACAGACGGCCTTGCTGAGACAGCCAGGGCTGCAGCTGCCGTGTCTGAGGACATGGAGGGACAGGGGACGATGGGGACGTCTCTGAATGGTCGAAGATGGTGTTTCAGGGGTTTAGTTTCAGCATAGATTTGGAAATGAGCGGAGATTTCCAGCTTCCAACTCAGGGTGCTGGGGGATTGCCCAACTTTGAATAGAGGGTGTTTTCATACACATACAGTATATATGTATATTATGACATAGAAACATCCCAAACAGTTAATTCTACGTAAGCAAGGTCCAAGAAAGTTGAAAATAGTAGGTAGCATTATGAGCCATGTTCAATCCATACACTAATGACACATGGCCGATATCCATCATGGAAAATAAGACCTTTACCTCGCACGCTGAGAACATACATGTACATGTTGCATATTAATCTGCAGCAGCTTGGTAACCTTGTGCAACCCTGGTCACTAATATTGTAATAAATCATGACAGGGGTCAAAACAATGTCACGGCTCATTTACATCAGTCATCACATGTCTACTGGCTTGACACGTCTGTGAGATCTAGGCCATGACAGCTATTTAATTGTAATTAATTAGGAAAAGAGGAGAGGGATATGTGAATACACATTCTAAAATCACCTGTAATTCTGGCATTATTTCACAAATGTTGTTGAAGTTTTAGGAAAGAGAATCAAGTTTTCCACCGTGGCTGCTGCTGTTCTAAAAGATGTCACGACATTACAGCATAAACTGGCTTGGCAGGAACATTCCTGGCTTCGCTTTTTCGTCCAAACACTCTCCCTGATCAGCTTCTACGCTGCTCCCTGACTGTGAGAAGAGTGAGGCAAGCCAGTATTTGTTTTACTTTGCTGCTGTGTTTCCCCCCCTCCCATTCCTTTTTTTCTTTTTCTTTTTTTTTAGAAATGCACCCTGGGTTCTTTTTGTCAATCGCCCGGCAACAGAAACATCACTTTGTCTCCATCTTTTCACTGCAAGCGGAAACGTCGCGCCAAGGCTCCTCTGGAGAGGCCTCGCAACGTCCTACCTGACTTACTTACCAATGAAGAGCCAGCGAAATCTATGGGTCCGCAGTGTTACACATAACTGGTCCTGACAACAATCCCTCCCTCTCTGCACCACCCGAAAAGAAGGGAAGCTTTTTAGCCTCAAGAGACGTGGAAAAGCCGCAGCACAGGGCTCCTGCTCTGGGTCTGTTTGTCAGTCTGTCTCAGACCTCTCAGTCTTTATCTGTCTTTCACATGCACAAACACACACATTCATTTCCATAATCTCAAGTGCAAAGCCGATATATAGTGCACAAACACATTCAGCATGTTTAAGATGCTAAAGTGCACTTTTTGTTGATTGGCAAGCTTTGATATTGATGTGTAAAGATTCACAGGTTCAGAGATAACACGGTGTCCATCGTGTTAACACCATAAAACTGTAATTATATGTATCGATGTTGATGGAATGACAGAAACCTTTTTACTTTTGTCTCTGGAGAGTCCTAAAGATGCAAAGTGTCAAAGTTGAAGCAATAAAGTACTTGATGCCTCAAACTGCTGTTACAACAATAGTGTGGATTCTTACTGTGGTTGATTGGTGTGTATATATCCAAGTGCCCTGGTGGTCGATGTACAGAAGACATCCATTTTTTTCATCCCTTAACTTAGAGGTAGGGCTGGTCTACAGCTGGTTTGCTGCTGAAGCACTTTTTATTTTATTGTTTTTCATAAATCCTCTTCATGTTTTCAATGCCATCAATAAGAATTCTCTCAATCTCTGAAGCAGAGACGAAAGCCAGGACGTTGGCGAGCGACTCGCTGACAGGTCGCCTCCCAGCAGTTGTCAGGCAGTGCAGTGTTTTGGAGGCGTGTCTTTGACGAGAGGGCCAGTAGGAGGGGCCCTGATGTATCGGTCGCATTTTTTCAAAGTGTAACTTGCTCTTGCTGGCTTTCCAAGGATCACCAACCCTAGCTTTAATATGATAATGTGTTGGAAAGATGCCTCGATGGTAATTACCTCCACAAAGAAGGTTACGTTTTCATCTGCTTTTGTTTTTTTGTTTTTTTGTCTGTTTGTTCGTCTGTTAGTTAGAATTATAACGCAAAAACTACTCTACTGATTATTGCAAAACTTGGTGGTATGATGTTGTATGAGTCAGAAGAGAACCCTACAGATCAGGGGGCGGAGCTAGAATTTTATTTTCTCTTTCTATAACATTGTGATATGGTGTGTTTTTCAACATTTTCATTAATTTCTCAAAGAATAATTCATGGTTCTCGATTAAAAAAAAATCGGACAAGTTAAAGGGACTGATATTTATAAGTGTGTGCAATTTAGTGCAGATCAAAATATAAAACTGGATCAAGTAAATATATGTAAATGTGGCTTCAGGGCCACGGCGGAGGTATACACTCATTGAGTGCCATTATAGTTGTCACACTGGTTACTGAATAAAAGTATAGCAATAGGGTAGGTTACTTATAAATATTTCAAAGTTTTATTAATAATATGAAATGTTGGATATTTTGTATACATGTATTTAAGTATAAAAATATGTTAATATGTTGGAAATGCCTTGATATTCAATCTTTCTATCAAATTTTGTATTTATAGCCCATATCCACAAATCACAGTTTGTCTCAAAGGGCTTAACAAGGTGTGACATCCTCTGCCCCTCAGCAAGAGCAAGGAAAAACTTGATTTATATTCGTATTGATATTAATATCGATCCCCTTCCTCATGCTGCCATTATCACATTTAAAGTAAAATATCATTTGGAAAACTAATGAAAATCCTGTGGGCCTCACCTGAACATTTAACATGATAAAACAAACTGTACACATATTAATCCCCAGCGTATAATATGGTAAATGCCGAATGCTCAAGTGCTGACATTGGCATTTGGATCAACTGTAAGTACAGACACGCGCAGCCATCATAGCTGCACTTCCTCTCATATGAATGCATTTCATTTCAGTCTATCAACATGCAGTATTCATTTTACAAATAAATATTCAGCTGGAGTTACTAGTTTTCTAAAACAAAGTGCACATGGGATGCTGTTATTCATGTTTGTATCGCAGATTTTACAAAGAACCTCTCACCGCGTACACAAAGCCTCACGGAGACACTGATAGTGAGAGGCAACATATTTGTGAAACGATGTGTAAATGCAGGATGCTCGCATCATAAAATACATCTGTCATCATTATCGCTGTCATCATCATCATCTGCATCACCATTTTGTCGCTCTCACATGAGCAATAATCTGCTCTGCGGTTTCGGAGCATAATTTTTGTCCCTATATGTCTGAGCAGTGAAACTGACAGGGGGACAGCTGTCTGGCTGTGTGTCTGCCTGTACTCTGCTCTCTATTACCACCACCTCCTTCTGTAATTACAAGCTCCACTGCACACAGGCTCACAATCAGGTGGGGCCCGGGCCACGAGCGCAGCACCACCAGCTCTCGTCTGTGTGGCATTTTGAATCCCCCCCCCACCCCCCCACCCCCTCCCGTGTGAGAGCTGCAGGCCAACATGAGGCTTTTTGCACATCAGAGGTGCCACAGCCTGCGGGCCAATCAGCCAGTTGGGATTAGAAATGCTAAATTTTCGTTTTGTATCATTAGAAGGTTAGCTCACCCCTCATTGGCTCACCATCTGGGCATTCTTTCCTTCCCTCTCGGTGGTGAGGCTTTTCGGTAGTACTCTAGCAGCAGTGCGGAGCCTACAGCATGGCGGACGCAGACGAAAAGATGGAAGGAAAAGAATTGGGCAGATGA
This sequence comes from Hippoglossus hippoglossus, assembly GCF_009819705.1. Taxonomy (NCBI): domain Eukaryota; kingdom Metazoa; phylum Chordata; class Actinopteri; order Pleuronectiformes; family Pleuronectidae; genus Hippoglossus; species Hippoglossus hippoglossus. The sequence continues at coordinate 10,757,195 of NC_047155.1, forward strand.
GCACAGGGGGTAGCAGAGGCGGCAAGGCATGAGAGAAATAGAAGAGGCGTGGAAAAAAGAGGGAGCAAACGAATAGGGGGAAATGGAAATGGTTGATGGAAGGTTTTGGTCATTTCAGCATCGAATGCATCCGTAACAGTGACATATGATATTTCATACGATGACATAAAAATTAAGCTGCGCCGGCACCAAAATATCATAAGCCACGATGAGGTGTCTCCTGACAAGCTTTAAAAGACCCAAAATATAAAATGCGTAAACCCTCAAAGTTTTCCTCTGTCATTGCCAAAGACAGTTGGAGAATTTGTTTAACATTTAACATCAGTTTAATCCTTGCTCATTGTCACGAATCAAACTTTATCTGTTAAACCCTGCGAGAGTCTAATCTCCCAGCAAGACCCTAATAATTTATCCCGATGTGGGGGTTAAAGTCTGCTTTAAGACTGCTCATTTGGGATGTTCCACAAGGGTATTTCTTTTTTTTTTGGGAAGACAGCGGGCTAAGAAGATTATAAGCACAGTTTTCAATTTATCTCACAGACCCTGACTCCCTTTATTGGCTGAGACCTCCTTATCATGTTTTGCCAGAAGCTAGAGCAGCCATTGGCGTCTCCCTCTGTATCTGCTATACTTTGGAGTGGATGCATTTGATGTAGAAATTGTTTATTTCATTAATCGACCAAAATTTGGTTTCTGAGTTTGTAAAAGTTGCGTTCACGGCAACTTGATGGAATTGAGTCATCTGTAGAAGGAAGTTACAGCAGAAGCAAGTGGAAATCCAAAAGTTATGTAACCTTTATGAGTCTTTATTGTGCATCAACTGGCCCTTGAGTGAGTCGGAGAGAGACAGAGAGAGAAAGAGAGAGAGAGAGAGAGAAGTTGCTGATGTAAAAAAAAAACCTGCTGGAGTAAGGATATAAAACCTTGAGACAAGAGGATGCTCCTCTCTCAAACCCGCTGCTGCCATCTCAGTGGTGGAAATGTTGGAGTTGGGGAGGGTCGACTTTGAGGTGACATTGACGCTGTGTAGATGAGGAGTGAGGATCCTTGCGCTCCATGTTACGTCCCTGCTCAGACTCCAGTTCAGACGGCGGCAGCTCCTCTCGCCGTCTTCTCTCCCCTCCTCTCTTTCAGCACCACTCCTTTAAGGACAGCACCTCGCTCTCCAAGACGCAGTGTGTCCTCCGTCCTCCCCCTCCTCAGGATCATATGTGCGCTGGCTGTCCTCGGATGCAAAGTTTTCACGTTGGGTTTATTCTGTGAAAGTGCGAGGAAGTAAGGTTTTTCTTCTTTTTTTTTTAAAGAAAAATCGGATTTTCCTCCCAATCGGGAAAACAATCTGGCAAGGACAAAGATTTGATTGTAAGTATCTGTTGCGTATATAGTGCGCATTTGAGTGAGTTATGTTTGCGTTAGGACCACTGAGGAATTTGGCACGTAGTGCCTGCAGATGTGCTGAATTTGTGCACAGATGCAAGGCTGCACTTCACTTGATGGCGACGCACAGTTTTCTCATGAGGGTCGTATTTGATCCGTCGGTCCCGCAGCCACATGTTTGCAATGTGCCAAAAAATATGAACGTGCGATCTGTGAATGTCAGTTTTGTCGTGAAACTAAAATAATTCCTGTGCAAATATTTGAAAACAAAGATTATGTGTGAATCTCTGAATGTGACCATGTTGCTTGGTGTACTTCTCCTCACAATTACGCACGAGAGGTGATAAAAGAAGCGCGCTCCCGGTTTCATCCGCTCGTCACATTTGAGCGCATGTTTGGCATTTTAGAAAGTTCGAATGAATACAAATGCAACGTAAATGTTTAGATACAGGGCCTTGCTAAAATTGTGACATCTTATAAATGGTATATTGCGTTTTGAATTAATACAAATTAATTAGAAAATAAATTTAGACACGACAGTTGCGTATTGACTTTTAAATGTGTTTCATTGCTCCTGCTCTTGTACCCTGGCAGTGGGAAGTGGGCGAGAGAATTTAGAGCATCGTGAATCAAGGTCAAGAGCCTTGAGCCTCTCGAGCCTCTAAATTTCTGTTAACATGCAGAATTCACTCCGGGCCATTAAAAGTGATTCTTATTGCATGAGAAGTCTTTATTTGATCCCGTGGGGTTCACGGATCGTGGGGCAGATTCTTCTTTTCTTTTCTCTCCACCCCTCAAGAAATGTCATGTAATCAAAATGGATGCGTGCGTAACAATCACGTACAATTACATTTTCGATATCAATATTATCAATCATATTTTTGCGTGAATTTTCAGCACATTATTTCCACCTAAATAAAAAAAATGTAGTCACACTTTTAAAACATGATTTTTTATTAATAAGTGATTTGTTAGGTTAATGAGGAATAAGTAATTCCACTTTTAATTAACTAAAATCCAGTAACAGGGTTACAAGGTAAATTACGCACAAAGGGTTTACGTACATTATTAAGATGTGATATTCCACTTCTGACAATATTTTAAAACTGGTCTATTGAATGTTAAACAAATACAATTCTCTCATTCTCTTGAGGTGCTCTGGTTTTTATTTGCGAGTGCATTTTTAACCCGGTGCGTATTTCTTGATGTTTCCAGGGTCGCCGGTGCGCTGCTGAGGCGCCTCTGCTCCTCTCCATAATCTCCTCTCTCCGGTGATTCGTCTCTCCGCTCGGCTGCTGTGTGGGAGCTGGCTGCACGGGACGGGGAAGCTGCTGTCTGTCTGGACCGGTGCTGAAACCCCCACCTCCCCACTGGTCAGGATTATACCCGACACGCACTGCGACCATGGCCACCAACGGGACCAAAGCCTCGGACGGACACGTCTTAACGGAGACGTTGAATGACGCGCCCACCACCACCACCACGCCAAACGACAAACCCAAAACCTTGGTAGTGAAAGTGCAGAAGAAGGAGCTACCCGAGAGGGAAACGTGGGGCGGGAGATTTGACTTTCTTCTCTCTTGTGTCGGATACGCAATCGGACTCGGGAATGTCTGGAGATTTCCTTATTTATGTGGCAAAAACGGCGGAGGTAAATCAGGAATTCTTGGCAATTTTCCTTTTATCCATACACCGAAAGGAGTGCAGAGACATCAAAAGCTGCCAGTTAACTCCCGGAGGTCTTTAATTAAAATAAATCTTAAGTGTACCCCATCTACCCACCCCACCCCCACCATGGTAGCCGTGCGTAATTGTGCACAAGCGAGCGCCTGTACGCAGTGAGCTGGGCGCAGTTTGAACCAACCAAATACTCGTTTTTACCACATATCTCTACCTGGATTATGTTGAATGTGATAAGTTTATGATTGACCTTCACTTACACCTTTACCTCTCACCTCTCATTCAGGGGCCTTCTTGATTCCTTACTTTTTGACCCTCATATTTGCTGGCATGCCCCTGTTCTTTCTGGAGACGGCTCTTGGTCAGTACACTTCTATTGGAGGGCTTGGAGTGTGGAAACTGGCTCCCGTGTTCAAAGGTAAAAAAAAGAAAAAGGCACTCTTGTGGTGTCCTAAAGGCCCTTAAGTGTTTTTTAATTGTTATGTTAATTGACTGCCTGGAGAATGCCAAGTTAAATAACATAGACACCCCACATTTTTTGGATTCGGGGGATTTGTAATTACGTAATAACGAGGAAAGGTTTATCCTCTAGTAACAAATATAAAAATAAAAATAAATCGTAAACACATTATTATTCTTTTTAAGCACAATTTAACATCTCACGCCTCTAATCTCCTCTTCTTTCAGGTGTGGGTCTGGCTGCTGCGGTTCTGTCCTTCTGGCTCAATATCTATTACATTGTAATCATTTCCTGGGCTATTTACTATCTGTACAATTCCTTCACTTCTGTAAGTATTTGATATTTATACCCACCCTGGGGGGGTGGGGGGGTTTGGGGGCGGTGGGGGTTCCTTTAAGATCTCACACAAGTGGCCCTTTAAACCAGGACAAGGCACCGATTTTTATTTTTATTTTACATCGTAACCCTTTTAGTTATGTGGCAGCTCCTATTTGCCAGCAGCCACTTATATAACAGTGAACAAGCCTTAACAGAGTATGACATTTATTACTTCCTTTCCCACATAATTAGCGCCTTACACAAGGTATTGATAAATGCATTTGGCGATGAGGCATTCACTCCTGAGAAAAGCATGAAATCTCAATGTCCCAAATGAGTATCACGGTCTTGGCTGCTCGACAGCCACAAAGAATGGGACCCGGCAGTGGGAGAGTGGTCCAAGTAAAAAGAGCTGTCTGTGTGATTTTCTTCTTCTTTCTTCTTTTTTCCCCCTTAATTTTCAGGAGCTGCCATGGCAGACTTGTGGCAATTCCTGGAACACAGAGAGCTGCTACACCAACTACAGCCTCCCAGACACCAAGAACCTCACAAGTGCCGTGGTGGAGTTCTGGGAGTAAGCTGGACACAAGAGTCTTTTATATCACAAGAATACTGGTCTGTTGTGAGCCGATATTAGCTGCACACAAAGGTCATCTCCCCTTCAAAGGGTTAGTTCAGGGGTCAGAGTCTGGTGGGGCCATCTGCATTACTGACTCTGGCCTAATGTATGTATCTGTCTACTCAACTAGCATGAAAAAATGTGAAAAAAAACAATAAATCACATCAAAACCCAGAAAAAAATTGATGAGTGGAAAAAGGAAGCCAGGAATGAATGCACCAATATCTTCTTATGATTGTCTCTTTTTGAATATCCAGACACATGCATGCACCCATACGTCGTGCATGTATGAGATAAAGGATGACTTTGTGCACTGAAGTAAGACTGCTTTACTCCCTCCCTGCAGACGTAACATGCACCAGATGACTGATGGTCTGGAGAAGCCCGGGGAGGTCAGGATCCCACTGGCTATCACACTGGCTATTGCATGGGTGCTGGTCTATTTCTGCATCTGGAAGGGGGTCGGCTGGACTGGCAAAGTAAGTGGAAGAAAGAGGACTAAGACAAAATAAAACTAAATCTACTGAGTGTAGAATTTGCACCATTTCCCTCAATGTGATTATTCAACAAGACTTCAGATTTACTGAAGGTCATAGAAGTGGCTCAATGACATTTTGGATTAATGTTCAATAACAGGATTTTGATTACTTAAATCTTCATTTCTGCATTTTAAATGTGCTAATTCTGTAGGATTAGCAACAACCTTTCTATGCTACAATAAAGTTTACTGTCATAAATATTCAAAAATCACATAAAACAACTATGAAAAGTTTACAAGTAACAAAATACATTTACATGCATTACACACCAACAATCATCAATCAATGTTGGCCTTTGGGAAAAAATTGTGCGGAGACTAGAATTTCCAAAGAAGCATCAATGACAAACTCTTTTTCTGTAGAATTTATCATGAATGATGAGAAATGTGTTGACTCTGACAGCACGGAGTAAAATTAGGTCTTCCAAGAAGTCAAATAGCTCACTGGGAGTGTTGAGCCCAACCAGTGCGGGGTCATCTTGCCTCTGGGGACAAGTAGACTAGGTCACTGTGCTGCTCTGTGAGGGCGGTGCCACAGTCACAGTGGCTCTTTTGTTTAGTTTAACAACAGATTTGTATCCTAACACAACATATATTCCAATAGCGATAATGCTTGATGTCTGTGTTATTCAGTTGGTTGAGGCTTTCATCTCTGTGTCCCACAGGTGGTTTACTTCTCTGCCACATACCCCTACTTCATGCTGTTCATCCTGTTCTGTCGTGGCGTCACTCTTCCTGGTGCAATGGACGGGATCCTCTTCTACATCACACCAGACTTTGAGAAACTTAAGCAGTCTGAGGTATGCTCTTTCTCTCTCTCTCTCTCCTTCATCTGCTCTCTCTTTCTGCAGGCCCACTTGTTTCAAACTGTTTCTGTTCAGGAAGATGCACAATCGTCGGAATAAAGGTGGGGCTACAGAGATTGAAATGAGCTGCAGTTGAAATTTTGGGGGGGGCTTTTTGGGGGGCAACATAGCACACGCTGTATGCAGGCCTACAGTAATGTAAGTAAGTAAGTAAAGTTTATTTATATAGAACTTTTACACAGACAAAGTCACAACGTCCTTTAAAGGGCCAAAAAAAGTTGTAAAAAAGAGTTCGACATTACGAGATGTAAAAATGGAAAACATACAAACGACATAATGACGAACGAGATCTCCCACCATGCATCTGATACTGCCATAAAGCTCTGGGTTTATTCAAATAGATTCTTAGTAATTGTACATGCGTGGTACCAATACTCACCGACAATGTGTGGAACAGTCACTGGTAAATGCATTGGCAGCAAACAGTAGAAGCGAGTTTACTGTAGGTCTCAAAAAGAAAAGCAGACGTGTCTAGTGGATCCGGACAAAGTGTGACACTACTTAGGTTTTCCTCCGTTTGTGATATATAAGAGATGAAATACATTTATGCACGAGACTTGATCAGTCTAAGCAGTTCAATTGTCTCAAATCACCACTTTTCACTAGTAGCTTGACTCCAGCTTGTGTCTACACCTGGTTATTCATCAGTTATTGTCTCGTCTCTGGCCACCAGGTTTGGCTGGATGCTGCCACTCAGATCTTCTTTTCCTACGGGCTGGGATTAGGCTCTCTGATTGCTCTCGGAAGCTACAATACGTTCAACAACAACGTGTACAGGTAGGTGATTGATGAAGTGTCGCCATTCAGGTTTATTTACCACCTTGATTCCATACCTATGAAAAGGAAATGTTAGTTTCTCTTAAAAATCAATCCAGACACATCCCATACCAAAGGTTACGCTGCAGACGGCTCTTCCTGGGATTATTTTTGGTTTCCTGGCAACATGGTGTTTTCAATTTTGGAAATGTTTGAGCCTCCATCTCTCTCAGCTTGTTTTGTTATCTTAGCTCTACCCCCTGCTTTGGTTTGCTTCATCCAGTCTCCCATGGTAGAGTTAACATTGGTCAGCAGCACAACAACCGAACTGAACATACATCCGTGGTTTCAACTGCTGGAGCCATTTTAGAATAACAGGTCAATATAACTGCCACTGTGCTGCTGCAGGATGCAAAATGGCTCTCCGCCGTCCCTTCCCCCCACGCCTCTCAACAATGTGTAAAGGGTTGATAAGGAATTGATACAAGCGTGACAATGGCTGCCTTGTGCTTTGTCTCTCCCCTACAGAGATTCTATCATTGTCTGCTGCATCAACTCCTTCACCAGCATGTTCGCCGGCTTTGTCATCTTCTCCATCGTGGGATTCATGTCCAATGTGACAAAGAGACCCATCGCTGATGTAGCAGCCTCAGGTAATTGCAATCAATGTTGAAACTCGATAGTGACAATAGGCGGGGGCGAGAGATTTTTTTCCACCCAAAAAAAAAAAAAAGCCTTTGAAATTGTTGGGTTTCTTTTTCTTTGAGGCACAGTGGAAGTTTTTACCCTGTCGCAAAATGTCACTTCTGGTTTCTGGGTTTACTAGAGATGCAAAAATTGCTCACTGATTTTTCAAAACTGTCTGTCCTTTGTAAACACCCACATTTAACTTTCAGCACTCGTCTTTCTCCCAAGGGCATCAAGGACCTTTATTTTATCCAGTACTGGAATTATTATACAACACATTTTTAAATACATTTTCATGTTTTACTCATAAAACTCGTTTTTTATCAGCGTCCCATCTTAAAACCTGCTCACAATGATCTTATTTTGTCCTTTATCAGGGCCTGGCCTGGCGTTTTTGGCTTATCCTGAGGCTGTCACCCAGCTGCCTATCTCTCCCCTCTGGGCCATCCTCTTTTTCTCCATGCTGCTGATGCTGGGAATTGACAGCCAGGTAAACATAATGAACACACACACACACACACACACACACACACACACACACACACACACACACACACACACACACACACACACACACACACACACACACACACACACACACACACACTGGCTTTTGGCTTTTGGATATTAATCACATATGATCATGTAGCCTTGCAGTAGAAAAGTAAAAGTGGTGTTTGAGGCCAGGCGTCTGTTCCTGGTAATAAAACAATGTGTAATTGTGTCTTGCTATTACTTCTCATTCACGTGAGGTCTTAATGTGAGGTAGTGATTGATCTGAGGTATTTAATGTGACAACAGTGTATTACACAACCCAGCTGTTTTGACATGACTCTTCAATCTCTCCAGTTCTGCACCGTGGAAGGCTTCATCACTGCCCTGGTGGATGAATTCCCCCGGGCTCTCCGAAAACGCCGAGAGATCTTCATCGCAGTCGTCTGCCTCATTTCATACATTATTGGACTGTCCAACATCACACAGGTACACACACACTTCTCTCTGACTGGCCAATCTGCTGAGTCTCACAGACTTTATATCTGTTGTCAAATTCAGAATAGTGAGTCTATATTACGTAAGTTCGTCACAATGGGGCTTTGTCATGCTTTTAGAATTTTGGCCAAATCTCCTACAAACACTGCATGAGTCCAAAACCTTAATTTTTTATCTGCTGACAAAAAAATACTTAAAATCCTTTCAAAGCACATGTTATTAAATATGATGTGAACTCATCAGCTACACTACAAATGCATTAAAAAACATACACTTCACGAACTACAATCCTCCCCTTGTGGAGCATTAAGAAGTACGACCAATGAAAAGCTGAATTACTGAATGTTGTTCAGTTTAGAATTATTTACTTTTCTTGTCCTCTCCTTGTCCTTCAAGGTTGAAGAATGTAACTTCTGATCCAGCATGTAAAAAGAGATGTTAAAAGTATTTTTGTAATTAACGTTTTAAACTGCTGCCAAATGAAATTAATAGCGAATGCCACACAACATACACCAGCATTTCTTAGACTATTTGAAACAAAAAAAAAGGATCAAAACTTTGTGGAGAAATCAAAAGTCATAGGAACATTGCTTGAGATGCGTCACTGTCTATATTTGGGAGCTAAATCACTGCAGGGCCGAGGTCATGTTTGTCTCTGACACTTGAGGACTCTGCATTGACCCTGTAGTTGTGCCACAGTTGATTCCCATCATGCACTGTCCTGTTGGACCGAGGCAGTTGCCCTAATTGCAGTTGCAGCCAGTATAAGCTACATCAAGCTTCAGGCAGGTCCCTTTGAGCTGGTCCCTGAGATGTCCTGACTGTGGACAGACATGCAGTGTTATCAAGGAAATGTTTGATCTGCACTGACCCTGTCTGCACTCCACTATCACTGCACTGCAGCTTCCACAAGGAAGCCTTTGCACCAGTTCTGTCCTCACCGATGAGATGTCACTAACTCGCACCAGCCACAGCCGCTGGTGCTCTCGCCCTCCATCTTATTCCACTTTAATGGTTTACTTCTATCCAGCACATCAGATACTATAACTGATTATTCTATGTTTTTCTTCTTCATCCGTCTTATCACCTTCTCCTGTTTCCCTCCTCTTTCCTTTCACAGGGTGGACTCTACGTGTTCAAGCTCTTTGACTATTATTCAGCCAGCGGGATGTGCCTGCTCTTCCTGGTCTTCTTTGAGTGCATCTCAATTTCATGGTTCTATGGTGAGCTGCACCCGTGTCTCCGTAATCTCCTCAAGGATACTTTTCACCCAGAAACACTCACACTGCACATGTCTAACTAGAACCACTATGAATTGTGAACTGTACCAATATTTGCATTACGAGATAACTGAAGCACTTTTTGCCTTTGGTTCCAGGTGTGAACAACTTCTACGACAACATTGAGGAGATGATCGGCTACAGGCCCTGTATGTGGTGGAAGCTCTGCTGGGTCGTGTTCACTCCGCTCATCGTTGCTGTAAGTGTTGTTTAGTCTGCACTTGCTTTAATTTTTTCAGCTCACCTCATTTTATATTATATTTTATTTGATTGTTTCCATAATTTTTTTATTGCTCTATTTAATTTATGTCATCATTTTATTTGGCTTCTTTGAAATGAATGATTACTTGACATTTAAAGTGTTTTATTTTATCAGCATCCATATCATGTTTTGAAAAGTGCTTTATAAATAAAATGTATTATTGTCGTAATTATTGTTATTAGTGGGTAAAATGCAAGGTACCAGAAACCAAAGGGGAAATAACTCCCATACAAGCACAATCTTTAGTCTTTTGGATGCCCTGCTGAAGGTTTATATTACAGACAGCAGAACATCCTATTAACTTGATGCACGACACATTATCAGCTTGATCTGACCTTTAATGAAGTGCTCAGTTTTTCTCACTGTGAGTTATTCATTGATCGATATTAACACTGTCTCATCCCTCAAGTATTCAAAAGTATATGAGTATTTGAAAGTACGACTATTTAAACTGTTTCTGATGAAGCTAAAGATCATTTAATAGTGAAACCCTGCTCTAAAATATTGCATGCAGAATTGAACATTTTCTTGCTTTCAAAGATTTCAAGTTTCAAGTCCTGCAGTTCCTTGATGATGATGAGATCTTTTCCCTTGTCCCTCTTGTCTACAGGGCGTCTTCTTGTTCAGTGCAGTGCAGATGGTTCCCCTCACCATGGGCGAATATGTGTTCCCACCCTGGGGTCAGGGGGTCGGCTGGTGCATGGCCCTCTCCTCCATGCTGCTCATCCCAGGCTACATGGGCTACATGTTCCTCACACTCAAAGGCACATACAAAGAGGTAAGATTTGTCCATGTTTCTGTCTCAACTGTAGATGCAGTGGACAGGATGATGAATATTTCTCATCGGATCTGCACCAAAATGCAAACTCTTTAATATCAGTCTCCTAAATATGCCTGATTTTTTTTGACAAATCAAAGAAGAGGTAGAAAAACACCCAATTTCATTATGTTAAAGAAAATCCTGGATCTGACCTGGATCTGCACCAAAATGTAATGGGTCCTTCCTTGACCTACACCTCACCCTTCCCCCAAGTTTTGTGGTAAACTGTGGAGTAGTTTTTGTGTAATCTGGCAAACAACAAACAAACACTGATGAAAACATAACCTCTGCAGAGGTAATCTTCATACTGTAACAGAACAGTTCATATTTGGAGTTCACTGCAGAGAATGTAGTAGTATCCATTGCTGATGATCACAAAAAGAGATAAAATTACACAGAAAATGTTGGGTTGGTGTATTGCAGATATGTAGCCACAGATTTCACAGAGTGCCTCGCTGTACCCACCTCTGAGCTTTTCACACATCGATTAGCTGGTTTGGGTTCTAATCTGCAGTCGGCAGCGAGGCAGGATCTGTGCTGAGGGTTTCAAGTGGATTACTCCGTGTCAAAGATATTCTTTTGCTCAGAAATATTATTACATAGTGGATGGAAGACCAATATTTAGAGGGAGCTGATGTTGTGTGAGGAAAATGTTATATACTGTAAATGTGATACACCAGCCCTGAGGATTTTATAGAATAATTTAGTTTTAACCAGAGTGGGAAGATTAAATGAACATTTAAGGTCATTGTGGATGTTTAGAATACACTGATCCAGAATCTGAATCATCTTTTATTTACATGTGTGTAGCATTGAAGTGGTACCTGAGATGTAATTCAGCAGTCAAAGAACTCTTCGTGCTGGAGGTGAAAACCTTCAGTTTAGCCTCATTTGATTTTGTTTTGTACATTAAAGCTGCACCGAGGCACTGTGACTCAATGGTTTTGTAATGAGCGAGCACACAGGCATGCTGGGTAAAGATGTGATGAATTGCCAAGAGGAGTGGAGCGGCGATAAAGGGATTAGTAAAATAGAGTTTCTCATTCCTTCCCTTGAACAATTTGCAAAGGCTCTTTGCTACAAAACCCACTGAGTTCTCGGTAAACGACGTTGATTTGTGTGCAGCAGAATGGAGCACTGCCTTTTTATTGATCTAATGATTCTAATCAATGGCAGATAACACCTTTTCCAGCACGCCATTAACATTAAGAGCTTTTTCATTTGCAGTCATCCATTGCGCGCTGAATAATAACCTTATACATCTATATATCTAGATATATCTATCCCTGGAGACAGATACAGCTTTAAAGCCACCACTGACAGAATAAATGGGCCGTAATTGCAGACGGAGCAGCAGAGGCTGTCAGAGGCGATGTGCAGGTGTCAGATCCTGCAGTAGCATCTGATGGCTGATTGTCTAATTGTAGCAATCAGCCGGCTGATTAGTGCTCTGCACCCAGGCGGACGCTTACTTTCACAAACACTCCACATAAATGCCTTCTATGCAGCAGGGTCCAAAACAAACAAGAACATCGATAGATTTGAGGTTTGGGGATGTTTTGATTTAGATCTGTGGGCTTAAAAACCTGTTTAATATTTAGTCTATGTGAGAAATAATGGCATTTATTTTCCTTTAACAGCCATATTGCAGAAGCTATATTTATGCAAACCCCTTTATATCACGTGAGGGAGCTTTTCAGAGCCTCAGGCTATACTTTCATCAAGCTCACAGCTGTGGAGCTGGTGTGTTTTCAGCTTATGGGTTTGATCGTAAACTTTGCAGCTGTCTAGTCTCCACTGTCTCATTGTAATTTCAAATTCAGCTGTGCAATATCAGTGGTGTTGATCGTCCCCTCCATGTTTCCCCCCCCCCCCCCCCCCCCCTGCAGCGTCTGCGGATAATGATCAAACCGGTGATTATGAAGAGGTCTCAGGAAAACGGCCCCGAGCAGCAGACGGAAAACCAGAATCAGAACCCTGCCAACGAGGAAGCCTACATCTAGAAACCTCGGCCTGTCCCTGGCTCCACAGCCAGTCCCTCTGCTCTGCTATAGAAAAGATGTAATCAAGGTTGGGAACGACCACCAGACTTCCACGTCTGCTTTATTCACCTACCTCCTGGGGACACGTGAGACCAACCTGATTACACAGTTGTTTTTAGTGGTTATTCTGTTTGTTGATTTGTATAATACAGAGTTATAAAAACTTAAAAGGAAAAACAAACTACCCAGCAAAGTTGTTGTGATATTATGAATTTCATTATGCAAAAAAGTTAGTCTTTTTAGAAAAGGAGACGTGACTTAGGAAATTACTCTATATTGAATATATGATTTAAATTTGGAGGCCCGCGTTGATTAAATAGTAGGTATTGTGCTACTTTGAAGATATTAATTAATCTACTAAACTACAATTACTGTACAAAGAAAAAAATATTGGTAATTGCATTTTGCTTGTACATGAATAAATACATTAAACTGAATGCTGTGTAGTAGGTGAAGAAAATGCAATTTGAAAGTTTGTAAAATAAATATTGAAGTTTGACCAATTTTAAGAAAATCTGGGAATGTGCAACAGGTAAGGCCAAATCTGCTTGTATGTGTAAAATATCATTTAGCCAGACTATCACTCCCTTGCAGGATCCTGCAGTTTGCCTGAAATGTTTACCACCCATGTCTGGGACAACCTTTGAAAAGCACAAGTAAAGTATGGAATTTGAAGCGTCCAGCTTTTCTGTCTTTTTATTTTCTTTTTTCGGCTCGACTGAAACCTGTGGCCATAGCAAAAATAACTTAGATAGCATTACTTAGCAAGAGACTGTTATAATTGTTTCTTTGTTTTCTAAAGAACAATAACTTTGTATGTTGTCTAAATCTTTTTTTGTAGAATCATTTTTTAGGTCGTTTTCTATATGTGAGAGTGAGAAGGACCAAAATCATACTGGAGTTTGAAAGTTTGACCCGCTGACGATACCACTGGATTAAATCAAGCATCCCCATTTTGTCTCACTATAGAGCATTGGGGTGGTAACTACAGCATCGGCCTACAAGCACAATTTGGATCTGTAAACTACCACCTGTAACAATAAAGGTGTAGCCATTACAGAAATCCCACGTTTGCACTGTGCATACAATATTTCTGGCTGAGGAGGACCTCCCCTCCGACAAACCAGTTCAGTGGAGAGAAAGAGTTGTGTTGCAATAAGCCAATGCTATTTCAGATCTACTGTGCATATTAAACTGTGAATGAGGGAAGTTGCAGGGACCACTGCGTTGGAAAACTTTATGATGGATTTCTATGATCGCTACCACTATTCGGACAGGAACTGTTTACTTGTATATCTGTTTAGTAACCCACTCCTCAGGAAACAAAGGTGGACGTGACCAAATTCTCTCAGATACTACCATTATACGCTGAAACAATTAATGCTGTGTTTTTAAAAACAAAATGGAACTAATGTCAAAATTTCCGCCGTTTCTTTCCTCCCATTTATCTAAAATGCTTCATCAAGCAGCGACAAAACACAAACACACAAATCAGCATGTACGTACTTGGGCTCCCTCGAAAGCTGATCCAAATAGTTGCCTCTTTTCTGCGTGCTACTCAGCTATATAGCATCATTTCTTTCAGTGTAAATGAACTGTGATGGCCTTCGCTCTGTCATTTTAGTAGAAGCCATAGTGCGTTTCTATGCTGTGGCGAGTGCAGTTTCCCAATATCAGGCTTAGAGAGAGAGAAAGAGAGAGAGAAACCTTGGCTCGGACAGACGACACTGCGGCAATAGCACTGTTAACACAACAGGACATAGCCAGATGCTACATGGGCCAACACCACTGAAACTCCTCCTTTATAGGGTGAAGGAAAACCTATTGTTACATATCAAGTTTGTTTGGCAATATTCAAATATAAATATAGAAGCTGACTTTGTGACAGACCACAGATATCATTGTATTACTATGAAGGAAGATAAAGAACATTTTCTTCTGTGGCAGCTACGTGCGACAGGAATCCGTTATTTTCCTTTAATTTATGTGTTTTTTTTTCAAAGATAAGTAAATTAAAATGTGCAATGACAAAGGGTTCTGTGAATTTTGTATAAAGTTACCATACTGCAGTTTTCTCTCTTGAATGATGTTGTAAACTGGACTGTGTAATACATGTGTCTGTGAATGCCCGTACAACCTGAGTTTTTCTTTTTCTTTTGTCTAAATGTTGAACAAAAAAAAAAAATACAATGTGATATTATTTGCTGTTTTCTGCAATAATATTATTATCTCAGAAACTAAAGCACATATGTCTCTCAACTGTAAAAATGATAATTACGATAACAGAATAGAGTAATAATAAAGACTATGATATTAAAAAATGTAATAGAGATGTCTAGTCAGAGAATATTGTTTTGTATATTTTTAGCTGTTTCATGGGCCTAATGTAAAATATTCTATGTAAAAAATATAATAAATGTCTTTAGATGGTGTTATATGAAAAAGCATGATTGCGATATATGTTATCTGCAAAAATAAATAAAGACCTATAGATTATAACGTCTGTGCCATGCAATATTTCTTGGGGAAACAATAATCTGGGGGAATTTATTGTCCATTCAGTTCATAAATACATATTAATTATTTCTGCATGACGACATGATATTTGTGAAAAGTAAAAACTGAATTTGTATTTATTAAATGAATATAATTTTGAATAGCTAAAACCCCTTGCTTCAAAATCATGGAAATGCTCTTCAAATGTGCTCTCTGCATTGTTGAGTGAAACTGTCAGGCGTGCACGTGTTATGCTAATGCGCCAATTTTTACATAAGTGGGAAGTGAATTTGCCGTCGGCTCCGTCACCGTGAGAGATGTTCTCTGTAAACTTAGCTGATAGTTTCTGACAAAATGGTTCTTGCCACAACGGTATCCTTGTGACACCTGCACTGAGAGCTGTGCCAGCATAGTTGTTGTGGCTGACAGCCAATCGCTCCCAGTCACAACGCACCATCGCCTCCCTGCCGCTATGCAGTAGTTAGCCTACATTCATTGTAATCCAAAACATACACAGAAGGAATCAGTGCACAAATGTTATTTCAAGGACTTTTCTTAGGAAAGGAAATAAAAATTACACGGATAGAGCACAAACCTCAGTGAAGGCCCAACAGTCCCCCCATGAAACCACATTTAAATTCACTAGATCACTGGATCATATTTGAATGCGCCTGAATCTGATTGTAGACTTTAATGTTTGCAGAGTAGAAATTTACTCTCCACTAGAATACACTAAACTCAATTTAGCAGAGATTATCCTTTGAACATATATATATATATATATATTATTTTTTTGCATCAATACATAAATACTCTTCAAGGTCACATCTCATCTAGTCTCTGTAGAGCATCAACAAAATATTGTAAGGCACTTTGCTCTGTGTTGATTTAATATTTTCTCGTTGTTTTCTGAGGTTGCATCTCAGGTTACATCTAGTAGCACGTCAAGTATTTAGTCTCTTTTTCCTGCTGCAGTCGCCTTCTGACAACTGTAATGAAACAGATTCAAACATGTCAATGAAGAGACACAATAATACTATTACCTAAAGGAAAACTAGGCGTCTGTAGGTATCAAACTAAGCACTAACATTATGGTTTGAGAGCAGAACTTCTGCAGCATGCGGAGTGGAGGAACTGGGGATCTAACCACCATTATTTGGGCTAGTGGTCAACCCTCTGCACCATCTTATACTCAGCCGCCCACTGCTCTATGGAAAGAAGCAGCCTGTTGTATTAGCCTTGGCATCGGGTGATTGCAACACTATTCAGGAGAGCAGTGCAGTACAAAGCATGCCCATAAGTGCAGAGAACATGTCTAATGCCACAAATACATTTCGTATACAGGACAATGCAGCAAATATTAAGTGTCACATGTGAATATTGCAGCAAACTCCAGCGTTGGGCCTGAGCTTACAAGCTGTGCTCCATTTCAGTCAGCCTAATCACGTGAAACAGATTATTATGTGAATGCAGACTGGGTATGGAGTTTATAATTGGTGTATGGGCAGGCAAATACAAGCTCAGCACAGCAGAGATTGGGCAGCGCAGATAACAACATCCCCTCCAACACTGCATTAGACACAGCGCCCATGCAGCTCCGGATATTATGTAAAATCTTCAGTGCATGTACTTGAGGCACAGTAGTTGCAGGCATTTCTCGAAATAACACCTCAGTCCAAATATACATCGAGCACTAGTGCTGCTGCCATGCTCATTCTATAGGGATCGGCCACACACTGGTCTCTGCGTGGCTCTTCCACTTCATGAGAACACGCCATATTTTAAAATCTGTAAACCTACTAAAGGACAAAGGATCTCAACTAGCTACAGTGTTGAACATAGTAATTTATTGACTTTGATCAAGATATAACCACCATGAACAAATAATGCCACAAATATAGTATATTACTATGGGTCTGGGTGACGTCTTAAGAGCCACAGTACGTATGTTTGCCCTGATCCATGCCTCTGCTCTGTAAGAGTTAATAATTTATATACATTGAAAACCACTGGTGCAAGTTATTGAATAGTGAGATGTGTACATTCGTATGTTTGTGTGTGGGAGCAAGAGAAAGCGAGAGAAGGAGGGCGGAGGGGAAGATTCTATACCTGGACATACTCACGCTCAGTTGTACTATAGTGGTGTTTGTGTGACTCTGTGTGTGTGCATGCATGCGAGTGATTCAGCATGTCCTCCCTGTGTGTACATGCAGCAGGGGTAGAAGTGTTAGTCGTGGTGATGACACAGACATGAGCGGAGCCGCTCTGACAGCTCTGGTCTAGCAGAGGTAGTAGCAGCTCAGAAGTCAGCTCCGGGGCCCCAACAACACACACACTGTGGAAATGGTAATCTGTTCTCCCTCCCCGCCAGCTTGGACAAGGCTCCCAGCAGCATGCACATGCTCTCCAGTCGCATCACAATCACTAGACGCTAACATGCGCAGCACAAAAATGTTTTGTTTAAAAAAAAGACAAAAAAATTGTCTACTTACTGTTCTTATAGCTGCGAGGGTGTATTTTTCCATGTTTTTTTCATGGGGACGAGGCAGTGAGGTTATGCAATTGACCTTGTAAAGGAGACAGCACATAAATGGCTATTGGATGGGTTAACTAGCAGCCAGTTCTCATGTGTTTCTTATAGTATTAATAACAATATCCGTCCTTACTTTATTGATCACCTGTCATGGTTTTTATTTTCTCTGACAAGGTAGATTTTTCAAGGTTTCGCACGGTTATCGTTATCTTTAAGATGATACGATGCAGCCTACTTTAAAACGACCCAACTCCTGCTGAATCACTAGGGTAAGGGTTGGGTTAGTTAGAATTAGTTGATTAGTTTATGCTGTTTATTTGCGTCAGCCTTAAAGCTGACCAAACTTTGTCATAAAGTCATAAAGCTGACGTTCTGTGATTTTGAATGGGTTGTGAAGGGCAAAGACAAATGATGAACTGCTGACACAAGCATCGGGTGTTAAGAAGCATAGACAAATGACGAAACTTATCATTTACTCTACAATTTGAATTAATTGATTTGAAGCAGCTGCAGGGGCTGAACTTTGAAAGGCTATCTACCGTTCACGGCCATGGCGATCCTTCACCTATCCCTTTCACTCCCGCTGACCAAAGCTGAATCAGAATACCGGTGAGCCTTCGTGGCTTTCTCTCTGTTCACCTTTACAACAGGCTGCTGATAGCATATCTGCTCCCAGCAGACTGACAGACAGAGAGGCAGTGAGAGAAGCAAATGCCCTTATCACTGCCTGCCATATGATGGGATTAGCTGGAGTGTTGTCTAACAAAGCATTAATGAACAGTTTTAATTGCCTGCACGCAAACCCTGCCAAGCCCTGCCTGCACTACACACACACACACACACACACACACACACACACACACACACACACACACACACACACACACACACACACACACACACACACACACACACACACACACACACACACACACACACACACACACACACACACACACACACACACACACACACACTAATGCTTGTGCTACAACACAGGGCTGCGACGCATATTTGTCCCAACTGAAATGACGTCCAAGTGGTACAGAAAGTGTATTTGTCATAAACAAACCATTTCTGCTGTCACTTCATTCCAATGCTGTACAATGTGACCGAGAACGTGTTTGAAGACGTTGGTTTAACTCTAACCTCCATTCACACACAATACAGACCCAATTGAAATCAATAGATGTGTTTGGTTATCTTGTGTTGCCATGGGGTTAGGGTTGCCATGTCAGTGCAGCCTCACAGGGACATTCTGCACTGCTGTGACCTGAAAACCCCTCTGATCACAGCACGTTCACCTTTTTGACTCAAGTAAAATTGGATAAAGATATAAGTGGTATCTGTCAGATGACTATTCACCAGTTTGTGGTGAGGAGGATTATTACTCATACTGGTTCAGGAGACATTTCATAAACACAGATGGTCATTTGGAGTGTCTCTGACGTTTTTTGTCTTCCTGAGGAGCAGCTCTCAAGCTTACACTGGCTGTCTGCATGGTTTCCTTTGAAAACTGACAAATTGATTGTCAACATTTTGGTCAAAACAATCCTCCAAATAACCCATTACCCACATTAGTGGAGTCTTTTCGCTGTCCTGGCTCCCAAATGGTAGAACGAGCTCCCCATTGACATCAGGACAGCAGAAAATCTACACATCTTCCACTGCAGGCTAAAGACACATCTCTCCCGACTACACCTTGGTTAAGAAGATGATCTACATGTCAAACAACCATCATCAACTTTGGTGTTTATATTTAAGAAAAGAAAAGAAAAAAAGTTAGTTGAACTTACATGTAGCACTCTGTAGTTTGGCCTTTTTTGAAGCTAATGTACTTACATGATTCTAGCTGTTCTGGGTTTGTACCCTCATGGTTGAATGCACTTATTGTAAGTCGCTAAAGATTTAGGAAATGTAAATGAGTGACGACAGTGATACCACGAATACAACACCGAATACAGTAATCGTTTTTGTATCAACTATACATCAGGTAATCAGCAGTAACACGCTTGAATGAAATGGTGTTCATCAGACCCTCTCTGTGTTGTATGAATGGAGACAGAGGAGGGCCTGTGTGACAAAACAGGGAGTGTGACTTCCAGCTGGAAACAGCTCCTTTCTCATGGCACAAAAGAGCCACAAACAGAGCTCAACGCTTCTCTTTGCTCTCCTCCGCTCCTCACTCTCTTCTCCTCTCCTCTCCTCTCTCATGTTGGGTTTGTAATTGCCATGCCAGAGCCTCAACCAACGAACCCTATGAATTCCCATGTCTTCCCGTCTCTGGGGCCTTTTGCCACGCCACATTTATCACCAAATGTACCAGGGGTGCGGTGGTGCAGTGCATCTCTAGAGGCAGCCCCACTATAATATAAAGAATATATAATGGATGTAATGATAGTGTGCTGTACACTTTAACTGTGGAGGAGATGTGGTAAAGTGAGAAAGGTGGAAAGTCGGACAAGCAATTTGAAAAGTTTTATGTTTGCTTCTTCTTTTCCATGTCTTTTTAAATTCACATGTACTTTGACAGTGCTCAGTGTCCCTCCATTATTTTCCAGCCAATGCATTGGGACACCCTGTGCTAAAACCTCCTGCTGAGCAGAAATAGGAGATCTTCACTGACTCTGAAAATGTTATTATTGAACAAGGTTTAATTATCATCCCATTTGCTGTCAAGAACCATCACCTCCTCAGCCCAGTGCTCTCTGACTCAGTCAGGTTATTAACCATGTCTCTCAAGAAAAATCTTGAAGCCATTTTCTGAAGAGTGCCGCTGACACATCAGGCAGGAAAATTAAAGTGGGTCTGATCAGGATGAAGCAAAAAGAGAAATGATCCGTTCAATACCCTGAACGAGAAGGAAGCTGGTTTCAGATCTTTCCACAGTCGACGCTGAATAAATATACAAATGATGCAAACCTTCAAATATATTAACACTTGCTTCAATGTTAGTTTTCACTGCTACAAACATGACACAAGCCTACAGTCACGCAGCTCTGACGCTGTGCTTAGCCGTTCTTTTTGGCCTAAATACAAACATCAGCATGCAAAGAAACACGCAGAGGCTATGCTAATACTATCTTTAGCAAGACATATTTCTCACTATGATGTGTTAGTTTGTAAGTAAGTTAACAAATTTTGACCTGATGATGGCACTGGAAGAAAAGTTAAGGGATCGTCAACATTATTTGAATTCATCAAAGATTTTTACTCTAAACTATGAATATTGACCCCCTTTAGCACAAGTGGAAAAGTCAGGGGATCAACAACATCATAAGGATTCATCGACCCATGAGAGTTGGCACAAAAGTATGTGCCATTCATGATATTGAGATATTCCACATCGGTCAGGTCAGTATGCTTCTTTCTTTTAATACCTGGATGCCCTAATTGGATCCCTGAATAAAGGTCCATCCCTAAAGCTGCAATGCTAATATCGCAAAAATCCATATGCAATGTACAGTTGTCCCTGAGAATAGTGCAGTCGTGAATGCAATACCACAAAAAATATTTTCCACAAAATGTGTCTATAACAGCTCCCCCAAAGTTAAGCCAAATCATCTTGATCGCCCTCTGGTGGCTGGCTGCAGTGGAGGTCCTAAACCCCGCCTCTTCCATGCTGGTGGATGGAACATGAACCAAACCAAAAAGACAAAGTACACGTCAAATGCATTTTAGTCTGTCATTCTTAAGGCACTGTGTTCATGTTTAGGGTCATATTGGTTCTATGTTGTTATTTTGTTTTGTTAAAATGGGGTCAAATGTCATGATTGACAGTGGAGACCGCCTTGCGATTGGTCGAACATGTGTGTTGGGCCCGTGTAATGATACCGTGGCTCCACTCCACGGTCACTACTGTGCAAACCCTTGCTCCAAATTATGTCAAAAGCACAAGATGCCGGCTCCTGTGTCCGGAATATTTTAGTTTCATTTTTGTGACGGGAAGCTGAGACATGTTGTCCATCTTTATATATGGTCTATGGCCTGTATATGCAATAAGTGTGTTATGAATGAAATAGAGATGCTATAAAACTCTCCTTGATAAATGTCCTCTATGCTGCAGCGATTCATTGCTCAAGAACATGCAGCCAAGGATGCATCATATGTCAACACCCCCCAAGTCTCTCTCCCTAATGCTGCTTATGCAGAGAGGATGTCATGCCTGCCTGCCCTCGGCTGACACACACAAACACACACACACACACACACACACACACACACACACACACACACACACACACACACACACACACACACACACACAGAAACACGTTATTTTCAGTATAATTACTTCCATGACAGTTCAGATGCAAGCCCATCACTCAGTATTATCAAACTGCTGAGGCATGTAACAGTCTATATATAATGCATATGGAAAGATCTATGGGTGCTGGTACAGATCCACACACGCAGCGGATGAGAAACACGCCACTATCCAGCAGATTTCTACACACGCAGGATTTCTAAAGTCATCACATTCAAAAAATATTCAATGATGTTTTCTTTTGGGATTTTTCCTCCTACCACAGATTCAGAAAAGTCGAGAATTCATGAAGTGAATTTTGAATGACATAGAATTACCCATCAGAACTGGATACTCTCGCCTATTCTTCAATATCCATTACCATTCAAATTCAGGCTAGTGTTCTGAGTTTTGCAGGAAATAGCAGGCTTGGATTTCTAAAGGCTACAGTCACTATGCAAATCCAGAGTAGATGACTGATTGCGCTCTCTCTCTCTCTCTCTCTCTCTCTCTCTCTCTCTCTCTCTCTCTCTCTCTCTCCCTCTCTCCCTCTCTCCCTCCCTCCATAACCTGTGCCACCGGAGCAGAACATGCTCTTGTCTTAGCTTCATGCTTCGATCTTAACGTTGCCGAGGGGCGTGCTGAGAGAAATCGGATGTAATTAGATGGATGTGTGAGAGGCAGTTGGATATTAACATCGGTTTCACCACCCGACACTGTGTTGAATGCCAGGAGCACATCTCCTGCAGTCACTTTATGTTTGCATACAGATGTTCTTTAGGCCCCCCCCCCCCAACCCCATCATAAGTTTGTGGGACACAAGCACTGTACACACACTGCATTGTTGTACACATCTATGATGGGGGATAACGTTGTTTGTCTTCTCGTTTCTTGCTCTGGGAGAAGTTTGGTCATAAAACTACAGGGGGCAGAGAACTAGCGCTCACAAGCTGCAGGAAACCGCTGTTTGTTTCCTTGCTTGAAGACGCGTTGTTTCTTTTTTTTTCATTACCACATGTTTATTGCTGTACCCATGACAATAAAGATCATCTTACCTTAAAGCAACACCATGTATTGCTCTCAGGGTCCCCCTACAGGAGGCGTAACGACCAATCAGTTATTCATCCAGAGGATTTACAAGCTCAGCATCTGTCCTGCATCCTTTTGGCTCATGCCAACAAGTAAACGCTGGTCCGATATTCATTCTGGTCTGGGTTTTTTATTTACTTTCTCTTATCCCATAAAGCATGTCACAACTGTTCCTGCACAACACAGCAGAATTACATAGTGCAATTCCCGGCGTTCCGAGAGCACTGTGGCAATGACAGACATGCCATTCCCCCTATTATGTGAGAAAATAGAGTCTCTCTTTAAAATAAGCCTTCTGAGTATCAGCTGAGTTCTGTGGTTGCTGGTACAACTGAGAAGAACTCAAGAGTGAAATGCTCGCACACACAAAAAAACAAAAAAAACAGGACATGCTTCAAAGAAAAATGGCAGAGACAGATTACAGATTAAGCGTGCCACATCCAGCTCTGTAACTCTCCTCCCTGTCTCCTTTCTCATGGTAAATGCTTCCCTTTTCTCTGTTTGGAGAAAATAGTGGGAAACAGTGAGTCAGACTGGAGTACTGGGAGCTGGAGCGGACTGTTAATGCCTCTCAATGAATTAAGAGTCGGTTCTGCTGGTTTACCATTTGAATGACTGGGAGGCTTGGGAAGGTGGCGAGTCCTGGACACAAAGACATGCTTCACAGCCAGAATGCACTTCGGTTCACATCTACATGTCTAAATATTTGCTCCCAGGAACAGAGGATGTTGTTGTGCATAAGTGTAAAGGCATTATACTGTACAACCAGAAGGAAGGAGAGAAATCACATTTTAATTTGTTGTACATGCATAATTTTGTTTTACAAGTGGCTTAATTATCCCCATTCTAATTTTATTAAAATAAGTTAAAACTGTATTTTTTATGTCTGTACTTATTCTACTTCAAGCAATACTTTAAAAAAGATGCCAAAAGTGACAAATTGTTAAAAATGATTTATAATAATAAATAATACTTTCCTTTTTCTAAAAATAATCATTCTGAACTGGTATAGATCCATGAGAAAAACAACAGTATTTGGGTGCTTTAACTCTTATCTGGTTTGGTTCGGCCCTTCGGACCTTTCAGTTTGGATAAAACTGAACCATGGTTCAGTTCGATTGTAGTGTGAAAACATTTTTTGTTTATAGTTTGGGCCAATCCCAGGAAGTTGAGACGACATCAAGACAACAATAGAAGAAGGAAAAGAAGCAGAAGCGGCTCACAGGATTGCAATTGTAGTCTCTGCCTCCAATTATGTGTTTGAACGACAAGGACGTTCATTTTGCTGGGAGTAATACCACAACTCTATTACAGTTCATTGATTTTCTCTATTCAAAAGTTTTTATTTATTTAAAAAAGCTGAATTGACAACACACCTACATCAGACGCACGCTTGTTTACAAACCAATCAATGTCTGGCACAGGTAGACTCACGTAAACGATGACCACAGGACGTACTAATGTCAAACAGAAGTCTTTAGTCCGCTCGGTAAATTGCAACGTGAGACCAAAACTAACCAGATCAAATGTAAACAATGTCACAAAGACATGAACCTTGGTTCGGACTTTAAGATGTGAAAATGCCCTTTTAACTATCCAACAAAATGAAGGCCTTTTTGTCAGGCAAAGCTTAGTTAGTTAAAGAAGCTGTCCACCATGTTTCTGCTGTATCTCACACACTGGTTACACTGGGACTCCCACACCTGAGTAACCATCAGTGGTGATTCTCATATCTCGACTTGGTCTTATAATACACAGATAAGTCTTCCAGATTACAGCCAGCAGTTTGGCTGTGGTCGTGTTACTGCTCTGCCCTGTACTCAGGTCAGTCAGTGTACCATCGAGCTTCCCATCTTTAAACCCACAGAGCCCATCACTGGGACAGAACGAAGGTTATATCTTGTAAACGTGGAACTACAGTTGTATGTGCACAGACGGAGACATCTGACCGCTTTCTCCCAGCTCTCCTCAGGGTTGGAAGGTGGATTTATATACAGAATTATTTTTATGATTGCTAACTACATGGGACTATTGGGTCTCTGTTGATTGGCAGAATAAGCACAGGCACATGTCAGCTGCCCTATGGAGCCGTTTGACGGGTTCGATTGTGCTCACAGAAGACTTCCTAGGGTAAAACACGAAACCATGCGTTCTTTTCTTTCTGCACTTTGTAGGTTTTGAGGGAGTTTTCTTAGGCTCTGATTGTGGGTTGTAGGGAATATGATGGTGATGTGATGGAAAAATTAACGATTCAGGTGAACACTTTATTCCGCAGTAGGTGCTTTCATTCACCTCATCGTCAGAGTCCTTATTACAAATAGAATACTTTCCAGCAGCCTTACAGGAAACCCACTGAGGGTGTTAATTATAGAAAACTAATATTTATGTCATATTTTATGCTTTTTAACTTTTTTAAGTTTATATAAGGAATCCAAAAGGTTCATGGCCCATCTCCAAATAAACCATGGAGGCCATTATAAATATGGTATCTGCATGGCAAAAGATGACACTCTACAGATTTTAATAAATTGTCATTTGCAAACACAGCAGCCGTGGGCATATTACTTATTTTTACTGGTTTTATTTATGTAAGTTATTTATATTAACATGATTTACTCTCTGGTATCTTGCTGTTTTTTAGGTGCATCGTTCTCAGTTGTGTTCAAGAACAGGGAAACACTCCCTTTCTCTTGGCTCAAATACAGATCATGGCAACATAAGCACTGATACGCACCTATAAAAATCTGATTCAATCAAATAAAACAAAGATCAACTTTGTTGATCCTTCCCCGAAGCTTCAGCCATTTTAAGAAATGTTTAAACCATTAATTACAAAATCAAAAATTAAGATGTTACGGGTCGGCATGATACAAAAAAATTAAAAGCAGGAACAGTTTGCATATGCTAATCACCCAATTAATCATATCAGCCGCCGCATGTGTCACATACTAGAACAGAGTATTCTTTTCATTTTCACATAGGAAAAAAATTCCCGTCTCTCCCACCATTCCCACTTTCTGTTCTGCACCAGGAATATCTCCAGGCAGTCTTGCAAGACAATGGTGAACAATTGCCCAGAGCAAAAGGCACCGTGGCACTGACAAATGTAGTTTTTACTGAGAAGGAGACATTATGTTCTCACATCAGAGTTAAATACCTCCTATTTATCTCAGCCAAGGCGAGCGAGAGAAAAGAGCAAAAGGGAAAAGGAAGTCAAAAGGGAGAGAGAGAAAGTCGGGGCGATCAAGACAGGCGGAGAGAGAGATAGAGACAGAGAGAGAGAGAGAGGGGGAAATAAGCCGTGGGCTGTGGGGACATTGCGAGACGTTCCATGACAACCGCACAGGAGGATTCTGAGCCATTTCGTGGTATGTTCCAATTACACACGTGACATGCCAAGTGAGTAGTTGCACAGTGAGAAGGTGCAACTGCGTAATGACCTATAGCTTTTTTCTCACGCACAGATGAATGGGCGAGGCTATTTTGAGCAGATCAACTGGATTTAAACTGATGTAATCCAGAGGCATTAAGGGACATTTTTTATTTTGTGAGTCACATTGAGGGTTTTGGATCAAAGCTGAAAAGTCTCAGCATTGCAACATGTTTCATTTCCCGCACGGGTAAGTTACAATAAATGGATACGTCTATTTTTAAGCTATCCTGAAATGTCTTTTAGCCATATATACTGGTTAAAGGTGATTTAATGTAGATGAGGAAGGTTACATCAGCAGGCCAATAAACGAGGAACTAAAATAATATTAAGTCACGCTAAAGTAACTAAGGATCTAGAACACACATCAGGATAAAAGCAAGATCAAACCAAAACACTAATACACACTGAAAGATACAAATACGGGGGAAACAATTTGTTGTGTTTTCACCCTTAATGCTCTGTAAGAAAAATTATAAAAAGAAATTGAAATAAAAGACGTAATTATTAGGGTTCTATTTTAACAATGGTGAAGGGAAAATGGTTTCAGCAGGACTATGGTTTGAAAGGATTGTAATGAATCTCTAAAATCGCAAAACATGCAATAAACCAATCAGAATACCATCTCCCGCTTTAAAGTGAGATGTGCTGGCACCTTGGTGGATTACTAACTATTATAAGTATATTACTTAAATATTATAAGGACAGATTTGCCATGATCTAAGATTTAGTAACTAGAAGGGAGCCAAGGCTTACGCCCTATCTGTTAAAGATAGTGAAAAAAACGTTCTTGGGTTGGCCTGTTTATCAGGATCCTCTCCGAAATGCAAAGAGTTCTTCCCTGAGTCATGTCCCACTTTGTGGAGACAAAGTTTGATAGAAATCAGTTTGGTTGTTTTTTGAGCCAACTAACAAACGGCAATGAAAACATAATCTCCTTGGTGGAGGTAATTAGCCAGTTTTATTTGTGTGCACCCGTCTGTAATCACACATGACTACCTTGATAGTGTGACCTTGATAACTGCCCTCAACTTCAGACCAGATTTTTTGTTGCTTGATCACACAATGGTTTCCCGCTGCCTGAAGATAGCAACACGCCCATGGGTGCTAAGTTGGGGTCAAGTACATTTGCTGTTTAAACAACATGGACACTGGATGAGAAAAGGACTTTGAAAATTACAAAAGTCTGAAACTAGAAAAAGACAAACATCTCTCACTTTGCACCAGGTATAGGATAGGGCTCCTAATGTCATTGATAACATATAACATGCTCACAATACCTTCAATGAGAATTTAACCTGAAGGAAGGTTAATTATCATGCGTATCATGAAATATGTCACAAGGTCATTCAAGAAACATGTAATTTATATGAATCAAATAATGTGAAATGAAAATTAAAAAGGTATTTCTCTATTCATTTTATTTGGTCCAACGCAATGAGCTTTGAAATGACATTGTGCTCTGGCTGTATCAGGATTCTGATGAGGAAAATGGAGACGTGAGAATTACAGAGCTTGATGTTGTGTGTTTGTATGTTCTGCCTTTGTTTTGCTTCAGTATAACAGTTTCCATTTAGAGGTCATCCTGTCATTTCCCTTGACACAAATGCTTTGGACCTGGAGTGAGGACAGGTCAAATGCAGGGGACACATTCCCCCATGGGAGAAACCTAGGATACCACAGCACAGAAATATGTAGGTGCATCTACATATTGGCTGGTTGGGTGTCCAATTTCCAATTCTAGCAAGCAACATAAAAGTCAATCATTAAATGTAGATAATACCATGTTTACTGGGGCTGACCTCCTGCCCTTCTTACTACCCACTGAGTCATGAATCAAGGTATTAGTGGTGTGTGAAAGGAGTAATGTTGGGGGGTCACTGGTTATTATTTTAACTATTTAGGCCCTGCCTCTAACAGGATGGTGAATAATAGTTTTCTTCGCTGAAATTTCAACTGTCACCAATAGCTTTATGTAAGAAAGGAGATACGTATATATCATGAACCACAAATGAAAGATGTGCAGACACAATTTTTTTCAGATACAAGCCCCTTGGATTTTAAACTTCTTCTGTCTTTCAAATGACATCTTTTACAAAGAAAAAACACATATATCTGGCTTTATCTCCAAACAGGTGACATCAAAACGAATACCACCCTGGGAGGCGTGACTTGATTTTCTGGCGCAACCAATTTCACAGTGTAACAATAACAGGAATGTGTCTGTCTCTGTGGTCTCTCGTTTGTGAAGGTTGTGGAGAAGCGACTGAAACGCTTCACGGACGTGGCTTCTGTTTGTGTGTTTAGTTGCTATTCCAGACATCAGATGGTCTCCTGTCTTCCCTGCTTTTCTGCGGCCCAGCAGTGATTGGGTGAGACTGGGCCCGGTATATTAGCAGGGATCACTGCAGGTTCAAGGTCAGTTAAGCCTGTGAGTGAGGTCGAATGAGAGGGATTCAGCCCCTCACCTTGCCCAGCCCCCTTCTGGAGGAGCAGCCTACATTATTGCAGATAATTACCTCTGCAATGTGTGGTGTTTGGGGGGGGGGGCGTATTTTTGTTGCGGCGTATTTTTTCATGTACCTCTAATATTTGCTCTGATCCTCTTTTCAGTTTTTCATCATTAAGATCTTGTATCAGTTAAATAATCAGTACTTGGGACCAATTCGTCTTTTGCCATTTCACGTTTCACAGGATCACAGGAAAACTATTCATCAAAGGAAGATTTGTTTACTTTTGCAGAATCCTGCAGGATGATCTGAAGTCCTTAATGGAACAATTATGTAGTATTTTTTCTTATTCATTTAAAAACAATATCCTTTATTACAAATAGAGCTATATTCAACTGTTATGTATATACACAGTCCGTCCATTTCCAGGAAAACTAATATGTGGACAATTTCAAGCATTTTTACACCGCACACATTTTGAGTACAGAAACCCATCTTGTATAATCTGTGTCACTGTGTCAGAGTTTGTAAGGCTCTCAGGGCTTTCTGTGAGCTGAGGCATAACGCAACAAGAGCTGAAGGCAACGGGTATTTGAAAAGAAAAGCTCTGATAGTATTCAGTCTTTAGCATTTAGGGCATTTCATAGAGCAGTGGGCACTGGGGGGGCTGGAGGAATTAATCCATGGCCTCTTTCATAAAGTTAGTGAATGCCCTGAGTGGCGCTAGGAGAAAAGCACAAGGCCCGGCAGCTTTGGGAACTGATGATCCATGATGCCTTTATGCCGCGCTGGTCTGCATCACTATGCCTTCTTCTTCTTCTTCTTCTCCCTCTTCATCGGCTGTAGCTTTATCTGCTGATGGAGAGAACCTGACTACCATCCATGAATGCAGAGAAGCTGTCTTGGTTATTATCAGAAAGCATCTGCTCAAAGACCCTCACAGCTGGTCTTCACACTCGCTAATGCATGGTGGCGTAAAGTGTTCGCTGTGAGGTACATTATCCTCACTGGAAACACTTTGCAGCACTCCAGCGGTACCATTGTTTAATATGCCATTCAAAACAATCGTCTGACTTCCCTTTGATAAAGTTTGATTGGATTCACTAAAGAATAAATAAGTTACATTGTCCCTCATGCTAACACAAATGTCACAGAGGGAGTGCGACACAGTAATACATCTACCAATCATACAGCAACAGTTAAAAAAGTGAAATATGCAGGAGAGCCCCGTTAATTGAACATGTACTGGGAATGTTTTATAGGCAACACACTTTATCCTCAGACAGCTAACAGTTAGCTTGGTTAGCAGCAAATGGAACTAAACTGATAAATTACATATAAACAATTGACAAAAAAAATTGTATCTGCATCCTTCCATTCCTAAACAACGAAAGAGCTAATGTGTGGATCCCTCTGGAACCAACCTATCCCGGGATTCACTAAGTTAATGAGCTAGCTATGCGAGAGGCTGTGCCGCAGTAAGTGGATCCAGTAAATGTATCTAATGCTGCTGAGGTAAGTGTGGGACAATCTGGTGACGCAAATAACTCGTTTCAGCTCAGCGGTCTATGAAGGCAGACGTAGACCGATTCTACGGCGGCAAGGATGCAGCCCCTGAACTGTGACAGTTTTGGTTTTAGTATTAGAAGATTATAGGTCACATGTAGCATCCATTGCAGTATAGCTTCTGTAAAAAGGCCCTTCTGAAAAAGATGAAGTGTGTTCTTGGGGTTTACTTTTCCATGTCAAAGACATTCTTGGAACCACTAAACCAGTTATTTGTGACAGGAACCTTTACAATCGACCTTTGTAAGTTAAACAAGGATCACTATAATTTAAAAAGTGACTTGTTTTCACCCATATTGTCCATAATGTTCGCGAACGCTCTTTAGGTACAATCACTGCTATCTTCACTGTCCTTCTGTGATGACCAAAACATTATAATTATGCTACAAATGTCGGAATCTTATTTAGGTTGTTTTTATTTCTTGAACAAAATCTAGAAGTTGTGTTTTTTCGTTCGGTATTATTTAATTCCTGTATATAATGGCCTGTATTGTGCAATACTATACATTAGGATACATTGTTATGTAAAGGAAACTCCCAGTCATTTCTCTGTTCCTTTGTGTGCAGTTCCTCTTGGTGCTTGGTATATTTAATGGAGTTTAAACCATGCCATGAATACTTGTATCAATCAATCAACTTCATACAAAAGCAGTCACCTGAAAAAATATGAATCAAATCAAAATATTTGATTTCACCACTCTGTAACATACACTGGAACGGTTTTCAAGGTTCATGGCAGGTTGTTTCAGGTACTTCGGACAACTTGCCACGGTTCCTCTGGCTTATTGTCATGCTGCACAATGAATGATGGTCCTGCGTTGTTGATAAGAATCCAAATCATTACAGTGCATAAGAATTGCGGTGGGCTTAGAGAAAACTTTCATCCTCGAGAAAATGCATTACTTGCTAAATACTGTTGATAGAGAAGCCTTCTACATGTGTGAAGTATGCATTAGCCTGCACCGCGCGATAGTGGACTTGGCAAGTACGTATTAAACAGTTCACTTTCACCGCGGTGATGTAATCAGTCATTTGTAATGAGCTTGTAACCTCCCATCACATAGACTTCACCCTGTATGGAAATTGGTTAAGGAGATATTGCTATTTCATTAAGCTGTGAAGGTCTTTCAACCACTTTTTTGTCTTCCCCAATAGCTATTCTAATCTCTCTGTATTTCTTACCATGTCTGATTACTCCAGCCTTTTCTTTTCTGTTTCTCTCTTTTCTCTTCCTCTCCCTTGTTCTCTTGAGCACTGGTGAAACCTGCCACAACCTATTTTTAAATTAAAAACTCAGCTGAGAGGATGACAATGTCTTTAAAGTGAATGTGCACTTGGCATCTCTGCTCTAAACAGAGACACTCATTCACCGACACTGTTTTTAGATGCGCTGACTCTTTGCTGGTGGATTCAGAAAATGCACCAAGGCCACCAACCTTTCCCATGCTGAAAGGCTTACAGTCACATGATGACAAAAGTGTCCTCCAAAACGGAACACTCGATGTTTATAGCCTCCATCGCAAAATAAGACAAAAATATTTCCTTTCACGGTCGACACCCATGGTCAGGATCAAAATGATATTTGATCAGAGTTCTTTGTGGTGCAGTCGGATCTGTGCAACAACATTTTCTACCCGTCAACTGCGCTTCACTCAAGTAGGATAGCTACTTCTCTTCTAATCTACACAACACGATTTGAGCCTGGTGGCGTTATTAGCTGACATAAGCCATTTCCTTCATTTCAAAGGGTTTCTAAAGGCTGCAGAGCCCACAGATCCTCAAATGTCCTAAATGTGGGAATGAGGAGAAGTGTCATAGTTGTACAAATAATGATCATCACATGGATGGACAACCTTGCACACTATGGATAAAATACATTTCGGTTGTTAACACTGACAATAGTGTAACGGAGGTTGATACAATATGTAACTTCAGCCGTTAGGGGTCTCTCGATCAAAACAATAATAAAAGACCTAGTTCCATGATGTCACGAAGCAGCGTGGGATCATGGAAGTTGTCACCATCATTGCCGATAAAACGATCTACCCGGAAATCACGTTTACGGATGAGGTCGTGTATTAAAGTTTTATTAACCTAAAGCAGAAAACAGCAATGAATAATCGTGATCTATTACAAGTGACTAATATAGACAGTGGAAGGGAAAAACAGCTAACTGGCTAACTGACTAGCATTGTTTTTTCCTTCATCATACGTCGTTAGCAGAGAGGTAAAGCCACAGGTAAAGCTGATATGACGCTATTGAATGGCGACAAAAATAAAACTTTGTTACCTTGAACAAAACCAAATTTCTCTGGGTTTTAACATTATTGGTTACAAGGTCCAGTTATTTTTTCGAAATTTCAATGAAGAAATGTTAATATATTGTCTTGTCCAACACTGTTGTGAGCAAAGTCTGTTTTCCACAAAAGGAATTTGGTCTCACTGGAGAACAAATCAATTAAAAGCCTGTTATGTTCAAACAACACACATCAGTGAACCCCACTCTGTTTTACTCAATAGTTTTGGCCCCATGGGATGAAAAGCACAGGATAATTATTACATTTTTCCATTATCACGAAGTAGTATCAAAATTGACAATTAAATGTTTCTAATATACAATGCATAGACATAATCATGAAATCAGTAAATGTGACCTCCCAGTGCCTGAGGCACAGCAAGTCAGATCGAGGCACTGTTCATTTTAATGATCTCATGCTGCAGTTAACTCATTACTTTTAATATTGTTTGCAGGCTATTGTATGTTCCAGGCTCGCAGGACTTTTGCTTCAGGCCAGTGTGCAGAAACTGAAGGAGTCGGAGGCCATATAGAGTCTGACATGTCACACAATGTAAAGTACATATTTTCCAGTTGGCCTTTGCTGGTAAGGGCAGATGTTATCCCAGACTGTATGATGGAATGTTGTGAGTCACGAAAGAGCTGCAAGATGTCTCTTAGTGGACAGTCTCCCTAAATCTGTGCAGCCGGAATCTAAACTAAATTAAAAGTTTGCTATGTGAATGACTTATGGGTCAGATGTGTAGTCAGGCAACAAGTGTCTAATCGGTTCTGACTCAACTGCAGCCCATGCTCTTTTCACTAGTAATTATGTGAGGAAAAGTGTTGGTGAGGCACCAAAATATGAGCCATGTCTGACTGATCTTTCAATGACATTTAAAACTGAATTCTTGTCCTGGACAGTTTGTCCTCAGAGGTATATTTTAGTGCACTTCGTTAGCACTATGCCTGTCAAACACTTCAACTGTAAGTCACACATCATATGCCAAGATGTCACCTCAGCCCTGAGTGGGACGTCATGTCAGACATGTAAAAGCATTTTGTCGTATTGGTGGATAAAGTCTATACAAAGCATTAAAGGTGGACGACAAAGAAAGGCCCTACATTATTGAGTTTGACATAATTTTGAGCCAGAGTCTGTGTAAAAGCAATGTTAGTGTGAAGCCATGGTATTGACGTCCCACTGAAACACACAATCGACCAATTGAGTAATAGGCTCTTTAGCTCTTTAGTCTTGAGCTTTTCGGACTTATTCAAAATGCATGATAATTAGTTCAGTACCTTGATGAATTAAACATTTTGTTGTTATTTTTCTCCAATCCTCCGTTTCAACAAATTGTCAAATTGTATGAATTCTTCTTTTTTGCAGATATTAAACATATTCAGATGCAGCATCTGGAGCCCAGCTCAAACAAAATCAATTCAAGTATTTTGTTTACTTCCTGTTTCTGTGCAGATGCATAATTGTCTGTGCTGCCTGACAGCACACACTGTGACTGTGTAGCGCCCCAACATGTTCCACCAAGCAATAGCTTTTTGTTTCTTTTAAAAAAGATCACAAGGAACATGAAAGAAGTTGGTGTTAAACAACCTGAAGGTGTTTAAGAAGTGTCCAAAGTTAGTAAGTAGCTGTTTCTCAGCAGTTACTCAGTGAGCTGTTGCAGAAGGAGACCTCGAGCTAGAAAAGGTGAAAGTTCTCGTTGTGCCCCGGGCCCTCATCACGTCTCAGACACTCGATGTGTTTAGTCACTTCTTGCCTGGTTGGATCTCCCTTTGATTATTCACATGCCAGAAGCAATCTTCTCTCAGTATTCAGCACTCAGCACTTATTTGAATTATTGTGTGGATACTAGAAGTTGCCAACTCTCTGACTAGAGATGAGCCACAGATTCTGTAGATAATCTCACATTTATAGATAAAGAATGGATGTATAATAGTATGTTCTACAGAAGTGTGTTTTTATGATAATGTTATTCATGGTTTTATATACAATTTAAATACATCAACAATAAAGATGTTATTAAGAAATGGTGGTTTTCAATATACAACAACATACATAAAAATGCAAATAGCAAATTGCTTTTGAAAACTAAATGGACAGACAATGACATTTTGCTGCAGTAGTTAACTGGACATCGACAACAATGAGGTGAGAGGCACAATAATAGATGCTTTCGGTTTTTGAATGTAGTTATACAGAACAAAAACTGGAAGGTTAAAGATTTCAGGGTTAAGTTATATTTTATACAAAGGACTGATTGATTACAGTTGTGTATTAAAACAGTAGATATAAAGTAGCTGTACGTTCATGCTCGGGTCACACAGAGCTTTCAGAGAAATGATGTTCGATGATCCAGTCAAATTTTGTGTTTCGTTGATGTTTTTCTACAAATATTTGAGTCAGTATGACATTGTTGGTGCTCTAAACATTTGCAGGAACAAGCAGACGAAGAATACAAACAGAATGAGTGAGAGAGGAGAGGTTGGAGTGAGAACTGCTGTCTTTGTGTAGCTGATGGGGTGGGGGGGGTGGGGGGGTGGGGGGGGGTGGGGGGGGGGGGGGGGGGGGTGGGGGGGGTGGGGGGGGGGGATAGGATGTGATGGAAATATAGAAATAGAAGATTTGGCAATGTGAGTCTTTCTCTCTTTACAGGAAGCTGCATATGAATAACTGAACTAGTGATGATTGTGCATGTTTGGGTGTGTGTGTGCCATATAATTAAAACTGACAGAGTTATATAGAAAATGAGTAAAACTGTTTCATAGTATTAAACTAGCTACACGGGGCAATAGTTAAGTTACAAATACCTCTTATGACTGCACATGGCCACATTTTGCTTAAATGTCACATTGATTCCAGTTATTTTATTTGGTTTGTTGAGTTACCAGCACCCATTTCAAATTTCACATTAAATCGGGTCCATAACACCTACGGAAAGGTCACCACTATTTCGCCCTGGACATGCACACACCAATCCCCCCACCAGCCCTTGCGTCACTCATCCATACTCACTCAGGCCCAAAGCCCCGGCAATATAGGTCATATATTGCATACATGTCTGATTAGTAGGGTTTATTACATGTATTAGATCTAGTGCAGAGAAGTGGGCTGACGGACTCTAATGCCCTTAAACAAAGCAGTGTCTGATATTTGTGAATCTACTATTGGTCCGTCTGAACTGTTTTTCTACACAGTCTCCTGAATCTGATTCAGTCTCCAGTGGAGTAGAGGATCCAGACTAGCCTGACCGCCTCTGACTCATGGGGAGAGAGAGACAAGGGAATATTACCTCAAGTCTCCCCTCTATCCATCTCTCACCATCCATCCATCCATTCTTAATGGGATACTCTAACCTGGCTGTTTAACTCACATTAATGTCAGAGGTTCCCTCAGCTGGAAGTCTGGCTTTGGAGGCTTTGGGCTATAATAGCTTGTTTGGAGGGCATTAGCATATATGTTTGAAATGTCATTTTGTTAATTTGTCACGTATGCAAAATTTTGTCATTTGAAATCAGTTATATTTGTAGAAATACATACTTTTATGTTCATATAAGCTCTGGAAACTGAAATGTGTGTAGAATAGAATTCATAACTGTATATAAAGATGGATGATGCGTCTTCACCCCTTCCTGTTGTACAAAATCTAAGCTAAAACATTGCGGATACTGGTGCAGCCATCTTACACTTTTGTAACGTTTCACTCCGTCTTTATAGCATCAAATTACTAATAAAAACAAAACTTACCTGAAAACTGAACACTTGATCAAACATCACTGTGATATGTTCTACCTAAAATGACAGAAACAATCTTTTTTTTTATTTAACATGTCCTCTGGCTTAGTTTGGTCCATGTCCCATCTGCTAACATGGAGGAAGCTGGGTTAATGACCTATACTGCAGCCAGCCACCAGGGGGTGATCAAGATAGTTGTGGACCAAGTCTCTGCATTGACCTCCACTGTTTCAGAGCTATTACACTACTGTTCAGTAACCCTGCACCTCCACTGTGATTGACGTCTATACCTACTATTCATTTAGGGCCTGTTTTTAATTTAATCTTTTCCGTTAAAATGCAACCTATCCTTCCTGTTTGCAGTTGGAAGTTGTATTCTGGATTTCCTGTAACACTCATAAAACATAAACACAATAAAAATGCCTTATACAAAAGTACAATTGAGCATTTTTCAATTAATAAATAAAATGTGTTATAGACTTGAAGTGCATTTGTGTTTTAAAAAATTGTGGACAATGGAAAGTGGAACTCTGAAAATTATATACATTTATATAACTAAGGTTAAAAGGAAAATTATGGAAATACAGCTACAGAGTAAATAGTTATCTTATATATTTGCATTAACCAACCTTGATTTCTGCACAAGCGTATTCTTTTTATCAATATTTCATCAGAAAAAAAGCTCAATTTATGTTATTGGAAAACATGTCATGTTGACATGATGGTGAAAAGCTATGAAGCAATTAAAAATCCCATATAAAACACTATACACCCCGGAGCAGGCAGTTAGGTAAGACAATTTCCCATGTTTGTTTATCTATTAATGATGAATATCCATTTACCCAGTGCAAAATGAAATGGAGTGGTGCTTGACACTGAAGTTCATTAATCTGTAACGAGAAACAGTGGGAGAGTGGTTATGGAGAACACGGCTCCCTGCTGTTAAGCGTTTCTGGTTGGCAGACATGATGATGTTGGTTTTACATTAACTTGATAATATTCTCCCCCCACAGGCACTCTACGAAATATGTTTCCATCAGAGAAGATTGTGATTCTAAATGATGTTGACAGAGTCCTCATTGATAGTAGCTTTATTCTCTTCTTGTTTTATAGTTTAGATCGGGGGTATTTGGATGCTGGCCTGCTGGCTCACATTCAGTTTGTTTGTGGGCTGTTGCTAGTTTTTCTTTTTTTAACACCATTATCAACTATAGCCATGTCTGATCATTCCTGCAAACAACAACAGCATAGAATTAGCATGCGATTCCACCAGAAGCTATAGTGGTTAACACAAGAAAATAACTATTAGTTCATGTGAATGTGTTTGTCTAAGCAGATCGTCAACCACAGTCTCTTTATATGTGATTTCACCAGGTTGCATAAACAGTAGAGTTTTTAAGTAATTGTTAACGTCAGCAACCTTCTCATCACATTGTTAACACGCTGATTTTTGCAGGCGTGATGTTAACCATGATCAGCATCTTAGTTTAGCGTATTAGCATGCTACTATTTGCGGATTTTCACAAAACATAAATTGCAGCTTGTTTTGGCCCTCCAGAAAAAGTCGGGGTTTCTCCAAAGTCAGTAGAACTATGCCAACAAAATTTAATGATGTTAAGTAAAATATGACTATATTTATATATTTAGTTTATTTTAATATATTGTGAATGGCAAAACTCCTTTAGCTCTAAGCATTGCAATGTTAAAGTCAGGCTTGTTTCCACACTTTGGTTTGGTGTCTGCATTTCTGTTTCATCCGTCCCCAAGTGTTAAAAGTACTAAAATGCATTTCTTTTATGAAACAACTGCCACCATTTGGAAAAAGGCAAGCTATGTCGCCGGCCGGTTTTGTGGAGTATGCTCTTGAAGCAATATTTGGGTAAAATCTGACCAATATTGAATGGCAACAGATCGGTGAGGAGATTGGTTAAGGAGACAGGTTAAACCACCTTATTTATGTTGATTATTTTCAATATACCTATTGTTATATACAAATAAATAAATCTAAATGAATGTAATAATGAACTTTCCCACATTTATCTAACCTTTTTTGTAGCAAAATGACATGACTGAAATTCAAATTGCCTTAAATTGGCTGATCATGTTTATATTTAATGATACAATTACACAGTTTGTAAGTAGACTCTGAGATATTTAAGTTTTATGCTTCTATGGAGTGCATATAGTCAGGCAGGACTCCTGGAGGCAAGTTCCGGAGTGGAATGAATACACTTCCGGATTGACTCACACTCACACACACAGCGCTAAGTGGAAAATGAGGTGTAAACATATTGCAGTTGTTGTTTTTGTCTGCCACTCCCAGCTCATGTTTGATTCATTTTCAAACGTTGACTTCCACCATCCAGGCATGGGTAAAGATACTCTGGGGTATTCAGGGTTGAGTAGAAACCAGCCATTAATCTATCATTTTCAAGACATGTCCTTTGTGTATCAGAGGGGCCAGCAGGCCGCCACAACCCACACACAGTGCAAACACACACGTCTCCACCTACACCCACAAATCCCTGTGCTACTTTAGTGAGGTAACCTTCTATGAGCCCAGCAGTTAGTAGTGTGTGTTATTGTTCCAGAGAGACACAGGGGCTCCCCTGGTACCCTGGCTGAATG
The DNA here is from genome assembly GCF_009819705.1 of Hippoglossus hippoglossus. Taxonomy (NCBI): domain Eukaryota; kingdom Metazoa; phylum Chordata; class Actinopteri; order Pleuronectiformes; family Pleuronectidae; genus Hippoglossus; species Hippoglossus hippoglossus. The sequence continues at coordinate 10,796,357 of NC_047155.1, forward strand.
GCCTCCTTTGGTTTCCAGCAGGTTGCTGCTCTCCTCTCAGGCTGTATGATTAATGGTTTACCACCTTAAATCTAGGTCACCAGTGACAGCGTTATTATAACATTATGTGAAAGGATTGCCATTGTTTATTTGAGGGAAATGAGTTGTCTGTCTGGGAATATTGAGCATGTGGGTAGTAGACCAATCATGCATTGTCAGGTAATCACAATGGGTCTTTAAGTAAAATGACACTGTATTTTATAATACCCTATTTGTCCAAGGACCATTTGTCTTCTGGTGCAACATATTCAGTCAAATCATCTTTCACCATTACAAAGGGCTGAAATGCATGTGGTACATTAATGCATTATTTTCTGCACACAAATGTCATTTTAATCTTCTACACTCTGCTGTTAATGTTTAAAAGTAGCTGGATCTTTCTTATCGGGAATGATATAAGTTACTGTACATCCATACATCACTCCAAATTTAATGTGGATTCAAGATTCGTTATTGTTGTATGCACAGTAAAAACAGACGTTGGAGAAAGAAACAGAAATAAAGATTAAAATAAAGATAGATTGTCAGTTTATTTAGCCTGAAATTTGTCAAAGGTTTCAAAACAAGTCTCATGTATTTAAAATATATATGTTAATAATATAAATACTAATAATATTTCATCTACAAATATATTCAGTTAATCAGCAGGTTTTCAATCAAATTCAATAGCATTAGCAGGAGCTTGTTACAGTGTTTGTTGTTTATATCTGGTACCTACGTTTTATTTAACATGTTGCCTAAAGTAAAAAAATACATTGGTCTAAAAATTCCTTTATGCATAAAACTATGATTTGTAGTAATGATGAAATATCTATATCTGAGTTAACTGAAGTTATGGTGAAAAAAGACAATATTGCTTAGTTTGAATTTTGCTCGATTCTTGTGCAAAAAAGATTTCAAATTGAATTGTCAGCCCAGAAAAAAAGTGTTAATTATCCCCTCAAATGTTTTTTAATGATATGTACTAACGATGCACTCAAAACCAAAACTGAAGCAATCTTCAAACAACCTCTGGCACTTTTGAAGTGCAGGGTTCTGACTTATATTGGGTTAGAATAACGAATATACAGTATGTACGTAATACAAAAACCTGCAGCCTTATCATGAAAGTAAAAAAAGAACAATGGAGATTGCAGCATATAGAGAGAGCAGCATGCAGGGAGCTCTACACCCCCCCCTGTAGGCTGCATAATACCAGTGGTTTACAATCATGTGCCATTGAGTCTCAAGAGTCTGCTGGTTTCCGCTCCAGCCAACATCTGACACTATAGCAGCTGATTTCACTGATTAAAGTCTCAAAATGAGTCGCAAAGCTTTCAGTGTTGGCAATTTGTACTGTTTTTAAATCTGTTTCAGATGTTGATTTCTTTTTTTCACCTAAAGGTCGGATGTGTAGGATTTAGTGGCAGAAACATCCTCTGTCTTTCTCAGGTCAGTTCTTTCATCCTCAAAGAAAGAACAGTCTCAAACGCTCTTAAGATGGCTCCTTTATTCTCCGTTTTTTACAGCATCACCTCCCCTGCCCTCCTGCAGCGGAGGCTCATGTGGGACCTCGGGCCACGCTGAACCAACAAATTATTTTGGAAGTTAAAAGGTCAGGACATAATTTTACCCCTCTGCTCCCTGACCTGCAGGATAGCTGTCACTTCTGGTCATGTTGATTCTGAAGGAAGTCTGCCTGCAGAGATTATATCGCATTGTCCTCTCTTTAAAAATAACAACACAGACCTGAACAGTTACATCACTAGGGTATGAATGCCCCACGTTGGAACCAATGTAGTGACTCATCACCTGGACATTGAAGGGGGGGGGGGGGTCCACCCTTAAGCAAACTCTTATACGTAGTTTGTCAAAGAGACTTTTCTCCGAGGAAAATTGAAAGTATCAGCTGTTTAAAAGTCGTCTGTGGTCTCCAGCTGCAAGAAAGTCATGTGATTTGTCATCCGTCAATCAACCTCAACCTCCTCCTAACATTGACTTTGTTGCTCTTTATACTTGTCACCTGACGTCCTCTTTGATCTCGTTTTACTTACGGCTGGTAGACAACAATATACACAGATATATAGACAATAATACACAACTGTAAATTAAGAGTCAAGGACAATGCCACAACAAAATGTGATTTTGAGGTCCATCGACTAAATTGGGGAGTCAAGGTGCTACACCGCAGCCGGCCACCAGGGGGCGATTGAGATGCATTGGCTTCACTTTTGGTGAGCCATCACATTGTCCATCTTTTCATGCAGTCTATGTTAAGCATACAGACATGGGAGAAGTTTGTGCCTAAACCTGACCGAACTTTAATTACAGCACAGTCAAAATTCAACTTGATGTGCCATGGTTCTGCTGCATGTCATGGTTGTCTGTTGCTCCCACTAGCAGCGTGTCTGTTTCGGTTCTGCCGCGGAGCTACTGGTATAACTACTTTATTTCTTTGAATAAAAGTAGGGTCATGTACTCAACTAAATGCCGGGACACTACGGTATGAAGCCATGCATCTTCTGGTCTTGCGATATCAGTCAAAACCTTGTTAGATTAAATGAATGGATTCAGTCAACAGAAATGCTGGAGTGCTTTTAACTGTTTATTTGGCTGTGAATAGGCGAGACCTCTCCCGAAGAGCAGCGCGGCCTCCGCAGCTAAACCGCGGGCAGTGTAGACTCTCTAATCTGTTACTATGGGTGCCGAAATGAAAAGCAAGCTGTTCCACGGCTGTTCCACGGCACAACCAGAGCCAGTGGGGCCCGGGCATCAAGCAGTTAAACCGTATTACTGCCTTTAAATGTTTGGTACTAAATCAATATTTCTCAGTTAACAGATTATGGTCTTGTTCTCTATTCATCCAGTTTCTCAAATGTTCACATTTATATGTTTAATACATTCTGTTCAATTTTAATATGTCACAGGGCCTCAAATAACTGATACACATTTCATCTACTCAGTTTACCTACACATCCACTTTTGTTTTAAATAACATGTCATTCACGCTGAGATGGTCAATCTCTCACATGGAGCAAGATACTAGGGAACTAGATACAGTCCATCTGACAGTTCTAATTCAGCTATTTCTATGCAAACGGTCTTGATTATTCCTTATTAACTTGTCACCACAAGGTTAAAATCGCATTCGGATGATTTCCAATCCATCCTCCCCCTCATTGCCATGATAAAGAGCCAACATGAAATATGTGGCTGAATATCACAGGGGCGCCATTAATGGTGACAGCACCATTGTTGAGGTGAAATAAAGCCATTAAATGTAAAGGTAATGTGTTTGCTCCTTTTTGCGGAGGCGAGATCTGGACTCACGATAAATCAAACTGTCAATCTGTAGAGCAAAGGTGAATTTGACTGCACGGTAAGGATCACTGACTCTGAGGGTCTAACAGGAAGAGAGATATCTTGTGTTTGTGTGAGAGTTCAGGGTGTGTACGGTGGAGGGGGGGTGACATATTTGTTCAGTGTGTGTGTGTGTGTGTGTGTGTGTGTGTGTGTGTGTGTGTGTGTGTGTGTGTGTGTGTGTGTGTTTGTGTGTGTGTGTTGTAAGCTTAAGCACAATATTGTCTAAAATATCAGTTTTCAGATTTGCTATGTCCACATACTTTTGACCATATCACTTGACATTATCTTATTATATAATATGATATAGAAGTTAACTAAACAAGTGTGATGGCCACAGCCACACATGGTAATGTTTATTCACTCACCTCACTAGTTTGCTACCCACATAATTTTGTTTTGATACATTTTTTCATCTACTGAGTTCACACTACATGACCTTCAAGGTTTTGGGATCGCTGTGAAGTTCACACGACACGACGATCGGGAGTCATGCAAAGGTTCATGATACACGACGATGGGGGGGCTACACACTACACATCTCTCACCAGGAGAAACCCCCGTCTTCACGAAAACATGCGAGAAGAGAGACAGTGACTTTGGTGATCATCCTGCTCAAAGAATCAAACTGGAGGAGGTGAAACGCTTTTTCAGTGGACGTCACAGTTTGACAAAGAATAGAAATTAGCTCGGCCCGGATTTTTCCGTCAAACCTGAGAGAAAAATAACAGAGCCCAACCCGAACTCGGCAGGCACTCAACCTGAGCCTGTCTGCAACTGGCAAAACTTGTCTGCAACTGGAAACTTGGACTGGAAATCCTGCAGTGTGAACTAGGCTTTAATTTGCCATTGTCAGATAATTTGTTACTTATAGACATTTTAATACCTTTGATATTGTGTATGACTTATAATATGCCTTATACACAGATGGTTGGCGTGAGAGGTCTGAAGGGCTGTGCATGAATTCTTTGGAATGGATGTTTTATGTTGCTACCCTGTCTCTGGTGTTGTGATTAGCTGAACCCTGAGAATCTACACTCTCATGAGGATAATTGGCATCTTGACATGACTTAGACTGCAATCTGTTTCCTCCCATTTGGAATGATACTGAAATGCTTCTATTGCACTTCAAGCTTTTTGGTTTGACCTGATTACGAATCACCTCCTGCCCAATGTCACCTGATAGAAAGATGGATGGATGGATGGATCCAGAAGCAAGTGGGTAACAGCCACTAAGGTTGGGTTCCAGATAAGCTTGTTGTGCCAGAGGAAAAATAACTGCAATTCCAATTCTGCTGTTCATTTTTGCATTACGTGAACAACTCAGATGCACTTGGTAAAGAAAGTACATTGTCATTATATATAACATTTAGTTTCGTGTCAAAAGAGAAAAGCAAATAAGTACAGAGGAAGATGGCGTGACAGAATGTAGCAGAGGAAAAAGAGGGACTATCGTCCATAGTAAGTGCACCAACAATAATCGCTTCCTCTTTGCACACAGCATAAACATTCCTGTCTCCTCTCTTTGGCAAGTCTTCAAACATCAATAACATTTGTTACAATTATCTGTCATTTTTACTGCATTTGTCACATTGCTCTGCCGAAACACTTTTTTATTATGAAAATAGAAAGAAAAATGGACACGGAAAATATATTTCCCCCCTTTTTTCTCTCCACCCCCCTTTCAAACACTACTGTAATGAATTGGCATGAATGACAAGAAAGGCAGTGTAGTGAGAAGCCTTTTTCTTGTCTCCATTAGCAGGTCCTGTGTTTCCAGCGAGCATCAAAGAGAGAGGAGCAGAAGAACGCAGGAGGGGGGGAGGCAGGCTGTAAGCTTCAAGCTGCACACAGAGATAAAGACCAGACATATCTGTGCGTGTGTGTGCAGTGTGTGTGTGTGTGTGTGTGTGTGAAAGAGAGAGAGAGAGAGAGAGAGAGAGAGAGAGAGAGAGAGAGAGAGAGAGAGAGAGAGAGATTAGGCTGACTTTGACTGGCTCTGCTCCATTGTGACAGCAGCTCCTAAGAAGCTGCACACTGCCACATGATGGACAGGGCTTGGAATTGCATAGATAACATCTGCCTCTCTCTCTCTCCCTCTTTCTCTGTGTGTGTGTGTGTGCGTGTGTGTGCGTGTGTGTGTGCGTGTTTGTGTAAAGCTCGAGCTTTACAAATTTGTTTGACTGGAAAAACATGCAGAATGGGCACTGAAGGTCACTGCCTCTTGAAACTGTGCAATTATATACATTTGATGCTTTGTGAATGTGTGTGTGTGTGTGTGTGTGTGTGTGTGTGTGTGTGTGTGTGTGTGTGTGTAGCATGCATGTCATGAGACAGAATGTGTGTTTTTGCAAAGATATAATACCATCAAACTGTGTGTGCTATGACAGAACGAATGAAAGACGAGAAACAGGCGACAAAGAGGAAAGACTAAAAGTGACAAATGGAAAAAAAAGAGGAAGAAGAGAGACAGTTTGAGGAAGAGTGAAATGGCCAATTGAAAGGAAAGAGCTAAAATGAGGCTAGTGACCAAACTGAAAACAACCTCTTCTTCTTCCTCCTCTTCTTCTCTTGGCACAAATGCATTAGACGTTACTGTACAACCCTGTTTAAGAGTTTTCCACGGCGCTTTATTTGGAACGACATAAGCTTGTTTCCCCGGTTAGAGTTTTTAATGTTTGACTAAAAACCCTCTGCTAAGCCCCGCCATGCCTGACCCTCCTCATTACCTTCATCACTAAATGAAATCAGCAGTGACACTGAAATAATTCTGCAGTCACCAGAAGGAGCTCCGTGCTGAGGCTTCTCTGCCTTTTCCTCTTATTTTTCTTAATGAGTATGAGGTTCAAGATGTGATTTGACGGATCATTATCAAAACCACTGCCATTGGGCACCAAGGTTTTCAAGGTACATCGATGATCCATCATCTCTATTTTTGAAGTGTAGTTGTTGTTATGTAGTTTTATCTAATCGGATGTATTGTCCATCTGTGCAGATTTAATAGGAGAAGATGTTGGAATAATTTCTGCTTGGAATGAGAAAATGTTTTGCCTTGATTTAACACGAGAAAAACAAAAACTGCGGGACAGATCTCAAATCTCCATCTCAAATCGTCCCTAAATAAACTAAGATTTGAGACCTTTTTGTTTTAGTCCTCAACCTCAAGCCTAATTTTGGGCAAACACCAAAAAAAAACAATTAATAGTGTATTGTTAACTTAGCAATACGAAAAAGGAAGCAACATATGCCTGGAAGATAATGTTGAAGCTGGGTGATTTCTTTTTCTCCAAATCACTGCTATCTACAAATACGATGCTGGTGGAAACTCATAAACTCCACTATCTCCCAGTGTCATTTCATTGTATCAGTGTCATCGTGCCTCCTCTCCAGGGGCTCATCATATATGGCTTTATCAGTGGCGCTGCAGCGAACTGCTGAGCACAGAACGGCAGACCCTTTGCTTGGAAACACATTTCAGCCTGGCAGCGATCGCGTGACAGCGGATGAGAGTCGGCAGCAAGCGAGTGGCATTAGCATCAGCAAATCAAGGAGTCGCTCGGCTTTGATGTGAACATGCACAACAGCGACGGAAAAATAATACGACTGTTTGTGAGGAGATGGTTGCGTTGGATTTATAGCAAGAAATATGCATCCATCCATTTTCTATACTGCTTAACCTGTGAGGGTTGCAGGGGGAGCTGGAGCCAATCACAATACTGTTATATGCTGTTATATATTCAGCAAATGCAGTTTAATGCTCACTTTACAATGTCTATGAAAGAAAACCTTACCAAGTTAATTAATTTCAGACATTTCAGGAATGTAAGTTGATTGGTCTTATATAACCTGGAGGTCAAAGTCAGAAACAGTGATAAGGGCCGTTACAACTGTCAGGGCCAAAAGAACACCAAGATACAAATGTTTGAAAAGTCTCTTAGGACATTGAAAGCATTTTTAAAGCTCTCCTTCTCTTTAACTCAATTCTTTCATTTTATTTACTGAAATAGGTAATTGTTGAAACAAAGATGCTTGTCTTATTAAATAATATGAATTATATGTACTGTACATATACGCATGCAGCAACACTGGGATCTGAAAACTCATCTGGAATTCAAGAAATGTAATGTAAAATTGCCTTCAAGGAAACAATGAGGCTGTATGTGTGTCTGTGTGTGTCTGTGTGTGTGTGTGTGTGTGTGTGTGTGTGTGTGTGTGTGTGTCTGTGTGTCTGTGTGTGTCTGTGTGTGTGTGTGTAAGGCCCAGAAACTGTTAATGGGGCCTGCAGGGTCTTGCTGTGTGCATCCATTGGCATGTGTTGGAGGTGCATGTGTGTACCAATACATATGCATGTTTGTCACAGTGTTTGCATGTGTGTGTGTGTCTGTATGTGTGTGGGGGCAGGGCTTTTGTCTGTGTGCAGTGCATTATTCTTCATTAGAAACAGATGAGTGACTCTGTCTATTCCAGGACTGCCCCTGGGTTCAAGTCAATCCACCACCCAGGCACCTACACTCACTCACACACACACACACACACACACACACACACACACACACACACACACACACACACACACACACACACACACACACACACACACACACACACACACACACACACACACACACACACACACACACACACACACACACACATTCATGTTATTCATGCAGTGTCTGACAGTTAGATGCTCAGTAGATATTTGCATTTTGAAGTTGAATGTCTGTTTCATCTCTGTATATAATTCCAGACGTACATGAACATTTCAGTGAACTGTTGGATTATTCTGTAAGTTAACAAATGAGTAACAAATGAGTATTAAATGAGTATTAAATGTTCAACTTTGTCTGGATAGAAACATCTTGTGATAAAAATGGCCAGAAATACAGTGCAAATGAGTTGCATGTAAAAAGTCTTATGAGTAATTAAAGTTTGTCCTGGAATTTACTTCAGATTTACATGTTACATTCCCATTGCATGTGGTCTTTTAATTAGGCTTAGTGAAAAATAATCTAAAAGAAATTAGTCATTCACAGAAAAAACAATAATATACTTTCGCATTTATATATTAACTGAAATAAAACTCAAAAATTACATTCATTTTAAAGTCAAGTTTGCGATGATATTAAAAACCAAGACCCCAGTCAGCCAGTTTTCATTCAGACCAGGTTTTACTGAGGTGTCGCTGGAGGAATATAAATCTGGTTTCAGGATGGAGAGACATGCATGATGAGCCTCTTTGCTTTCTATCTGACGGATTTGCCTGAATATTGCTCGCTTATAATGTCGTTGGCTATTTGCCGGGATGGAATTATCCAATATGCAAACACCTCACTATTTCTGCTTAGTCGGGGAGGATAAAGCTTTTGGTTTGTTTGCGCTTTTTTACTCTCTATTAAAAACTAATTTTCAAAATCATCAGTATTCACCATGATACCTTACACCAGGAGACGAGGCTGTATGTGTCTATAAGTATTTTTTCAGAAATCAGTCTGTGGCGTCTTATATTAAGGAAAAACTGTTAAAGGTAAAGCAGCAGGCCCAGTTATATAGAATATCCAGTATCCAGCTATATGTGCATTAAGTCTAGACGAGCATTTACGATAGGATTCCTCCAAATAAAGACAAGAGGTGAATTTGACTCCTGTAGCCTCCACATCATTGTTAAATTAGCACGGCTGCAGAGAGAAAGACAGACAAAGAGAGAGTGTACGGAGAGCGAGAGCAGATTACATAAGTCCTTCACCTCACATGCCTGACTATGTGACTGCAAAATGCCCATGAGACGGAGGGATGGAGGGAGGCAGCGAGGGGCGAGGGGAGGGTGGGGGGACCGGAGGAAATTGGAGGAAATTAAGTGGGAGAGGGGAGAGGAGAGGGATTTGAGAGGGAGGGGGACTGGGAGAGAGAAGGGGGAGAGAGAAGGGGGGGGCTGATGAGAGGTTTATAAAAAGGGAAAGTGAAGATGATGTAGAGGGCGTATGAAGTGGGCCTCTGTCATTCTCCTTAACGCCAGTCACCTCGCCTCAGCGACGGCAAAAAGACTGCCGCCGGAGAGCAGTGTGATACGCAGTCTGACAAAAGCTCTTATCTAGATGCAGCGCAGCTTGAAAAAATGCTGACGTGCCAACAAGACGTTGAAATCAAGTCCATTGGAAGGCAGACTGAAGACCCCATTCAAATTGTCGGGCTGACGCAGCTGTGTCAGAGATTGTGTTTGCTGCTGCTCATTTCAATTAAAAAGAACACAAGTTAAGTGATGTGATGAAATGAAGCTTCTGTGTTGGAATAAAAAAGCTTCCCAGTGCCCAGATGTGTCGTGAAATATAACGTGACCAAGTGCTGAATTTATATTAAAGCAGAGATTCATGCAGCACAGCTTCGCAGCCACTGTTACAAATCCAAATCACTGGTGCTGGGGAGGATTAAGAGTCTTGCTCAAGGACACCTCAGAAGGACATACTGCTCTGGCTTAAAGGCAAGCTCACTACTGATTGTAATACTCCAGTGGTGGAATGTGACTGAGTACATTTACTTAAATGTTGTATTTAGAAACTAAATGTGAAGCTATGTCCCTTTTATCCCTTTATAAGTATATGTATATTCAGAGAGAACATATCAGAAGGACATTTTTTACTCCACTACAATTATGTGACAGCTATGAATTGATAGTAAGGAGGCTTGGTGGTGCAGTGGTTAGCACTGTTTCCTGGGTCGAGTCCCAGTTTGATTCTGTGTTTTGTCAGTTTGAAGTCTGGTTAATCGGAGACTCAAACTTTTCGGTTGGTGTGAATGTCAGTGCGGACGATGGTTTGTTTCTGCGTGTTGGTCCTGAGTTGGCCCTGAGTTGGCCCTGTGTTGGCCCTGAGTTGGCCCTGAGTTGGCCCTGTGTTGGCCCTGTTATATACTGGCGACATGCCCAGGGTGTACCCCCCCGTTGTGTCCAATAACAGCTGGGATTGGCGGTATAGATAATGAATGGATGGATGAATAGCAGGCTACAACAGAAGCGCACTAATAACAAATTACACTTTTTATTGAAAAAACAAATGAAGAACTCATGAAATATGATATTTTTAAATCGGTATGATATTACATTAGGCTTGAAACAACAAATCAGTCGGTCAGTCAACAGAAAACTAAACGGAAACAATTTTTCCAATGTCATTTTTCATTGGGAATATCCGAACTATCTATTATCTGATTTTATCTCATGTCAGCTTCACATATGTGCAGATTTAATGCTGGAGGTTAAAGTAAAATGGACAGTTTGGGGGTTTGCACTATTGTTTTGAAAAGGACGGACATTTCTCACGTTTGAGTCAAATAATTAATCAAAACAATAGTCAAATCAATCTATTATGAAAATAATGAGAAGTCGCAGCCAAAGCAGCCAAATAGTGTTTTTAATTACTTTGACCAAAAGCATTTTTTGTTAACTTTTAAATTAATGATGAGTGTTAATAATATCATAAATAATATGACAATCTCCTATATAATAACAGTCATAGGGTTCATATGGAGTACTTTCACTTTTGTTGTTAATGGAGTAGTTTTACGGCACAGTGGATTCTTCACTGAAGGGACAGAATTGGACAGATCAGCTGCAGTTTAAGAAGAAAGGACGTGTCCATCTTGGCAAGTCAAAGTAGAAGAAGAAAGAGGAAGGAAGAGAAGGCGGAGGACACGATGGAAACAGGCACTGAGAGGAGGACGGAAGAAATGAAGGTCAGCCACACTTCCCTCTGTAGATATTCGTAAAATGAAAAGGACATCCCGCCGTCTGAACGCGATGACGGGCATCCTTCAGTCTCCTTCGCTGTTGCTCATAAGGTTCATCGCTCTGTTTGTTTACAGAGGCGGAACAAAAGGTTGCAAAGTCAAGTCCGAGTGCTAACAGCAGAGTAAATCCCACATGAAGGGAGATTAGCTTCAGATTTTCTCCTCTTATTATTTCTCAGAGACACTGATCTACTGGTGAGTAGTCAGTGGATGGTGGAGATTATCAGACTGGCCTCCAGTTTACAGAGGCTTTACAGAAGGTTACGCAGATTCCAAATGCTAAAAGGAGATTTCATCCTTTTTTAAACGCTTGTAAATGTCCCTCATACAAGATGATTGCTACATCATAGCTGCAGCTCTTTTTTAGGATATTTCAGCATTTACAGACCTGACCAGCAGATGTCGCTCTTTACCTGCAAATCATTCACATGGCTTTTGAAGTGTTGCTATGGCAAAGAGCCACAAAAGAAATAAGAAATCTAACACTGTCTAATAGGAAATGACTAATATTAGGACTGATATTGATTTATTGATATTCAATAAAAATCCAGTAATTTTGGACTTAGAAGGCCTATTCCTGAGACGTATGCAATTTAAAATAAAATAATGTATGTAAATTACAATATTAAATAATAAACTGATGGTCATGACCAGTGATTGTTTCCCATTATAAACATCTGGCTTACTTGCCTCATATAATGTACTGGCCGCTTCCGTTTCCCTACAATCTGTAATTACAGGCCATTACGTGCTCCCGTACAGATTGACCCTCATTACATTAGGAAGACCACTGCACGCACTCTTTCACACACACAACTGAGAATGCTCACATTACCACTTCCACTGTGCATGCATGGACACAGGAAGCAGGTACACACACCTTAAAAGATGAATCTGATTGCACACACACACACACACACACAGCAGAAATAGACAACCCCTGTCACTACTGCACACTCATAATTCAGCGGCGACTGATCCTGGCAGGAAGATCTGCCAATGGAGAGGTTTGTGGTTCGATCCCCGGCTCCTCCAGTCTGCATGCCGAAGTGTCCTTGAGGAATCCTTTAATGGATGTGTGTGACTAGGATGTGTATACAGAATAAGCACTGTGACAAATGTGGTGCATTTATCAGACTTCAGTATAAATCAACTTCAATCAATAAAAGTTGATCCGTGGTCATTCATTTACCTGCTGACGTCCTCTCAGGGATGACATCTCCATAGTTTCTGTGTTACTATGTCCTTCTTCTCATGGAAACTAAGCGTTCATGCTGTTGGTAAGCAATGGCTTGCTTCCTGTTTTTTTTGTTTTTTTATGAATACAGTAAACCTGTCTGTTTTTTTGTTCACAAAGCCGCTTCACTCAGCTACTTTCATGGTATTTGATGAAAGCTGGGATTTTCCCGAAGGGGTCCAGGAGTTCAATATAAGGACACCTGCTACTGGTCTTTTCTTCATTTTAGGTTAGCATTCCATTTCCTCCACATCTCTCACACACACACACACACACGCACACGCACACGCACACACACACACACACACACACAGCATTAATCGGACACGAATTCCTGCTCCCTTTCTTCAGACCTTCCTTCCCCTTTTCATCTCCCCCTTCTTTTCTTCCTGTCCCCTCCTGCCCTTCCTTCCTTCCGCTCTTTTACTTTTCATCACCTCTGCACCCTCAGTTTCTCCTGTAGGCAAGAGCTGGGGATGCACATAATCCATTTGGGCCTGTTAATCTGAAAATGATAGGGTTGGTGCATCTCCTGCTTGAACAAGAATAGAAATAAGGTAAAATAGTGTCTTTCAAATTTCATTTCCTTTTCACATAATCACCAGTCTTCTAAATTGGTGGGAATATTACTTGTGAGTTTGCATCCAGATAATTATTTTTTAAAGCTGATCAGTTGAAGCCAAGATCAACAATATATGGTTCTAAATACATATTTGCCAAGAAATCTCTGCAAATAATGAGGACAATCTAAAACTTACATGTATTAAGAATTTAGGACTATAGACACAACCTGAAGCCTAAATAGATTAAAAAATGATTTTCTATCATATGGTTGTAATGATGTCATCATGATGTCACTAAAATGAGTCAGATGTGAAGTTGGGAAGATTGCAATACCTTTTGTGACACGATATTGTGAGATACGATCTACAGATGATTTGGACAAACCGATTAGTCATCATCATTTTGCTGAAATGACATCATGAGGGTGAGAGTTATTATTACAATATAAAAAAGTTCAAATTAATTGGGGGGTATACATATTATTTTAGAGAATTACAACAACAATGCCTTTGACTTAATGATGTTAAAAGTTTATAAGGTAACCTTGTTTAGCAATGAATTGTTAATGTGACTAATTTCACCCGTTTCAGAAAAACAATGACCTGGGTATAGACCTAGAACTCTGAGTGCAGCCATATTGGCATGAAATTCATTGTTCACAGTCAGACTCCCATGAGAGAAAAATCAATTGACTCTGTGACATTTGTTAAATCAAACTTTTTATTTTCTCAAGTCTTTATTTCTCGACTTGCAATAAATTGTAACAAGGCTCACACATCTGGCTGAAGTGAATGTTACCCTTCAGGTTTATACATGTGTGTCTACTGGCACCCCCTAATAATAATAAAAGTTTTCCAAAGCAAGATTTTTGCCTGTTTCCTTTGGCACAAAGTCAAACATGTTTCCAGAGGGTGTTGCAACAATTTGCTCCTTGTCACCAATCCTGTTTGTGACATTCATTTACAGGATGGAGGTGGTAAGAAGAGATTGCATCCCTTCTCTTTGCAGACAATGTCGTTCTGTTGGCTTCAGCAGACTGAGGTGGTTTGCGGTCAGCACCTCAAAGTTGGGGGTGGGTTCCTGCCCCAAGTGAAGAAGGTGAAGTATCTCAAGGTCTTGTTTTCAAGTCACCGGAAGACAGAGCAAGAAGACAGGTGGCTTTCTGTTTCTGCTTTGTATTAACCAGTGAGCCCGGAAGGCAAATTTTAGTATTTTTCAATTTCCGGTCCTCGACCTGTGGCCTTAAGCACTGGGTAGTGACAGAAAAAATCCGTTTGGGGATACAAGTGGCTGACATGTGCTTTCTGCGGCCTTTCAGCCTCAGAGATAACGGGAAAGGTTCGGACATCCGGAAGACCCAGGCATGATTTGGCCAATCAAGTCATGGGGGCGGCTGGTACATTGGAAAATGAACTTCTAGAATTGTTTTGATATCATTTACAATTTGCTGTACAGTGCTGTTAGTTGTTTGGTTTATTTGTTGGGAGATTAATGGGATTATTTTGTTTGTAGTTGGCTTATCCACTGATATGCTTCCAGTACATCGGCTGGTTGGTTAACGTTATTGAAATTCAGCCTTTAGCCAGGTGTCACAACAGGATAATAAAAATAGAACAGAATGACTGGATCAGTTGCAATAAAGCTATAAACACGCGTCATAAAGAGATAAGGTCGAGCAAACCCTCCCTCTGTTCAAACTTTCATTTTCTCTGTACTATAGTAACATTCATAAACTGTAAAGGTATTACTGCTGCTATCACTACGTTTTTTCTTGAAGGCTTATTGCAGATAGTATTTCATAGTAAGTTGTTTAACCTCAGAAAATGTAAATTCTTAAAGCTGAGCTAAGATGACTTGAGTCAAACTGGGAACAAGTCAAACTGGTTTTCTTTATATTCGACATAAAGCCACACACTGGCACTGGTGACCGTTGGCTGACATGTTGTGTTGGGATATCGAGCTCGGGATGTATTTGTGTTTAATTTGGTAAAATGGAATTGAGTTGAATTGAGACTCCTGAGCAGAATGAGCACTGGCATAAATCCTTCAAATTGCTTTCACTTTTCTGATACCCCTCCGGAGAAGGAACACAACTATGTTTTTTCATAGTTTTGACACGATCCCTCCATGACATTAATGGTCAGAAGAGAATATACTTAAAAGCACCACAAAATATACCAGTAGAACGTATGTACTAATGGTCTGTACATTTCAAAGCAATATCTGTAAAATACATTAAAAACATATTTTTTAAAAGTTCTATTATAAAACTGAAACCTACAATTACTTAAGTCTCTGCCTACAGATGTTTATCAAATCTGTGGGGATCCCAAACTTTTCAACCCCTGACCCAAAACTAACATAACAGTGCCAGAGACTTGTGACCCCCATTATCCCTGAGGTGGTTGAGGCAGACAAAGAAGGCTATATCCCAACAAATGGCATACATGGACATCTGGTAATGTGTTCGGTGATAATTAAATCTGACTTGACCAGATGATAAAAACATGTTATCATCATCTTAAGGGTCATGTGGGGACAAAGAAAATCAGAGCACTTAAAGTGATAGTTCTCACAAAAAATTTAAAATTCACTCATTATCTACTCACCACTATGCTGGTGGAGGGGTGGGTGATGTGTTTGAGTCCACAAAACACTTTTGGAGTTTCAGGGATAAACAGTGTTGCAGCCAAATCCAATACAATTGAAGAAACTGTTGACCACGTCTTCAAAAGTAAAAAAAACAACAGAAAAAATTATAAAATGTCTCCATACTGCTCCTGTGGTGTCATCCAAGTGTCCGTAACCTCCGCATTCGCACGTGGATCACGAGCGAACATTAAGGCTAACAACATGGTGTAAATGTTCTTGCTTCGAGTCGAATTTGAAAGTAGGGGCTTACGTTATGTACGTTACATTGTTTGTTTTTTTTTTGTTTTCTTTTAATGTTTGAAGACGTGGTCCCCGGTTACTTCAATTGTATTAGACATTGGCTATTATTATTATTTGCATATTTATATTTTACATTCATAAAAACTTAAATTACTATTTTTTTATATGATTTGGGGATATCATCTGGAGACCACCCCTCTCAGTGTCTCACCACCCCCCGGGGGTCCCGAGCCCTACTTTGAGAACCTCTGCTGAAGGTTTTGTTAATCGACCTCTCATTTGTTCCTTCAGCATAACTTTGTTTCGCCGCAGTAATCTCCACATGTCATCGCTATGCAGGAACTCGCTGGAGCCCACTCGCTCGCTGACGGTGTGAATCCCACACACAGTGAAATCATGACGCGCGACCCCGTCAGGTGAAAACTCCATCCAGAGACAGTCACTCATTTTTATGGCTGCACTTGTTCACGTGGACTCTGTAGTCCGAGTTCAGTCCAGAGAAAAGAGAGGGAGAGCTGAAGGAGAAGGAGGAAGAGATTCTTCTTTCTTTCTCCTTAAAACCTTTGTCAATCATTCTTTTTGTTGTTGATTTTCACCCCGAACACAAGAAGCTGGAATAACAACGCACACTTGGACGTGGAAATTCATGTTGAGAGGTATGTGTGGAAACGATTACTGAGATGGTTGAAGTGATTAACTTATACACGCGGTCAAAAGTCGATTCATTGTCTATTTTTTTTCGATCGTTTTCATACCAAAAGTGAAAAGTTTCCGTGCGCGGATCAACAGGTCGTTCTCTGCGCACTGACTTCGCTTCAAAGCCATTTCTCATGTTGATAGATTCATCAAAGGCAGCGCGATTAATCCGCGTCCGTGCTCCTTTTCTAATGAAACCAGACAGACAATGCTCATTTAGGATAATCACATTGAAGAATTAGAGTCTGATAGATATCATGTCCTGTCCTGGTGCAGTAAGATTGTGCAGCTCAAATGCAGAAAACACGCAGCAGGTCTATTTTTACCTCTCTCTTATCCATCCCCTCTGTACTGTGTCATTCTTTGTGAATTCAGTGAGTAATAAGGTTTCTAAATATTTGTGTTGCAGAGGCAGTTATTGTACACACAGGGATGCTAGACACACAGTCACACATTATAAATGATAGACTACTGTTTGAGTAAAAGCCTCTTATGCGAGGCTCAACACATGACAAACAGGATGTACTGTATGTGTGTGTGTTTTAGTTGAATCTTCATATCTTGTTTGTACATTTGATTTTGAGTTCAATTCAGTGCATTCATTATTATTTGTAATATGCTGCTGCCATTGTCCCATTGTTTAAATGACTGTTGAGCGATATGGCAAAAAATCGTATCAAGATTTATCGATGATATCATGATAAATGTCACATCATCATTTCTTTTGAGTTTAAAGAGTCCTGAGAGAATGTTGTGGTTTCAAACTTGATGTGCAGAGAATGACACCAAGTACATATTAAAATCCTCCTCACCACGCTTACACAATGCATAAGCCCTATATTGTGATATATTTTAATTTTGTCATAGACTATTGCTATTGATGACAGTTATACCGCAATTATTATTGTTATTGTTTTATCGCCCGGACTTACTTGTTCCCAAAAGCTGGAATTCTTGTCCATAAACCCCCTGGATGCAGCCCTCATACAGTATCCACAGTGTCGTAGTTCATTACCAGTGTTTGGTCATTTCCGTCCCTCTCGGGCTTATGTATTTATCTGTTTGATCGAATTGGTTGAGGCGAGCAGATGTAAACATGAAAGAAAATAAATCTTCCTGCATTGATTCATTTTAATATCAAAACCACGATGACAGTTAACTGATGAGTCACTTTCTGAGGGAGCGCTTGTAAAAAAACATCTCAGCACCCATTACTGCTCTGAGTAATTTGTGTTCTTTTTCCCCACTGAGCATGAAACACTTGTGGTTTTACTGATACAGCTTAGAGATAGACAGACAGACAGACAGACAGACAGACAGACAGACAGACAGACAGACAGACAGACAGACAGACAAATAGAAAGACACAGACAGACAGACAGACAGACAGACAGACAGACAGATACATAGATACATAGATACATAGATAGATAGATTTATAGCCTCCTTTGTTCCAGTCACAGAGTTTGGTCCTCTGCTGTGTATTGATGGGATGTGTCACCCTCGATTCATATGAGTGTAAAAAAGCCAGCTGGACAGTGAAAGAGAAACAGCATGAGCGATTTTAGTCCACGGAGAATGTATATCCGAACATAAAAGAACAAAGATCAAATGTGTCAAGCAGCATTTAAGTGTTTCTTTATCTTGCATCTTGCCCTTTTAGTTTATTTCTCTCTCATATCCTGAAAATCCATCCGAATGTGAGAAGAGAGAGATACTCTGCTTTACAATGTTCCATTTTTTGCTGAAAAAATGGGGTTAAAATCTTAACCTGTATTAAAACAAAAAAAAGAAAAGAAATATGACAAATTGTGATTCTAACCTCTAATGTTCTTTATGTTTTCCAGGTATTATCTGTTTGGATATATGTATTTATATGACAAATGGACTACACATCAACACAAGGCTGATGACGCCTTTTCCCAGTTTTGACAGGATTACTTTATTCTTCCACTGGTTGTTATGCAGCAATTTTTGACTCCAAACACCTTCATCACCTGATTTAAACACACTGCTTCATACAGTCTGCAGTTAAAGTCATGTTGGAGGACAGTTTTACACGATGAGTTGACCGTCTAACCTACCATGATGGAATCTGGTCTGTCATCATCCACAAATCCTGTACTTCTCCTCAACACCAGCAGCTACGTCAATAACAGCAATAACTGGAGTGGCCTCGTTGACAGTGACTCACTGAGGATCAATCGCACTCTGAGCAGCCACGGCCGCTTACACAACGTCCTGCTGGGGGTCTTTCTGGGACTCATCTCTCTCCTTACCATATTCATGAACCTGCTAGTGCTCTACGCCGTGAAGCGAGAGAAGAGCCTGCACACAGTCGGGAACCTGTACATCGTCAGCTTGTCGGTGGCGGATCTGATTGTGGGGACCACAGTCATGCCTCTGAACTTGGTGTATTTACTGGAGGATGAATGGAGGCTGGGTCGGGCTGTCTGCCAGTTTTGGCTCATTATGGACTACGTGGCGAGCACAGCCTCAATTTTCAGCTTGTTCATCTTGTGTTTGGACCGGTACCGCTCAGTCAGACAGCCGCTTAAGTACCTTAAGTATCGAACGCGAGGAAAAGCCAGTGTGATGATTTCTGGGGCCTGGCTGCTGTCGATTATGTGGATAATTCCAATTTTAGGATGGAGGTCATTCACACACGTAGACCTGAAACCTGAGGAGGAGAATAAGTGTGACACAGATTTCCGCTTCGTCACATGGTTTAAGGTCATTACTGCGGTCTTCAACTTCTATGTGCCCTCGATTTTGATGCTGTGGTTTTACACAAACATCTACTTGGCCGTGAGACAGCATCTGAGGGACAGGGAGAGAATCATCCATCCAACTGACTCGTTTGAGAATGAGAATGGACAAAATGTCAAAACACCTGAGAAAGATTCCCCAAAATCACCAGGGAGGGAGTGTAAAGCTCCGCTCAAACTCTCTAAAAAGCAACGCCTGCTGGACCACAACACTCTCGACCAGGCGTATTCACTCGAAGAGGCTGATAAAACCAAAATTGCTCCTTCTGCGTCTCACAGGAAAATTGTTGTCAAGTGCCAGCAGACATCGCTGCTTGCCATGACAACAGAGCGACTCAGAATTGCACGAAAGGCCAAACGGTGCTCCCTGGCCCCTGAGGCGAAGCAGCCAGATGCTGATATTCCCCTGAGGAACAACTCGGTGCCCAAGGACGTCATTTTCTTCGAGGGAAATTATGAGCACAAACTTCAAGCATCGTTAAACGAATGTCACGTCACAGTGCCAAACTCAGTTAGCGGCATCTGCGATATCAGTCAGGTGTCCAATGTGCAGAGATACACGTCGGCGCTCTATACCACCTACGACCCCAGTCAGGCTCTGCCGTGGACGGATGAAGGGGTTGAAGACGCCGAATTGGACCCGGCCAACGCGCTGACTCTGAGACAGACATGGCAAAAGTTTATAGAACAATCACGTCAGCGCATCCAGAGTCTGAGGATCCACAAAGAGCACAAAGCAGCCAAGCAGTTGGGCTTCATAATCGCTGCGTTCTTGTTGTGCTGGATTCCGTACTTCATAGCTTTCATGGTCATGGCGTTCTGCAGAGAGTGTGTGCACCATGACCTGCACATGTTCACGATATGGCTGGGTTACATCAACTCCACTCTCAACCCTTTCATATACCCACTCTGCAATGGGAACTTTAAAAGGGTCTTCAAAAGTATTCTGAACATTCGTTTGTGACAGGAAAACAAGCAGAACAAATATCATAGACGCTGCTGATGGACAAAACCATTGAATGTCTGTTGTTTCTGATTATTTTTAACTTTGTTGCTCACAGCACTTCTCAGACTCGGGGGAACAGTTTGGATGATGTCTGAACTTGATGTTATTTATTTTGTCTGTGTTATGCTACAGTGATAGTAACAATTGTGTGGGACTAGAGGTCTTTACACTGAGAGGAATTTGATCTCTGAACCAGGGAAACAGGGGCGCACATTTCTGTTTTCTTGGCTCTGATGCAGAACGATGGAAACTATGTCCAAAAATTGTTTTTAAAGATAATCTTTTTCCTTATTTATTCATCTTTTTTTGCACTATAAATCTAGAGAAACAGGGACGTGATTCAACCGGATGCTGGTAGATTTGTATTGTTTTACAAGCACTGTCGTGAATCACAATTTTTTTCTTTTTCATTTGTCACGTTTTCTCATTATTAAAACAGGATATGAGACATCAGGGCATCCAGGGAAAACACAAATCTTGGCATTTGTCTACTGAGCTGAAAAGGGATCTATTCTTTTGTCCTTTTGTTTCACGCTTCTATTTAAAGGTCTGCAAAAATTAATTAAAAAAAAGCTTACAGTTATTTCATTTAGTTTTTCAGAGATTAAAGCCATTATCTTCAAAATTATTCGCCATGAAGTGTTCTGGTCTGGTTTCATGTAGAAGATGCGAGTGAATCATTAAATACATCATGTAAAGAAATTTAACAATCAACAAAATACATATGTTATTAATTCATATCGACATACACAGTGTGGATAGGCTGCTATACAATTGTTAAATAGTGGCTGTGTGTCTGAATCAAAACACCACTGTCTGCACCGCGCCTGCTTAAATCCTGTTGTCAAACTGCATGATTGTTTTTGCTCTAACAAAACTGCCCTTTAGCTACTGATTGCCAAGCTTACTCATTTCTCATTCATCTGTTTTATGATGTGATGTGGCACCTTTTCTGCCATTAGCCTACGAGCATCAAATGTCATTTCACCCCGCTGCAGGAAAGAGCCCATAAATTTGAGACTGCTGTAATGCATCGGTATTGATTAAATATTTGGAAACAAACACACAAAGAGCTTCCAGTGTGCTCGAGCGTCACAGAACAACACACAGTATGGCTCCCATTAGGAAAAGGCTTTGCCTGCAATCTCACTGTGGAAAAACATTTTACCGTTCACGTAATATCAATGTGTTCAGATTTTCAAAAGCAGTTTGTTATGTCGAGTGATTTGCATTTTACATGTCAGGGGCCAATTGGTGTATTTAAAATTCTTGCATGTAAATTATACTGTTGGAAATCAGGTTGTAATAATTAAAAGTGCTGTCTATTACTCCAACACAAATGTGGCTCAAGAAACCCATAATGTCTCCTGTGCACAATGAACACAGACTGGTTGTGAGTCACTACTTAGCCAAATCAAACAAATCAGAGGGTGGGGTGGAACTGAGCTGGAAGAGGTGATGATGTGTAGATGTGTGTGTGTGATAGCACTGAGTACATCTCTGTCAACAGAATGGAGCCAGTGTCAGGCTGGTATTCAGGAAAAACACGGGTCTTTGAGATATCACAAATCAAAGCCTTTAAGTTTGGCTCGTAGATACAAATAACTGCAGATTTATACGGAAATTCTGTCCCATTGTGACAGTGCATTCATCACGTTTAATACACGCCACGGAAAGTTTTTATGTGCATGTACATCACATGGGCGTCTCTGAGAGCTTTTTTTCTCTAATGCGAATAAATTCCTGCTGCTGTCTGGCTTTCTTCATTCCCTCAAAGTTTTCTTTTTTACTGCAGGTATCAGCAAGAAAAGATGACTTAATGGCATTTAACGAGGTTTTAATGATGCTACTTGTTATTACAAACAGACAGATAGGGATATGTAAGGGATAAAGTCAGTTATCCCAGGGATTACCAAACCTTTTAGCCCCAGATCCCTAAAATAACAGCACCAAGTATCACCAGAGGTGGTTGAAGCACATGAAGAATATTGATTTGAGCTAGTTTGAAAAAAACTCACCTACGTGCACATATCACAATTTCTCCTGTGGTACTAAAAATGTACCTGCAGCAACTCATTTGTCATAATCCCATCAGAGGTCAGGTCACATGAGGAAAATCAGAAGGCTAAAGATATATATTTTATATCGATATACATCTTTTTCAACAATTATGACCAAGATAGGCTATTTCTAATTGTTTCTAAAAAATGTTTTTGATTTGTGGAAATCATCTTGTGACCCCTCCCTCAGGGTTCCCAACTCTTAGTTTGGGTATTTAATTATATATTATTACATTATATTATTTATATTATTATAATTGAATTGAATTGTCCAAGTTGACCCTGATAAACCTAATAGATAATTCACTGTATGTCGGAGAGGAACCTTAGTTGTGCAACTGACCAAACAATCATTGTATTTCAAACTATATTTATTGTTATTGTAGGAAAACCTGCCAACCAGCGATAACATCATCCCCTTTAGTGCCAGCACTCAGTTCTGTCAGTGAATGATTCAGGGAGGAACCTCTGCACCTCTCACCTCTTCATCTTCCCGTCTTTAACGTGTTCCTTATTATTTTGTGGGTGATTTATGTTACATGATTTATAGATGGGAGTCAAAGTTTGCCTAAAATGTGCTCATCAATCAAGCAGTTTTGCAGGATGCCACATTGAGGCTCTCTGAGGTGGTTTAAGTTACATCATTGTGTTGAAGCTATTTGCTTTGAGTGCTTGTGAAGGGTAAACCGAGGCTTTTTCAGATTTTAAATTGATCCATAACCCTCCAAAATTTCCCTTTCAAACATTTCTGAGGTGGTTGTCAAATGATAATGGTACTTCTTCAAAGAAGAAATACTTCATGTGATATGTAAATAAGAGAGGGCAGCATGAGGGGAATTTAACTGACAGGGCATGGCAAACATTTGCTATGGCTGCCAGTGACTACTGCATAGACACAGCATCTACAGAAATGTCTTACCTATAAAAGTGATTCTATTGTATCTTTTGCAAGTTTGCAACTTGATTTGATCATGCACCACAAAGGGGAGTCAACTGAAATTAAAACAGGACAATGGTTAAGTGTTAAACAGACTAACATCAACTGTGTAGTGCATATATTTAAGGAATTCATGGGTCAAATGAAACATTTTCTGCAGAAATTAATGTCTGTTTGCTTTATTTATATTATTTATGTAGTTGAGTTAAAATATTAATAAAATCTTATACCATATCAAGCTAATTTTGTCATATTTCCATAATACCTTGTCATGAAATTGAAATTTAAGTACGGTAGGAAAACGAATGGTGGGGAAGTTGACGTGTGCTATGAAAATCTAACTTAGCAACACAAGCCAACTGGTTTGACCAGTAGTTCACAGTAAACACATGAGTCTCACTGTTGGATGTGTTTCCTTATTTCACTCAACCAGTAAATACGACTCGAATGTCACTGAACCTCAAATGACCTCAAGCTGCAGGAGGAGCAACTGATATTTTAACTCATAATTTCACTGCAATAGTCAGTTTCAATTCTAAATTCAATGAATCTAACTGTATCCAAAGACCTAATGTATTTTTTGATAATTATAATAGTTAAATCAGGCTTATCTTACACATTTGCAATCTGACACTTAAAAAGCTGTTCAAAATTCTCAGACATTTAGGGTTCATTGTGGGTATTTAAAAAAATATTTGAGTATCTATAAAACCTGACTCAGTGTTTCAGCATTATATTTGTATTTGAGTACTTTTTGACAATAGAGAGAACAAACAAATGAACAATTTAGTAGTTTTATTATAATGTGGGGAAGGCTTTGAAAAAAAAAGATGCGACTCAAAGATGCAGAAAATATAATGTGGCTGTTGTATTTTGAAATAATAAGAAAATATGATATTTTAGAAACTACATGACATCGATATTTCTAAAATCTTTGCTTTGGGTGTGGTCCTTTATTTGTGTGTCCTCATTCTTATTAGGTTTTTCATAGTCACAGAAAATTTAAGAAAATAAATTGCATAGAAGAGCCAACTTGAAAAGTACGGTCTTCATTGCTTGCATTTCTGGACCAACACTTATCACATTTCTAACAATTACATAGAACATATAGTACATATAGTATTTATTACCTCCACCGAGGAGATTGTATTTTCGTCTGCGTTTCTTTGGTAGTTGCCAGTATTACACAAAAACTACTGGATGGATTACCAGGAAACTTGATTACCAGGAAGGATGCAGTAGCCTTTGGGTCAGAGAAGAACCTATTGAATTTTGGTGTAGATCTGGTTCATGGGGCAGATGTTTTCCACAACTAGTGTGTGTATGTTATATGTACCATGTAAAATACACTGTAAATAAGCCATTTTTACACTTCACTACTTCTGTTTTGGAGAGGCCTGTGCCAACCTGTGGATTCAAATATAGACAATACACTTTCCTTTCTTATTACCCATTTCTATGATCTTGCTTTTAATTCATTTGATCTTCTTTTTAACACCACTGTCTTTATTTTATTTTATACCTTTTGCTAGTTTCATGCTTTTTATCCCAAGTCTTTGTTTGACTGCTAACGTGTTTTTATTGATCCATCTTATTTCATGTCTTTGATTTTATTGTAAAGCACTTTGAGCTACATCCTATGTATGAAAGTTGCTGTATAAATAAAATGTATTATTATTACTATGAAGTTGACACTGAATTTAAGAGCATTTTTAAGTTAAAAGAAGTTTCTACTGCTCAGTTTGTGAGTGGCAGCTGGACATAGTTCGCTTGTTCCTCATTAGTGAACTTTACAGACAGAACTTTGCTGACTCATTATCGTTAAGCGGTGTCCGGATCGCGTCAGTTTTTTAATTTTCCCGCAAACTCCGGATTGGAAATGAGCTCGTAGTCCCTCTCGGATGAACCCGGAAGTGTGACACATGTGTTTGGTCTGAGGTGTGTGATGACGTCACCTGCAGCTTCACATCCTGGTTCACGTCTGTTCGCTCCGACATGAGAAGGAGCGGCGCCTACAGGTTCCTGTCGGTATTCTCCTGCTTCGTCGTCTGCGCCTTCCTGTTTTTATTTTGGTTCTTCATATTTTACACCATGATGCGCGTACCGTAAAGTAAAGAGACACATTTCTGCCGCTGTTTGCTAACCGGGGTTAGCCCGACGAGCTAATTACCCACAGTGCACCGCTTTATTGACAACGTCCCCCGGCTTGTCACATGATCAGCCTCAGCAGGAAGTGAGGATTTGTGGTAAGTAACCTCGGCTTCTTGAGATATTGACAAAGAAAACGCGTCTCTGGTTTGTTTGATATCTGGGTTGTGATGCAGTTAATCCTTAAATTGCGATGTGTAGATACTGCTCGCGTTAAAAAGCGTCAGAGGAGAAGAGGAAGCTGCTTCCTTCATGTGTCTGTGTTCACTCAATGATCAGTGACTTCACATGTGTGAAAGTCCTCACACAGAAAATATGGAGTTACAACTTCACTGTGATGCTCCAAAGTGTTTTCCTGTTGAAAATCATCTGAATAAAACAAGAGTGGTTGGACCTTCACACAAATATGTGTCAAGATGTTTACAACAGGAGGGCGACTACTTGATATACAAAACACCTACTCACATACTCTACCGGTACTGACACTGACTCAATTCATTTGTCATTGCTGCTCCCTTCATCTCTATCAGACATTTTCTTATGTACAAATACTTTAAACACAGACATTTCTCCATTATGTTACAAACTGTTTCTTCAAATCAATGTTGCAAATACTGTTACGTTGGTGTGTTCAGTTACACGCAGCATCTATTGCACCACCTGAGAGAGGATCCCTCGCGTGTTTCTCTCTGAGGTTTCGTTATTCTCCTGTTAATGTTTTTTTAGGTTAGTTTTTCTTTCCTCTTGTTGAGGGTTAAGAACGGCGGATGTCACACCTTGTTAAGCTCTATGAGACAAATTGTGATTTGTGAATATATTTTAATATGATTGCAAATGAAAAAACATTTTTTTGAAAATTTTCACAATTTAATGATGCACAACTTATCAAATAATCATTAATACAAATTATTTTTGCAGACCCAGAAATGTATCAGGATTGTCTATGTAGTCTGGACATTGTATTTGATCACAGATTCACATATTACACAAAGACCTCACAATCTGTAGAACATATGAGACTCTATATTAATGAATTGAATGATTTTGTACCTTGTTACTGTTTGATTGTTTATCAAATATCATCACTAGAGGTCCTGAGCTCAGAAGCTAATAGATTATGTTAGTTGTGTGTTTGTGAAGTTGCAATTTATGACATTGAATCAATCAATCAAATTTTATTTGTATAGCCCATATTCACAAATCACAATTTGTCTCATAGGGCTTTAACAAGGTGTGACATCCACTGCCCTTATCCCTCAACACGAGTAAGGACAAACTACTAAAAAAACCTTTGAACAGGGTAAAAAGAAGGTAGAAACCTCAGAGAGAGCCACATGTGAGTGATCCCTCTCCCAGGACGGACAGAAGTGCAATAGATGCAACGTGTAATAGAGAACATCAGAAAGATAAGGGTATTTGCAGCATTGATTAGAATAAACACTTTGTAGCATAATGGAAGGTAAATTAATTGATGGATTATTGTCAGTAATGGTTGAGTATCTGAGTAGACATATTGTATATCAAGCTATTCCACGGTCAGCTGCCAACTCGATCGTGGTCCACCACCACTATCAGATGCCAACACGATACAGGATCCACCATAACATGAATGTAACCTTCATACTGTTTGTGTGTCATGACAGATTACAGAGCCATCAAGAAGCCTACAGTTGTTTCATAGCACAGTTAGATACCTGGTAGTGAAGTTGTGATGGCGTCTGACACCAGTGGAGCCGCGTCTGACACCAGTGGAGCCGCGTCCTCTGCAGCGGACTTCAAGCTGCAGTTTGCTCCCCTCAGCAGCGCCATGGAGGCAGGTTTCTGGCACCAGCTCACTCAGAAGAAACTCAATGACTACAGGCTGGACGAGAGCCCCAAATGTATCAAAGGATACTACTACAATGGTGAGCAGTGCGGTCAGAGGGCATCATTATAACAGTGGCTCTCCAGTTGATGTTTTATGAATATATTTATTATGTAGTGCCAGAAAGAATTATCTCATTTAAAATGTATGTTTTTAATATACTTACATAAAGTTATACATTTATCCATATTTCTGTTCCACAGGTGACCCCGTTGGTTTGCCCACACGCCTGACTTTGGAGTTCAGTGCATTTGATGCGTAAGTGTGATGCAATATGGGCTTTCCCCAAATAAACATTATCCGAACCATAATCGATTATACAAATATCAATAAAAAGATTGACTTAATGAAAGTAATTCGGGATGTTCCACCATTCTCAAAAATGATAGAGAAGACTTTTAGTTAAACTAGATCTTGGTTATGAATGATTTTTCTCATCCTGTTACAGGTTTGATGTGCATCATTAGTTTTGGAAATACAGATGTAGACGGGGCCTTTATTTCAATGATAATCGTTATGAAAAAATATATATTTATCTAAGTCAACATCAAACTCAAGTCTTATTATAATAGACAGGACACACTTACTTTACTGAAAGAATTATCAGAGCTTTTCAAGGGAATGCATGTGTGGAGATTCATATGCAATTGATAATGGTATTTTCCTCTTTAGGCATTTGAACGTTGTGGAAAGCTAAGTGAAGCTTTCATCGTAAAGACAATATGGGATGGGTTTATTTATTATTCTTTTAAAGTTAATCAGCCATTGAACTAAATTTGTATCAGCTCTCACATCAGGTCATTTGTTCTCCTCCAACAATGCAACTGTGCTCGTGTCAACTAGATGTAGCATATGCAGGGTGTTCATTCAGTTGAATAAAAGTGTGTTTTGATTTTTGCGGTCAGGGATGGTCCCACCCCAGCCCATTGCTGTCCAGCTATTGGAACTCTGTATAACACCAACACACTTGATGCCTTTAAGACGAGTGATAAGAAGGCTCTGCTGGAGAAAGAGGCCAAAGAGGTAAAAGATGTGCAATGGATTATTTCAAAGACACAAAACTAATCTATTAAACCAAGCATAAAAACAGACACAGAGTTGTGTAATAGAAAATGAGATGATTGAAATTAAGTCTTCATCTCTTGCTGTCTTGTAGATTTGGGATGCCATACAGTCTGGGGCTGCATTGAAGGACCCATCCATCCTCTCCAGATTCATCCTGTTGACCTTTGCAGTGCGTGTGAACAGTATATTATAAAAGTGTTTGCTCCATATATACAATGACATCTGACAGCTTTCTGTTTTTCTGTCATTTTTCTTGCTATTATTTCAATTCCAGTTTGTTAACACATTTTTTTCAGGACCTGAAGAAGTACCACTTTTATTACTGGTTCTGCTTCCCTGCACTCTGCTTCCCAGAGGCGATAAAGGTCATCCAGGAACCTTCTGTCCTCGAGCAAGTTTTCTCAGCAAAACAGGTAGAACACTTTTAATTACTTAAATTCTGCATTGATTCTTCCTCTTTTCTAAATTAGGAAATTGACGTGGTTTTGGTGTTGGTACGAATTCTAAATATTGACTTTAAAACCTTAGTCTGCTCTATGATCAGAGTAAATATTGTTGGCATTCCCATTTCCTTTTTAATTTCTTTTTTTCCTAAGACCTCTTTCCTATAAATAAAAGCAGCTTCTTGGAGAATTGTGTAATACTCGTATTGTGTCTAAGTGTGTACAGGTTCTATAACGGAATAAAGAAGGGAATAAAAAAAAGCCTCATTAGAAGAAAACTTTCCTTCAATTTACATGAGTGAACTAATTTTCCACTGTGTTCCAACTTAAAACCATGGCACAGATTTTAAGCTCATTATTTCTTTATAAATGATTCATTCTTAGGTAGTGGAAATTATGTTTTTAGACATGGTTTTGTCTGAGGTTCCTCTTTACTTGTATTTGTTTGACTTACAGTACTTACTGATAGAAACTCTACAAAATCCTCTATTGATTAAATGTTTCTCAGCCAAATGACGGAGTTTATATAATTTAAACTTGCTTAACATAATTAAATGAGTCATATTATGTAAACTCTAATTTACAGCAAGAGTTATCTGTCTGAAATTTAGTAATATCCTTTCATTCCTTGTTAATTGTATATACAATCAAATATGTTACAATTGTGGATATAATGCCTCTGTAAACCTCAGCAGTGCCACAAGGTATAATAAGATGTATATTTTATGATGACCGTTTGAAAGCTCTATCAATGGTGGAAAGTGTGGATGTGCAAAGCTACATATTCGTGTGGCCTCATTATTTCTGTCTCAGATCGCAGCCTTGCAGGAGGCCTATGATGACCTGGCGATCAAAAGAGGAACCAGTGCTGTTCCTTATTTCCTAATGAAGTACACAGATGACACTGTTCAGCTGGCTCCCCTCGGGGACTGGGATACATTCTTCACTGATACTAAGAAGGTAGACAAGATTTTTATTTTATTTATAGAGCCCCACATTCTTTTAATGTATTTTTCATCTTTCAGATATCTTCCGGATATAGTTATGATACAGATACAATACATGTAAAAGTCAATACAATGTAAAAGTAACGTAAACATGCAAAAGTCAATACAACTGTGTACATATACACATTGTACATATAAGATCAAAACAGTATGATTTTAAAAATATCGAGTAAAAGTTTCCAACTATTTACTGATTCTGTATCAGTCAAATATTTGAAAGATATTTATTAGATACATATTGAATCTTCACTGTTCAGTCGCTCATTTCACCTATTGAATAAAAGTCTGTTGTATAATATACACGCACGCACGCACGCACGCACACACACACACACACACACACACACACTTTAATGTCAACACACCTTGTTTGGTTTTTTAGGTAACTGTGGGTGTCTATGATCCGTGTACTCTGTCTCAACACCCGGGCTGGCCTCTGAGAAATCTACTGATCCTCTTAGCTTACCAATGGTAAACCTGAAATCTCTGTTTTTTGTGTTTCTGTGCGTGTGCGTGCATACGTGTGCACTGTGGAAAAATGAGAACATTTTCTGGAGAACTTGTTGGTCCTCATTGTGCATTTAAATACACGTTGTCCTGAATTTCCCTATGCATGTCCTTAAGCCCACACAGTGTAATTTATTTAGGCAAAAAGTGAAAGACAGGAAATCCCTTCCTAACCGATTTCCTGACTCTGAGTTGAAGCGGTTACAAACTTCAGTGAGACTGCGGACACAGAAATCAGCCCCCAGAGTGGATTGTGAAGAGTTTGAAAAGGATCATCACATAAAAATGTAATATTAAGAGGTTCTTTTCACACACAGACGGAAAAAGCTAAGTCTGGCTGCTGCTTAGTAACAGTGACTGCGTAAGAGTTTAGCAACAAAGAGATAAATTCCACTTTTACCTTGATGGATCACCAACTGTTAAGATTGTGCTACTTGTTTACAGAACTGTACATTTTCCTGATAAACAAGGTCCATTCTGCACAATATCTTACAAACTGGTTCTTAAAACAAAAGTCAGACTCTCCACAGTTTATTTTGGGATCTAGTCTGTCTTGTCTGCAGCCGTTGCGATGTGATGACTTCATTGACTGTTTTCTCAGCTGAAAGATTTTCAAAACTTAAACCCCTAATTTTCCAGGAAGGCAAGATCCAGATAGTTGCAGCACGTCTGTACTGTGCGCACGTTTCTCTGTATGTTTCTGCACCCTTTCCAAATGGTTATTGTTATGTTAGTGAAATAGACAGCAGCTGTTGTCTATGGACACACGTGCACTCCACACACGTGCATATTTGAATATTGACTGTTTACAATACACTGGGTGGCCCTCGTACTAACACTGCATATTTTGTGATTCAAGCAGCAGGAACATGCTTATTTCTGCCATTAAATGGTTGACGGAGGATTATAGTAGCAGAACAATAGGAGAGATTTTTCATATAATTCGAGCATTAAAAGTCCAGTGTGTCTTGACATTAAAGTCTGAAGTATAACTGAAATACATTATGATGTCGCTGAGTGATGACTCAGTCATGTTGTTGCAAGAATGTTGGTAGTACATGGAAGCTCTTATTTGTCTAGTGGAGAGATTTATTTAGCTGAAATATTCACAGAAGAAACATTTCAGAACACCAGTTTGTACAAGTCCTCAGATTTATTGCCAAATATCAAATCTAAGAATCCTTGTTCATCTAGCATATTCAAATATTTACACAGAGATACAGATCAAGAGAGCTTCGCTGAAGTTGTCACTCGGGCATTTTAATCCCACGTCAGCCGGTGCCCGTGTGTTTATCATATCATGTATAGCATCTTCCTCCTTGTGAGTTAACGTGCCATGAAAACTTACAGTTAAATTCTCAACAGCTGGAATCTGATGCTAGATGGAAGCAATAAAGAGAAAAACTGTGCTCTGAGATTGCAAATGGGAAACAATTTCAAAACACAGATGGAATATTGTGGCAATATAAATGAAACGATACTGTTGTCCAATGATGCAAGATCTTGGTTATAGCCTAAAATAGTTTTGTGTTCATATTAAATTCAGCAGGCCTCCTGCAGTACTTAGAAAAACAATTGATTCTTTATTTAAAACAAGGCTGTATCGTCCATGTCATATCATCTCAGCAAGAGCTTTATCAAAGCAGAATCAAAACGTGTTATTTCATATATTTGCAGTTTGATTTAAAACCACTTTCACTTTATATTAGTTGCAGGTATTTTCAAAGCTGGCTGCTCATTATAAATGTTTTTTCTAAATTCCACTTTTATTTTAATCAAGTTCATTACTAAACTCAGTATGGTTTAAAGTGCTTTACAGACAAGCACATAAAGACACATACCAAGGACAAGGGGAAAAACAATACAAGCTCAAATAAATGTGTCTGGAGTTTGTTCTTAAAAACAGAGAGGTAGTTAGTTCAGGTGCGAATCTGAAACCAGCAGGAAGGTTGTTCTGTACTGTTGTAGCATAAACAATAAATGATCTGTGGCCAGTTTTCAAATGAACTCTGTGACATCACATGGACACTGCATCATCACTGTCAGTTAAGTTAAACAACCAGTTTGAAAACACTGTGTACACCGCTCATTTTTTGTCACACTTCCCCAGAGATCTCTTTTTTTTCCTGGCGCTCGTGTTGCTATTTTAAAAAGATTTTTGCTGGATAATTATTCATACCGGGAATTCCCATCGAAGCCAGTTCAGCAATAGTGTTCTGTGATACCAGGGGCTTATCCGCCGTCATGCGTTGCAGTCAGAGGCAGTTTTTATCCAATACAAACCTCAGTCAATCTTGTGCTTGACTACACTTTCTATCAGTGATAAACATGAGCTGTTGATACTGGCTCAGATGGGTGAAGATAGAATTTCATTGTAGCCGCGATGTCTCGCTTGTTTGAGTCTAGTTTGACTGCGAGTCATTTAGCACCATATTAGGGAAAATGTATTGTATGTGGACGTGTGTTTGTGAGTGCTCATTTATCTGTTGTACCACAGAGGGAGAGAGAATATTGTTCTTGTTAACTTACAGTATTTCTTAATATTTAAGTGAGATTTTCACAATGTCACACAATATTCAGTTGTAGATTATATTTTTGTCGCTTCTAATCTAATCCCTGCATTCTTTGTGTGTTATTTTCACTGTTTGATATTCACATGCACTTTATTTGTGTGTGTGTGTGTGTGTGTGTCAGGGGGTCTAAGATGGACACAGTGGAGGTGCTGTGTTTCAGGGACAGAACTCTGCAGGGAAGCCGCTCCATTCAGCACAGCTTAATCTTCCAGGTCAAACTACCTGAACTTCCCAACAACTCAGGTAATCTTGTTTCCTTCCCGTGTGTGGTTGTCTTTGTGCATGTGACACTTAAGCTGTTTTCCGACATGAAATCAGGAAAATGTCCGGACATTTACCGTAGTTTTCTCTTCACATATGAAGAACACAGAAGGATATTGTCCAGGTCAGACATGTTCACTACCACAGGAAAATGTCTGGCAGGACATGATGTATAAATTCTGCTGCAGAAAGTGCATGTTTTTGCCACCGGCTTGGCCCTCATCACCAAAAGCTCTTGAATCTCATCGTCTTTCCAAGTTGACATATTTGTTGGCATCAACTATGTGCATGTCGCCTCTTTTTCATCCTGAGATATTTGTATTCTTTTTGTGTTTTTTTTTTCAGTTCTGTGTCTGTCGCATGTTAAACACGTCTTCACGACAATCGCTGTGAATTTTTCCTGACGTTTGCCAGCTACATTCTCACATGGGCTCACTTTGACGTTCTTTTTCTCGACATCTATTTAAACTCTTCCATTTGAATGTGTGTGCACTTGTGTGAATGTGTATTGTGATGATGATATGAATCCTCTGCCTTAGTTCACTCTCCTCTGAGGCGGCCTCCTATTCAAGCCGCGCTGGTCTCTCACAGCTTCTCCATTATTTCTGCGTCTGTTTAAAAAGGGATGGAAGTCATTTAAATGGTAATGGCAGGTTGGGAAAATGAGTAGCCCTGTGATCTGTGAAGGCTTTGTTGAGTTCAGATGAGGTGTCTTCATTTACCTCAGTGTACCCTTCCAGCACATCGAGCCTTTTAAATAAAACCTCAGTCGACGTGATCCTGCAACAAAAATGGATTCTGATTGGTTTAGCATGAATTCATTGGGATTGTTTTGAAAGAGATAAATTTATCCACCTTATCTAAACTTTCCAGTTACATCAAACTAGGTCAGCTATTTCTTGCTACTTAAGTTTACAGAGGCCTGCAACCACAAGGAGGTTATTATAGTGGTATATGTCACAGGTCAAGTTATAAATAAAGGGTCAATTCACCCAATTACATGTGTTATTGATTATCAATGGTTCTCATTTGACTATTTCTTCAAGGCAGAGTAGTTTCACAGTGTTAACAGTGGGTTACCTAAAGTAACAGGGATATTGATTCTGGAATAGGTTTCAAATGTGATTTTTGTGTGAGCACCACAAATTGGATACACTGTCATTGTACTGGAGTGAAGGCAGAAATCAGAGTGACAGACGTGTCTAGACTTGAACTGAATGAGAAAAAAGAGTTTTGTGTAAAGGGTGCGGTGATGCTACCTCTCTCATTGTTCTGTCACCCTGAATGACATCTTTTGCTTACGCTTTCCTGTTAATGTGTTTTTTACCAGCGTGTCCTAAGAGCGTAGGTTGGGAGAAGAACCCTAAGGGTGCCATGGGACCCAGGATGGTGAACCTAAGTGAATGCATGGACCCTAAAAGGTAAAACTCAGGGTGGGACTGGACTTGCCTCTGACTGTTATACAGGATCTGACATCCTGTTATACTATTTAACTACTGAATGGATGTCGAGGGTAATGAAGGTCTTCATATTTATTGATTGACTGTCTCCAGACTTGCAGAGTCCTCAGTGGATCTGAACCTGAAGCTCATGAGATGGAGGCTGGTTCCTTCCCTGGACCTGGAGAAGGTGGTCAGCACAAAGTGTCTTCTCCTGGGAGCTGGGACTCTGGGCTGCAATGTAGCCAGGACTCTGATGGTAAGGTTGGAAAACCAAAGAGATGGACGGACAGAGGGTGGAAAGCAAAGGAGTGTTTGACTGCTTGTGTTGCTCTGTCACAGGATGCACAAATTGTCTATCGTCATGTTTTCTGTGCAAAACCCCCCCACAGTGTCTCAAACCAGTGAGCCAGCTCATCACCGCTTAAATAGACACTTAACACTGAGTGACAATAATTTTCCCCAGACTCTTTAAAACTGAACCAGTGAAGTGTCCGGATTTAAGTAGGTGCTCAACTTGTTGGAATAAAATCAAACAGTTACAGATGCAGCTAAATCATCTTCTGTCACGGCCATCTGGTGGTGAGCTAAAGGTGTAAATAAAAACAGATCATGGCTGAAGGTCAAGATTAAAGCATTAATAAATCTGTAAACATAAGCTTTAGAGCAGACTACAAAAAGCACAGACAGACAGAAAATTACAGGAATTGGCTTCCACGGAGAGCAAAATAGATTAAGAACATCTTGGGAAACCATTCAATCTATCATTTTATAAAAAAATGTAAGTGTTAAGACAGTTAATGGTTGCTTCCAAAGTGCTGCAGCCTGTGACGGCTGATTATCAGTGAACTTCTGCCAACTGTTTCAAGATTCTGACAGATTTTTGTGAGTCAGTAACGTCACAGCTCTTCATTCTTTTCTCTGTAACTTGCTCTGGGGATGGAGAAGCTTCACTGTCTCAAGACTGAAGGAACAGATACCCTCCACCCAAACTGACTTGCAATAAAAAAATCTTATCTCCTCCTTGGCCACCCACAGGCCCTGCATGATTTTCAGTGTACCATGACACTCGCTGTATACTGTAAATAGTTAACGTCTTTCTTTCGTGACTTACATCATATTTTCAAAATACTATACTACTACTACTACAAATTTACTAATGATATAATGGTATTTGTTCTCTCATTCAGTGTGTTCACTGTTAAAGTCTGAACCTGTGCATCAGAACCAGAGCCAAATGGCTGGTGACCTGCAGGTTTTCAATACATCACAAACTGATAGCTATGAAGTCAGTGAATCTCGTTTGTCTTTCACAAAAACTAATCTAGACTTTCACCTTTGCAGCATCTTAAAACCTTGAGAAAAATCTATTATGTTTTTGGTCTTAGAATATAATGTTTTATTATAGTGACGTAAAAAGAACATATAAAGTAAATGTGCTTTTGAAAGAAGTATTACATAATGACTACATTGGAGAGCTGTTCACACATTTCTGCCTGAATTTCTATAATTTCTTTTGTATGCACATCTATGCTTTTTTTATAACCTGTAATTTCCTGGTGTGAGTGCAATTTAGACATTTTGTTCTGTAATTCATAGTTCAGTTAGACGTTGTAATAAGCACCTAGACAGACACATTGATGCATCCCTTATTCCAAACTGAAAGAAATTGCAGAAATTGGCTTCATTTTGAAAATACAAACAAGCCTTTCATTCTCACTGAAATCTGCTCGCAAATTCTGCATTAGCGAAGGTTCAGTACAACAAATAGAGTTATTTCAAAACAACCTTTTTAGAAAATATGAATGTGTTTTTTCCTTTGTTCTCCAGGGATGGGGAGTGAGACACATCACGTTTGTAGACAACGCCAAGATCTCGTACTCTAATCCAGTTCGCCAGCCGCTCTACGAGTTTGAAGACTGTCTCGGAGGAGGGAAGTCCAAAGCCATGGCCGCTGTCGACCGACTCACCAAAATCTTTCCAGGGGTGGTGAGTTCTTCAAGTCAAATCAAATGCTAAAAATGTGGGAAATAATATTTTTATCTCAACCTGTACGTCTTAGTTTCATGTGACATTTTACAGACAAAAGTGGTTCAGCTGCAAATGAAATCATAACATTTGTTTATGCTAGACTTATAATCATATTCCTTTTTGGGTAATTGTGCCTGAGATGCAATGGACAAACCATACAGAAAAATGACTGTGAAACTTGAATGTTAATACTCATGGTTTCGTTTCTTTGTCAATTAATGACAGGGGTTTCTCTATTTAGCTGTATTACTGAATCAGAATGCAGGCAAACACTCACAACAATCAATCAATCAATCAAATTTGATTTGTATAGTCCATTTTCACAAATCACAATTCGTCTCATAGGGGTTAACAAGGTGCGACACCCTCTGTCCTTAACAAGAGTCATCAGGGCTCTGTTTGGGTGTGAAAGAGGTCACCCATCTCTTAATGATAGTGTCATGTGAGGTCAGGATTACCAATGGTAAAAAAGTTAATGTTCAATAGATTTGCATAATCCTGCCAACTAATAGACCGACACAACCTCCTTGCTGGAGGTAATGAGGAAGAGGTTGTAGTGGATTAATGGGTCAAGCACTGCACCTTCATCTTGGACACGACTCCCATGTGAGAGTTGTCATGGATTTTTAGACCTGGTGATTTATTGTCTTCATTGTTTGTCACCTTAAACGTGATGCAATGTTCTGAATATGATTCCTTTTTAATACAGATTTTTTTTTTGTATGTCAGGATCCATTTTAATGCACGTGGGCAGTCCCCTGTCAGGAAAGTGTAGAGCACAGTCTGTGTAATGAAATGTTCACATCCTCTGGGCTTCGACTCAGCTTGAGTTTGACTAAGAGCCGTCTCTCCTCTCCTCCCCAATTTGCCCGTCTCCTCATCTGTTACATCTCACAGTCTGAGTCACTCACAGTCTGACTGCAGAGGTGAGATGTAGTTTTTCCTTCAATGTGGTAAGATTGAAGCCATTTTAAAGTTTCCTACCCCGTTTTCACAACTTGGTAATGAGTTGGTCCTGAAATGATTTACAATGCGTCAGGATTATAGTGTCAGAGACAAGAAGACCTCTCTCCACTCTCTGGTTGAATGGGGAATAAAAGGCAGGAGTGAGGCATTACACTTGATGGATGTGCCTGTGCTGACATGATGTGTCTGGACACTTTGTTTGTGTCTATACCACCTGCAACCATACCTCCCTTTCTATTTTTATCTGTGTGTGTCGGCTTCCCTTTACCTCATGCTTCTTTTTCTACAAACACAGGGGGCATCAGGTGCCAGTGTGAAGCAAAGACAGACTTAAACACTGAGCTGAAAGCACAGATTTGCATGAATTGAATTGTGATCCTTAGAACCAGATGAACTGTCGAAAAGGTCAGCAGCACATTTCGTATTTTGTCTGTGGACAAATAGTGTC
Organism: Hippoglossus hippoglossus; assembly: GCF_009819705.1. Taxonomy (NCBI): domain Eukaryota; kingdom Metazoa; phylum Chordata; class Actinopteri; order Pleuronectiformes; family Pleuronectidae; genus Hippoglossus; species Hippoglossus hippoglossus. Next base: position 10,834,429 of record NC_047155.1, read on the forward strand.
GAGTGACATTTACAGGAAAGTTTGTTGTGTAGGCAGCAACTCGCCAACCTTCTGCTCATCTTTCGGGGAAGGATTCTTCCACAATCAGAATTGTTATGTTATTGTCATTCTCAAGATGACGGTTGAGGATGTTTACTGTGGAATGTGATCATCTCTTTGGCCTGAATTCATCCTGTGAAAGCTTAGCAACACTTACGTCACAGTGCGATGCAAATTCAACTCCCACTCTTGAAATGTGGAGAGCGAAGGCAAAATATCCACTGATGCAGCAAAAGTGGCGTTTCTTCTTATTAAGATCTCAGACCTCAACGCTGCCATTTTCCATCTGTCTCTTGACTGAGAAATGACTCTTGACATTTGGGAGCTCTGCACCCACTGCAGCCACAGTGATAGTCACAGTAATACCGATATGGACAATAAGAGACATTAAGTTATTGAATCCACAATAGATGTAATTTACACTTTTCATTTTACCTTACCGTGTCTTAAAAAAAACATTCTTCTTTCAGTGTGGAATTAGAAGTGTTGATTTAAGATTTCCTTACTCTGCTATAAATCAATTTTACAGGAGAGCCACATCTACACTGTGGTGATGATGTGATTACCCCCCGCTCCTCCCCAGTGCACCAAAATGTTTTTAGCTTCTGGCCTCTAATACAACGCACCACCTAGGTGAAAGGAAAATAAAAGCTTTTTGACTCCGGTGCCACCTACAGGTGATGATGCGTCTGTATCAAAAAGAGAAACATTTCCTCTAAAATGTATAATTTGGATGAGGAGAATTGTTACTACTAATTTAAAGTCTCCCAGTCAAGTTTAAATTATATTCTCATTGAATGTTAAAATTGAGTAATGACGGTTTCATGTTTCATGCAAAGATACTGTTGAATTTGAAAAAGAAAATAACATAATCCACAGAAAAGAAAAGTGAAAATGAAATGGACTTTGAATTTGATTATTCAGCCTCAAAAAGCTATTTACCCATACTTAACAGATCAACTTACAAGCTTTGTCTTTTGTTCCTTCCTTTCTCTCTCGGTCCTATTTCCCCTCCTCTCAGAATTCAGAGGGCTACAATATGAGCATCCCCATGCCCGGTCACCCAGTGAATTTCTCTCCGGCCACTCAGGAACAGGCCCAGAGGGATGTCGAGCAGCTGGAGAAACTCATCTCCGAACACGATGTGGTTTTCTTACTGATGGATACGAGGGAGAGCCGCTGGCTGCCGACAGTGATCGCTGGCAGCAAGAGGAAGGTAGGAGGGGACGTGTTACAGTGTGTACAGTTAACACAACAGTGGGATCACTGGTGGGATTGGGGTTATATGTGGGAGTAATTAAAGCTGCACTTGTCATATTCTCTACATAAACAATGAATCACAGGATGAGATGTGAAAGTGGCTGCGTCTTGTGACAAACGCACATACAGTTGTGTGAATAAACTACTCAGTGTTACTGTATGTTACAGGGTCACCACTCTTGTGTGTATATATATATATATATATATATATATAATTACAACCTAATATGTAGACAATGACTCTTGACCAACTCTTGACAAAACCATCAGCAATATCAGTATTGACCAGTACTCTTGTTCCTGGCCACCAGACAAATATACTGTAATTTCAGTTGTTTATGGTCTCTGCCAACTTCTGGGAGAAATATGTGCTTCTTTATCTGCTAAATGCTCCATTTATATCAGCAGCTAGTCCCTAACTGAACATGTCTGCTGTTTTGGTTTTGAGCAAGGAAACAGAACACTGAACAGTTGCCTGATGGGAGCACTGACAGAGTTATGCCCTTGTTTAATCTTTAAAGATGATGCTGTAATCACACATATACCCAGAAATATGTTTAACCCTAACCCTCTATTCTACGGTAGTACCAGGGTAAATAAAATTAAAACTAGATTGAAACTTTCGACACAGTGTCATTATTCTTGTTTTACTTTAAACTGGAACTTCAAATTTTGAGCCCATCTTCCAGGAAATTGAAATTTTCTGTGTATCTCTTGGAATTGTGTTAGTGGCCAGGCAATGTTGCAGTTACCGAACATTGTGTCAGGAACTTGTAATACCTCCAGTAGTGTCACTGATGCAGCTCTTGGATCACTACATGCCGCTAAGTGTTTTCAGGGCTGCTGATTAGGTTTCCTTCATGGCCTGCTCCGATGAACATTTGTGCCGTGGGGCTGTTTCAGACACAAATTGGCTCTACGATTTATTTCCTTTGCTTATGTTTTCAACATTCTAAAGAGCCTATTAAGGTTTTTTGTCACCGCTTCCTCAAAATGATTCAACACAGTGCTCCCTTATTGTTTGTGGAGAAGAAGCCATTTAGGTAATTTGATTTGGTTGAAATGTGCTGTGTGTGCTTTGGACAAATGGAAAACATCTTTATTTAGGCCAAAGCTATTTGAGATCTTGTATTGCCACTGTTTGTACATATCTTTAATAACCGATTTACCATTATTGTTATTATGTTATTCCAGCTGGTGATGAATGCTGCTTTAGGCTTCGACACATTTGTGGTGATGCGCCATGGGCTGAAGAAACCCCCCGTCAGTCAGAATGTTTCTGCAGGCGCCGACTCTTCCCCTTCCTGTTCTTCTGCCTCCTCTTCATCCTCAACTCCAGCCGGCTCTGCGCCCTCCGTCCCAGCATCCTCTCTGTTCTCCAACATCCCGGGACACAAGCTGGGCTGCTACTTCTGCAACGATGTCGTGGCACCGGGAGATGTGAGAAAAACACACAGATGTCAAGCTAACACTGAGCTCATTCACCTACTTAAAAACATGTGAAAACATAGGAATGAACACCAGGAGAATTCTTTTAGATATCTTCTTCATCCTAAATTCAACTTAACTTTATATAAATTGATCAAATACCTACTTGCTGCCTTATAGGCTGTTTTTGTTTATTGTTTTAGTTTTCAGAAACTGATTTGACTCACCCACTTGCACAGCACCACACAGACAGAGTCAGCATCTAGTTGAACATAGTCGAGCAATGAGCATCCATCAGGCTAAAGAGACAAACATGTTCAGACCAAAAAACCAAGCCAAAGTGTAGGTTGGTTTTGTATACGGTAATCATATGTCTATGTCTTAATCAAAACTGCTGCCATAAGGTAATAATACATTGTTGATGGTTAAGTGGTGATGCCTGCCAAAACATTACACTTGTGAGAATCACATTTTCTTGCCATCCACATTCTTCCTTTGTTTGTTATTTGTACCCCGACACTCTTTTCGTTCTCTTTTTGTTCTTTTTCTTCCTCTTGACATTCTGATATGAGTAATTTATGAAAGCTGCTCAACAGCTATTGAAGTCCGTCGCTGGAAACTATTCAGCTCTGACTTGTGCTGTAAATGTCATGTGGCTCCAGCCCGCTGTCACACATTAGAGAAATATTAACATTTGAATTGGAGGCACAGCTTCTCTGTAAATTCAAAATGTTCTAAATTCTAAAATGGACATTTATTTTTATAATGTCAATGATACAAGTGTTTTTTGTTTTGCTCTTTTTTCACTGAGTGTTGTTTGTTGATTAAAGCAAAATGACATCATTTGTCTTTGATCAGCAGTTGCATTTATTTTAGTTTTACCAGCCGTTTATGTTGTTGTCATTGTTTTTATTTTGTTTGTTTTTCTCTTACAAACAGTCGACCAGGGATCGGACTCTGGATCAGCAGTGCACAGTCAGTAGACCAGGTCTGGCCATGATTGCTGGAGCCCTGGCTGTTGAGATGATGGTGTCCATTCTGCAGCATAGTGAAGGGTAAGGCAGCTTAGACCTATAACTAGGAATAATAGTTGTAGCGGTTCTGGTCCGGCCATACATGCATTGTACGGCGAAGGGAAGGTAAGAAAGGAAAATGAAGCCTGTTGTTTCAAATAAGAGAAAGATATTCTCAAATCTAAGAAACAACAGTTTACATACCCAAATGCACATATTCAGTTTTATGGTAACATTGAAACATGAACAGTCAGTTATGGTGAACCTCAGTCTGGTTTATACTGTTGCTGCATGGAGCTACTCTCCTACACTGATGTTTACCTGTGCAGCAAATCCACTTTGCCACTTGTGTATCTTGCCTTTGATTCTCCTGTTGCAGCCTGAGGTGTACTTTCCTCAGGAACCCCTGGTTCCTCAGTCCCGGTGTAAAACTTGAGAAAATTGTGTCTATGCGGTTGTGGCTTCTAAACTTTCAGTAAGCTTCATGCTGCAGACAGCAGAGGTCTTACTGCACCGCAGGCTGTATTTGTCCCAATATGGTTTTCACCCAGTTACATACATTTTACTTGCTACTTACTGTAAGATCTTTGTCGTCATTTCTAGTCTTTCTCTTACAATTCACCTTCAAAAGCTGTAAATACGGCAACACACTCCACTCCGATGTTCACTCGGCAACCTGTATTAGCTCAATGTTTCTGACTTTTAAAAGCCTTTTTTTGCCAATGAAGTGTGTTCGTGTGTATGTCTTTGTGGAAATGTAATTGTGTTTGCCTGTTATGGTGAAAGTCGTGTTAAAGCGTCTGCTTGCTCAGGCTGATTTTTCCTCAGTGTTTTGATATTATAAGCCCTCTCAGAGCTCTTCTGCCTATCCTGGATAAAAAGCTTAAAAAGCAAAAGAGAACAGGAGAGTTTCTATGTACTGTACTTTCTGTGCCTCTGTCATTGTGCAGCTCCTTCCTTTGCAACCGGATCTCCTAGTTTTTCACTTTCAAAGCTGTCGTCCATTACTTTATCCGTTTTTAAGGACCTTACTGTGGCTTTCTTTTATACCTTTACTTTCTAACCAATCACAGGCTTTAGAAAATTGTCACACAGGGAATTTATTCTGTGGCAGCTTGATAGACATTTCTTACTTTGCAAACCCATTCCTAGCTCAGTGTGAGACGTGGCATTACAGTTATTAATAAACATAAAGAGTCAAATCTTTTAATTTGGCAAGATTGAGGGAGCTAGACCACTTACGTCTCTGCATTTTTTTTTGGTACAGTGCTTTTGTTGTTAAAGAACATTTGCTGCGCTTTGTTCTGTCTTTTGTCCAAATAAAAAGTTCTGGTTACATTCACGTACAAAAAGGAATTTAAATGAAAACAGAAAAATTGTCTGTCTTTCTCCTTCAGCGGCTACGCAGTGGCCAGTAGCAGTGACGACCGAATGAATGAACCTCCCACATCTCTGGGTCTAGTGCCACATCAGGTCAGACACACACGAACAATGAAACTCACTTGAACGCATCCATATGTTTTATACTAAGAATACTGTGTAACTGCTGTTTGACTATTGACCTCCATTATATGCCTGTGCTGTTACCCCACATCTATCCATGGTTATAAGTCTAAAATGCTAAAACAGTTGCTTTCATTAGCCCCTTTTACACAGCCTTTTCAGAGGTGGTAGTGTGTAACAGGAAGAGCCAGCAAAGCCTCGCTGTTATAAGTCACTCCTTTGATGCCATGATTTCTAAAATCTCACACCATTTGAGCTCAGTATAAATAAGCAAAGGCGACATAACAAGAGATCTTCTTGACGACAGTACAGCAGCAGGATCTCTGGATAAAAAAGGCTTTTTTCTTTGCATAAACTTCCCACTGGTGGTTGCTATAGAAATAGAAGCAGTTTTCTCAAGGGAGAACAAAGAGCTCTATACTTGTGCGTGTTTGTGTCTATATGAGGTCCAGATATTACTCATGACGTAGTGGCTTAAATCTGTGCATAGTCACAATATGGGGACTTGGCTCCCTCAATAGCAAATGCCCATAATGTAAATAATTAAATTTCAAGGTTTAGACTGTCAATATTACAATTGTTTGTACATTATTAGATTAAGCACATTGTGTTTGTCTCTTACCGGGTAACTTTTTTTTTTTCTTCTATTTTTACTCTCCAAAATAAACACGGCCAAGGATAAAGCCCTGTGGCTTCCTACAACCATTTTGAAGTAGATTTGAAGTATTCTGTTGTGGAGAAGATGATTAATTCAACCTGAAAGGTCTAAATTAAACCAGAATTAGCTGTTTGCTGTGGTTTATTCAGCTCTATAGTGAGGACAATCCATGGCTCAATATATAATCATAAACATAATCAGTGAAATGGTTGCAGTACTACTCACAGGAGAGTGTACTTGTGTGCATTTTTTTGTGTGTCCTTGTGTAACTATTGTGTTTATGTCCATTTTTCAAGACAACCTTTTACTCATTTAATTTATAAACTCTGTGTCAGAGGCTTTCCCACTGATTCATTAGTTGTTATTAATTTAACAGTCTAATGCAATATGTGTACATATTTAGTATGAGGTCAGAGATGTGCCTCTTATGTTCCCATGATTGCCAAGGACCCAAAACACAGACAAAAAAAATGCATAACTGAAATAATGATCACATTCTCTGCACTTGGATGGTCAGCGAATAAAGGAAGACCACATCCAACCAAACTGTGCCCTCATGCTTACTGATCGCTGTCATGTACTTATCTCACCACCTTAATTTGCATCATCAGTATTCATCACCCTGGGAATCTGCATTCCTTGCCATTTGCTCAGCACCTCTGCTCCTCATCGTATTTCAGCCAAAATATTTCGGAGAACAATGACATGCAAATAGATGCAGTGTGCGAAGGAAAGGGGATGAGAGAATGATGACTAGAGAGAAATGCAGAGTAAATAATATGCATGAGAGGGTGAATATGTGTTGAGTGTTTTTGTATATTCTGCCAACAACCGCCTCATATCACATCTCACTGCAGCTCAGTGGCTGGAAGCTGCAGCCTGTGTTTTCTGTGGTGCCACAGTGACAACTTGTGGTGACTTATAGAAACTGCATCATGTTTTATTTTGTCATTGAACTGTACATATAAGTTGAGTTAAACTTTTGTTTTGGCACGTGAAAAACATTGGCCCACTGTGGGCCAATCCCGGCCGACAGTGGGTGAGAGGCGGGGTAAACCCTTAATAGGTCGTCATCGTATCCCAGGGCGAACATATACAGAGACAAACAACCATTCACACTCACATGCAGAGTCTCCAATTATCCTTACCCCAGCCTGTATGTTTTTGGACTGTGGGAGGAAGCTGGAGTACCCAGAGAAAACCCACACATACACGGGGAGAACATGCAAACTCAGGCTGAACCAGGACCAAAAACCAGGAGCCAAACCAGGAACCTCTTACTGTGAGGCGACAGTGCTACCCAATACATCCTGGTGCCTCCCCATAATTTACATGATCTTATCTACAACATCCAGTGATGTAAATAAAAGCAGCACAGTCTTTTATTTCCTTGTATTAATGATAAAGTGTAAAAAAGGAGAACTACGTCTGATTTGTCTGAGAAATTACAGTGAGACAAGCACAGAAGCTGGAGACGCAATATGTTTTGTTTTTTTCACATACCTGGAGCCCTTTACTACTCAAGAGACTCTCCATGAAGAAGGTGCAGTTTTATGTGGGGCCACTCGTCCATTCAGGTTCATCGCACTTGCCCACGCTCTCCCACTTGTCTGAGTTACTTGCCCCTTCATTTTTTCATTTATTAACTGGACACGTTTGCTGTTGCAGTTTTCTTATCATATGCATTTTATATCCGTACGATCTCTTCAATTCCTCCGTCCACCTTTTTCATTCCACTGTTTGTCCTAGAATATTTTTAATTGAACTGGTCGTCACACAGATGGGAAAATGTTTAAGATGAGAACAAAAAAATGAAAAAAAGGAGCATAATGAAACAAGCTGTTGTGCAGGTGTTGTAAATTAATATGTTTTGCAAGATGATGCATTATCAGTTACACAGTTTGAGATTTAACGTAATGCAACAGAATAATTAAATAATTCACACCTGGGTGAAAGAAATGTTGCGTAGTTTGCACCAAAAAGCTTTTAATTACCCTTCCTGTTGTGCTTTGTGTGGTGATTGGTTATAAATGATTGATACATTTGTCAGTTTCACCACCAGATAATTATAGTCAGGAAATAACTTCATCTTCTGGTCGACGTGCGTCACCAGAAAACATAATGGGTGAAGCTTTTATTAACCGGAGGATGTGGGGATTTGAGAGGAGGGAAATAAAATGGAATATACTGGTGATGATGAGTGGTGTTTTATCACGTGTTGCAAAAGAGGTTTGTGTGGAATGGGCTCTTTGGTCCAAAATTGAAGTAATTAGCCATAATTACTGAAGCCTTAAATAGGAGGGAAGGCTTTCAGTAGTGAGAGATGTGATGATAATGTATCACAGAAAAAAGTTTGCAAGTCGCTCTCTGGCACTAGAGGGTGCACTCTGCATGATTTTGAAATGTGAAATACAGAGAAACTCAAAACTGCTCCCTGATTTTTAAATATGTGACTGGATGTTTAGTACCATTCCCCTAAATTATATTTACATTTAGTTTTGTTTCTGTGCCAAAAATACTTTCCCTCACAAATTAGAACTCTTTCTTCTGATTGTTGGCAAGACTTTTTTGTCTTCACGTGATATTAAATGTTCTATGTTTTTTATTTAACATGATTGTGGTTTTGACATGTGTAATTGTTGAGTGTTTCTGCTCCTCTGTCTCATGTCAGTTTTGACGTGTTGATTTCTCCTCCACAGATCCGAGGTTTTCTTGCAAGGTTCGACAACGTCCTGCCTGCCAGCCTGGCCTTCGACAAATGCACCGCCTGTTCACCTACTGTAAGTGGCACGAATAGTAACACAATCATTTACATTGCGTGTTTTCAAATCCATTTTATCAACAAGACAGTGTTTGGAAGGTAAACTTCTATATTAGCATAGTTCTTTTTTACTTTATTAGATTAGATTCTGTTACTGTGAAACACAAAAACACAAATTGTAGCCTTAGCAGAAATGGGGAGATTCCCGTTTCCACATTGTGAGGTTAGTGGAGCTGTGTTGAAATGTTGTTCCTTGAGGAATACTACACACACACACACACACACACACACACACACACACACACACACACAGAAGTTGGAAAAACCATATGGTAACAATCAAGCAGCAGTTGCTCATTGATGTCAGTGACTGTCGTATGAGTGAAATTAGCCCCCACTGCTTCAGTGTGTGTGTGTGTGTGTGTGTGTGTGTGTGTGTGTGTGTGTGTGTGTGTGTGTGTGTGTGTGTGTGTGTGTGTGTGTGTGTGTGTGTGTGTGTGTGTGTGTGAACATGTACATAAAGATAGGTTTTTGAAGGGTCTATGTTTCCATAATTAGCCAAGTGGGGTGAGAGAAATTTTACCTCATTGTCATTGATGTCCACAGCACAAATGGCCAATCAGGACCCCAGGTGGCCCTGCGGTTAGCGGTGTCCAGCATTGTGAATGGTTGGTCTACATACGTATATGAGCAGGGTGGAGGAAGATAAATCCACAACTTAGAAAGGGAGAAAGTTGAAAAAAGGCCGATACTGTGGGGGTGTAAAGAGTGGAAGTTCAGGGCTGAAGAAAGGGTGTTGTGATGAGTGGAGGGCTGGTTCACTCTCTCTTTCTGCCCTGCTCTCAATGCAGTCTTTGTGTCTATAAAGAGGTCATAAAGCCCCAGATCTATCACTTTCATGTGAACACAGAGCAAGAAACCAAGAGGCAGATGGGGGGAGGGAGCTGGCCGACTTGTCCTCTTAAAGTTTGAAGTTTTCTCCACCTACGCTGCTTGTGAAGAAAAAAAGTTTGACGTTCCAGCCCATCTTGAGGTGTCATGTTTCTGCCCGTGTGACTGATGAGATTATTCGCTCGGCACAGAGGGTTCATATGGTTTGATAGGGACAGGGTGAAGCCTGTGTAGTCAAGAACAATGAACAACATGATTCAGGAAAGACGATCCTTAGCTGAGGCAGGGATAAAGGTTATATGGTGAAATCGGTGAATGTGTTTTGATTCAGTTAATTCCGCCCACACATCTTTTTCCCCTTCACTCTGTTTTGCATTTGCTTATCTGTCCGTGTCTTTCTTCTTTTCTATGAGCCGTCTCCTATTTCACTTCTCCCTCTTTCCCTCCATCCCTCAGCTCTGTCTTACCGTCTCTCCCTTCCTGTTCTCCCTCCTACATATCTCTTCTCCTCCCTTTGTATGTCCCTCTGTCCATCTATCAGTCCATCCACTGTAATGTGTGAGTGCCTGTCTTTGTCTTGTGTGTATGTGTGTGCGTGTGCGTGTCTGTCTGTGTGTACTCCTGCTGCAGTCAGCTGTGTGCTGCCAGGTCACTATGGAAACAAAACAATTCAGCCCCTGTCTGGGCTGGAACAGTTCCTGTAGAGTTGGGGCTTTTCACTCCGCTTGTGTGTGTGTGTGTGTGTGCGTGTGCGTGCATGCGTGTGTGTGTGCGTGCATGCGTGTGTGTGTGCGCGCGCGTGTGTGTGTGTATGTGTGTTTCCTAACTCTTTCTGGGGCTACACGCCAGAGAGTAAATCACAGCTGACGTGGCTTCGTATAAAACCATGCCAGACACCTCTTACTACAACTACTTGTAACACTACAAATATGCTACCACTATTTATAGCAAGAATAGGATTATATATGTTGTGTGAAGACACTGAACTGGTCACTAATGCTGCTTACAGTGTTGTTCTATTAAACCATTTGAACAAAGTAGAAGATTAAAATCAGATTCTGGAGTACAGGTAACTTTTTGATGTATTTTGTGGACGTACACATCATTTATCACCTTTCTAGGGAACTTATAATAATATGTGATTGTTACAGGATTTGTATCATTACACTGAGCCACAGGAGATTAAGTTGAAATTATATTTGGTCTAGTGATCAGAAAAGATTAAGAACAAAATGCTTGTAGTTTATCAAATGGGAGCTTCTGCTACTTTTCTCTCTGTTCTAAAATTTCTTTGAGTTACAGATTGTTATTCAGGTCAAGCCTTTTTAAAGAGCTCACCTCAGGCTGTGGGAATAATCGTTATCAGTAATGCCTTTGACTTTGAAACCAGCAGTTAATTTCACATTTTAGAATAAAACCGTTTCTTTTTCTTTTCCTGTAAATGACACATTCTTATGAGTTTTCCTTCCTGTGCAGTGAGCTGTTCCTCTGAAATTCCAAAAGACTGTTGAGGTTAATCAATGAATCAGACTTGGTGTGTTGTTAAATGCAAGTGTCTAACCTGGTGCGACGACCACACATATTAATAGAGGAAGTCAAAGCCACTGAGTCACCAGGAACTGTTTACTCACCCTATGCAGTATACAATAAACTTCACATCATGGCAAAACCACAAACTTTTACCTTTTAAGCATTTTATTCATAGTTGTGTACGAGTCAAGAAACATTCACTTCTGTTAAACATTACCTGTGTTTTGAAATCCATCCTTGAGACCACCAGCAGTAACACTACATCTATTACTATTGTTTGTATATTTATAGCTGAAGTTAAAGCCCCTGTTAGCCACCAGGACCACCCCGTGTATGTTTAATATGTTGAAGCTATGCTACACTCAACCACAGCCTGTGGTGAGGGACACTGTCAGTTAATATCTTCAGTATGGATCCACAAACGACTTCAAAAAGAAAACATTGCCACTGTGAAATCAAGTGAGAGGGGAGACATTTATGTGGCTTCTTTAGGAAGGAAGCTACAGATGTGTAAAATCCAGATGTTGCAACTCTGTATCAAGGCTGTTGCAGTAAACTGGTATCAACGATAATCATGGTATTTAAAAATGGCCTTCAGAGAGCACATACCTCCCCCAAGGCCCAGCAGTCCCCTTATGGAACCACATTTAAATCCACTAGATCCAGATTTTTATTTGGATCTTCACAAAATCGCACAGACTCACAAAAATCAATCCTACCTGGGTCCGCCCCCTGATCCTGATCCGCACCATGATTTATTTGGGTCACGCTTCAACCCTCCACAAAATTTCATGGAAATTGTTTTTGTAATTTTTTTCTTAGTCCTGCTTACATACAAAAACAGATGAAAACACAAACTCCTTGGCAGAGGAAAGTATTGATATCATACTAATGATAATATTGTTAGATTCTCCACACTTCAGCTGGGCTCAAAATGATTATAAAAATTTCGTGGCATCGTTAACCAGCATGACAGTGACACGGCGGTGACTCCCCATCTGTCTCTCCATTCTCCTATTTATATTCCTTTAGTCTTTTTCGGGTCCACCAATCAAAAGAATCAAAATAGTTTTCCATAAAAGTATTTTAAGTTGTGAATATTGAACACTGTACCTATTTCAACATGAGACGTATTTGTTCTTTGGGTATGTTTTTAAAATAAATATATTTTGCAGCCTATAAATCTCATCCCAGGTGGGTTTTGTGAAAACAGCGAGTGCACCTATAGCGAAAAGCTGATGACAAACCTCTGCCTGTCGTAGCACGCACAGTTTTTGGCTTCGTCAGTCGTTCTCTCTTGAAGCAGGTGTTTGCCCTTTTGCAACGATCGTAAATAACGTATTATCTGGAGTGTAACTAATCTGCCAGAAAAGAGACAAAACACGCATTAAACACCGTTCAAGATGATTTGCTTGATAGCTTTATTATTTTAATTGAATTTTCTTTACAGACAACATAATCATTTGCTTGTTGTTTTTTAATTCTGATAAAGTGTGTTTGATTGCTGTCTGTCACCAGAATGTGATCACTGCTGAAAACCATTAGCACGTGCTAAACACTGCGAAGTTCATCAGCTAACATCAGAGAAAAGTTTGAATGAACCAGCTGTTAGATGCTTCTCTCCTCTGGTGTAAGCGTTCCCGACCATTTGAAGAAAATTCAGTGTAAACTCTAAAAGGAAGTGAAAGTATCATCAAACACATGTTTTTTTTAACTTTTGTTGTCGGTAAACTTTTTCTGTCATTGGTCACAACCACATCTGCTCTGAATTGCCCACAGTTTTCAATGTTCCTCATGGTCTTGTATGTCTTCTATTGAAATGGACATGGGTGAATGGTTTAAGTGTGTTTTGTGTGTCTGTGTGCATTGCTTGGACTGACTTTATTAATGTTATCACAAGATCATCACAGTTATCAGGTTTCTGTGCCATGAGCAGCTATATTCCAACAGAGTGGGTTCTGGCTGTTGGCGTCTCATGTAACAGATCCCGTAGAATCAAAGAAATAAAAGTGAGGGAAGGAAAGAAAAGAAAGGTTGAAAAGATGAACAAGGGACACGTCAGTGTGTATTGTGTGCGGTGTGTCTGGCTCCGAGACTAGACGCCAGGTCAGTCTGCGAACACACACGCGCGAGCAGTAGTGCACACAGTGTGTGTGTTGATGTCTCAGGCAGAGGTAACCCTACACCTGCAGAGGAGTTTCTGTGGGCGTCCATGATGGGCTCGGCCAAGCTTAGGAAGGTAGTCAAGAGGGCAGAGGATGTGTGTGCGTCTTAGTGTGTTGTGCAAAGAAGATGTGTGAATTTTGAAATGGTAGCAGATCAAAGTAAACCTGCATCATGATCACAGGGGTGTTGAGGTGCGTTGCTGCCGAGGCCCAGAGCGACGAAAGTGCATTTTTATTTGAGTCTGTTAGATTATTGTTATTATTATTATAATTATTATTATCTGCTTTTGAGATAAAGTTCAACTTCTGAGATGAAACATTTTATTCTTTTGACCTGGTTTTGAGTTTCTACTTTCTACAGCTGAACAAATGTAAAGGCATTTGAAAGGGGCATCATCTCTCTTGCCACCATTTTTGCATTTCCTTTACCAAATTATTTGAAAATTTCTTTAGGGAAATTATATCTATATTTCAGGCATCATGCTTTTACTATTCAAACTTACTGTCGTGGGAATTTATAGTTTGGTGATACAGCAACACGTACAAAGGACCCACAAAAGTAATGAACTATTGTAAAAAGTATAAGTGTAAAACCAGGCTCCACAGTATGATAGTAAAAGTATAGATGGTAATATAGATATTAATCTAATATAGTAATAAAGAGGGTAGCCTATATTTAGGAGTCAGAATGGGTTTTGTTGTTATCCTTTGCAAAATACATTAAATTTCATGTTAAATAACCTATTGTTGTTCTTTGTTCATGTTTCCTTTTTCGTCTAGGTCCTGGATCACTATGAGAGGGAAGGTTTTAACTTCCTGTCCAAGGTTTTTAATTCTTCCCACTCTTTCCTGGAAGACCTGACAGGGCTGACATTGTTGCACCAGGAGACGCAGGCAGCCGAGGTAAATTCCTCCCTCATGTACACCTGCGCTAACAAGTATCAACATGCACATGAAACCTGCTGCACAGTGTCAGCACATACATGGATGAAAACACAATGTCACAGTCAGCGCGCACACAAAACATCACTGTTTAGTGGAGAGTCAGTGTATGTTTGTATTTTGTGTAGTGTGTGTGTATTTATCTCAACCCAGTTTTATAAGATAAAATCACTTATATTATTTGGTCTTTTTTTCATTTTCTGGGTAAAGAGAAACTCTGTAATCAGGCAACAATGACGTCTGATCGGGAGTCTGTGCTTGAGGTAATGCAGGACCTCAGAGTAGTTTGCCCACTTCCTGGAGAGTCAAGAGAAAGGGTTTGACATGTTTAAATTCAGGTCGCCAGATTGTCTGCACCTGCAACCAAAAGACCTACAGCTGGAGTTCAAGTAAGCCATGGAGAAGTATATATTATATTTGTCATAGTAGCTGTACCGTAGGATGTGGTAAGGTATTATACAGTTGTAGATGTATATCGTAAAAGTATAAACAAATACCACGTATAAGGTGCCCCCTGCTAATATTTGAATATTAAAAACTATTTTAATGACAAATAATCACCTGAACAATTTACACAGCTCGTTCTCTGTCTGTTGTCAATCTCATCTTCTTCTGCCCTGAGCTAGCACCCACAACAATAGTGTTCTTGCTCTCCTTCTCTCTCTCTCTCTCTTCATCAGCTACAGCTTTCCCTCCCTGCCCCTAGTCTCGAAATGTGAAGCATCAAAACTAAAAGCACCTTCTCCATGTTTAGTTTCGCCAAGGTCCTGCCTTGTCACCAATTTTGTGGTTTTCAAGGAGAAAATCTTTAAGCGCTGCTTATCAGTAGGGATTGTCTGTGGTTTTATGATCTAAGGATTTCATCTCTGCTTTTTGCTGACGATGTAGTTCTATAAGCTCCATAGGTCTGTGACCTCTTGGGCACACTGGGGAAGCTGTTTACAACGAAGTGTGAGGCCATTGTACTCTAAGAAATTGGGTAGATTACTCTCATATTCAAGTTGTTTTCAAGTATCTTGGGGTCTTGTTCACAAGTGAGGGTAGGATGGAGCACATACTGGATTTCCAAATGAAAATAGCTGAGTGGAAAAGCTGTAAATATAAAAAAACCACTAGAAATACTGAAAACAGGTTTGCTTGGCTGAGGTGGAAAGGTAGGTCAAGTAAAAGACAACAAAACAAAGTGCAACGAAAACAGACTTAACAGGTAACTTTCAACATAAGAGGCACGTGACCTAAAGGGAATTTGAGCCACCAGTTGTTAATCTTGAGGAACCGACTCCTAAAAATGTCTAGTAGCTGTAGATGGAAACATGCATTAATTCATATCTTCATTTCTCAAAGTGTGGTTTAAAGTTGTGCTACTCTAGGGTGGAAACCCTTGTGGCAGCTGGCATTACTCAACATTTTCAGTTTGGCCATTTGGAAGGAATATTAACACGTTTGATTTTGGACGTGATTGGACACCACATCTTCCAAACTAGTTCTGACAGTGCACAAACCAGCCCTGTGACTGCTGGAACCGTGACTTGTAGCGGAAGGGGGCAAAAATGGCCAGATATACCTTACCATGGTCCTGCAGGAGCTGAGTAAGATTTATGACCTTGTGAAATCCATAAAAAAATTCCTTATATGGTTTAAAGTCAACTTTGTTCGCCTCTGGAAACTATGGTTTCTCTCAAAGTATTTCATTACCAGGAGTTTTCTAATTATATGTTTAACGGGAGATACACTGTTTTAAATCAAAGGGAGGGACATTTTCTGCTGTAACCCTCTGATTATTGTGTTGCCATAGCACCTCACAATTGTTTTCTGTGGAACAAGTGGCACAAATTTCCAATAAACATCCAATATAGTGGTGGAATATGGGTGGTTTTCCTCAAGACTCCCCTCTGACATGAGGCAGAGGGAGTGGAGGGAGAAACAGAAAATGTGTGTGTGTGTGTGTGTGTGTGTGTGTGTGTGTGTGTGTGTGTGTGTGTGTGTGTGGTGGGGTGGTGGGGGTTGGGTCTGGTCCTGTCGAGCTGTGGGAAAATCCCACGTACTTTCTCCCCAAATGCTACTCATAACACACAGATGGAGGAGGGGAAAAGTGAAAGGCATGGAACCAAGAGGCATATGAGGAGGGGAAAGGATTGCAGATAAGAGAAACAGACAAGAAGAAAGAAGGGGGGATAAGAAAAAGCCAGTGAAGATAAAAAAATAATTCAGCTTTTTTATGTTTTCCCTCCATCTTCTCTTCTTCTATCTTTCTCCCTCAATAAGGCCTGCTTCATTTCCTCTTAGTCCCATTGCGTCCTGCTATCAGTCCCATCTCGTTCCAAATCATTCAATCCTTCGCTCACAATCGTTCCTTCCCCTGATAGATACAGTAGATATGTTTAGTCCACAAGCAATTCGTAGAGGCGTTGCCAAGGAGTACCCTGAAGTCCAACGTGTATATGATGATAGCACAGTTCCATGGGGCGTCCCAATATACTCACTCTATGTTCAGACATACAGCTCTCTAGCCTCACAAACTACGGTCTGCCAGTCAGGTATAACTCATGATCACATCCTGCACATCCTCCTGTTTATCCTAAGCAGTCTGGGCTTAGTAGGGTTGAAGAATACCATTCTGTTGGGTCTGTCGAGCATGTTCATTATTGGGCCATCCATAATCAAACTGCAGGTTGATAGTGTGCTATAGGACCAAACCTCTCTATGACCTTTGTATCACCACAATGCTTTCCCTGGCACAGGAACTGTCTTGACATGTAGACTCAAAGGTGCTGGGGTACTCCACATAGCTGGCCTGAACAAATCTTTAGCATGCAGGGACTGATGCCATCCAATTACTCAGGCAGCCTTGCCCTGATGAAGTCTCTTCTGCTCTCTCTTCACCTGAAGGCGAAATCCAGCCTAGGGATTGCAGGATGTAGGAGGCTCTGCAGTGGGTATTCTTGGGGGGGGATGTGAATGAGCAGAGTATGTCGCGGGTGTTAATGGGGGGGTGTCCACCCCCACTCCCTCCGATGAAATGTGTTAAAGAGTCTGACGTTGGTCCCTTTCTCCTCAATCAGAAGATGGAGAGATTGTTTTGATTGCTCAGCCCACTAGCGCCAGAAGTCTTAGCGCCTGTTTCCTGTACACAGATTAGCTATTCTGAAAACTACTGCTCTTGGAGGACGTCCCTTCAAATTTTTTTTTCTCTCCCTATTCCAGGAAGGGACAGAAGTTATTCCCTTCGCTTGTGAAAGCATATTATTACTTATTTCATGGGATCCCACTAGAAACAGGCTTGTGGCTTTTTGTGGGTCTTGACCCATATTTTAAGAAGAACCGTCCTGAAATAATGATAATTCTCAATGTAAAAATTAGAGGTTTAAGGAGCCCTTGTTGGATACCTTTTTATGTGTAATTATTGGACTTGTACACAGCTATGAGTCATCATTGGATGATGGATATCCCTTTCAGGGGATCTTTTAACGACTCATTGCTTTGAGAAAGTTTCTTCTTCTTCTTATGCCTTAGCATTCCCTGAGGAAAATAGGCCGTCAACGAACACCCTCCATCCTCTCCGGTCTTGTACCCTAACCCTAACTCTTTGAGGAGGTTAGAGTTTACTTAAATTGTATAACGAGACGTTAGACTTTCTGTCTGTGATTAGAAACGCTGCAGCATTGGTACTGAATTACAAAATGTTCAGGATTACGTTTTGTATTCAGCAGTTTCTGGTGTCCTTTTTGGGTTTCTGTCTTTATTTTTATCATAAGTTGTTATTTTTACAAAGTTCCTTTCTTTTGCATGGTGCTGAATTTGTCACAGGCCATGTGTGTCCGTGTATGTTTTTGCTCGTGCAAGTTTGTGTAACCATTCTAAACTATAATCTACGTCACCAGATAGCAGTACTATGTACTTAAAGCCTATTTTGGGCAAGTTTGTAACCTGAGAACTACTTTTTATGCGGTCACCACAGGGTTTTTGGGGGAGTTCAAGTTCGGTAAAAGTTTAGACTCTGTGTGTGCATGTGTGTTTGTGTGCAAGCGTCTGGGTGTGCGTGTGTGCACACGCAAGAATCATGGTGAATGGCTTCTTTGTGTGTTTTTTGAACTTTGTTGAACATTTGTTTTAGTTTAGTACACAGTATCTGCAGCCTCATGAGGCTATTTTTTGGCAGTTCTTGAATATTTATGGAATTATCTGTTCTTGAATTTTTCCTCTACAATTTGGTATAGCCAGTTTCCCTTGTGCACTTGTTACTGCTCAACTATTTGTGTGAAGAAAGTTTAGGTTCTCATTATACTTAATATGAAGCATTTGTCAGTTTGTGTAACAGTGCCTGAGATCTCCTTACCAACTGGACCAATCTTTCTAACTTTCTGACAAACACAAATGCAAACTTCATGCATTAACCAGCCAGTGTGGCTAAGGTATGAAAGTGGGAAGGGTTTGAACATCTATCTCTCTTGGCCTATCTGTCTGTGTCTTCTACATGTATGACACCTCTTTTTCACCCAGAGATATTTGTTTTTCTACCATCCTAGGCTGGGAGGTGAATAAGTTTAACCCATGACGTCTAAAGAAGGTGTTAAAAATTGTAAATTAAGTCACGTTTCAATTCATAATCATTCTGCTTAACATTTTAACATTTTGAACCAGGTAACTGTGTCGTACAGTGTAGATGCATGTTAGCATGTCAGAACAGGGCATTGGCCTTCCTGTTACCTCATCTGTAGAGGGCTGGGTTGGACAAATCAACGTACGCACGCACACACACACAGAGCCTGAAAGGAAATGAGTGTCTGTACAGGATGCTGTACCTCTCCTCTGACGCCCACCCACTGTCTTTGGCTTGGCAGATTACGTTAAGACTATATAAAAATTGTATGTATTCATTCACGATGGCATGCATGCAGGGATCAGGCTAATCCATTTTATGTAAGAAGACACAGAACAAACTATTTGGACTCTCTACCCACATCTAATGTGATCCCTATTGCTTTAGCAGTCTAGTCATGTGTAGTATGGAATTATACATTGTAAAATGATACATTATATCCTGTAACATATCATTTTCTAATTACCTTAAGGTAAGATTTATTTGTGGTTCTGTAGTTTCTCACATTAAATGATTAACTTAATCATTGTTAGACCCAAATTCTTTTAGTGAGAAAGATTAAGTTGTTAAAATCCTACTTCAGCTTATAGAGAAATGCTTTATTTCTGTCATTTAATTAAACGTACGTAACTCGGATTAAATAACCTAATTCATTAGATAAGCGAAACTGAAAAAAGACATGTGAACACTGTATTTTCCAGGGCTACTGTACTTGCTTCTACGCAAAGGAAACCCATGATAATTGGTCATGCTCTATCTTCCATACATCGTCATTTACAGTAAGCGCGTGTTTTTGTGTTTTCCCATTAATCTCTCTGACTGTTCTGCCCCAGAGGATGTGTGACCCTCTCAGTACAAAGGGTCTTTCTGCAGAGTTCATGCTTCACTCCCTTCCCACCTACTCAAACTGGCACAGCCAGTAAGTCACAAGACGGAGACGAGTGCGTTGAACTCGGAGAAGAAAGTGTCACTTGTCACACTCTCCTTTTTTGGTTGGATCTTGTGACATGAATTTTGATCGGCCTCATTTGAATACAGTGACAGCTCCTCCACTTTGAACGAGGGTTTTCATAACAATTTGACAGGAAGGGTTTATGTGGGGGAAACGGTCCCATAGGATTTAGTAGAGGGCCGGTTAACACAGTGTATATTGTGGATTTATGTTGTGCAAAAACACTTGAGAGGGTGTAACCTGTGCTTTTGTAACATCATCCCCTCCGTGTTGTATTTTGAAGTAAAAACATTGTGAAATTACCTCCATCCCGACATGATAATATGGAACCTTCCTGGATGTTGAAACTTGAGGGTCTCCTCGGGGTCTGAGGCCCCTGACTGGGGAGCCATTTCTCTTTTAAGCTGACACTTCAGATTTCCATGGTGACTTATTGTGAGTCAGTGTCCTGCTCACGTGCATTTGGGAGAATTGAACACACTTTAGCTCATTCAGATGGAGATTCCACACTTTATTTCGAACCAAGATAACCTGACACTTTTCTCTTTTGACGTGATTACAGTACATCAGTAAAAATATAGACACCTGTGTTTCTACAGATGTGCCCCTCGGCTTCTCTGTTGTAAGTCTATCATCAGATGCCACTAATAATCACCCTGACTCATGCTACTGCCCCAGAGGAACCGAGGTTTCCCAACCATCCCCGCTCTGCTCTGCGCTTCTCTATGTAAAACAGCGCGCTGACGATAAAGTTGATTTAGTTATGTTGGCCCATGACCCAACAGCTTGGAAAACATACAAGTGGGAGCATGTGCGCACACAGTCACACAAGCTCTCTCCCCTCACAAGACACGCACACACATTGACTCCTGGAGCGTCAGAGGGCCCCAAGTATGTCAGAGCTTTATCCAAACACAGCTACGGTTGCTACATGCTACGATTATTACCAGATGGACTCAGGGAAAACATATTAAACCTGCTTTTTCATTAGCACACCGCACACCCGCCGGAGGGAGGGAGGGAGGGAGGGAGGGAGGGAGAGAGGGAGAGAGGGAGAGAGAGAGAGAGAGAGAGAGAGAGAGAGAGAGAGAGAGAGAGAGAGAGAGAGAGAGAGATTTCCAAACGTGTGCTTAATTTCAGATTTTAAATTGAGCATGACTGACTGTTTGTCCCTCATGGTTCAGGTTGTACATTTCCATTCATTTCACCATGAAATGACAAATTATTTTTCTTGTTGCTATGTTGTCAAAACACGTGTTTTACGTCTGTTCATGTCAAAGTCCCAGCCTTGTTTTTAATGGAGTTTCTGTTCAATGTGATCAAGACAACCCTCCGAATAAAACCGACAGTCTCAAGTGGAGCTTCAAGCTGATTAACTGATCTGTCAAATGATAACAGCTGAAAACCTTCTGAGATTTGAGCTGTTAAAACAAATCAAGTTACATGAAGATGTCACCTCAGCATCTGGGCAATTCAGATGGACTTGACTATTTCCTCACCATTTACAGACAAAATTATAATGGCACTCAGTGGGCGTATACCTCTGCCAAGGCCACATTTAAATTCACTAGATCCCGATTTTGATTTGGATCTGCATCACACTCAGTCTCCTAATGAGGTCTGCTTTTTCTTATCATGATCCAGGAATTATCCTCTGAGCGATCAATGGAAATGTCGAAGAACACCCTATCTCACGATGTTAAACAAGTGAAAACTTTCCTGGATTTGCACTAGAATTTAAAGTTCTCTCCTGACCTGACATATCACATCCTTCTGCCAAGTTTCATGGTAATCCGTCCAGTAGTTTTGGAATAATCCTGCTAACTAACAAACAAATAAACACAGACGAAAACGTAACCTCTTTGGCGGAGGTAAATATACAGGTACATGGGATTAAAACACGCCCCTCCCCTACACCATCTTTTCTTTCTGTGTAAATGAGGTTCATGGAAAAGCTGAGTGATCTTCAAGGATAAAGTTCTGACTCATTTCAGCTTAAATTCTTGATTCTCTGTCTCGCTTACGTCTCAGATCATGATCCCTCTAACATCTCGTTCCAAGCAGGAACACAAACCGCAGAAGAAATTAACAGCTCCACACCAGTTCTTAGAAGCATTTAATTGATTTATGGTGAGTGTTAGGGTGCAACGTTGTGAGGAGAGAGGGCGTTTTTTCCATTCAGTGCACCACAGATTAACCAGCAGCTTCTTGGTATGAAATTTGGTCTTAATTAGAGGTAAAATAGAGGCGATGTTCAGAGAATGTTACATCAGTAAGGTTAGTTGGGTTTAGTTTGTGTTTGTTGGTGAGTGCAGGGATTTCAATGAATGAACCCAAGTAAATAGTAATTCATTATTCATTTTTCAACATGTTGAATTGAATTAATCAATTACCTATTTTTGTCAAAAATTACACAGCTGTTGACAAGAAACTTCATAGGAAAGTACTAGGAAAATATTCTGACGTTACAGACTCATAAGAATATCTAATATTATCTTTTCCCTGCGCAGCCTCACGTTCTTCTTGCGTAGTTTTTATTTCCATATATTAATAACAACAGTGCACATTACAGTACATGCACATACATGCTCGTGTCATCATGTTTCATAGCCCCAAAGCATATGTATATTTATGTTCCGTATGTATGCCGGCCATGCCTGCTTGATATCTACTGCACTGCTAATTATAAATGCATGCTGGACTTGAAGGGATGCATGTCAGCTATGTACAGACACATCGCCCCTCACCTCCTATCCTTCCCTCCCTCACATACACGCTCCACACTAAACATAGTGAGTCTAAATCTCTCGTCTTTACAGGCTAAATTCAGAAGCTTTGTGCTAGTCAGTGGCTTGACTTCTAACCTCACTTTCTAACCCTCCGCTGAGTGTTTGAAGGTGATTTTCTCTTGTGCATGTTCAGTTTAACAGATTCATGTGCATAATTCTGTTCCTGCAAACTGTTGTGACGGTATCTGGAGTCTTTAGATTTGAACTTAATTCTCCTGGTGTCTTAAATTATTCAACATTTCCTTTAAATCTTAGCAGAAAATGTATGTATATATTTTGTTGTTGTTAGTTGGGCACTCTAAGGGCGGTCTGTAGCGTGTGATTCTGCAGCCACTACACTAAGTTAGCCATATACTAATTATACATTTTTCCACGTTTTATGAGCTTTTTTACTTTTCTTATTCTGCTGCCAACTGTTACGAGGGCATTTCTTCATCAGTTGTGCGTGTATGTGAGATCACTTCAGTCCAGCTTCTGTTCCGAGTCATATTTTTCAGTGTGTAAACAATTCTTTCCCTGGTGGACTGACGTCAGAGGGAGCAATGGCACAGGCATGCAAACAAAAACAAAATAAATACTATAAAAAAGGACGAAAGTGGAAAACAAGCTGAAGACGGAGAGAAAAAGTGCCAGTTTAATTCTTTCTGTCATTTTTTAGCTTTATTATTTCATGCAGGCAAATGTAAAATATAAATCAAAACATGTTAAAGGGTTGTAATTAGCCTGGACCTCAGCCTAACTGAAGAATAGAGAACAGAGCAGATATTCTTTCTTTAACGTATGGATCCAAAAAAGCTTCCTTCTCTGCATCCAGACGCCATGTTGAATACCAGACATTCTGTGTCAGGGCAGCTACTCACTCAGGACTGAGGTCAGGTGGCACAGCTACAGTATGTCATCATCACCCCCCCAACCCCCACCCCACCCCCACTATTTCTGTTTCTGTAGCTGAGGTAATGTGAGTCTCGGAGCTGGCATCGCTGCTCAGTGTTTCCCTTATTACAGGCTGCTATCTTCAGCAAAATACCACTTAAATATCAATACCCAAGATGCATCCAGTGCATATTTTAAAAAAGTACAAATATCTACATATCTAGTCAGTGATGCATCTTGTTGTTTTGTTGAATTTGTCTCCACACTAAATTAAAAATATTCCGACTTTCATATGTGCGTTTCCATCAGCAATTGGTTGATTCTTGGCGAATTACACAAAAACTACTGGACGGATTACCACATAAATTGGTGGTAGATTGAACAATGGGTCAGCGAAGAACCCATTTACTGTTGGGGCAGATTCCAGACTGGATTGCATTTTTCAACATTTTCCTTGATTTCTCAGAGAATATTTTATGAATCTTAATGAAAGAAAATCCGACAATTTGCCGAGATCCAGATAAAAATCAGGATCTAGTGAATTTAAAAGTGGTTTCATAAAGACTGTTGGGCCTGGGTGGAGGTACACACTCCACTGAGTGACATCTAGAATCTATATGTGTTTTGTATCATTTATATTTAGAGCTTTTTCTTTAGACTTGTTAATACGATACCTACATAACTAAGATAAGACAGATTTGGGGAGCAGGGAGAAGAATAGCAGGTGAGGGAATCCAAAAGTCTTTGGCGAGCACATTACTCCACTCTACTGGGATGCTGCTTTGGTGGGCTGTATGTTATTAATACACTGGTACACATGCAGGGCTGGAGCCGGTGAAGAGGTGTTCTGTATGTGTGGGGGCAAAGGGGACGCATGGCCTCCAGGACAGCTGTCGCACATCTTTGAGTCTAAAAGGACCCCCATACAGAATTACCAATCATCAATCATAGGGGAGTTATTTTCATAAGTCATAAACTGGACCTGCAAAGCCGACTTTTCCTTCACTATGTGGGAAAACTTACATCGACCCAGCTCCCATACATGGCTTCTCCTCCCCCGGCGCCACTCAGTCCAGAGTGATGCCTTCTTCTGGCCTGGCAGCTGGCTGCATGCACAGACAGACAGAAAGACAGACGGACAGATGACTGGGTTTGAGACGGACTGAGTAGTAGTCTGTCGTCCCTGTTTAGCGCCTACTCCTCTTCCTCTTCGGTAGCTTTTAAGGACTATTTCTGTACCCGTGTCTGCATCGACCTATTCAAATAGACTTTCACTTCCGAAAGCTCCCCACCAGCCGCCCCCTACACGCACTGACATAGCACAGAGATATTGTTTCTACGCTTGTCATCTCAAGTTTGTAGTTCAATACGAAAATGCATTTTAATATATATATATACATCACGATTTCAAAGACAAAAAACACATTTTTATGATAACATTAAATATGCTTTATCTCCATGTTTGCTTTTTGCTATTTTTTCCGATTAAAATTTTCGTATTCCCTCATTTTACTAAAAGAGGCCTTTTGAATGGCTCATGGACATTCCACACTTTCTATATTTCTTATAGTTTGACATATGTTTGTGGTTTTCACAAATCCTCAGAGCTTGTGGACATAACTTTATGAATGTTTTCTGCTCCCACTTTCCTGTTTGTGTTGGTGTTTACCGGCTTCCCTTTTATGTACACAAGCTAAAGTATGGTTTAAAAACCCTGTGTGTACGTAGTAGCATTTCCAGCTGCTACACACTCACTTGAGAAGCATTTTCACGAGGCTTATCTGAAGTGTTTATTCTTCTGTTCCCGGTTTGGCAAACCTTTGATACAGAAAAACTCTGCAGCTGCATCAAAGGCAGAGATAAGAGCTGGCCCTCTGTGTGTGTGTGTATGCGTGTGTGTGTGCGTCTGAATCTGAATCTTGTATAGCCTGATTCTGGCCTGCTTGGCTGGTCACAGGTAATCTGCCCTGGAGCTCTGGCCTGGCCTGAAAAAAGATACACAAATACACACAGACACACACACAATGTACATGTGTGGTCACAGTGCCAGTTCTTATCTTTTCCCCCTGATGCTGTTCTGCCCAGCACACGGGGGGCAGCGATAGCATCAAGCCTCTGGTTGAGACAACTTTTCTCACACACAGAAAATAATACATTTGGGAATTTATACATGTTTGCTAATGTGTGTAAATACTGTGTGTGTGTATGTATCCCGGTTTCTCTGCCTTACAGGAACACGTTTGCTCATGTACAAAAATGTCTTTTCCTGGCATCATATCCTCTGACCCAATTTTCCTGTGAAAACAAAAGCGATTTAATGACGCACATTAATTCAGCTAAAAAAAATAAAAACTGTCCGGTCTTCCCATTCTGAATATTTGAGTATTGTGTGAAACTGAACCATTAGAAAAACGTAACAAGACCTGTTTTATTTTGTCACTGTTCATTAACATACTGTACGTGTGTAGCTGGGCCTCATGGTTCGTGGCTGTCCTTACTCCTTTCCTCTCAAATGTTGGGAACAGTCCTGGTGGATGATGTCCACAATACATTTTCCAAAAGGAGCTGTCACAGTTACCATGTCTCTGGTGCTACAATGTAAAGTTTGGATCATTCCGTGGAGACGTTGTCAGTGATTGGTTCTTTGTAATGAAAGACTTTGACTGTCTGATGTTGTTAGCATCACATCAAAAGATTCCCTCCATTGTGGTTTACCAGGAACTTTGCCTTCTTCTTTCCTGTTAACTGTGTGTGTGTGTGTGTGTGTGTGTGTGGGGGGGGGGGGGGTTGCTTCATATAGACTGGTCAGTTTGCTCGAAGTCTCTTAGAGTTCTTTTATAACAACAGAGAGGAATAGTCTTTTGATTTCATTATTTTTTATTCTCTTAAAGTGTGTCTTTTGCATTTGTGGTAGAATGTGTATGTGTGTGCACGGATGCCTGAATGCATTTGTGCAAGTGCTCATGGGGCCCAACTTGTGCTACTTGTGTTTGATTGCTCCTCTGACCACACGTCACTTGGCTTTGAATCACAGATCTAATTAAACTAAGGGCAGGTCTGTACTGGCACACGTACACACACACGTACACACACACGTACACACACACACACACACACACACACACACACACACACACACACACACACACAACTCTGTTATTGCCATTTGGTTAGTTCCACTCTAAAAACAGTTCATTAGAGTTTATATGGTTGCACACATGCACGCACACACACTGATGTCTCACCAGAGGCAGCAGCATATAACCTACATTTGAGTCGTTAATGTCCAAAGAGTTTGATTCTTTGATGTGTATGTATTTATATATATGTATAAATGTAATTACCAGACCAAAAATTCACTTAACAGGACTAACAGACCTCCCATGAAAACTCCTATATCCATCCTGTATATATCCTATATATTGCAAATAAAAAACAGTCCATATGAAACCAAAATCAAATATGATTTTTATAAAAGCGTCATCTAACAAATACTTTTCTATATTGTATATTGCGACATTGAGAGTGTGTCTGTTCATCACTGAAACTTGGTTGATTAAGCAACACTTAATAGAAGCCTCTAACAAATTGTGTTTTCTCCCATTCCTGTAGAAATGTTCGGAAAACAGCTGCAACACTCACAGGAGTATTTTCTTTTTTTTGAGAATAGCAACTTTGAGGTGTCAGCTGGCACTGTTGTTAGTAATGATCAACTCATGGACAAATCATAGCACCAACATATTGTTAGTTAAAGTAAACAGTGATATCAGAAACGATAATGTCATTAAACATCATCAGGCATCAGCCACTATCAGTCACCTCCATCTCTGTATATAAAGATGGACGACATGACTCAAAAAGTGAAGCCAAATCATTTTTGAATGCCCCCTGGTGGCTGGCTACAGTATAGGTCATAAACTCTAAATACATACAAATAATTTGTTTCCCCCCCAAAGATGGTTGCTGTTATGTTTGTCAGTTTGTTTGGTTTTAATTCGTTTTGATGCTATCAAAACGGATGAATTGTCGTGATCGACAGCTGAGACTGACTCATGTATGTAACACAGATAATAAGGGGGCGGCTGCTTTTTAATCCTGTAGTTTTAAGTAAACATTTTGAAGATGTGTGTCAAAATAAGCTTAAAGTCTACATTCACAACGCTTTCGTTTTAAGCTTGTTTCTGATGATCTACGATTAACTTAAGAACTACACTGTGGTCGACTTGTCGTGTTATAGAGCAGTGGAAAATATCACGTCAATATATGTTCAAAGCTTGTTGAAAACTTGGTGTGATAAAGACTCTTATTGGCGTTTTACTTGCAAAGGTTTTGATTACACTTACAATGCTCCAGGCGTAGTTCTCAACTTAAATAATTCAAAACTACATACGTGTGTTTCCGTCTGTTGTTAGTTTTGTGACATTTTACTTTATTTTGTTGTTTTACACAGATGACAAACTTGTGCGCATTGCGAAACACTCGTATGACTCAGAAATTGTGTTGATAACCCTCTCTGGTGTACAGGAAATGTGTCAGAGGGAAAAGGGGGCCCAGGAGGAGGAGAGGAAGAGGGAGACAGGGACTGACAGATTAAGTGAGAGAAAGAACAGGCTGATGGTACAAGAGAGAAACCACACTTTTAAATAGACGAGCAAAAAGAACGGAGCAAAGTTTGGTTGTCTGACAAAAACAGTTTTAAGAGCCGCACTTAAGAGATAGATTAATACTAAGTAAATCAACTCAGAGAAAAAAGGGATAAGGGCTGTCCCTTGAAAGGATTAAAGAAAATTAAAGCAAAAAGGACAAATATTAAAGAAAAAAGTTAGGGACTTGGGGGCGGGGTTGTCCTGAAAACGAGGGTGAGAAGTCAGTCGCTGTCTAAGGAGAAAGAACAGGACCCAGCTGTTGCTCCACAGGCCACCACACCCAGCCGAGAGAGACTCCATTTGTTGTTGTAGCTGGCCTTTATGACTCTGAGAGGAACGAGGGAGAAAGAGCTGGTGGAGTCTGATCGTCTTTAAGTAATGGGAAATAAAAACAGGGAAGAGGAGCAAGAGTCCGCCCGTTATTAGGAAAAGGGAAAAGGTGGGAAAAGAAAGGAGGATGCTGTATCACTTCCTACAGTTTGCCATCTCAGTGTTATGAAGTTTGGCTCCGAGGTCTGTTATCTGAGCGAGTGTTGTGAGTGCCAGCGTTTTGTTTGATTACCCCAAGACGCAGGAGTTTATGAAAACACAGCCAGGGGACGTGACCTCAGCTGGGACCTGCACACTAACGCTGTTCCCACCAGAGCTCCCACCAAACCACCTCTATTAAACCAACGTCAAACCACTTTCACTCCATCTTATCCTTCACTCTCCCTCTGACGTCACTTTCTTGAACCTTTTGCCCCGTCCGGCTTCAACACTCCTCTCCTCCGAAATCCCCACTTCCCCCTTTTCAATAGTTAAATGTGTATCTCAGAACATGTTGAACGACGGTGGTAGCACTTTATTTACAGCACAATAAATAGTAGGTTATGTGGTAGGTTCTCGGAAACTAACAAACGAAACATGCATATCACTTCCTTGATGTTTATTTGTTAGGAAAAGTGTTTCATCTAAATTGTACAACGAGTTGTTTTCTTTACCCTAGAATGAGCCCTTTATATTTAGATACTTAATATTTACATCGGTAGCGGGTCCTCTATAGAGGCCGCCATGTTTTTTACAGTAGCCCGTACTGAACAATTAAACCCCTTTTGAGTTTTTATGACGACTGAAGGCTACCACAGGTTCTCTTTCATTTTTGGAAAGGGAGGGTGATGAGGGGTATTCAGCTGCAACATGCAACTCCACCACTAGATGTCACTAAATTATACATACTGAACCTTTAAGAAAGCTGCATTGGCTGAGGCTGTAAGTGTGAACGTGAGAAAAAAAAAAATCAACATGTGTGAATTTGGAAAGAAGTGAGTTTCCCAGCTGCCTGCCAACAGCTTGAATCTGTGTTAGCCACTACAAACACAGCCATCTTACTGAACTGATAGGGGTGAAGTTGCATTGTGGGTACTGTAGGCGTCAGGTTTTTACCAAGGATGAGGAATCTGGACTTTAAAAAAGTTTATATGTGCACTAATTTTGAATTCTTTCAAATCTAATATGTATTGTCCATGTAGCCAGAGCCTGATATGACTCATTCATCTGTATCATAGAGCTCCATTGTTTTACTAAAACTATTAAAAACACATGAGTGAGCCACACTGACTGGCTGACATGTTCTCATACTCTGAATGTGACCCATTTTTAAAGATTTACATCCTCAACCGGAACCGATGAGCTTAGGCCTCAGAGCCGCAGACAGGGAAGGGAAGTGGGGGAGTATTAAGGGGCTCAACAATGTAATAATGCTCCTGATTTTTCATTGAAGTTTCATATAGAATACACTTTTCAGAGTCTTGGCTCCGCACTATATTAGTATTTGTCCTGTTTCTTAATGCTATGCCTTTGTTTGTCTATAGCCTTTAAACATCACAGTAAATACACAGTATGTGGTGGGGAGTTATATAAACAGGTGTGTATTATGTGAAACTTACCACAGAGTTACAGTATGTAGCATCATAATGTAAAACCAGACTCTTTATATGGTCATTGTCAATTCATTGTAATTGGTGTGAGATGTGGGTGTGTGTCAGTTTTTTATTGAACCCAGAGGACAGAACATGTGCTGCTGATAGGGCAGGTTAGGTTAGTGACTGCCCCTCCTCTTCCTGTCTCCAATCGTGTCCTCTTCCTCTTCTTCCTGTCTCAAATCTCAATGAATAGAACGAGTCTCCCCCCCCCCCCCCCCACACACACACACACACACACACACACACACACACACACACACACACACACACACTCACACACTGCCTGCTCACTGTGCTCCCCCTGAGAGCTGCAGCCCTGGAACAATGAGAACACCAGAGAGAACACAGAGGATCGCTGCAGGAAATGGAAGAACACAAAGTGCTTGTTTAAAACACCGTGGGGGGGGGGGGGGGCACTACTTAAATCTGTGTGATCTTTTTTCCAGACATACATTATTCTGAGGTAGACATTTGATGTGGGGGGAAAAGTTTTCCTCAACATAAGGAGTAGCCATATGGTGCTACAGTGCCTAAAGTTTGGGCTTTGAGGAAGTTAGACAGCGAGACAGTGGAGACCTGCTCCTCAGGCAACAGGACACACTATACGGTTGTTCAGTTTGTGCTTCTAAAGCTGTTTTGAACTCCAGAGAACGTCCGTACAACTGGGTCCAGACTTTCTCCAGACTTTAACATATAAAGAACTTAGCAGGAGTTGTAACAACAACACAGAAAGCTCCAGAGAGTTCAGGTGAGGGGTGGTGCAGCTGACATCATGCCCACTTACTCCCGATGAATCTTCTGGAGAATCTCCTGCGCACATGGGCTCATTTGGACATTATCCAGAGTTTTTACCACGGGGCTGACAGGAGAAACTCCAGGAAAACTCTTACTCTGACATGTGGGTTCTTACATACAGCCCCTCTGGAGAATGCCAGGAGATTATCTGCAGTTGAAAGCAATATAATTGTCAAAATGAATGATTTTATATGTTGGAGAAAGCAGTCTAGACTCGATCGAGGTTTAAAAGCTAAGTTTAAAGTCAGTTCCCCTCCGTATCGACACGGGACACGTACAGTTTGAATCTGGATCACACAGCTACAGCATCTTCAATCAATTGTTGCATCTGGAACTGCTTTTTCAAATGAGCGTTTTTACTGCCAAGCAATATTAGCCAAAGCTCTGTTTATTGTGTAGAGTCGTATATTCTGCTGGAAGACATTACTTTATTAAACAGAAGGCATGAGGAGCTTTAAAGTCCTTCACTTGTATGTTTTCCCTGGACGACTCCGGACCGCCTGAAGTGGTAATGAGTGCATCCTGCGTCATGGTGGAGTTCAAAAGAACACAGCGGACCTCCTCACATGGGCCCCGACACACGTGTCACCTAAAAGGAGTTGTAGTGGCCGTGTTTGTTACAGATTGGCACACATTTTTTCAGTGTGTGCTGCAGATCAGAAGATGTTGTGGTCTATTTCATTCTCACTATATAACTTACAAGTATTTTTAAACACATTTGTTTTGGATCTGAAAACACCAGTTGTCAGTAAAATTGCTGAGTTACAGGATTTCCTTCCTAAATAAAAGGAGGAAAAGTGTAATTTGCGATAGACCGTGGCCCCGGGGAGTCTGCTGCTATCTGCCTCTGTGAGCATTTAAACGGGCGTCACACTAGGTTTGGTCTTTTCTCTGAACTGCCAGTGAGAAGTGTGTGTGTTTGGATTGTAAAATGTAACGTAGCCATTATTGCAACGTTAAGTCCAACACATAGCAAAGGTTTGCAATCTTGTAAAGGCCAATGTTTCCTGTATATTTATTTGATATTTAATTTTTCCTATTGATTCTGATTTGTTTGGGAATGAAGGCATGTGTTTATGTAAAAGAAATCAGCAGTCATACGGTTTTACAGCATTCAGAAGAGCGCATATCTCCACCAAGCCCAACAGTCACTGAACGGTTTGATTAAAAATGAAGGGATTCGTTATTATCTCCATGGTTACCAGTCACACACAATCCCATGAATGGCAGAATATCTTTCAGAAGAAGAACATATTTTTGTGTATTGAGTTATATTTAGGTTATATTAAAGAGCCTGGTTTTTCATTTTGGGAGCATTATTTCTTCATTTCATGTTCAGGGTTTGTAATGTTTTCGCTCAAAGCCTCTCCTCCAAGTTGGCCCTGCTCGATTTGCTCAGTAAATATGACCTTAACAATTCTATTTAAAGAAGGTAGTAGCACAAATTATAAATATAAAATACAAGCACTGGATTCACTGAACCTGGTCCGATATTAAGCCCCCGTAAGGGACACTGAAAGAAGTAAAGCTAATGCGGCTGTATTGAGGCAGTGATGATTTCATTGGTCAAAGTCATACCGGGCTTTTTATTAGTTGAGGAATTTTAATGGGATCATTTCACAAAAATCCAAGAGCGAGAGCAGACATCAGAGAGCAGAAGATTCAGGAGCAGCCTGAGGACTCCAACTCAAACACAGGACATTTGTCCAGCAACAGATCGCCTGAGTGCCGACTAACAATATAGAGAAGGAGCAGAGCAAATCTGGGCTTGAGCAGGGGCTATTTGAGAAAACTCTCAACATGAAATGAAGAAATAATGCTCTCAAAATGAGAGTCCACAGTTTTGAGTAAAGACAGGAATAAAAAGTCAATTTTAAGGATTTGCAGAATATGTGCCAAGATGATTCCAAAACTATTCTAGCTGCTTATTTGTCCGTCTTGATGTCTCTTCCCCTTCGCTGTGACGCACTCGTAGATTCAGGTCTTATTTCCCTGGCTTTCTAACGGCTTTGACCTCTCACCTCTTCACCCTCCGTTAAACCGTCTCTGCCGGTGAAATCGCCAAACTGCAGATTCCCGCCACTTTGTGCAGGAATGTCTGAGGGGAATTCAGGAATGCGGTTGGGAATTCCTCGTGCTGCAGCAGCTGGGGTTGCGTTCGGCTTCATGAGGTCATTTTCTTTGTTGACATAGTTTCTGATGCATCGTGGTCAGCGTCTGTCTGTGTGCATTTGTTGTGATCGTTTAAGTGTGTTACTGGAAGAGGAGACTATATAGGGATTGCCCCCCCCTCAATGCCATTTAATCTTTTTTACTGGAACATGACACATCGTCTACCCAGACCAAGATTAAGTGTGAATAATTATCTAACCAGATTCATTTCCAGCAGTGTTTTATTATCAGTTGTGAAAGAATAGATCTGAAGCGACAGCTGAAAGACTTACTGTTATGAAACCCACAAAACAAGACTGACCTTGCTCTTGTTTTAGGACCCAGACTGTTATAAATATCAGTAGTAGTCATCACTACGTTATTACCTGCAGCGACAGTGTTGCTGGTTCGGTTCTCACCTCGCGTGTCTGTGTAAGAGACATCAAGGAAATATGTGGTCGTGAACATGTCTACCGTAGCGGGAAGTACCGCAGAGGTGCTTCTGGGAACTGTGGCAGGTGTTTGCACCATTTTGTCACCGCTGTGTTTCACAACTGTGTAAGATGTGGTCACAGAAGGTTACAGGTGTGTCGCTGAGATTGAAACGAAAAAAGCCCAGTTCAACAGGTCTTTCTGTTCTACTGCTTGGTCATAATTCATCATAACCATACAAAACCCATAGGAGAAAATGTCAGTGTTGCCTTTAAGAACAGTGCATGAACATTTTTGGGAAAACCTAATGCAGAAAAACCTTGTGGTAGATGACAAGTCAATGGATCATTAAAGGTATTAAGACAACAGAGTGTTCAGTTTAGAGGGTAACGTGAAAGATGCGCAAAAAATATAACTGAACTCCTCAGAGCTCAGGTTCAGTGGTTAAAACTCAAGCTCCCACTGTTTTATCTACATAAGTTTCACAGACTATTACAGAGTTTGAGAGCTTTTCTTTTTCTTCTTCTTCTTCTTCTTCTTCTTCCCAGATTAAAGGCTCAGGTTCCAGTTAAACCAGATAACGTTTGTTCCCTCGGGTCATTGTAGACCTTATCACACCTTTGGACTTCAAAGTGCTGCCGTTTCACAGCTGAATACTCCTCCATACCGGAAACCGAATCCTCCGAAAGGCTACACCCAAACCACATTATTTATTTACATCCCACTGGCCTGAAGCCACAGCTCATTTGGTTGTGTGTGTGCGTGTGTGTGCTTGTGTAGTGTGAAATTTCTGTGTATTGTCGGTGTGCATGTGTTGTGTGAGTGGACGTGTCATTCAGGGTTGCAGAAGTGTTTTTAACATCATGAGGTCAGCAGAAACACACACACACACACTGTTGTTGTTGTTGTTCAGGTAATTTCCAGTGCTGTGTGTTTTCTAGGTTTTACGAGTGGTTAGTCTGTGGAGAATGAAAAGGAGAAGCAACTGAAAAAGAACAGAAAGAAGCTGCGGAGGGAAAACGGATAGAGGAGGAAATATTTAAAAAAAAGAGTACATCCTTTATTTCAATATTGAGCAGAAATCATTTAAAATCCTCTTTTGACTTGTCAACAAGTTTCACTTCTCTTTGATTGTAGTCGTATCTGTGTGGGTCTTCCTCCCGCTTCTTGATGTACACTCTGGCCTGAGGGGGTCTTAGGAGAGGGATGAAAGAGGAAACATCCACCCTTCATTAACATTAATCATCTAATGAAAGCCCCCTGGCTAACAGATGTTACATCGTTTGTTGGAGGAATTGAGACATTTTCATGGCTGCCGGCTCTGTGTGAAGTTGAAGCTGATTGTCCCACGCTGACATTTCTACAGACTCACAGATCTATCAGGGTTATTCTATAGATCTGAAAGCAAGAATCGACACATGTTGGACTTCACTGAAAAGATGGAACATGTAACTATTCTTTATTAAAACATATAAAAAACAACCAGACCTATGTTATATTTAGTTGACATATGTTCTTACATTATCAAAATTTTTTCAAACAAGACAAATTCCCAGATTTTATTCTAAGTGCAGGAATTTGCTTTTTTGTCGCCTTTTAATTGCGTCATATCCTCTTTATCGGCTTTCAACACACTGCTAGCCAGTTAGCTGTTTTTCCCTCTACTGTTTGTATTGGTCACTTTAAATGGATCATGATTGTTCATGGCTATTTGCTGCTTTACATGAATAAAACTTAATACATGACCTCATCCGTGAACATGATTTGCGTTTGAGTCATGTCAGGTGACTTTCATCGGCCATGATCCCACGCTGCTTTACAGAATCAAAATAGGTCTTTTGTTATTGTTTTGATTGAGAGGCCCCTAGTGGTCGAAGTTACATGTTGTACATTGAAGACAGTCACTGTTTCTGCAGCTTCTTAAATTCTAACATCAACTAAAATCATAAGAATGAAACATATGTTCCCTCCCTCACTTTTCTCCCTCCATGCCCGGCACACAGTCACTGTTGTATCCAGCAGCCATAAACCACGTCACTCTGTGTGGTCCACTAATTACATATCGGATGGAGCCAGTCTCCATGATGAAAGCTTGACTCTGCGCTTTGTGCTTTGGTGTCAGTTGTAATATGTAAAGCAGATGTGTGTTTAATAGCTGAGCCCATCAGTGGTTGTGTAGCGCTGCCGAGCTCAACGGCCTTAAAGGTTGGATTTTCACTGGGGCCACACGCACTTAATACGTATTCCTGTAAGAAGACTCAGGGTTTAATATCAGCAACAACCCTGAGCTGTGTGTGTGAATCACTGAACTCAGAACTGATCCGAAGAAACTGTGGAGACACACAGCAAATATATATAACTACTTATATAACTACTAGTAGTAAAAATTCTGACTATTTTCTCAATTACGGGTTCTATATATTTGTTTGTAATGTGTATTTTGGATTTAAAGTTATTTCTCATAAGGTTTATTGTTAAACTTAATATAATATATGACTTAAATATATATATATATATATATATATATATCAGTGCGTTGACCCTGCAGAGCAGTAAATGCTACAGCCCCTCATGCTGAGGTGTTCTGTGGGGGGGGGGGGGGACAGTATCAGCAGCAGCAGAGGGTTGGCTGTGACTTCAGCAGCTAAAAGCTCCTCTATCTGATCACATCCCAGCCTTGTTTCAACAACTAGCCTGGATTATACTCGTCATATCAGCTGCTGCCCAACTGATTACAAACACAAGCACATTCACACAATGATTACATGCAGCTTATTCTGTTGGACTTTATGAAACATCCAGGAAGGCCGAGTCTTTTCTCTCCGACCTGCAGTGGCTGAAGGTCCTGGAGCGATAAGGATGCTTCAAAGTTAAAGATGTGTCGCTGATTGTGCTTCTGCCAATCCCTTTGAGGTGCTGTCATGGTGTGTGTGTGTGTGTGTGTGTGTGTAGTGTGGGGGGGTTACCCACTTGAAAGGGATATACTCCAGGGTAGTGCCGCAACTACAAATTTGTTTTGTTGTTTTGTCTCTTTGTAGTTCTGGTATCTTTGAAATAGGGAAAAATTGCCTCCAAAATTTGTTGGAGCCCAAAGTGATTTTGCAATGTAGAAGTTAGTTTATAAAATTGTAAGGGTTCTGACATGATAAGAAAAATATTTGCATAATTTGAGATTCCAACATAACTCTGCCTGTCTGTTTTACCCACATAGAGGAGAAGATAATGATGAGGCTTCAAAAGAGAAAGAGAGATATCAAAGGTCAAATCTAAAAGGCTCAAATCAGCAGTTGGGTTCATGAATAAAACCAGAAGGGTGTCCGGAGAGCGTATAGCTCCTAAGTATCTCGCCATTTTAAAGAAAGTGGGGAAAATAAATTGTGATGGGTTCTCCCTTGAATCCTGTCTCATCCATCCACCTCATTGCAACAACAAACGTAGATGGAAACTTTAACGGCAAATGCGCACATAGAACTAGCCAACATCCTAATAGGAGGTAGACGTACGTGTTTTCCTCTCAGCGATCGAGAGAAGATTTGGTTCTTTTAACAATGATCCTAATCATACGAGCAAGGCCACTAAAGAACTTTTCAAGGGGACGAGGTGGATTATCCTCGAGCGGCTGAGTCATTCTCCTGATCTCAGTCCAACTGAGCAGCGTTTCACCAGCATCCAGCTGAAGAGAGAGACCCCCCAGCGAGCGAGAGCTGAAGGGGGCTGGGGTGTAGCTCTGGGAGAGAATCACCAGGGAAGATACAAAGTGTGTGCTGACGTGTGTTGGTCCAAGATTTGAGGGGGAAGGATTTTTTGTTTGACTTCATGTTTTTCTGTCCGATT
This sequence comes from Hippoglossus hippoglossus, assembly GCF_009819705.1. Lineage (NCBI taxonomy): Eukaryota > Metazoa > Chordata > Actinopteri > Pleuronectiformes > Pleuronectidae > Hippoglossus > Hippoglossus hippoglossus. The sequence continues at coordinate 10,871,655 of NC_047155.1, forward strand.
TCTTTTGAACCCCTAAAATGTGCCCATTATGTTTTTAAAGGCCTACGCCCACTTCTTTTCATACTGAATTCAGCAATAGACTGTAAATAGAGATGCACGACATGACACCTTTTCCAAGTATAGGTCATAAACTCCACCTTCTCCATGTTAGCAGATGGGACATGGAGCACATAAACAAGTCAAAGTACACATCAAATTAATATTTCCAGTAAGTTTGGTTTGAATTAGTTATTTGATGCTATAAAAACGTCGAGCAACGTCTTGATTGACAGCTGAAAGACGTACTCATGATTGGTCGAGCATGTTTATTGGTGGGACCTCGCAGCTACAATACCTGTTTAGGGACCTGTACGCAGGATTTTGTTTTAGCTTAATTTTTGTACGAAGGGAGGAAGTTACTCAAATTGGTTGGAACTTAAATATGGTATATATAAGTGTTTTATTTCAAAGCTCCAACCTTGAAGAACAAACATGTCTAGCTGTAAATATTCACACCAGGTGCAGGTTTGTTGTTGTCTTGGAGTAGAAGCAGTTGGTGGTTTCAGTTAATCTCCCTGATTGGAGCGAGCGGAGCAGCGACTTATTTTGATCTCAGCTTTGCAGAAATCTGCTTACGCGTTGCAGCAACACAAGTTCAACGCTTGAGAAACATCCCAAGTATTCAGCCCTGCTCGAAAGAGTGTAGTAAACGTCGCTGGCTCCACTTTGCTGAAGCTATTCACGTTACATAAGGTCTCCCACAACCCCCCCCCCCCCCCCCCCCACCCCCCTTCCCTTCTCTGCCTCCTCTCTCTCTTTTTCGTTTTGCACAAAAGATTTGTCAAAACACACACACACGCCATCAGTGCGGCGTGGCAGTCGTCCAAAGAGGGGCTCCAGTGTCGCTTCATTTCAAAGAGCTCTTTGCTTCGCTCTCCTTTTGATGCTCGCTCCCCAGCAGCAGTGGAGCAGAAATGCCGAGCTTTGATATGAATTTGTCGCTGATTCTCCACACTGCCCCTGAAATAAGTCCACCGGACGACTACAGGGATGGAACGCCACAATAACACTTTAAGTCTGTTATCTGTCGACTCAGGTTCTTGTGCTGCCGAACAGGTTAGACGGCTTTTTGCCTCTAAAGCCAGAGCACAGGCACAAATGACTTTTGGCTTAAAAAAAAACGTGCAGCTAAAATAAAACTGCACCAAAAACATCCCTGTTGAAACAAATTCAGGAGGTGAAGACGAGAGAGAGACTCTGATGTTCACAGTTTTGCGTGCGTGCGTGCGTGCGTGCATCTATGGCTGCAGGTAGTGTTGTACAGTGTAAATGGAATTTCTTTTGGTCGTAGTCGTTTCACTGGAATTCCAGTTTCTTTTGAGTGGTGAAGCAGCCCGTGTGAATAACCCAGCATGTATGTGTCAAAACTCCCAGTGAGTGTGAGAAACATTCCAGTGTTAGAGGTATGTGAATTACGTCTTACAGAGCGAGAATGTGAAGAATCTGCTGCCAGGAGAAGGCCACTGTTGTTTACTGACGCAGTACTGCAAAGGAGGTCTGTGTGTGTGTGTGTGTGTGTGTGTGTGTGTGTGTGTGTGACTCACTTCCTGGTAAGACAGTACTTAGCTGTGATTGTAAATAATTATTTTAAAAGCTCTTATACATTCGGTGCTGAGCCAAGAAATGAGCTGCGGGCTTCCTGTATTTTCTTAGGGTTCATTTCGTTGGAACAAATTATTCACTTATTAGAAACACACCTATCTGTCAATCAATGCCTCCTAATATTTTAATTAAAGCAAACCTGGTTTTCAGCCGACGTGTACATGGTCTGTGCAGCCTCATGTATCAAACTGACCTAAATCAGCCCTTGTTTAATCTGTATTGATTCTATTACAACAAACTGGGTTTCTTTGTACAATCCTGGTTATTTAGTGTGTTTATCTTCCCTTAACTTATGTCCAAACAGCGGATGACAGATGTTGATGTTGATGAAACCGTATGGCTGTACATCATGTATCCACACATGAGAACGCTACACAAATATTAAGCGTGACTCGACCACATTGTTCCTCGTTGACAGAAATGTGCAAGCTGGCAAACACGGCTGTGACCAGTGTCTGATAGTGAAACAATTCAAAGCGTTTTTCTTTTAAACTTTCAGATGTGTTACGTGGAAAGAAAAGTGACTCATGTTTGTCAGAAACACTTTGGTGGGAGAGAAACTCTGAATCTAGTCTTAAAGTTCACAAGAAAACCTCCACAGAGCGAATTCAAGGTCCATTTACTTCTCTGGAGCTTTTGACCACGACTCACTGAGCGAACCCCACTGAAGCCTGTTCAGACACCAGGAGCTTGAGATAAGAATATTAAGATCACATCAAGTGTTTATTTCAATGTCTTTTTCTGTGTCTCGTCAGATCTGGGACATGAGCGACGACGAGAGCATCTGAAGGACGAGAGGAACAAACCAAAGGCCCGGACTCTGCCCTCCATGTTCCTGTCTGTTCCTCCTCAATAGATCTCGACATTCACAAAGGAGAAGTGGAGTGAAAGACTCTTTGTGGACGACACTGAACCCGACCGTGAAATTGACATCATCAAAACCAAGAATGTTACAACATTGATGCTGAAAAGCTTTAAAATTCCAGTTCGTCTTTATTTGGATTCAAAACCAGAGAACGTAGTTAGAAATTCAGAGGCGGGTCAAAGCTCATTTAAAAATGATCAAAGGCAAAAGAATGATGTGTTTTTTTTTTACTCCTGTTACTTAATCACTTACTTAAAGGAAACGTATGATGCTTTTTTTCTGTGTTTTTTTTGTTTCTTCTTCGTTTAGTTTGTTGTCGGATGGCAACCGACGTCAAGGTGCATTAGGGCCATTAAAAAGCCACCTCGTAGTCCGGCCCATTCTTCCAGGGCGTCATGTCATGTGACCTCTCGATGCCCCGCGTGACGCACATTAGTGGTTAGTGTTACATGTCCCATAATGAGCCAGGTTAAGCAAGAAGCCAACATTTCTTACATGCCGAGGGAAATGGTTGACCGATCCCAACAGAGTGGGCCAATCAGAGCCCAGATAAAGCCCTTAAAGAGACAGACGCTAAAACCGAGTGTTTCCGACAGAGGCTGAGAGGAGGAGCTGCAGCAGCCATGACAGTTTATTAGAACATGAGCGGAACACGTCTCCTTTAATGATCAGTCCCCTTCACTCGCAGTCCGGAATCAGCTCGACACTCCACATCTGCACTAATAGACTTTATTTTTTTCTGAGACGGCTTCGGTGAACAGTCGCAGGTTGAGTCTCTCCACCGGCACGTGTACTGGATTTGCTGAGGAGCCTTTTTTTTCTTTGGCAGGACTTTGACAAACTACATCTGCTCGCTCACTCAGCTTGAGCTTCAGATGAATTATGAAAACACAAAACATGGTTGACAACTCAGCACATCCATCCATCTCCCCGTCTGTTCACTGGTCTGTGATACAAACAGTGGTTAATACTAAAACCAGCTTTGTTCGGCATCACTCTTGAGAGAACATGCACAGATGTTACTGTAACACAACAGTGGCGCCCGGTACGGAAAATATTTACTGTCGCTTCCGAAAACCCCCGGAGAAACCGAAGCTCTTCGTTACGTATGTGTTTGACGCATGCACTCGTTTTTTTTACTCTGTGTCTGATCTGCTAACGTGTGTAATAATTTCAGTGTTAAGAAACGTACGCCTACAACAGCTACTCAAGAACAAGGATTAGTGGAATGTGAAGCAGAGGCTGGAAATAAGCAGAATTATAAAATATAATTCCACAATTTAATACTTTTACCTCCAGATTTATTGTCACACGTGCAATTAAACTAAGGATTCAGACTTGTTTCCATAATTCTGTTTTCTCAGTTCTCATCTTTAAATATTTCACCAAAATCAGGTATAAAATGTATCTGTTATTAAAATGTTAACACCATATGGCTGCTGAATTGTTTTATTTTCATACTACACCTAAATTGTAATATTGTTTGAATGTCGTAATATTGCAAGTCGTAATGCTGTTAGAAGAAAGGCAAAATTTTACGAGAATTAAGTTGTTATATTGAGAGGGTAAAGTCGTAATATTGTTAAAATAAAGATGTAATTGGACGAGAATAAAGTCGTAATCCTATAATTATAAAGTCGATATATTATCACAATAAAGTCGCAAAGTTAATAGTCATATTAGACTTTAGAGAGAAGATCAGCCTGTCGCCTGTTAAAATGAGGATTGTGGATCATCTTGATAAGTAATGTTTTAGTGTAACTTTCACAAATAGTGAACTGGCTCATCAGCATCATGTTATCAGAAGTATCAGGACTATGACATGTTAGTGTAAGAAAATCTGTTCTGAAGAAGACTTGGAGGAAATGTTTGATGCTGGTCGACTGATATCGTTTTTATATCTGCACGATATTTTAGTTTCTCAAGAAATGGACATTTATCCAGATTTTGGATCACGAGCGTGAAACTCTGGGGACGGTGGGTTCTGCTCGCTGGTTATTTAAAAATAAGTTTTTATTTATTCTTGAAACATTGGGCCTTCTTTCTTGTTGGATAACATTATTTAATGAAATCTCAGAACTTTGTTCTTCAATGAGGCCTTTATCCTCTGTTGAACAAGTGAACCTTTTCACCTATTTGATTTTCCAACATAATCATCCCATTACTCGACCACAGACACAGCAGCACAGTTACATGAGACGGAGGCCACACACTCGCACGGTGGTTTAAAAGCACTTTATTGTTCATCAAGGCTACTTTACGTACAAAAAAGGTGGCCTGCCAAAACCTTTTCAGTAGGAGACACAGAGCCACAAATTGACTGTTGTTTTCTTAATACAATGTCTTTTCTTTTTTTTTTACAGTTCAGAGTATTACTACCACTAAGTACATGCTACTTCCACTTCAAAAAAAAAAAAGGACCTGGAAAATGTGGTACAGTCAGAGTAAAGAGCAACTCCTCTTTGATTTATCTGCACAATTTATTTTCATGGTGTTTACAGATGCTGAATGGCCTCCAGATGGGAACCGTGACATCCTCAAAGCTCATCTGCTGCTCGGCTCCTCTCGGCCTCGCCGACGAGCAGCGGAGCAGAAGAACTTCAGCACAAAATCAGCTGAAATAGGTTTTGAGATTTTCATCGGCCAAGCTTCAGTGTCAGAATTCAACAAGACTTATCCTTGTTGCTTGGTTCCCATCTGTAAACCAAAATCAGTCATCAGAGGATTTTCTGAAGGAGCCACAATGTGCCGACATGCAGTAGTGGAAATGGAACTTGCCTGCTAGCCCGTGATTATTGTTGATTTTTTACACTTAAATGTTAATGGTTTGGAAAAGGCTAACGAGACGTACTGGGCTGGCAGCAACATCGATCTGTTCCACCGAAGCAAAACATGCGAACTGATCAAGAGCCTGCTGAGAAGAACAAACTCTTTTCTTTTTGCTCACGAGTGACGTCGCAGAAGTCACGCGAACAAACACAATGTAAATGAAGGCAGAACATCGGGGGCCAATGGAAGTAGCGATTGTCACTGACACCAGTGGCTCGTTGTGGTTTCATACATTTTCCGTGCTCCTGCACTCTATTAACAAAAAAGATCAACTTTTTTCACAAAAAAAAGAAAAAAAAGAAAATGCAATGATTACAATGTAAGGACAGGGGGAAAAAAACAATTAAATAGCTACATATCATTAACAAATTAATTGTTCCTCAAAAAATACCTACGATTTTTTTCTCTGTACATTCGTTACGCACAGCGTAATGATGGTCTTATAGTTACCTATTATAAAAAAGTAATTTTTTATTAAGTGATTTTCCTACAGTCTGTAGGGAGAGTGTGCCGAAGCGAAGAGAGCGCCTCCTACCTACAGGGTGGTAGTGAAACAATAATGAGAACAAATAATAATAATAATAACAGAAAAACAAACTCTTCTGGACACCAAGCCTCGTTCCCTCATGGTTTCTAACAAAATGTGAAGTACATCCCATCTGAGTCAGGGTCGACTGAATCTGAGAGGAGGAGGGGGGGACGCTGGGAAAGACCCAGTGGCAGTGAACGTCTCGCGGCTCAGACTGTTCTTACAGAAGCTCAGCTCCTGAAGCTCTGACGCCCCCCCACCCCCAAACCCAACATGACAAACTCACCACCCACTCTGAACCTGTCACAGAAAACACGCTGAGATCGTAGACGACCTGTTTGTGATGAAACCGACTCTCTGGCTGTTGGGTTAGGATTTAAAAACATGTACCATCAGTTCTGGCTCTGTCTGTTCTGTTCTGATATGAGAGGATGGAATGTGAGGATATTCGAGATCACTGACGTTCTGTGTACAGAACTTTAACGGATGTACTCGTCGTATTTGATTAAAGCCGAATCTGTAAACGTCCTGTTAGAGACATGCAATGACACTAAACGTTTTCCCAACTCAGTTCTATACGTTCTTCGCTCTGAACGCCCTGGAAAGTTTTATGGCATCGTGTGTTCCTCCGTCATACGTTATGTCAGAATAACAAGGTCTCCACAACACCAAGCGAGACGTCCGCTGGGAACTCTGGGACAAGTGGATGGTTATCAGCTCGGTCTGTTGATGTGGAGATACTGAGTGTAAATGGGGCCTGTACAAAGTTCCCTATAGGAGGAATGTATGCGGCTGTGGCGCAGGCTCTTTTTACAGAGGAGAATTCATTTCTTCAGGCTGCAGCTGGAACTGCAGCGACAATACAATGTTGTTCAGAACAGAAAGCAGTGAAATATAAAGCAAAAATAAAAAAAGTCTGGACACCAAGTCAGGACACGAGTCATCTGTTGAGGTTTGAGAGAGTTTTGACGGCGCATCATGAATCCACACAGAGTTGTTTTGTTCGTTTTACATCTCAACGTTGTTTCCAATGTTATTTTTTCTCTTGAGCGGTAAAATTGAAACGAGTGTAAGACATTTTTCAATGTGTCAGAAAAATGTCTGAGAGCCGTCATCACTAACTCTGACCATCAACAACACCTTGTTTTCCAAAAGCTCTCTAGCCTGCTAGCTTGTCCTCTACTTAGTACGTCTTGGAGCGCACGTAGAGGCTGGTGCGAAGGGGGCGGTTTTAAGACGTCACCCAAATAGTCTCGCAACAATCGCGTTGTTTTACTGTATCTCAGGCTTTGTGGAAAACAAGGCCCTGAAGACCGATTTGTGCCAAGCTGGTGTCACGCTGAAGGCTGTAGCATCCTGTACCACCAATGGATCAACATCTTAAGAAAACCGTTAACGGGCAGCGTCTCCCGAAGCCGACTCAGCGCCCGGACGACCACGTCCGTCGTGCTGAGCTGGTTTTGAGAAACTCAGGTCTCAATGGTTACACAGAGCCTGTCCGGAGGCTTGTCCCACTACAGATGTTTGTTACCATACTGATATTAATGGAAAACAAAAGTACAAAACTGTAATAATAACAATAACAATAATAATATGGAGTACAACTGACCCAGCAGTGAGTGTATAGTGTCTATGTCCGTTACTAACAACAAAAGAAGTAACAACTACCGTCCAAATGAAAAGGCTAATAGTAGTTAAGATTGAAATGCTTAAAAACACTAATAGATACCAGCTATTAAAAAAAACAAAAGAAAAAATACATGCATCTGTAAAAGCATTAGTTTACCCTTCGAACCTTATAGAAATCTACCAAACCACAGTGTGTAGGGGGGGAGGGAGGGAGGGAGGGGCAGCAGGGTGTCAGCCAAATATAATTACAACACCCGTGTTCAAAGAGACACAAAAACAAAGGGCGTGTTTGAAGAGATCTGAATAATCTTCTCTCCCCCGGTCAAGAAGCCAGACAGTTCTTTTTTTTTTTATCTTCTTTTCTTTCAACCACAAAGTGACATGCAGTGTCATCTATCCCCCCGTCGCTGTCAGCAGTTCAGTTCAGCCCGTGAAGCACATCAAAGCTCATTGTCTCTGCGAACAGCGCTCTGCGACCCGCTGCACTTTGCACCACGTCCATCAACACCACCGCTCACTGATTTGATAAAAAAACCTGACTGTGCTCATAAAACAAATCACCGCACAACAATTTGGCACATTATTTGACCAGGTAAAGACCAGTGGGTGAAGAATCTGATTGAGACCCTACATCCTCATACTTTACACTCCAGTTGGCTTGATGTGAATTTGAAGGGATATTTTTTGCACATATTTCTCTGCATTTTCCTCATTTCTCATGGCAGAGATGTGGAATAATATGGGTGAGTAAGGCTTCTGTAAGTTTCCATGGTGACAGCAGTTTACTTTAATTGAAGAGCGGCCTGTTCCTCACACAGTTTAACTAATTGTTTACACCCCAAATTTAATAAGGCTCGCTCCCTGCACCCACATGTGTGACTTAATGTGGACTCTGACGCTGCTGGTGGGGAACGATAAGTTAACATGTTACATGTGATAAACAAACAGGAAGTGAAATGGCTTGGGATGGGATTCTGCTTTTCACCCACCTTCTTTTAGTTTATGGCTAAATTAAACCAGATCAGATTATTTTTGATGATCGGGGAACACGGTATCCAAATCGATTATTACTCCCCAACCGTGCTGATATGTGTTTTTCCATTCTTCAGAAATGCATTGAATAAATAATGCAGCATGGTAATAATATTGGATGAAATTATGTCCAGGTCCCAGAAATGTTGAATTCAGTCAGTTTGAGTTCGGTTTTCAGTCCCAGTGTTTACAGTGCCAGATTGTGATGTTGACATGTCAGCCCCCACCTTCTATGGCAGTAGTGCAAATCAGACCGAGTCGATCGATTAAGTTTACACGTACAGTAACACAAACAGAGGAGAGAGAAGGTGAGAGACTTAGAAAAAGACCAGAGAGGAGCCAAGTCGATGGCTTTTTGTTGTTTTTGATCTGGGCATTGATAAACGTCAACGTCTAAAGGTTTCTTTGGTAGCACAGTCAGGTGGTTTGTGATTATTTTCTCCAAAGTGGTTCTTTCTCATCTCTTCTATCAAACATCCGGCATCTCATAACGCAGAAGCAGTACACAACAACTACTGTTAAAAATAAAAACAAAACAACAACAACAAAGAAGAAAAGAAAATGAATAATTAAAACACCGCCTCTCCTCCCTCTCTTTATGTACATATAACTACAGACGCTTGCCCGATGATGCTCCTGTCAGTCCAAGAGTTGAGCCCTCATCACTCATGACTGATTATTGTCTGACATTAGCAAACCAGAGGACAGTTGTTAGATATTGCTGATTTGATCCTCTACGAGTGCATAGAGGGAGAGAGCAGGCTCGACCCGCAGGCGGGCGCTGCCTCTGGGACGCTGGTGACAGACCGACAGAGTGACAGGGACATGGATGTTGGAGTCGGGATGATTGGGAGTGGGCTGTGGGGGGCTGGGGAAGCAGGGGGGGCAAATCCCTCTAAAAATCTCTCGGGCCCTTCAGGAGACCACAGATGGGGAGTGGTTGTGGTTGATCATGTGACTGTCGGGGGAGGAGTTTGGGCTGCTGCCGGACGACGAGGGACTCCCCTTGTTTTTGATCTGCAACCAGGTCTCGCCCAGCGCCTTGGCGAAGTGGTCGTCCACAGAGCCAGTGATGGACACGGAGTTGGTGGCCGGCTCGGGCTCTTTGTAGTTTTTCCCAAGGCTGCGGCGGAAATGCTCTTCAATCACTGGGTCGCAGGCTGTGTTGGCTAGAAGAGCGAGGGAGGAGGGGGGGTGGAGGGGGAGAGAAGGAAACAGAGATGTTTTAGTCCCCATGGTGATATAAAACTCACTTGTATAACAGGCAGTGGGTTATTTATTACCCAACATCAGCTGAAACACTAGTAATGTGTTTTTTATTTCAATGGAAAAAACGAACTCCAACATCTACTTCACTTTTTCTTCGCAGTTTAAATTTCACTGTTAACCTCAATGAGATCATAGGGATTTCACTGCGATCATAAAAAAAACCAGCCACAGTGAAGTTATCAACCCACAAAAAACATGACTGACACAGAGCAGAAGCCTCAAAGGACTTAAACTACACAGATAACAGGCAAGACTGTTAACAAAGCGTTCTGCGGCTGCACTACAACAACTGATGGGTCATAAAGAGCATCACTAGTTATAGAAGTCAGACTGAATGTAGAGAGTGAGCTGATGTGCTTTCATGTGCCCCCAGGGAGAAGTTTTAAACCATCCCAAAAAATCCACCCAATAAAGGTTTACTGGTAATAGTCAATAGTGATTCATTATTGTGTTCAACTGTTCCTTTAACCCAAATCAAAAATTGCTAAAATAACAGAAGAAACACAACAAGCATGTCACGTGTGAGTGTTTGTACAAATGCATGTGCATGAGTGCACTCACTGTTGGCTCTCCTGTAGTTGTTAGTGAGGCTTGAGCAGCCATTGTGAGAGACTGGACAGTGAGACAGGTTGCAGTTGCGGTTGTTGGCTGGAGCGCATGTGATCACTGAAGGACGATTCTGAAACATAAGAGACCAAATTCAACGTTTAAGTTACATCATTGCCGACTTCTCTCTTATAAATGTTGGCCAACAATGAAACAAGACTTGTTAGGAGAAGGTGCAAGAAGAGTAAATAGAGCTTGGGAAATATTATAGTAAAGGAAACAGAGCAGGAGAAGAGTTGAGGTTTAAGGGAATGATTCAGTTGCCAACAGGGTTTTAAATCAATTGCAAACCTCCTCCTGTCGACCATTCAATTAACTCTGATGAAAGCACAGTCACATCATAAGGAGGTCATACCAGAGCTGAGGTTTACATGAAAATTTTCAAATGATGTAGTCAGGATGTAAAAAGATGGGCATGTTACCTGCTGGCGTTCCATGGCGCTGACGGCCTGCGGCACTGTGGTCATGGCTGCTGTGCTGCTTCGTGCAGGCTCCATCATGCTGTTTTTGGTTAACGCCAGTGGCTGGTCCATGCCGGCTAAGCTGGCCAGGTGCAGATGGTGGTGGTGTGCGTGGCTGTACAGATGGTTGCTGTGGACTGCAAGACCACCGGGCACCACCACTCGCTCGCTGGGGCTCCGGCTGCGGTCCTTAGAGACCGGGGAGCTGCGATAGTCTCCATTAGGTTTCCTAGGAAATAGAGATTGAGATAAAGAACCACATTAATTATCACAAGGCAGATTAATTTAATGTCTAATGTCCGTCAGGGGTTAGGGTATGACGGGAGTAAATTTACTCTAGATTCTGTATTCCGCTTCCAATTATTAAAAAAATATTGTTCTTTGCTTAATAAAAGGAACATTTGAAAAAAAATTCTGAAGTTTAAAGTAATTTTCGTATTTTTCTAACAAGATACTGGATCCAAAACTACACTGGCTATCAAATGTTCAAACCTGAGAGAGGGATGAGAGAAAAAGGAGAAGAGACTGGTGGAAATTTACAAAATGAAAAGGTGGTAAAAGGCTGTTAAGAGAGAATGAGATGAGGGCGACAACAGAGAAGATGAACAAAAGGACAATTGTAAATGGACCAGCAGATGCTATTGATACTGATCTAAAACATACACTCTCTTGATTGCTGGAGGATAGATTGATAAGACTATTTTGTACGAGCACATGCTCACACATAAACTCTCTTTTCTTGGAAGGAACACTAAAATTATCTAACATGGATGAACTACAAACTTGCCCCTGCACAGAGGGGCAAAGGGGCACAAAGTTCAAAATCACAAAAATCTACTTTATCTCCCAAGGGAGCCTGAGGACAGCTGCACTCACTGCTGTCCAGATGAGAACCTGGAAAATCCTGCAGCGTAAAAAGTAAAAAGCCAAGATGAGGGCTGAGTGCAGCTGCGTCTCACTTTCAACATATCTTGCCAACGCTGTTGTTGACATATTTACGTTCTATTTTGTACCGTTTTCTTTCGTTTGACGTCTATTCCACAACACACTTTGACAGAAGGTGAACTGGCCACAAACATTCCCATTCCATTTGAGAGAGTCACTTCCAACCACCTCCCAAAAAAACTCCTGCTCTTCATTGAAAACGCAGAGATAAAGACGAGGGATTAAAATAGTGACAGTTTAATACAACTCAGATTTTGGCTTCTTTTTTCTCCGGCTCCCAGCTCTGATGATAATGACTGTAATACGTAGTGAAGTGGTTGGGCCTGATATTGTGCACACTTGCTTGCAGTTTAACAGGTAGCAATTATTTTCCTCTGTGCGTCAAATGTGGTCTGTGTGCATGTGTGTGTGTGTGTTGGACTGTGTATTACACCCTTCCTGCAGCTCCACTCCCCTCCTACAATTTGAGGCCCAGTTACAGGGAGCGAGATTTACTGTACTAGGCTCTTGCTATCTCTTCCTCTCTCTCAGGCTTCAAACACCCACATGCTTCCCCACATCTCTTCACAAATCAACACACATACACCGCCTTTCCTCCCTTCTACACTGTAACACACACTATACATAGACAATGAAGCCTCAGTTGGGTAAAGGCAATTAAAATCTACTTTAAATAAGTTGCGCTGAAACAATTGAGGGCAGAAAACGACATGAAATCTTGTCTTTATTCTTCAACCAGATACTGTGTGGAGGCATTTCCCACCCATGTGAAAAGGTCTGAGCGAGAACACACAGCGGACTCAAAAGGGAAAAGAAGGAAAAAAAAGCTGCAGCCGCTCTTTAAGGTTTGTTTGGATGCAAAACAACAAGTTCAGGCTAACAATCGTAGATCCATGTGACCAGGCAACCTGACTGCTGGGTCAAGCATCTGGAGCCCACAGCACCGTCCTCCACAAATAAATAGTCTCCGCAGAATACAGAGAGGGGGAGAGGAAAGGCTGAGGAGAGGTGGGGGTGGCTGCATGTGAATGGTCCGGACCTCTACGATAAGAAAGAGTGAGGTCGGTAGTTTCCTTCGTTTGTGCCGAGAGCTTACATTAGCAGGGAGACCCCCCTCCCTGTTTTCTCTCTTTGTCTTTCTTTCTTCTTTTTCTCTCACAATCTGCTGCAAACTTCCTGAGGGTTATGGAGGGAGAGACTTGGCAGCTCTTACACAAACCCAGGCCGATGGCTCAACATCCAGCTTTTAGTTTTTTTCAAGTTCCCTTTTTCTACAATAGTCAAAAATAATTTCTTTGTTGCATTAATCGCATTAAAATCAGGTCATAATAATTACCAAACTGTGCACAAGTTCAATATATTGTTGCTAAAGGACACATCGACTTTTAATCAAATTCTACAAACTCTTATATTCAGCTAAATGGCTGAACAGAAAACAAAGGTTGATCTCTCATCCCTGTCCCAGCAGCTGGGTCTTCAGTATGGTTGTGGAAGTTGTTCCAAACTTTAATCATTGCCAACGAGTGGGCATGCCCACATCCTCACACAAGAGGGGCCGTCACCGGAGCCAGTGAACGGGATCAACAAATCCAACCAATGAATGGCATGGCTGTTGAATCCATCACCGCCCCCGCCTTCCCCTCGCCTGATTGCCCACCAAACCCCGGACCACAATTCATGCCAGGGATCATGCATTCAAAACCCACTGTGCCTTTGTCTCTCTTACTCACCTCTCAATTATCGTTAGGGCTGCAGCTGGGGAGAGAGGGAGAGGAGGGAAAGGGCGGACAGGGAGGGCTACGCATGAGAGATGGGCATGGGGCTGGTAACAAGGGCGAGAGCAGAGACAGAGGGCTGCCAGTTCTGGGGCTAGATGAGAGGTTGAGAGCTAAAAGTGGGAAACCGAGGGAGACAGCCTTTGAAACGTAAAGAACTCGGAGACTTGGCTCCTATAAGGGAAGACAACATGTGGCAAAAAGTTGAAAAAGAGAAAGAGATCAGTGAAGCAGCTGAATATTACTTTTTTCACTGAGTTACTTGTCACTTTAGGATCAAGCATCAATATGGGGCAGCATCCTTATGCAGCTGCTGAAGGTTTTTCGTCAATAGCCAAATCTGTTATTGCCTGCTGAAGTGACCGTTTTAGCAGAGATTACCATAAGTGGCTTAATAATTTTACTACAAAATAAAACTTTAGCCTTTATCAAGGAGAAAGCTAACACATTACAGGGTCTGACCAATGATCTGATGGTCCAGGGCTAGTCAAAGTTAATGCAGGGCAAGTTGATTGACCAGTGAAATGTCAATTAAATGTCTCAAACAACGGAGTAGATGTGAAATCCAAAGATAAATTCAAGTTCAAACCACCGTATGCACATAAGTAACTGTTATTGGGGATGTCATCACATATCACAGTCTAATGTTGGCACCATTATGAGATACTTTCCTGAAGTACTTGTGTCCAGCTACCTACGTAGCCCACTTCATGGAGCTAACTCCTTAAGTTGTTTAAAGTTCAGTGTCTGGTACTAAAATCTGAAAATACTGACATGATCATACACTCTTCCTCTCTCCCTGTAGCCTTTGTTGATGTGTGGCACTCAGTTGTTTTTATATTATTCACTGTAATATTTGTTTTCAGTGAGAAAACAATAAATAGCTTATCACAGGTGTCAGTGCCCAGGACCGACTTTTCTGTTTTGGCTGCTCACTGGTCAGTAACTGTATTAAGTTAACATGAGTTTCAGTCGTTTCCTTCATATATCTCCCAATTAGAGACAACAATAAATTATGATGTTTGATAATGTTAAGAATATTCAAACACCACTAATGGCTACAGTCTACACAAGGGATGTGACTTCAATGGGCTGTGACTGGAATCAGATGATGTTGGTGTTTGCTACTTCCTAAAGACACAAAGAGCCTAGAGGGGTGTGTTTGATTTGTTGTTCTCATCCTTGCCAGATTCGAGCACTGTTTCACTATTCAAGATTGCTTTACACGTTGCATCCGTAAGACAGGCTGGACGTCAACAAAAGAAAGAAAATTTCAATAATTTTTTCTGTAACTCATTTTAGAATATTAAAAACATTTGACTATGGTCACAAGGTGGAGCGCCTCTACTTTGAATGTGATTTGAAAAAAAAGGGAGAGCACTGATTCTTTTTTCAGTTAAAAATGGAAATGTTTGACCGAGCCCTGCGGCGGGCACTCACTGAAAGATCCCTTAATTTAAAACCCGACCAGTCAAACCCTCATAAATGGTATAGTCATATATCCTGGACAAAACTACTTGGATCTGTCATTATATACTGCCTTTTAAGTAACCATTCACATGACAGCCTGTCTTCAAGTTAACCTCAAGTTAAAGATCATAACCATGATCATGTGTTTGAATTTCTCAAGATTAAAAAAAAAAACACAGTTATGTGTCTGTATTCTTGTAAAAAAGTAAGAACCAGTAATTTGTCCTTTGTATGTGCAAACCTGTCTAATTGCCACAATGAAAATCTAAATAAAACAAGTGGAACAATGACTTTAAAAATATGGGTTGGTTTTTAAAAGTGTGCTAGGGTTAGAGACTGCCAATTTGGTGAGCTAACCATATTTTACTTTGAGGCAAAGATACAGCAGCTGTAAAAGCTCTGAGCTTTTTCTCACAATTGTGCTCCAAAGTCTTCAGAGAAAACCTCACTACAAATCTTTGGTTGGGCAGAGGTTTCCATCCTACTCCTTTACGAAATAAATAAAGAAAGAGCAAGGAAGGGAGGGAGAGAGAGATACACACAGGAAACATCTGGGAAAAATCAGGGTGTAGACAGAAGATGACAAAAAAGAAAAAAAGAAGACATGATGAAGGCTCAACCACAGGTTACAACCAGACCCAAGCTCTGCGAGGTCTGCAGAAACCCACAAAATGGCTATTATACATACATATATATATATATATACATACACACACAGCTTCACAGGACTTACCCGGACTATGTTTTCTAAAGTATACAAACATCTCTGCACAGTTTACTCTGATCAGCCCAGGCATTAATATTTGCATCCTCAGTGCAGTCTTAGGATAGGTTTGCCAAAACTCGCGAAATACACTTCAACAGGTATAATTTAGATACTGTATATTGTTGTTGTCAAATTATCTTCTTTGGCATACAACATTTAATATAAATTATTGCAAAGTATCAATGAAGACGCTATGTTAAATCTTACATGATGCCTAAAGCATGTTAGAAAGACCAAGCAACTGTTTTAAATCTTTCACATTTTCACTCATGCAGATGCTGATAGAAATCAAACGCACATTTGCCAGTTGTATGACTGCAGAGACAGAGAGCTGAAGAAAATCCTTTGTTATTAAAGCTGGGACAGATCGGATATGGGAATAACCACAACAAGAAGGCAAAGAAAACATGTGAACACGCACGCACATGCGCGCACACAAACACGCACATTGGAAAAAAAACATGCTCTCCCTCCTTTTCTCGCATGCTCACACAATATATAAATAGTCAATAGGGTAACAATGACTTCAGCAGCTTTGACCCTGCTCACGCGCACACGAGAGAGAGAAAGACGGGGAGAAAAAGAGAGGAAGAGAAAAAGAGATTTTCTCCCCATTTGGCCTCTGGAGAAACTTCCATGAGAACAACTTGCTGATGAAGTTCCCAGTAAAAAGCAGCTGCAGCTTCTAAATGCTACAGTACTTACTGCAGTAAACTGACCAACTTGGATTTTGCTTTTAGGTCTTCTATGCACAGCATGAATAAATGTGAGATTACACTCTGCTAAAAGAATGAAGCTTCATTTCAAACCTCTGATTCACTGTACATGTGGCTGGTTTTAAACCAAGTCAAATAATCAGTGAAAAAACTTTGCATTATTTTAGAGAATGTGAGCAAGAAGAGGGATGTCTTCCAAGCAATTACTACGAGGAGTTGAACAAAAAAGTATTGCAATTCTTTTTTGATGATTACAGAATTGCCAAACTAAATCTAGAAGCAACATTTGACTTATTATTTACACTAAGAAAGTTTAATATACACAAGAATGTAAAGGTTAGCCGTTAGCCTGTTAGCATCCGCAAGTGAGGTGGAGAGCTGTTAGTTCAAACTGCGACTTGCTACACCCAGTGCATAACTTCTCCCATTTAACTGTAACAGTTCAACTTTCGAACTGATACCAGCTGACTGCCAGCTGTTGTTGTCCTCTCGTCTCAAATTCACAGCAACTACATGAACACTTTGTGTGAGAGAGAATTTGGGTGCTTCAGAATAAAAGCACCAGTAGTTCTGCTTTGATTCATTTCATTATAACTGTAGTATAACTATTTAAATGTATTATAACAGTACTGTATGTACCTTTATAACTGCTTTTTAACTATTGTGACATTGTAATTAATTCAACTTTATTACAACAGAACTAACAGATAGCAGACTTATATAATGACCTGATGACCTCTTGGTCAGTAGTGATCCTTAAGTCCCATGCAAAGGGTTTAAGGCAGTGCTGCTGTTGAAATGAAACTGATGGATATTTATTTATCTAATTCAACATCTAGTCATTGCAATTATAGCATATTGCAATAGTGATATTAAATACTTGTATACTATTGTACCAGCTCTAATGACAACAAATCCACAAAATATGGTTGCAATCAAAGAGAATAAATACCTAAATTCTGACATATTGCCCAGCTTTATTCCCTAATTAAAAGCCAATGCGAGTTCCTGATCTGTGACTGGCTCTTATTTTTAAAGAGGGATGAAAGAGCTGAGCAAGAGGACTTTTATACTCGCGGGTCTACAACTGCCGAGTGGCTGGCAGGCAGGCAGGGAGGCAGGCAGGCGAGCAGGCAGCAGCAAGCTTCCAGCCCGCAGGCTCCAGTGGACAGGATAAGGCTTCTTTGTTCAAGACTCCTCCTACTCCTCAGAGAAATGAGAACTTAGACCCTGCTGCCTGACAAGGAGCCCACTCACCACACACACACACACACACACACACACACACACACACACACACACACACACACACACACACACACACACACACACACACACACACACACACACACACACACACACACACACACACACACACACACACACAAATGGATGATCCACAGCTGAGCAAGCCCACACACATGTATAGACAGCACACACAACGACACATGTACATACTTGCACAAACACATGCAGAGTCAGCGCAGACGACATATCTACATATCAGCAAAGCTTCACAGCAAAAACTTTTCATACTGTCCCAAATAAAAAGTACTAATTTGGTTCATGGTTTTCCTTCTCTCACTTCAGTTGCACTTTAACGCAATCTGATCAGACAACAGAGATAACTTGAGTTTCCATCTTCCCGGCCACGCCCAATATCTAAGGTGTCAGGTGTCTGCCTGTGTCAACACTGAGTGAAAATTTGACTGAACTCACAGACAAAAGACGACCTACGACACACAACTCAATAACAACACACATTATTTAGCATTAGACCAGGTCAGCTTGAATGAAAACTGCCATTCAAGCAAAACATATGAGAAGGTATGTTTTTGCAAAAGAGGAGACTGAACACAAAAGCTTCAAAAAAGCAGGAAAAGTCAACATTGTGCAGAGAAATCCCTGCAGACAAAACACGAACTACATGGACAGAA
The DNA here is from genome assembly GCF_009819705.1 of Hippoglossus hippoglossus. Taxonomy (NCBI): domain Eukaryota; kingdom Metazoa; phylum Chordata; class Actinopteri; order Pleuronectiformes; family Pleuronectidae; genus Hippoglossus; species Hippoglossus hippoglossus. The sequence continues at coordinate 10,890,125 of NC_047155.1, forward strand.
GCAGCTAGCAAAATCCAACAGCTAGTGTGGTATCAGATAACAATCTCTGGATATCTGAACTGTATGTATGTGAGTGAGTGAGTGAGTGAGTGAGTGAGTGCGTGTGTGCGTGTGCGTGTGCGTGTGTGTGTGTGTGTGTGTGTGTGTGTGGTGGGGGGTTACAGGGCCTCTTTCTCTGGTTTGCTTTCTAGCTTCTTCCCAAGAACTTAGTCCATCATTTTCAAATTACACCTAATCACTGCTCCTATGATTGACAAACGAGTTCAATGAAGCAGAGAGCTCATGCATGTTAAATAAGGATGAGTCGAATGCAAAGTGCCCTCCAGTGTTTTCTTTTAGACGCTATTTTTAGCTTTGATTTCTTCTGTAACGACAACCGATCATTCTCCACTTTGGTGTAATCACTGTTCTTTGGATGGCCACAGCAGTTAAAAGAAAGAAAGAACTTTTCAGAGGCTGACTCTGAATGCAGGTTTTTACAAGTAACTAAGCAGTTACCTTTGCCAGGGAAATAATCTCCCAGGAGAAAACCTCAAACTAAATGACTCAAAATAAGACGCAGTTAGGATGGCCCTGAGGCAAATAGGTTTCCAGCATGAAATTAAATATCCCGAAGAAGCTATGTAAACTAGAAAGCCCTGAATCTGGATTTAAGTCAAATAAAACTGGCTCTCCTTGGTTGGAGATTTACCTACAGTCAAACAGTCAAATGACTTCAAGGTCATAGTCAAAATGAAGATTAAATAAAAGGATTGGCTTATCGCAGGTTATTCCCAGCACATAATCATGCAACAATGAGCAAGTGTAAAAGAAACCACTGCAGGCATGTTTTCTTTTAATGTTGCATAAGTTTTATTTTTACAGAACCCAAAACTTGCAACACCAACTGAAAGCTGATATTACAATAAGTCTGATTGTAACTTAGCACCCCAACTTAATTAATGAAATCCAACTTGCGATACACGAGTAGGAGGATCAGTGTATGCAAAAGTCAACCGCACTGTGCATGAAAAAAATCTCTCTCCGAGATTCAACAACGACTGAGACACGGACAAACACACCGAGTGAGAAGATGGATTTACTGCAGTGTACAATGTTAATTCTCCCACCACTGACACATACATAATAGAAAACGAGATGACTCTGCACAAATGTCACAACGCACAAGCTAATCCTTTGTTATGTGCGAGCCCAGAGAGTCACAAGACGAAGGACCAAAAGACCCTTCCCCTTGTTCTTCTTGAACAACTTGATATAACAGTAGTAGATTCCTTTACTGTCACACGGCCAAGAGCACAAACAATATTCATCAGCCGCCAAAGCATGGCTGGTTTTGTGAGTTTGTGTATGTGTGGGTCATCAAGATCATGGCAAATTAAGGTCCTGGAGGAGAAAAAGTAGATTCAACTCAAAAAAACTCATATTAAACATTCATTAAGACATGAAAGTAAACAAAAGTTTCCACATGTGCAAACATGCACAAATGTGAGCAACATGCACATCCTCCCATTACTTTATGTGGTAGTTTTCCCTGACTCTTGTTGAGGGTAAAGGACAAAGGATGTCGCACCTTGTTAAGCCTTATGAGACAAATTGTGATTTGTGACAATGGGCTCTACAAATAACATTTGATTGACTGATGATGATTTATGTGTTTGCAGATGCTCAGCTATATTAATACACTGCCAGTAACTGTACTCTACTCTTCATCCAAGGCTTCTAGTGAATCCAGTGTACAATTTATAGTGTTCTATTCTGTCACCTCACCGGCCTGTGAGTGACAAATAGATGATTGAATCAAGTGACATTAAAAAAGCATGCATGAAAGACTGCACAGCTCTAACCTCATTGACTGGCTCTGCAATAAATAGAAGTGGCTGGAGTCCCATGACTGACTCAGTCAAACTGAGAGAACGAGGGGCAGAGAGAAAGAGATCTGTGACACCAGTGCCCGGGCCCGAGCAGTCCTTCACTACCAATCAGCGCTACAGAATCTCTGGAATCTCTGGAAGCGGGAATGTGGGAACGCTGGAGATGTGAGTCATTTTTCTGTTGTGCAGTCCCTGTTTCCAAGCTTCCAGAGAGCTGCGGCTATAAGCAGAACACTGTGGAGCCAGCTAAACCTGGCGTAGCACCCTGGGGTCCAAACTGGGACTTCTGAGAAGGCCTGCTTGTGCAAAGCTTTTACCAAGCGAGGACAAACACAAGGCCAACAGAAATATAAAAAAAAAACACTTCTTTTAAAAACAGCGAGTTTTCTGTGTATATGAAGCCTCTAGGAGCATGGTGGCTTCTTCACAGGATACAGTTTGTTTTTGTTTTAAAGGAGAGAGACAGAAAAGAGAAGACGTGGGGAATAGCAGATCCCTTTCCTTGCACCTCAGGAAATTAGTATCTGGAAAATAACAATTTCAAGGTCTCTCTGATGGATTTTAATAGAATGTGTGCAAGTGTCTGGTCAGCCTCAGTGAATGTACTCACAGCTGTGCAGCAAACAGTCGGCTCATCTTTGCCACATGCTCGTTGTCGTCCATGTCGCTGTCCCCCTGTTCCCCATTCAGCTTCCTCTTGGTAGGGCTAATGGGAGGAGGACCTGTCCTGTGGCTGGAGATGGAGGAGGATGAGGACGACGATGACGAAGAGGAGGAGGAGGACGAGGACAGGGACAAGGACTGGAGCCTGGGGTCCCCCCTCAAAGCTGCTTCACCTGAGGTTGAAGAAGAGCAAGGGAAGAAGAGATATCATTAATATTTATAAAGACTATAAAGCAAGAGTTAACCACAATTTTGGACATTTCAAACATGAATGAAACTGAAGCGATGGATGTGAAGTTGCCGTCAACTCATGTGCATTCGATTTAAACAGGCAGCATAGCCATAAATGTCAATTATAGTAGTTAGTCAAAATGATGGTATTTTCAAGTAGAAGGCGACTGTTTTATTGCCTCTTTAAACAGTGAGACCGCAAAAACTAGTTCATGACAGTGTTTTACTGTACCGGCTGTGCTTCAGCTCAAACTTTGGATTTTGTTGACATACAGTTTGCTGAGAGCGGCACAAACCTCTGCCATAAGCAGAAGTATCTGGTTGTGAATGTTTTGGAAGAAATAGTTGTGGATGGGTTCTGCATGTGTGTTTGTGTTGTGAACTATTTCTCTCTGCTTCCCTCCAGCCCCTGTTACAGAAGACCTACAGAGTGGTCGGGGAGTGGGAGTAAAAAAGCTGAAGAGAATCAGGAAAACTACCACTGGCTCTGTCTCAGCACGGGGACTTTCCACTGCTTCGGCCTCATGTATCTGTCTGACGTTTCCCAAACAAAACATTAAGCTTGGATTCAAACTCCTATTACAACTCACAGCTTTCTCTATAACAACTCCCATCCGAAGGAAAATAAGTTACTAATGCTAGACACCAACCCCAGCTGCAATGCAACATAAACTGGTTGTTCCTGTTTCTTTTCAAATAATTTAAAAAATAAACCCATACTAAGCTGCATTGCTGATTATATTTTGGAGAAATATATATTTATCCTGTATTAATGTTGCAGAATGCACATTGGTACTGACAGGCAGCACTGCAGAGACTTTAGCATTCAATCAGTGTTGATTGAAATCTTTGTGCTGCTTATTCTGCAATGCTTCCAAAGGACATAACTTACAATGTATACAGGAAACCATAATACACCAAAGCAAAAAGTAGCAATGGATCTGCTATACGTTATTTTTGTGTATTCTGCAGATTTTGACAAACTGGGTTGATTTTGAATATTTAAAAAGTGAAATATCAAACTTGAAAATGTTCTACATAAAACCTGGACTTTGAATACTATTGGAAAGATAACATGGTGCAGTATGTTTACTGCAGACGTTTTCTAAGTTGCTTAAATCAACAGAGGAAGTAACCAGTAAACTAGTGGACAGTGGAGGAGCAAATAACAACTTTCCGATGCATGAGGTCATAGAAGCTGGGTACAAACCGGTTTTAACTGATCTGAAAACAGTAACATCCAGTCATTTATAGGGCAGTGCCACACACACACACACACACACACACACACACACACACACACACACACACAAACACACACACACTGAAAAGGCTTTGTAATGTAGTAAAAAATGTTCTCTATTCAACCAGTGTTCCCCATGTATGTTTAGTTTTAGCTCTGCTTCAATAACACAGAAGCCTTCCTTCCTTTTCCCTCCCTGTCTCTCCGGCATGTTCCTGCTTGCTCCACAGTGTGCCATAGCAACAAGGGTGACATCATTGTTTTTGGCAGGACAGAGGGGTGGCAATAAAAAGATGGGAGAGTGTGACAGTGCACTGTCCAATCAGGAACCAGGACACATAACAGCTTATCAGAGGTGCAGGAGTAAAGCGCTCAAGTGTGTTCCCCTGCCAACAAATAAGACATGAGGCCGAATGCAGTCAAACACTACTGACCTAAATGCACAATTGAAATAATGCTAAGCTACTACTAGTTAGATACAACTAGCCTCTCTAAAGCTTACCCAGCCCTGCAATACATCATATGAACAGTCAATATTGTAATGTTCAGTTCACATGCTGATTTTTAGCGAGGTGATAATGAGACTTTTAACCATCTATATCTATATCTATATCTATATGTGTGTGTGTGTGTGTGTGTGTGTGTGTGCATTAGTGTTACTGAATTGGCAAAATGTAACAGGATATGATAAGGCACAGCGAAAGACACAATAGGGCTTTGCAATAAAACAATACAAAATTTGTTATCGAAATATATATTTAATCAATGGCAATAAAACTAAAGTCCAACGCCATTATTTGTGAGTTTAAAACCACAGTCTACAGTCAGAACACACTGTGACATTTATTGTGAATAATAATTGATATCTACTGATATGAGAATTTTTATCTTGATAAAATGTTGGGTCATATCCTCCAGCCCTAAGACAGTTAAGTGCAGAACAGGCAGCACTGAATGACAATGACTAGATAGGACCAAAACAATTTGTGCAATTTTGTACAATTTACACCTCAAATCAAGAGAGACATGGGAAAAAAGTAGAATTTACTGCACTTTATATCTTGAATAATGGTTCAAAGCACAGTGGTTTACAGGCATATGGTGACTGTTTTACATATTCATTCAGTACATGAGTAGCACTGCAATATTCAAATTCTCCCCCCCCCCCCCCCCCCCCTTGTTGAACCAGCAGACAATCAGAAGAAGTGCTGCACCAGAGAAGTAAAACTCTCCCCTCTGCTTCCTCAGTTCATCAGGTTCACATGATCAAAGCCTATTTGTCTTGACATGACTTCAAACAGCTCAGAGTCAGGATGAGATTAGATTACAAATGGAGGTGAACCTATCTATCTCTCCAACCCCCCCCCCCCCCCCACGTTTTTTTTCTTTCATTCCCCCTTTCTGATACTTAAAAAAAGATGAGAGAATGATCTCTGCTCTCTGAAGCAGCAAAATTATTATTTTTGGTTCCTCTGCAACATGAACTTGGCCCTCTGGGCTGTCTTTTTTTTCTGAAGTCTATAGAGGTTTAGTCTTTTAATACTCTTCCATGGAGGTTCATGTCCGTGTTGTGTGATGTGATATCTCCGGATGTTAGATCGTTTTGATCTCTGACAGAGAGGAAAGGAGAAGAGCCAAACAAACAGACAAAGGAGAGAGGCTGACAACAGTGCAGGGTTCTGAGGAGGTTTTCCATCTTGTGTATTTTGTGCTGCTCAGCAGCAAAAGGGGACAGTCAGCATTCCCCTGCTACCCCGTCACTGTCAGGCCTACTACTGATAGTAGCTTTACAGAGAGAGAAGGGGAGAGTGGGAAAAAGAGATATAGATGAACATATTGACAAACAGAGAACGAGAGATAACCACGGGGAAGTAAAAAAAGAATCTGAGAGCAAATCAACTGCAACAAACTATTTCCAAAAATAAAATCACATCTTAATATTGTTGGGAAACCAAATGAGTGGAAATTAAATGACAGCTATTGTGATGCAATTTGATGTTGATGAACAAATCAATGAACTTTAGTTATTAGTGGACTTAGTTTAATCCCTAGAACAGCCACTGCTACTGGAGGAGGTAGTTATCTACCTTTGCACTCCAGCCCTTCATTGCTGCCTAAATACAGGAACAGGGTTGTGTACTTTTATCTGTTATCATAAATTCCCAGAACAATTTTGAATATGTAAACTTACACCATAGATCACATTGTGATGCATCCAGACACCAAACAGTGCAACACAAGGAGGTAATGCTGCTTTTTCTACACCCTGACTTAAGAAGACTTAACGAATACAGACAGAAAATAATAGACTAAAGATAGATTCGATTGAATAGATTCTGTAGATGAACATCACAGTTCTCTCAATCCACCAAACTTTGAAAAATAAAACTGTCCAATTTATCTAATTTTTCTCATGATGTTTTACAGCATGGACAAGATGCTAGATCCTCAAACGAAACATTAAACCTTCCATTACTGGAGGTCAGGATAGTACAAACTTTTCAAACACTTAATCCAACAATTACTTGGTACTATGGTTTTTCAGATGGTGATGTGTGTGTTTGCTTTTGTCACGATTTACAGTATAAAAGCCAAATATTAACACAACAAAAACTTGTTGTGATATGGGTGTGTTTGTAAACATGTATGAGATAACTGGCTGCATGCCACAGCTGCAGTTGCTAGTAAATGATGACAATAGTGTGAGAGCTATAGAGTAGAAATAAAGCTCTCAAGATGGTGTATCAGTATATATTTGTCAGGGAATGTATTAGTGCTCATGCACACAATAAAAAGTCAGCACACCCATAATAACACAAAGCTCCCCCAGCCCCTTCTTGCTTCAACGTGTTTGAACATGAGGGGCTTTTCTTTCATGCTTTTTACTGATTGGCCCTTCTCCCTGTTATTATAATCTTTGTTTTCTTATCATGAGGCACATGGAGTCACATTTTAGCTCAGTCAGCTAAAAACAACACACACAAAACCCAGAAAAACAAATAGATGGGCTTATCCTGCAGAGATGAGCTTCCAGAGATAGATAAATAGTGTATTGTGTCTAAAGTCATCATGTCAGAAGAGAGACACACAGAGCAGGGATGAAATGGTTATAGATTCATGGTTAAGTCCCAAGTGGTTAGTATTACCAGTTCAAATTGTCTAGATCAACCAAAGCAGGCAAAGGCGGAGCAGGCAACATGGCGGCAGGCAGTGACAGCCACTTTTAAAGCCTTCCAAGTCTTAAGTGTGGTTTTATTTTGGTTTTATAAGAGTGCTGAAGGGAACTTGATCGAATATGGTCACCACGCTGGCAGAACATGCAAAGTGAAAATCACTGCTGAAGGAGCCAAGAGGCAGGTTTACTTTTACCTCAATGGATGCATGTATTGCTTGTCTAACAGCTCATCAATAATGTCAACTGAAGTTCTTTGTGTTACCTGTTCTAGTGAAAACAAAATGTGCTGCTGTTTGCATTGTGTGTCTTCAGACTGTATTCACTAATAAAACATGATAACAGGTTACGTTTAGTCGCCCAAGCAACATAATTTGATAGTTTAAATTCCAGAAGTCCTTGATTTAGTAGTAAAAGTGTTACAGCAGGTGAAAGACTAAAGACTCCTGTAAAACACTCCTCTGTATTTATGTCAGTTTGGCTCTTTGCAATCACGGTCACAGTCTGCTTACTCATTTGTGTATATTTATTATTTGTGTATGGAGTCATCGCATATAATCAAATTCCACAATCACACTGTGACTGCATGTGTGTGGTTGCGAGAGAAAAAATAATGACAGTTAATGACAATGATGTTGTGATTTTAGTGTGTGTATAAGTACTTTAAACAATTCTTTGATAATACAGAAAACCATAATCACTCTGGTCACTATAACTGCGATATGAAATTTGCCATATGTTTTATCTCTAACCCAGAGTGCATGAGAGTAAAAACTACCACCCCCTCCTCCTTCACTCTTGTTATTTTCTTCACTGAGATGGACGGGATGAAACCTGAGAAAGGTGAAGCTTTGCAGAGACACAGACCCCACCACCCCACCCCCCTCTGATTGGCTTCTATCCCAGGCCAGTGGTGGCAGGCGCTCTTATCTATCACTGCACAGAAGAGTGAGCTTTAGGCAAACCCGAGCTATAAAGTTCCCAAGAATGCCATGTGTCCCCAAGCTGCTGAGCGGAACTCAGAGAGTAACCTGCCCGAGAGCAAGAATCCTACCTGCCGTTTGCCAAACAGGAATAACAGCAAGACAACACTTATTTTTCCCCTCCAGAAACAATTTAAAAACAGACACAAAACACCATTGACAGAGGCTTTTATCACATGCTCAATCACAGGAGAGCCCAGTGTGTTTCTGCAGGAACACAGGAACTCATCTCTGTCTTTATCATTTTGCAGATACATCTCTTTTGCATGTTCCTGCTCCTAACAAATGGTACACGGCCATCAGCCTAAACTGCCGCTCTACCTCTGACACGTCCTTGCAAACATGGCAAAATGTGCATCTGCCACAGAGGTGCTATTATACGTTTATTATAGAGAGGGACAAAAAAAAGAAGACAATCAAGAAAATCCTTTGGCTTTGTCTTGCTGCAGCTTTTAAATTTGGTACAAGTCTAGATTCATCCTTACTCACTACCATCAACAACTTATCACTATTTACAATCCAACCATTTCCTGAAAGGTCCTCTGCAGGATTCTTCATCTAAAAAGACATGTGAGAAGAGCAGGAGTCACAATGTACTCCAGAGTCAGACACTTTGCAAAGATGTGGAAACTCCTGCTCTGTGTACATGACATAATAAGAAACTCTACACTGCTGCTGCTGCTGGACATAACTCCAGTCAGCAGAGAAAGGAGAACCCCCTGGATTTATCAAAAGCACACAGACAGATTTCAGGATCACAACACAACTCAGACATTTAACCACAGAGATCACAGGAGCCGACGTGAATACGAGAGAATCAGAGAGACACAGTGAGTCACACACAGGAGGAGAGCCGTGAAATCCACATATGAACAGATCACAGGCTGTTATTTCCGCCTGTGATCTCAATCATTAGCCGAGTCTTCCTTTGGGAAACAGTCGATAACACAGGCAACGATACGAGAGGCGAAGAAACACACGCACAGTCCTCGAGCTAGCGATAGAGTTAAAAGTGAGAATTTAAGCTAACGTTGCTACCTGTTTAAACTCCGCTCAGTGGTTAGCGTTGAGTTCAAACTGTAGAAAAGTTATGGCAAGTTTAAAAACGAGCTGAAACTTAACTAACTAACAAACAAACATGTCGTTTTTAAAACACACAGCTTCTGTCTGGCGGGTTTGCGAGAAGTTTAGCAAAGTAACGCTGAGTGAAAAGTACGTCGCTAACGTGAAAACTCCGCAGCTGCCTCCAACTTCTCTCCAGCGTAAATAGCGTCCACACAGCAGCGCTGCGTCACGTTGCTTTACCTTCGTAGCAGAGGATCCCGATGTTGTTGTTCATCTTGTCCAGGTACTGGTAGTTCAACAGGTCCATTTTCGTGAGTAGCATTTATCGACTTTTTAAACAAGAAAAATAAAATAAAAGACCAGCTTTTTATCTTCTTCTTCTTCTTCTTCTTCTCCGCTCGGTCAGAAAGCTAAAGGCCCAGCCTCCAACTTCAGTTTCCTATAAAACCCACTTTAATAATATGTTTTTTTTAAAACAGCGGAGAGGATCGGAGTCTGGTGAGTTGTTCTGACGGAGTTTAGGAGAGTTTTCAGTGAAGGGTCGCGGTGGTGGAGAGCAGAGTGGAGGGTAGAGCGTCAGTTGTCCTCACAGCCAGCTGTAAGTCGACTGCACTGACACGCAGGCTGAGCTCGGTATGACCGCACCACTGGTTCCTCTGTCTGTGCTGCCGCTGGGGGGGAGAGGGAGGGAGGGAGGGAGAGGGAGGGAGGGAGGGAGGGGGCGAGTGAGAGAGAGAGAGAAGGGGAGTGAGAAGGGGAGAGAGAGAGAGAAGGGGAGAGGGAGGGAGGGAGGGAGGGGGCGAGTGAGAGAGAGAGAAGGGGAGTGAGAAGGGGAGAGAGAGAGAGAGAGAGGGGGGGGAGAGGGAGGGAGGGAGGGGGCGAGTGAGAGAGAGAGAGAAGGGGAGTGAGAAGGGGAGAGAGAGAGAGAGAAGGGGAGAGGGAGGGAGGGAGGGAGGGAGAGGGCGAGTGAGAGAGAGAGAAGGGGAGTGAGAAGGGGAGAGAGAGAGAGAAGGGGAGAGGGAGGGAGGGGGCGAGTGAGAGAGAGAGAGAAGGGGAGTGAGAAGGGGAGAGAGAGAGAGAAGAGGGAGGGAGGGAGGGGGCGAGTGAGAGAGAGAGAGAAGGGGAGTGAGAAGGGGAGAGAGAGAGAGAAGAGGGAGGGAGGGAGGGAGAGGCCGAGTGAGAGAGAAGGGGAGTGAGAAGGGGAGAGAGAGAGAGAGAGAAGGGGAGAGGGAGGGAGGGAGGGAGAGGGCGAGTGAGAGAGAAGGGGAGTGAGAAGGGGAGAGAGAGAGAGAAGGGGAGAGGGAGGGAGGGAGAGGGCGAGTGAGAGAGAGAGAGGGGAGAGAGAGAGAGAGGGAGGGGGAGTCAGAGAGAAGGGGAGAGAGAGGGGGGCAGAGAGAGAGAGAGAGACACAGGGGAGAGAGAGTCAGAGAGGGAGAGACACAGAGAGAGAGAGAGAGAGAGAGAGGGGGGGAGGGACAGAGAGAGGGGGAGAGATACAGGGTAGAGAGAGAGTCAGAGAGGGAGAGAGAGACAGGGGAGAGAGGGAGAGAGAGGGCGAGTGAGAGAGAGAGAGAGAGAGAGGGAGGGGGGAGTCAGAGAGAAGGGGAGAGAGAGTCAGAGAGGGAGAGAGAGAGGGGGGGGACACAGAGAGAGAGGGGGGCAGAGGGACAGAGAGAGGGGGAGAGACACAGGGTAGAGAGAGAGTCAGAGAGGGAGAGAGAGACAGGGGAGAGAGGGAGGGAGAGAGAGGGCCGGGCGCACTGGGCATGCTCCCGAAATCCCTGGAGCGCCTCAAATATCGCGGATGTTTTAAGCACAAGCTCAGCCTCTCCACACACATCCAGAGAGGAAGAGGAACGAGGGAATAGGAGGCTTTTCCTTTTCTTTCTTTTTCTAAATAGAAATATGCACATTTTACAACAACGAATGGAAGTTCAAGAGTGGCCCAAACTGTGCAGCCACAACAGAAGTGCTAGTACGAGTTTATTACAGGGAGTGACACGGTAAACATTGCATTCATGAAAATGCTTTGCCATTGTCTTGCTGCAGCGTTTGGTTATCATATAAGTTTACATCAGATGCAGATAAGATAAGATAATCCTTTATAAGCTACGGAGGCCGAGAGAGCTCAACGCACTGCAAAGTGAGAAAACACATGCGAACACAAAACACATGTTGAAAATTAAGAAAACATCAGTTTGACGACACATGCGCTGCAAACAGTCACAACACATGCAAATACACAAAGTTATTGAAGTCTGCTTCTTTTAACTTTTATTTACATAGTTATTTATTCAATGTCTTATTGTTGTTGTCTTCTTGGCTGTTCTCTTTTTATGTGTCTCTCTTTATTTTAGCTCTACAGCACTTTGGTCGACGTCTGTTGTTTTTTCAAACTTGCTTTACAAATAACTTGACTTGTTGGGAGGCACCTCACGTCTCTGTAGGAACAGAGAAGTTATAGCTGAGGATATTAGAAGTGCCATGAAATCAGTTAAGGTCACTATAACCTTATCACAAGGTGGTCGTGTTATTATAGTGATAGTGCAAGAGGCTGTGAAGTTTGATAAGTTAGTACGTGAGAGCACAATGTAGGGAGATGATAAACATAATAAGACAGAGAAAAGGAGTAGGGACAACTTTAAAGTCAAGGTCCTCCTCCCTCATCTTATCTTATCTTATTTTAAATGGTTTATTCATCATATTATTTAAATTCAGCCCTAACACCTTATAATATAAACAAACTTTTCTTGTATTCCTTCATAAGGTACTAAATTCTTAAGAGAATGAGGAAGTTGTATAAAATGTCAATTTTAATGGCTATAAAGAAAGTTACTCGAGGCCTATTGAGGTGTCTCACTTTTAGAGTGGTTCTCTTCTGCCCCCTGGTGGCCGAGAAGGGCTACACACAGGATTTGTACTCATTAAAAAAGGGACTGCTGTGGAAAAAGCAGGAGGTAAATGGGATGAAAAGAAGTTAAGTTAAGTATAGCCGTTGAATAGAATGTGAATATGACCGTCATCCCATTACAGGGTTTGTGTGGAAAGGGAAGAGAGAAACCTCCTCTGGGTTTTTGGCAGAGGACATAATGAGCAGGGTGTGGTGACACTAACTGAGTGTGAGCTTACACACGAACACACATTTGCCATGCGAGTGTTTTTGTGTGACACATAACCCGCAAACACTAAGCCCCGGAAACGAGCGACACCATGAAAGGTTCAGACAAAAACGCTAAATGCTATGACCCAGTTTTTGAAACCCAAATTGATTATATTTTCAAAGCCAAAGAGAGGAAGAAAACAACAACAGCGGAGTAAAGAAAGCCTCATTAGTCGCCCCCTTCCAACTCTCAGCCTCAGGAAGAAAGCTACAGGGAGATAAAGCTTTTAAGGAGGTAGATTTACTTCTTTATCCATAGGTCAAAACCAATATAGATGACATTTATCAGCAGACTGGCCGGGCCTTTAGTGAGTCACGGCTGCTTCACTGACTTCTGTCTCTCCAAACAGGCCAAAACCAAAGCATCCACATGAAAAACAACTTATACACACACTTCATCCTGCTCCACAAACACACATCATTCTAGCCACCTTCCCCACTTCTTCCTTGTACACACACACACACACACACACACACACACACACACACACACACACACACACACACACACACACACACACACACACACACACACACACACACACACACACACACACACACACACACACACGCACACACGCACACAAAGGCCTCTACCCTCCTCCCTCCCGACGGCTTAGAACTAAGGAACATGCTTCTTGTCTCATTGGACGCCCATTGTTTCCAGTTTCACACACAACCAGGCTGAGCTGAAACAGAGAGTCCATTCAGTGCCGCTGCAGCTACTATACAGCTGGAGCTTCATGTTACGACACAGGTTTAAACATACATGTGCGTCTGAGGAGGAAGAGGCCTGAAAGTGAGCTTCGCTGACTCAGATTAGAATGTAACACACTATCAACAACAGGTGGTTTCAGGAAGTAAACAGTTTTCAGTGTCACTTCTTCTCAGGAAAAACCGCAAACCACAAACAAGACAGCTCAACCAGTTCTCCAGGCAAGATCCATCCATGTTTACACACCAGGTCAGGTTTGTAGAGACAAGAAGTCCTCTCAGTCATTTCACTGGAGGATGAAATGCAGACTAGTGCCCCCTTATGGCTTTCAGAGACACATTTGATGGGTTTTCTCAGACTTGAATTTTAAAAAACTGCTGCTCACTACAATTACCATATCATTACCCAGGTGGAAACAACTTTACACAATAGTTTCCTGTCTTATTTAGACCAAACAAAGCAATAAAGTAAGTTACATACAAATGTATTTCCAGCCATTGCTAGGACTATGAAGAAGTTTGATTTTAACTTTTCATTTAACTGGGTCCCAACTGAGGTTAAAGCTTGACTAAAATTGTTCCGTCTGTAACCCTAAAACCAAAAGGCCAAGAGGCAAATCCAATACATGTTAAATTATTTAGCAAGGTGATATTCTCCAGTTTTTAATAGCAGGTTGAAGCTGGATGATTTAACACCATACAAACAAGTATGAAGGATAAGGCTAAAATGATTTACTAGGTTAAAAAAATGAACTCTGTATAAACATGTTAATAAAGTCATGATGAATAAAGTCATTTCAAAAGATGGTGTCTGCTTTCACGTTAACGCACACATTTGTCCTGCAGTTATCACAGAATCCTGACTTAGAACTTAGAAGCTCTCTGACACAGTGTCTTTGTTCTGGCCCTCCAGTGAGATTGAATAACTATACTAAGGAGATTAATGGTTACACAACAAATTGGTGAAATTCCACCTCTTCCTTCCATATGGACAAGTTCTTACACATAACTTAGCCTCCTGTGCTGAAAGCCTTTCTGTTTTCTGCAGCATGACTCAGGATTAGAAGTGTCAAGGTGAAGAGCTCGCCGTGAGGGCTGATGACCAATACTGATATCAGCCATAGGAAAGAGCAGGCTGTGGCATCACCCCTTTTAGGAAAATGTGAGTGTCTACATGATGTAACACGAACTTTCATGTTAACGCCTGCACACATTTTGATTAAATGAGCTGGTTTATACAATCTCCATGTATTTCATTTATTTGGAGTGGACTGACAGAAGATATGAGAAGCAGGGTTTTTGCTAAATTGGAGGAGGTAGGTATCCTCTAGGAAGCATACAATTTAAAAAGTATCACAAGTGCAAGTGCTGCAGTTTGTTATTATTTTACTCCCTTGTTGTTGTTTTTTTTTACAGTTTTCAGGATGAAAAAGGAGAGCTGTACACAGAGAGTACACAAAAATATGTGATTTCCACGGCAGAATTTATATACATGTCCTGCCTCCTACATGCTCTACCCTGAATGTTCCAAGACATTTTCCTGTAAATGCCTGACCTGGACAGTTTACCATTGCTGCCTCTCTATGTGAAATGCAAACTCCAGATAATGTACAGATCCAATTTTCTGGAGTACATCTGAAATCAGCTTTACAGTCTCCAATTAACCTTAAGTGCATCTCTTTGGACCGCGGAAGCAGGCCTGAGGGACCTGACAAAACAATAATTATTTTTTGCGCACTAACTGACATGAGTAAATGATCCACAAGTGCACCCACCCATACATCCATCGTTCATGCACTGGAACCCTCTATTATCGCTGCTCTCCCACTCATCGGCCCTCTAACGTCCCTGCAGGCCTGTTTATTTGTCTGATCTGTCAGGACGAGGCACTGCCAACCTACTTCATCTCCTGTGGTGTCGTGTTTCTCTATCGGAACAGGTCTGGGCTTCTCTAGGGAGTGGGTGTGTCTGGATAACAACACGGCACAGGGCAGGTGGTGATTCATCCTAATGCTTTATTAACACACTCCGCTGTTGTGACACAAACACTGGCAGAACAAGAGACCAAAGGATGATGGTGGAGTGTAAAAAGCATTAAAACCTTTCCTGCTCTTTAACTCGGTGCGAGTCGTTCTGTTTATTTACTTATCGTAGGGAAGGATCTTTATGCCCTAAAGGAAGAAAAACTTTGGCCTTAAACTTGAGTAATATCATGATCTTGACAACAACGATGACAGAACAACTCTCACCCGGCGGAGAGCAAAGGTCAAGTCCTTGATTACTTTATGCCACCCTCTGTTGAAATACTTTCGCGGCATTACCAGCTTTGTTTACATAGTGACACAATGGAATTGGGAACGTTCGTCCCGTCTGAAATGTGTTGTCTCAGCTCTTGGTATCAGGGTTAACTGTGACTTCGGCACAAACCTGGAGGCTGTAAAAAGCTTTGATTACACGTGATGTCAGGTTTCTGGGAGTGTTTGGATGACAGCATCCTCAGCACTCGCTCACAGTGAGAGGGAAATATCAGGTTGCTGCGCTAAAACAATGATAACAACAGGTGATTGTGTGAAAACGAAGCTATGCTGTCATTTCCCACCTATGTGATCTCGCACATCTTACCTGCTGTGGCTATGCTCTGTTTAAACCATAACTCATTTTGTGCCTAAACTGACATACATTTAATTCTACCTAATTCATAGGTGAATCTGTATTACAATATTTCTCCAGAGCAATATTTCTTAAGGTAACATAAAGACAGACAAAAGATAAATTTGATAAATTGATACATGAACTCTGGAAAATGTCTGGAAAATTGGGTCATTTTCCAGAGTTTATCATTTGATAGATTGTTTGGGTCAGACACATTATCAACATGCAACTGTCATGAACATTCGGGTGAGGGGTGACACCTGCATGGAGCAGGAGGCAGGACATGATGTACTATTGTATTATTCTGCTGCGGAAAGCACAGTGTTTTTGTTTACAGCACATTAACACTATGTGTATGGCTCCTCTTTTCCATCCTAAACTATTTATAATCTTCCAGTTTTGTGCCTGCCTCGTGTTAAAAACATCACCATCGGTACAAACATGTGTACACACACGGTATCTGACGTGGATATCAAGGTCGGCCTATGACGTTTCCAATATATCACAAACAGATCTTATTCCTGGTAATGAAAACTGATCGCCGCCTTCAATTGCGAACGGGGCCCATGACAACATTCTTGCCGAGCTAACAATTAGCTGGTAGCAAACTGACTCCAGGGAGCTTATCATTTATTGGCCAGGACTGATCCTACAGAGGACAGCAGGCCCTGTGCCACTACCACTCGAGTTCTGCATCTGTGCCTGGATCACAGCCTCACTGTGCTCAGATGTCATCAACACAACCTTATCGCTGGATGCCGAGGATACAAATACTACACATACCTTTCTTAGAGGAGGTATTACGATGTACCACCCCTCCTTTCTTCCTCAATCTTAAATCAACTGACTCAACACTCAAAAGGAAAACATTGTAAATCTCAGCCATAATAATTTCTTTGCACAATAAAGACTAACATTTTGTTTAAGAGAGCCAGTGCAATCCTTTTTCCATTGAATTCTGAGTAACTATGGTGAGTGCTATCAAAAAGAGAGGAATGTAAAGTATGTGTGGTCAGTGCAGCTCTGAGAAAGTTACCCCAGTGAAGCAGCAGAGCTGGTATGGGACCAGCGAGCGTGGCATTTACTGAGAGGGAAATGTTGAAGAAAAGCTGCTTTGACCAGGGCGACTGACTAATGACTATTTAACGCAGACTCTTGTTTAGATAACTTTGATGAACAAATTACTTTGGGAATCTCCTGCTATGCAACAGCGGAAAAAGGTTTTCATCTGAGTGTGTGACCTGTAATATAATAGTATTATTTGATCTTTGCCCGTCTGACCAATCTTGTTACTGGCAGAAGTAGATGGGGAAGTGTATCTGAAAAGCATGAGGCTGTGCACGGCTGCCTTAGACCAACAGTGATGGTGCCCACATGGAATTTAATTTGTCATATCAAATTTGGGGGAAAATAAATCACTTACAGCAACACAATGTTGTTTTATTTTGACCATCACATAACAGTTTTTAAATCACTTTGATGGGGCACAAATTTAATAATACAGAGAATGGCATCTCTGTCATTGCCACACAGCGCTACCAGAAAGCCTTCTATGGCACCATGTAACTCTGGTGTACCGGGCAGGAACACATAAGAAAAATGTATTTCAGCTAAGGTTCAAATAAAACTATGCATAATCCTAGAAATCTTTATCTGTGGCTCACATATCTCGAGAACTGTTCATCTTTTTTCTTCTTCACACTTGGCATGTGAATGGTTAAGGGCCCAAGAAAGTGCAGTATTGAGTTTGGTGTGATTTAGACACGCGATCTGTTCAATATTAATACATTTTGAATAAATTACTGCAGGTCACTTTTACAGTTTCAGAAAGAAAGCAGCGACCAGCGTCACCACAGGCCAAACAAACAGCCTGTTAAACAGGTATATTACACCTCTGACCTGTAGGGGGACCACGAGTGTAACCAGGAGCAATTCACACATTGTGTTACTTTAATGTTTGTGCCTTAACATAAATTAAATAACAAAAAGCTGGTGAGAGGAAATCACCAGATATTTAAAGTAAAAAAAAAAATGTTGTGAACCATGCACAATAATTACTGGTAAAAGTGAAAAACAGAAAATCTGTGTGCAGAGAAAAACAAGGGTAAATTGTATTTACCCCCGTGACCCAGGGCAGTGACCTTTCCACATCTGAACTCGTGACCAGTGGCGACCTCTTGCCCCTTGAGTCGTAATGGCCGCTCGCTGAACCACAGCACTAACAAAGCAGTGACGATGACGCAAGTGCCTGAGTGTGTGTGTGTGTGTTTGTGTGTGCGTGTGTGTGTGCAAGTAAAACAGCTGAGGGATATGTATGTAGAGTGACAGAATGAAGAAGTGGAGGAGGGTGAGACAACAACAGACCGACTGATGGCGGAGCAGGAAGTGAAAGAAGGAGACTGTCACATGTCCAAAGGAGGTTTTCCTACCCCTTGGGTCAGCATTTCATGAATTTCTCTATATGCAGTTTAAGGGGTAACGACCAGTGAGCTGAACAAGGGACCCGGGCATGTTACAACCCTTTCAGCCCACTTCCAATTTGTGTCAATAAAAACTAAATCAATAAATAAACAAACAAATATTAATTTCTCTCCTGAGACTACATTTTCAGACCAGGGGCAAAATATTTTTTTTTGTTAAATTCCAAATGATCAACAGCTCAGGTTTGTAACGTAGTAGCCCTTTAATATGTCCTACAGGAAACTTACAGCAACCAATCATATTTATCCTTATCTTATCAGTTAATATTGTAAAAAAGAAACTCGATCAATGGATTCCGCAAAACCCCCCAACAGAAATCAAGACACACATTTTTAACACATCAACAAAGCAGCATACTGTAATATTTTGACAAATCAGTCCCCATCCTCATGAGCAGTATGATACAGTATTCCTGTATGTGGAAAGCTTGCTTTGTGTTTCCTTTCAGTCAAATCCAGGTAGTACTCTGTGTAATAAGAAAACCAATATTTTCATATTACGCAAACACAAATGCAACTAGAATGGCACTCAGTAGAGTCATCTCACCAAATTCTTTCCCAGGCCCAGGCCCAACCCTTCCACCAAGTTTAGTTGAAATGTGCCACAGCTTGGAAAGTTTTGCCTGTGAGGAGATCACCCTGATTTTAGTAATATTGTAAAAGGAGATCATCAATTGCCAACTCTACGTCAACACACACTATCTCTGTTGTGACTCGCTGGGTTACATGGAAAAGCAAGATCCACATCACGTGTTAAAGTACACGTTTTCTTAACCTTCAAATCTGTCAGAAGCCTGGAGAGGCTGGAGGACAAATCCAATCCTTGCTGAAGACGTTCCAGACACACACACCCAAAAACCAAACCCACCCCACCCGCAGGCATCAATTTATGGTCAAATTACCTCCCACCTAGAATCCTGGTTGCCTCCAGTAAGACTTAGTGAAAGTGCCGTGATGCATCATCTCCGATTTCACTTTCAGCGTTGATCTGAGTAAACACCATCGAGCAGCGACAAGCTCTGACGAGTCTCGACTGCCCACTTACTGAGAGGAGTACCACGCCACAGTTTAAAGGTATAATATGAAAAACTGTACCACATCAAAACGTCTACAAACCACAGGACCTGTGTTAGGTCTGTTTGTGTACTTGTTTCCAGCCATTTTTAAATCTAGAGACAACAATACTTTAATCAAGGTTACAGTCCATTTGATAAGATTACCTGTCAATGGCATCATATTCCCTCAATCAGGACGTTTCACCTCACTTTTTATATCATCAAATAACTAAATAAAACCAAACTTGATTGAAAAATTAGGACTTGAACTATCCACTACCATGAAAGAGGAGCAAGCTATGACCTATACAGCAGTCAGCCACCAGATGGCTACTAAGACGCTCTGGCTTCACTTTTGGGGAGCTGCCATGTCGTTTGTCTTTATGATACATATATATATGATCCTGACAGTGACAAAAATATAAAGGGAGAGTTTATCAGACTTAATAAATATATGATAATGATGATAGGTACATTTTAATTTAACAAACATTTTTTAATACCCAATAGTGTTGCTGCTTTAATTTTTTTATTCTATTAGAACTACTCAGAAACAACACGAGGAGAATGTGATGATAAATGGAAATATTTCTTTTTGAAAAATGATCCACACACTGATCAATATTTCTAATGATTATAAATCAACAGTTCAGTCAGATTGACTTCATCAGACATTAACTATTCTCCGTCCTCTT
Source organism: Hippoglossus hippoglossus (assembly GCF_009819705.1). Lineage (NCBI taxonomy): Eukaryota > Metazoa > Chordata > Actinopteri > Pleuronectiformes > Pleuronectidae > Hippoglossus > Hippoglossus hippoglossus. The sequence continues at coordinate 10,910,109 of NC_047155.1, forward strand.
GGCTTTGGCAGCACAAACAGTCTGACGTCACTTCTTGTTGACACTGACGCCGAGTCAGCTCTATGGGGATATTAACGACTGTTATCTTCCTGTTATCTTCAATCACCTGTCTGTCTGCGCCGCAGTCAGTGCATGATTTATAGTGTAGAAGAGTCTGTTCTAGCAGACTGCTTCCTCCTGACTGAAACCATGACACAGAGCTATAGGAAAAGGCTGTGGAAACTCTAACAATCAGCGGGGGATTCTGTGTGTGTCTGCGATTGTGTGCGTTCTCTCTAAACAAACAAGCTGTATCACAGAGTACAGAACTAGAGTAGAGGGCACTGTGAAGATCTCAGTCAACCACCTTCTCCTGGCACTGCTGCTTCTTTTGTTGTGGTTCCTGTCAGAAACAAAAGGGCCCTCAACCACCGGCCCTCCTCGGAATGACTGTCCGATCCATCATCCATGCAAACGACAATATTTGGATTTGTCCCTGCAGCTGAGTCTGTGCCTGCAAGCCACATTGTTTAAGGTTGATTTCAAATACAGGTTTGCTTCCAGGAAGGGTGGAGCAATCTGCGAGATCTTCCAAGCAGCCAGCAAAATTGCAATGCCGGGGTGATGGAGTGTTAAGATTTTCTACACAATGACTATTATATCGAGATTTCGTCACTACTTTAAATTTGCATTACTCTATATCCAAGGTCTGGACAGTTTGTAAAAGACCTGTCGATCACAAACAGCTTGTCCTCTAACAGGAAGGTGAGCGTTCACTAACAGTGTGTGTTTGTCTCTGTGTGGGAGAGAAAGTGTTTACTTCTTCTGCGATCACGTCATATATTGGATCTAAATGGAAAAACCTTGACGTGTTCAACCTCTCTGATCTGTGATTCCCATCGTTCACTTCAACCACTTTGCCTGAAAGTCTTTAAAGTCGCTACAATCAATATCTTTAGAGTTACAATGGACAAAATGATGATATGGAAGAAAGAAGTCACTCACAAACACGGTGACATCGAACATATATTCAAACGGGGTATAAACAACATCATTTGGTCTTGGAACAGAAATGACGTACATGTTTATTTGCATACAGAGCGGGGGAGTGAGATCCGATCCCAAGTGGTCATCAAATCTCTCAGGACAGATGTTATTACTGAACAGGGCCATAGTGATGAACCTATGTTTGTTTCCACTGCTCCTAACTGGCCAAAACAACAGTTATTGCTGAATTAACATTAACATTGAACATATATACAAATGTCCCTGTAGTGGGTACTATACAGAGGCTAATGGGGATCTACATAAACTTAAATCGTATACCTCTTACAAGTATTATATGTGCAAACTCCATGATTTGTTTCTGTTGCAGGCTTTTAAACAGTAAAAAAAATAAAATAATAGGTTTTAAAAAGTGCTCAGTCAGGAATGAAAGCAAATGTTTTCCTTATTCAAAAAGTCTTAATTGATCTGGGCCAAGACCAACTATTCTATTTCAGGACGGTAGTACATTTCTTTTCATTTTAGGGCCAAGCAGCGTGACCTTTGACCAATACACTACTCATGTGCTGTAATTCAATTCCCCTCAAGGTAGCATTTGTGTGCTTTCCTGAGAAATTCATCTCCCACAGAGATGAGCTATCTGCAGGGCTGTAGTTGGTAAAAAAAAAGGGAACAATGCTTTTCATTTTGATTCGTAAATGTCGTGAACTGCAGAACTGGCCCTGACAAGCCTCGCTCTGTCCCTGTGAGTTTAAGCGGCTGTTGTGGAGGCAGGCCTGAGCCTCTCCCTGTTCTGGGGCAAGTGCTCCGGTGTCAAGTGCTGCATACACATTAGAAAGGTTTGTCACAAATGCAAACAAGCAGGCAGCGGTTACTGGCTGGGCTGCCTGTTGGTCTGGTTGCTGACAGGACTAACAGTAGTGTGGCAGACTAGCTGGTTGGTTGACTAGCGAAGTAGGCTGACTGGCTCACTGGTTCCACCTTTTTTTTACTGCGCTATTGTGGAAACGGGTCGAGTGAATTGTCTTTGGACAAAGAGGCCATGCACGACCCACAACAAAAAGTGACATCAGTGCAGGGGCAAAAACAAAAACACTGCAGGGGAGCGAGGGAGCAGAGGAGGAGGAGTGGAAGGCTCCCATGCCATTTTGCTCTGAAGTGCAAGGAAGTTGATATTCAGCTCATTTAGGTCGAAGCATTATGGGAACAAGCTGGAGACACGGGATAGGTTACAGCTGAAACTCTAAATACTCCCTGTCTCTCAGTACAACAAAGAACACAAATGATTATTATGTTCCTGTAGATAGATTCCAAGTGAATAATGCATTATGCAGCTTTAAGGAACTTAAAGAAAGTGTGTATTTTCTCAACGTGAAATGGGTTTAACAGCAAGCTTGCACTTTTACTAAATTACACATATATGCTTTTCTTAATGGATTTCGGTGCATTATTTTCTTCCTTTTAAGAATTCAAACTATGGCTCAATCTGACGATTTAGTAGCTTTAAAACAAATGTAAAAAAACGAAAATAGCACACTAGACTACATACCTCCGCACAGGCCCAAAAGGCCCCCTAATGAAACCACATTTAAATTCTCTAGATCCAGATTTTAATTTTGAATCTGCACCAATCAGTCCCCTAGACATGACAGTTTTTTGTATTAAGTCCATGAATTATTCTCTGAGAAATCAAGGAAAATGTTGAGAAACAACCTCTCACAATGAAAAAACCCTGGATCCACCCCCCTTATCCAGATCAAAATTGTATGTGTTCCTCCTTGTGTCATGGCCGACCCCGCCACAAACTGTCATGGAAATCGGTTGGATAGTTTCTGTGTAATTATACTAACTGCCTAATAAACGCAGACGAAAACATAACCTCCTTAACGGAAGTACTTAATAAATCCACCTGCCTCATTCCTTGCCTTTTCACTCTAAAATATAGATTAAGTGGTGCAAAACTACAATCATTAAATACCTGACACATGATCTGCAAAGCTTATGCAGAGAAAGGTGAAAACACAAATAAACTACAGCACATTAATTATCAGTGGTATCCGCTGAATGTTAAGTGTCCTTGGAGGTTTCACCAGCTCTGGGGCCTGCTGGTTGCAGGGACCTGCTGAGAGGGATTGGCTGTTTCTCCTTAATCTGGGGAGGAATTTATTTTTACAGCAACGCCAGAAGTCTTTAGGAAAGGAGGAAAGAAAAGGCAGAAGAAGATGGAGCAGGAAAAGAAAGAGTGAGGCAGGGGAGACTGAGGAGGAACTGAAAAACACATGAAGATGGACAGAGATCAACGAGACAGAAAGTAAAAGTTAGAGAGAAAGAGTCAGAGAGGGAAACATCCCACCCTGTCTCCAGTGAAAGCCGGTTAACACTGCAGGCCAACAGCTGGTTAATAAACCAGTGTCGGCGGCAGTTGAGTGCAGTTGGTCTTATTTGCCTGAGTATCTACAACTGCAAAGCTCGCACCGCACAAAGACGCCTATTGTCTCGTGTCAGAAAACACGGCCGGAGCTTACAACTGAACATAATGTTGCACTTCATCGATATGTAACGCGACGCTAATCATACAAATCATTTGTCCACAATGCAGCCTTTGACGGCACAGAAAGAAAAACCGAAGCCAAGAGGAGCCACAGAGTTGTGAGAAAAACTTACTCTCTTCTTCGGTCGCATGAACAAATGATGCTGCTCTCGACAGAACATCCAGTGGTGTCTCCATGCTGGGACGCCTGCGGGACAAAGGGGAGGGCACTGAGTTCAATATGTTGTAGGCTTTCATCTGCATGTAGCAGTTTGTACAGAAACTGAATTATAATTTGGTGGATGTCACATTATTAACAACCTCCAAACTGTTCCAGGAAGTCCCAGGTTTTGAGGTATAAGTCATGAAATTTCTGAGATTTTAAGTTTTTTATAATGGTGCCAGTATGATAACTGACTTCCAATACAAACATGGGCATTTTGGTGAAGTTAAAAGAATAGAAATCCAGAATAGGTAAAGTAGAGAGTGAAATAGATTGAAATAATCATGTTTATGTACATATTAGAGTGAGTCTAGTCCGCTGTTTTATTTATTTAATCTTTTTATGCCGCCACACAACTTTGAGACGATAACTGGAAAGCTACAGTACATCCAACCTACATCATTTGTTCAGGAAAGAACAAGAAATTGTTGGGAAACAACAATTAGATCCATAAAATAAAGAATGAGCAAAACAAATGATCAGACTTTATATACATATTGTGCACCATTGCTATAAAGTAGCTGAAAATGGCTTCAGAGCTACAAATAACAATCATTTTCTTTATCCACAATATCCAGCGATCTGCTGATTATTTTCTCAAATCTTGGATAAATGATTTGGTCTTTGCATAGTGTCAGAGTGGGATGAAAACTGTAAGACGCAATATCCCAGAGGCTGTCAATGGCTTGTTTTGTCCTATAAACATTCCAAAAGTCAAACTTATTCACTACTGTATCAACAAGAACAAACATTAAGTCTCATTTGAGTAAATTCTTAAAACAATTCAGAATAGTTAACATTACTTAATCCTCTATAAACTGACCAATCGATTAACCATTGCAGCTTTAAATCCCGTAAGCAGCCACAACATTGAAATGTACATCATAATGAGGATATGATAAGACTGTACAGGTGCCAGTCTGCATTATGACATTCTTTACTTTTAGTGTCTGTTTGCTTAGGACACTGTATTTACGTAAAGTTTTGAATTCAGGACGTTGAGTAGTATTCTGTGGCTTCTTGCGTCACTACTCTGCTCATCGTGACCTTCGTGTGATCTTTGGACTTTTTCCCCCAAACTTTGTTTTCGCATATTTAGGATTGTTGTGCCTCAGTGTTGAGCCTTCAGACTCAGCTCTGCTATGAAAGCTATTTCTGATTAAAAGAAAAACTCTTCAGTTTTTGTTTCTGCATTCCTCAAATGCCAACCTCCTCATTTCTCCAGGGAAATATAGAAAATACTACTCCTGCAGCGTAAGAATAAACAGTAAAACTGAACTCACATGCACAAAGCGCCTGCGTGAAGTGCGTAAAGAAACTTCTGTGGAGACTCAAAGTGAAAGTGGTCATATTTAGCAGCAAGTGCATGCGTCCATTTTTCTTTATTCCCAGCAGCGGCGGCGGCGGCAGCCTTGTGACAGTGTTTACACCAGCCCAACTCCCTGCTTCCTTATCACTGACACTGAGCTGGAATTGATTTAGTGGCCAGGTTTCATTTCCTCCTGCTCGCACGTTTAAATGTGCAGAGACAACAACATGTCCCAGATCCGAGCAGGAGGAAAGCATGCGGCTTCAAGTATAGGAGGTAGGAGGAGGAGGGTGATCCTTCACGTGAGAAAGTTTGGGAAGCCGTGAATGAAATTTCAACAAGCACCCTTCGTAGATTAACACGGAGACGATCTATGTTAATGTCTGCTCTCCATTTATCTAAGGTTGGACATTTATTTGGGGGAACAACTGGCCCTGAGATGAAGAGCGCACCCTCCTCATCCTGGAAACAACGTTTAAGTTCTTCATGTGTGAGCAGCACTCACCTCCTTCGAGAGCCACTTTGGTATCTTCCACACCGGAGATAAAACAACAAATAAAAATAGAGATAAATTCCTCATGCGACAGAAAAAAGAAAATCCGCGGCAAAAAGCAGTCCGCTGCGACGGAAGACAATAGTTACAGAGCTGTCGGGACTAAGTTGGTTGTAAACGAGGAGGAGGAGGAGGAGGGAGGAAGGAGGGAGGGAGGGAGGGAGGGTGGGAGGAGGAGGAGGGGAGGGGAGGGGAGGAGGGGAGGGAAGGAGGGAGGGAGGGAAGGAGGGAGGAATGCCTGGAATGATGGAATTCAGTTCCTAGCAGGTGGTGAAAGTGCAACGCGCCGATTGGCTGGAGGAGCGCCGCGGTGACATCAGCATACATTATGATAAGCAGGCCTTGACGTCACTTCCCGTGAAGGTGAGGCCGCCGTCACCGTGTTTACGACCCGGAGGTGATGACGTAAGAATAGTGATCATAGGCTCCCTCAATATAACGTGGTATTTGGTTTCGTTAAAAAAATAAAACAAAAGGAAGATTTTTTTTATCAACAAATGCAAATGTAGCAATAAAATAACCTGTTTACTTTTTTCTGAAACAAATTCCAAATCATCCAACAAATAGGCTGTTAAACTTTGAGTGTGTTTAAATTCTACAGGATATTTATATGATTTATATGTTTACATTTACATGTACATCCCTGGCTTGTATGTTTGTATGTTACTGTTTGTTATTGTATACAACCCCATTTATACTTGTTTCTAGTTCTGTTTCTTTTTCAAAATAAAGAAATGTTCAATTTATTGACTCATGTTAAATAACATCTATATATATATATATATATACACTACCGTTCAAACGTTTGGGGTCACCCAGACAATTTCGTGTTTTCCATGAAAACTCACACTTTTATTTATCAAATGAGTTGCAAAATGAATAGAAAATATAGTCAAGACATTGACAAGGTTAGAAATAATGATTTTTATTTGAAATATTAATTTTGTTCTTCAAACTTTGCTTTCGTCAAAGAATGCTCCATTTGCAGCAATTACAGCATTGCAGACCTTTGGCATTCTAGCTGTTAATTTGTTGAGGTAATCTGTAGAAATGTCACCCCACGCTTCCTGAAGCACCTCCCACAAGTTGGATTGGCTTGATGGGCACTTCTTGCGTACCATACGGTCAAGCTGCTCCCACAACAGCTCAATGGGGTTGAGATCTGGTGACTGCGCTGGCCACTCCATTACAGACAGCATACCAGCTGCCTGCTTCTTCCCTAAATAGTTCTTGCATAATTTGGAGGTGTGCTTTGGGTCATTGTCCTGTTGTAGGAGGAAATTGGCTCCAATCAAGCGCTGTCCACAGGGTATGGCATGGCGTTGCAAAATGGAGTGATAGCCTTCCTTATTTAAAATCCCTTTTACCTTGTACAAATCTCCCACTTTACCAGCACCAAAGCAGCCCCAGACCATCACATTACCTCCACCATGCTTGACAGATGGCGTCAGGCACTCTTCCAGCATCTTTTCACCTGTTCTGTGTCTCACAAATGTTCTTCTGTGTGATCCAAACACCTCAAACTTTGATACGTCTGTCCATAACACTTTTTTCCAATCTTCCTCTGTCCAATGTCTGTGTTCTTTTGCCCATATCAATCTTTTCTTTTTATTGGCCAGTCTCAGATATGGCTTTTTCTTTGCCACTCTGCCTAGAAGGCCAGCATCCCAGAGTCGCCTCTTCACTGTAGACGTTGACACTGGCGTTTTGCGGGTACCATTTAAAGAAGCTGCCAGTTGAGGACCTGTGAGGCATCTATTTCTCAAACTAGAGACTCTAATATACTTGTCTTCTTGCTGAGTTGTGCACCGGGGCCTCCCACTTCTCTTTCTACTCTGGTTAGAGCCCGTTTGTGCTGTTCTCTGAAGGGAGTAGTACACACCGTTGTAGGAAATTTTCAGTTTCTTCGCAATTTCTCGCATGGAATAGCCTTCATTTCTAAGAACAAGAATAGACTGGCGAGTTTCACATGAAAGTTCTCTTTTTCTGGCCATTTTGAGAGTATAATCGAACCCACAAATGTGATGCTCCAGATACTCAACTAGCTCAAAGGAAGGCCAGTTTTATAGCTTCTCTCACCAGCAAAACAGTTTTCAGCTGTGGTTTTCAAGGGTTTTCTAATCATCCATTAGTCTTCTAAGGCGATTAGCAAACACAATGTACCATTAGAACACTGGAGTGATAGTTGCTGGAAATGGGCCTCTATACACCTATGTAGATATTTCATTAAAAACCAGACGTTTCCACCTAGAATAGTCATTTACCACATTAACAATGTATAGAGTGTATTTCTGATTAATTTAATGTTATCTTCATTGAAAAAAACAGTGCTTTTCTTTGAAAAATAAGGAAATTTCGAAGTGACCCCAAACTTTTGAACGGTAGTGTATATATTTAAATTGTATGTTATAAAAAGTATAAAAGCTTACATATAGCAAACAAATGTCCTACTACAAGATAAAGGATTAAGGATTAAGGATTTAAATTTTATTTTATTATATTATCCTTTAAATCCTGTGTTTTCTGGGATGACGTCATTTGTTCATTTATCAGTTTGGGTATAAAAATAATCATGCCACTTAAGACCATTGTTGCTGTTTCACTGAAAACTTTATTAAACCTGATTTCTTGTATCTGAATTAGACAACTGTGTTTATCAAGAACCAATTGATGCATTAGCTGGGGACATATTATTGTGACGTGTCTATTAACTATAAGGAAAATTATTTAATGGTAGAGGATATAACAGACTTCTCTCAAACAACTTCTCAACAGTGTGTGATCCCATTGTCAGTTTATAAATCCTGGTTGAGATAGTGGTACAGCGTCCAAAAACAAAGTATTAAGAGATGACAAGATTTGTGGATCTTTGGCAAGGAGAAACAGGTGTGTGTGTGTGTGTGTGTGTGTGTGCGTGTGTGTAACATGTAACACCAGTTCACAGCTTAAAGACAATCAATAATTACCCTCCTTTTTAATACAGTAATGACATTTAAGCACAAATATAAAGTTCTGCATAATCTCAGTCATCTGGAAAACACCATTGACATAAGAAATGTTCAGATGTGACACATGTTCGACCCTGATGAGCCGGTTATGTCTTCATTATATTTGTGCTACGTGTTGCTGGGTCATCTGTTCAGCTGTTCCAGGCCGGTCACTGTGCACGTGTCATCATCCAGAAAGGTCAAGATTGTATTACTGTGAAATGTCAGCCATAATTCAGTCTGACTCGTGAAATGCCACCTTTTATTCAACAACTTTTTATGAATCCCATTATAAAAGGGCAGCAGCACAGGTATTTCGAAAATATTCAGACAACCTTATACAGTCATTGATCCCATTCACACGGACTACGGAGTGTCACAAGCAGAGGTGAGGGGACGACTGCTCCAGCTACAGTTCATCAGGGTAAAATCAAAAGGATGGACGTGCATTGTCAGACTGTCAGAGGTAAAGACAGACAGGTTCCTGGTGAATAGACAGGTTCAGGACATGTGGGACACAGACGGTTTCCTCCTCCAGCCCTTCCACATCTTCAGCAGTTTCTTCGAGCTGTACGACACCGTCTTCCACATACCTGAGACACAGAGCACCAGACGTTAACAACCACACTAGAAGAACAATATTTACACATTACTATTAATGCCTGTTGGAGGACTCAACAATGTCTTTATCGATAAATCAGTTGGGCTCTAAAAAAAATGAAGGCATATTTTGTTGACATTTGGACTGCGGCAGGCTAGCTGTTCCCCCGTTGCCATTTATGTCTTTATGCTAAGCTAAGTATCAGGTGGCTGTTTCTCTAAATTTAGCTTACAGACATGAGAATGAGTAACAATCTTTATAAGTAACTATAACAAATTCCCCACAATGACTATACACTATGATACTATTTCTAACTATTTACTTTAAGGGATCTGAAACACAAAATCCGTCAATCCAACATCACAACCTGACAATGTATGATCCAGGTTTTTGCCAAAGTATTAACTGAAGGAGAAAATAGTTCTTACCAGCTGTAGAAATGCCTTTGATACTCTGTGTTATACTGGAGGTTTTCACAATAGATGAGATACCTGAGGAAGAACAACAACATGTGCAATTAAAAACCCATTTAATATCTCATCACTCTGCAATATGATTTTATTCTATTAACAATCTAGAAATCTAGAAACGAGGAAATGTCTTCCTGCAGAACAATATTTATTTACGCCATCCATCTATCTCCATCTGGACATTTTTCTGCTTCCTCCCATTAAAATGTGACTTATGAAATTTGTCCATCCACAAGTTTCTGATGAATTATTTTTCAAATAAACAAGCAGTAACTATTAATCTTAGAACTTATGAGCCGTTGGGTGGCTACATTTTGTTTTATTTACTACTTGTTTACTTATCCACCACTCCATCACTTTTGGCCATGTTTTAACAGTCTGCTGGCTGTGGTAGTGCATTTGTATTATGGATTCATAACATTATTCATTCCTAACATGACCCTGATGAAGAGGCAAAGTCGGAGTCTGAGACAAACTTTTCAAATGAAATTTTCTCAGTGTCCATTGCACTTATTATATTTCCAATGACAAGCACTTAAACAAGAGCATCCAGAGCACAAGTGAAGCTGCATCAGTGATTAAAAACTGTTTAACCTTCCAGGTGGAACATTGAACTATGCTAATGAATTCCCTGAGACCTGATTTACCATCCATAACATAGCTTGTTATACTATGGCTCCTACATCTGCTTTATTTAATCATGTGCTTTATCTTTATCTCACCATACAACAATGACCTTGGTCTGTGCATCCACCATGCACTGTATTAGTGTTTCAGAGCCACCTTTAATTAAACGTTTGATTACTTTTCCATCCATCTCTTTCTCAATCTACCTCTCCCTCCTACCCATCTTTTCCTCTATTCTCCATCCCTCTGTACCTTGCTGTACGACAGCTCCACAGTCTGGGTCCTGAGCCACCTGCAGCAGGATCTCCTCCACGTCGCGGTTCTTACCCGGAGGGTCGACCAGCTTTGTGATCCTTTGCTGGAGGGTGCGTGGTAACGCCATCAGCTGGACAAACTGGCCCTCTGGGCTTTTGTCTACCTGCAGGTACACAAGATGACATAAGTTCACCCATTTTGGGTTCATTCCACACACGTTCAAAATTGATTTTCGACAGAACTACAGAGTTATATATCTAACAAACATATCAAATATAAGATAAATACTGGTATTCATTCAAATAACAAACACATAGAAAACAGAATTGATCGGAATATCTTTAAGCATTTTATTTTATTTTTTCAGTAAAATGTTTGTCTGACTGCAATTAATGCTACTGAAGGGAGGAGTCTGTGACCCATAGAAGAGCAGTTTTTGTTATGATTGACTCACTGTTTTGTTTGTCTTTATCAGTGTAAATAATTCTATAACCATTGTATCTATGGTGTTCACGACATTACCTGATATAAAAAGCAATCAGACGCATTGAAAACCCAGATGAATGAAATTAAGTTGTAATTTTTCACACTTTTTGTATTGTCTGAGATCTGAACATGGTTTTACCATGCCTTACCTCAAGTTTTCCTTGCTGTGATTTGTAGACCACCTGAGGACAGTCCCGCAGGATGTTGCTGTATAGAATCCTGAAGTGCTGAATGTTGTCTCTGACAATATTGGCCACCTTGGACTTGTCTTCTCCAATCACCATCCTGAAATCACCTTCAGAGGCAAACACAAGATGTTTAGACTTAGGTAAGAATATTAAATTTTTGGTTTACAATTTTTCATCCAGTCTGTGACATAGTTGACTCCTAAACTAGCCAACTTCAGTTTTGTGGGATAGCTACTCCCCATGTCAACATTTGTTTATATGCTGAGATCATAGGTCATGAAGAACCTGCTTCTATTTCACTTCATTGAACCTGAACAAATTAAACAGGTTAGTTTTGTGTCTTGGGGCATTAGAACTATCGGTCTAATAACGTCATGCATTTCATTTGCCCTCCAAACAATTCAGAACCATGCTGAGAGATGGAGAGTTAGAAAAGCAAACCACATGCTTTATAACTGAATTACAATGGTAAGAAGTGCACGTGTGATGAATGTGTACGTCTTTCACTTTCTTTCCATTTAAGTTTTATGAGTTAGTTACCGGCATAAGAGAGGCCAGCTATCTGCAGGAAAAGGTCCTCTTCCGTGAAGCTCTCTGGCAACATGAGGAACGAGGCCGTCACAGCGCTCTTCAGGTTGGATACTAAAGCAGCACGGAGCTTTCCATTCTCACTCTGCACCAACATTTTCACCTGCAATGAAACACAAATGCATATAAGTATGGATGCACACTGCTAATTTGTACCCATTCATTTAATCAAAGTCTGACGGGAGTTAATTGAACCCTGTATGTAGTTATTTTTGTAAACTCAAACACATTACACTTCTTCTACATACTGTATCTAAAACACTTTTTTGCAAAAGCTGTGAATACTTTAGACTAAAATAATGCTAAATGGTCTGACCCCAAGAAAGAATTGCACAATAAAATAAGCAGATCCAGACAGCTTGGTTTTTCCTGATTCAGTCACATTTTAATAATCATGGTACTGACTGGTTTGTGAAGGCGTCCAGCAACGTACATGGTCTTCCAGTGCATCAGGTCATCTATCAGAGCCTCCGTACTAATCACACCATATTTGATAATCTGAAAAGAAAGGTAACAGATGAATGTAGTCCATTCATGTACAGTTAAGTCCAGACAAAATTAATAAAATGAGATATGATAAGATACAGATATTGAGTTTTTGGAGGATGCAATCTGGATTTGCACCTAGAAACACAATCTGCGTCCAATTTAATTTGTATTCAATTTTGAATTTTAAGACAAGGTTGGTCTGATCTCTAGTTCCATCAGTTCAATACAATATGATTTAAAAAACTGTGCTTTGCTCTACCAAACACTAAAGTCATACTAAATCAAAACAGAGTAGTAGTCTATGTGTGCCTGATAGGCTAAGGTACATCATCCCTGAGAATAAAGGAATAAAGATACTAAGACATGGAATTTACCCTCCCATCCACAGGCACCAGTGTGTTGTAGTATACTGCCGCCCCATGATCATTTTGTATGGAGCTGATCATCCTGGGCCCCAATAGCTTGAGGATGGAGTAGTGTTTGCGGTTCTGCAGCAGATTCATGGTGTGCCACGTCACTGGGTCGTCCACCGTCAACACGAAGTCCAGCATGTTTTTCTGTACACATAAAAATGGAAAATACTTAATATTAATATTGTGTTGTTTTGTGTTGTTGATTTCAAACATTCACATTGACGTAGTGATATTGACTCCAATATCCACAATAACAGAGTGTATTGATTTGAAACACATAGCCAAGCCCTTCATGTATAAAAGTTTGCAATTCTCACAGCTAGTATCATTGGACACTGCAAGACTGAAGACAGGAAATACAGCCTGATGTGTGGCTCTTTTTGTGCAAACTGGACCTTTAGTCTGACTATTTATTCAAGCAAGTTCAATCCAGAAAGGCTTCACTAAAGTCCCTCCTTAGTGGCACATTTCTTATATTTTTATCTTCATTAGAAAATACAATGTTTGATCGCCTACCTTGTAAAAAAGAAAAACAGCAGTGGGGCTTTAATTTAATTATAAACAGTTAATTAATACTCCATAAATGGCTGATTGTAGAAACATTGATTGATTATTTGTGCACATTTATATTAGCCTATAATGTACTGATAGCTTTCTACAAAGTGAGAAACCCATTGTGATTTTGGAGTAGTTTATTGGAAAGTGAGAAACTTTACTAACAGTTATAACTTCAGACCTGAGGACGTAGAGGGGTCTCCCTTCATTTCAAGTTAGCTCAGCAGTGCAATAATCAAATTGAAATAAAAGCAAGGAAGAAAGAACTTACTTTAAAAAAGTTTAATATACAATACTTAAACTATAAATATATACAAAGGTGCATTGTGACCTAACAACTTAAACTACATGGAGTGTGTGTGAATAGGTTATAGCACATGTGTATGTAGTTACTGCACCATGTGTTTGTGCTACAGGAGGGTTTCCCCACTACCTGGCATCCCTAACGTTGTTATCAATGAACTCTAATAGATCTGCAATCCACCAGTGAACGCATCATGAGCCATTATTCAATCTTATTAAGTGAGAGGCAGGACGTGTGTCTCTTACCTCCATTTGACCTTGGCTGGTCCCTTGCTGTTTGAAAACACCAGACCCGTAAGCGAAGGCTAGGCTGATGTCCTGAGGGAACTGGGACAGGATCCTCCTGTAGATCACCCCGGTGCTGTGCAGAGCTGTGAGAGACATTTTCAACGAGCTGGCTCTTTTTAAATCAGCAGCAACACCGGCCGGGTTCAGCGAGGAAATTACCCGTTTAACGAAAATTCAGAAGTATGAAGTAACATGTGCATTTTTAGACGGAGGTGCTCGATGTGGCCAAACACGACAAAACCCCACTAACAAACAATAAACATGTCGGTTTAGTCGTTAAACTACGAGCAGGTTGTTTTGAATCAGCTGTGCGGATTTGACAGTCGCCTGAAATGTGCGTCACAGACTCCCGCCGCGCGCAGGAGGCTCATGGGAAATGGAGGCAGAGATGAGAGGTAAGTCTTCAGTCGCTTCAACAGCTTTAATCATCACTAACACGCGACTTATTCTGCACGTTTGTTCCCTTTGTGATTTAATTTAGTCGTGAACTATAAACTGGGCAGAACGTGGCTGTGTTTTATATTGTTTGTACAGTTATATTAGGTCTGAATGTTGCCAGCAGAGGGCGGTTCTCTACCAAGTTAAGCTAAACATGCTAATTCCCGAGGACAGCTGTGTGCACCCAGGTCAGAGGCTACATGCTAATGTAGCAGCTACTGTCTGCTCTAATGTTAATAAAATACATATCACACTGGGGTCATCATGTTTTAAATCATCACACATCTGGGCTGTACTGAAAAAAATCCACTTTATTATTATTATTATTGTTATTATTATTATTATTATTATTATTTAAATATTGATGACAGCATACTGTTTAGATTAATATGGAGCTTTAACACTATGTAAGAACAGTTTCAACTACAACCAGTCAAAGTTATCAACTCCTTCCCATAACTTTACTAGCTTATATCTCCCTTAGGATCTTAATTAATTAATTAATTAGGAGACACATAAAAGTTCAGTTTCATGAGTTTCTCATATGACCAAATCAGCATTTGCCCAATTTCATTGATATCTGTGTCGGTGCGGCTCAAAGTGTGATGATTTGTCGAGGAATGACCCACAGTCACAGTTTAAAGCTAATACAAAGCATAATGCAGTCTGATACTGTACAAGGCAAATCCTCGACCCTGTAGGTTACAATATCCAGTGTTCTGAAGAGATGTTGAATCAACTGTGTATCATTTTGGAGGATGTGGTGCTGTTGTATTGTATTGTGTTATATTTCCAGTTTTCAGAGGTTACACTTAAATCTGTTTTGAGCTGTGGACTAAATAATATGACTGTGATTTTCCTATCACATTTTTTGCCAAATTTATTTTAAAAAATACCTCAGCAGCACCCAGCGATCTCCATTTTGTATGGCTTGAAACATCCAGCACCGCGTCCCTCGCCCCCTCAGTCCATTTTTTTGCATTTTTATCAGTCGGTGGATTTGGGCTCAGAGCTGGGGGTGAAGTTACACTTTAATGTTAATCATGAGTGTTCAATTATACACTGATACGTTTAGCCTGCATTTACTGTCTGTTGCCTTCTTTTTCATATCGTGTAACACTGGCTGCATGTGAAGTGCAAACCTGACTCAATAACAGTCAGGACTAATGATTCAATTAGATTTGCCTTTTCTAAAGTTTCATTTTCCGTGATGTTAAAATGTTTATTTCACATCTTGTAAAAGAGAACTTTGAAAATGTAATAATGCTCAGAGGATGATGTCAATTGCTCTTGTCAGGTACCACACTTTAATATTTAGACTTGAGCTACCGCAGGTATTAAATGAAACCACTGAAAGTTACTTTATCGCTGTTTGGCTGTTAAAAAGTTCACAATGATTTAAACAAAAGACAGCAAGCATTACCATGAAAGTAAAATTAGGTGGGAGATTCGTGCCTAATTCTTCTGCAGCAGTAAAAGCCCAAAAAGCTTGTGAGGCCATCATCTGTCTTCAGCGTAGCATTAGTCAGGAGTCTTATAAGCCCGGTGATGCTCACATCTATTTAAACAAATGAATATTGAATGTAGATTCTTGACAGTTAGCAATATGTCTGAAGCTCATTATGAGATTGTGAGGAGTGGGACAAATATTATCTTCTTAGTAATTGCCGTGACTTGTCTCTTCAGCCATATGAATATTGATGAGGTCCCTGAATCTTGACTAGCAGGCTCACGCACTGTGTTAAAGGGCCTTGTTAATTCAGAGACAGAGGAGCACCAGTAGAACTATAAATGTATTTATTCATCCTATAGTACATATAGCAAATCTTATATTCATACATGTGATCAAGGCTCTAGAGGTGTAGATGATTCCTTATGTTATATGTTATTCTTATGGCCTCTGGCTATTTCTCCCTCCCTATAGTTTGTTACTTCATTGACTGCTTTTCCTCATGAATAATATCATCCTCATAGGATTGATTCAGTTTTGTATTTCTATGGTCAAATAATCCTTAGTTAATTATAATTAAGGAGCAGTTGCATATATTAATGGATTAAGCATCTCAATCAATAAAGCCGTAAATATTATTTTTTTGAAAAGATGAAATAAATGGTCTTACATATTAACAAACATTAACAGCGTAGCAGACAAATGAACTGTATTAGCATTTATGTAGAGTCATGTTTCTCGTTACACCGAATCCCAAAACCTAATTTCTGCTTTGGATTAGTTTCCACCAGGTCCCAACTATTTCTTCATAGTGTCTATATTAACTAGCTGTCTGTCAGCTGTCTGGTATTGGGTAGGTAACATCTCGTGGCTTAATCAAGTGGAAACAAGGTTAATGAACTAAAACAGTGGATCATAAGCCCAATTAATGACCTGAGAGAGTCAGCTGCCATTTCTTTGAGATACACATTTCACATGACACATTGTCTTCCATTGTGAATTAAGACATTTTACCTAGTTCAGCTTTAAACCTACAATAACTGATTCTTGGCATCTTGTGAATGACTTGATTTTTTTATTTGAAAGGGCCAATCTGTTTGCAAATAGTTGCTTATTTACACATTCTAGATGAGCAATACAATCATCGTATCCGATAGATGTCAGCCCATGATTCACTTGCTTTAACTCTGTTTCTTTTCCTCTTTCAACTCCTGAGAAACGTTGGTTGAGAGTAAAGCAGCGAGAGGAAAGTTGCTATAAAGTTCCGCAGAGCTGAGACATAATATTCTGTAGGTATGGGTCCCTTGTTGCATTGTTATAATAAAAATATATTTATAGCTGCATTAAGGAGACTGAGTGTTGCTTATATTTTTCAGCTGTAAACCTATTGTGCACAGAGGGGAGTGGAGTCAACACAGGTAGTAAAGTAAAGAAGGAGGCGGAAGGCAAGTAGACAGGAAGAAAGAAATTTGTTCAATTATTTTTTCCAAACACAGTGAGAAATGTGTGTCTCCATCACACCTCCATCTTTCCTCATCGTGTTTGTGTGGGCCTGTGTGAAAACGGCTGCAGTGATAGGAGTGAAAGCAAAGGCTGCCTTTGTAACTTTTTGTTTGGAACAAGAACAAGAAGAACTAACTAAACGGAATCAGTATATGTGATGATTGGACATTGATTATCTAATTTCACGTGATTTGTGTGATGTTTCTATCTTGTGCTTTAGTCGGAAAGCGCCACATGATTTTTCCACTTACAGTTTCTCTCCTAGAGTATTAGTGGCTGCCTCAGCAACGATGCATTTGGATGTCAGGACCTTTTAATTGGTTCAATTTAGCAAATAATTGTACTGCAGTTGATCAGTTGCAATTAAAACCTAAACATCTTACAGTCCCCTAGTTTAATTTCAGAGGGGTGCACGAGGAGGAACAGCCTACAGATTACACTGAATGGTGCAAATCCTGAAGTGCAAACACTGATAAACACACACAATAACCGTGAGGAATCGTTTCAGCTTTTGCACGCCTGTTGCCATGGTGATTTCCATTGCTGCCCATGCCTAGTGAGGAACCATCAAACGAAAATGCACCATTAACTGCACAAACGCTTCTGTCGATGCACAGCTGCTGCAGAGCCGCACAAGAGGAGAGGAACCGAGGCTGCTACTTTCATGTTACTCCAAAGAAAAAGGTTGTAGTGTCACGGAGCAGGGAGCGAGGCAATACTACAGTATTCATAAGAAGAGAGTGAGGAGCAGGTGAAAGCCAAAGTGAACTGCACAGTTGAGGTAACTTGAGAGTTTGAGTGCAGTGCTACTGTCTTCCATGTATTCTACAACAGTGTAGGCCTGTGTGCTAATGTAAACATCACATGAGGGCTCTTAATAGAAATTGCCATAAAATCAATACATGCTGCTTGATCCACCAACACACACACACACACACACACACACACACACACACACACACACACACACACACACACACACACACACACACACACACACACTTTCATCAGACCCAGTGGTCAATGAAGTGTCCGCCTCTTTCAGCTGGCAAGTGTTTGTTGTCTCATGTAACAACACCTTATCCTCAGTCTATACAAAATACATAGAATCCATGTATCATATCAACAGCTATGTAAATGAAGCTGTACATTAATTTTAAATGAAAGTACAACACATGTCAGGCCAACAACAGTACATCTTTATTCATGCATTTAATCATATTTCAAGTCGAGGTGAGGAATTTGCAATTGTGATCAACTTTTGTCTAGATGTGATATTTACTCTAAACATAATGTATCAGCTCTACTCAGTTAAGGATAATTGTTTAAATTGTTTAAATTAGATTCTCTTAATCAGGGTTTCCTCATTGTCTTAAAAAGTAAAAAATAAGAGTCTTACATCTATTATCTGAATTTTAGGCTTTAAAGAAATTACATGTTAAAGTTGCATAGGCTTTAAATAGCAGGCTGCATAGTTTGCAATGTCTCCATATGTTGTAGTTTCTGCTACACATATTGTGACATGCCAGGATTACCTGTGTTTAAAAAACCTGCATATACCAGCAAATATTTGTGTAAAAAAGTTATATGTTTGCCTTATACTCTACTTTGCAATAACTTCACTCATCACCAAACTGAGTCTTGACTAGCTTAGCACTGCCAGCTTGGTCTGGGCCAGGTGAGACACCCATGTGGTCACTAAAACCTGTTGTAGCAGCAGTGATTTGGCTGCTGGAAATGTTAATTTTTCGTGAACTTCTTGTTAGTGTGTTCATCATGTTTGTGGTGTTCTATTGTTGTGCTTGGCAAGTCCCCTTCTGTTCTACTTGTTGCCATGGTAGTTTTGAATGTGGAATTTCATCTTGTGCCTAAAATAAACTAATAACCAGGCCTATCATAAATATGAGCATCAGTCTCAGCAGCACTGCAACACTCTGCAGGGTAAGTTTCGTGTGCGTGTGTATAGGGGTGGTGTTCAGAAGCCTGGTTAAATGGTGTTTTGGGGGGGATTAGCAGCACATATCTGAGTTGTGTGGGTGTTTTAATCTATTAGCTCCATCCATCCACACAGCACTGTTTAAATTAATTCAGAGAGCTATCATTTATAATCGCTATGCTTTGTCTACACTATTCCCTGAAGAAGCTCCAGAGGCATGAATAGACTTTTAAAGTGTTTTCTTTACCTGTTTTTTTATGTTTCAACTGAGTCATGGCATCGAGACTCATTTCCAATGCGAGATGCATAGGGAGGGGATTTCTGTGAATGTCGAGCATTGTAAGACCTCGTGTTAAGAGAGAACCAGACAAGAGCTCAGGCCCAAAGTAACCCTCATGCTTCCTGTGCACTAACCCCCTGTGTTTTCAATTAACCCCTGAGTGCACGTGACATGACTCCCTGCAAGGAAAACCTCCATGTATTCTGTTTTTATCAGCCAGTAATTAAAAAAGTGCATTTATCAATCTGATAAAACTGGAATTTAGCTAAATTCATTTGTTTAATTTGAATAATTCATTAAAATGTGGGAATTTGCTGTTATATGCATGCCTTGCTGAGGTTGTAGCACATATTTTACCATTTCATGAGCACAAATTATAGATATTCACACAGTAAAATGTTCTTTTTTTAAAGATTCTCTGTTTTCGAATCAATGAAACCACAGGACACAGAGGATTACACACACCTGAGATATCTGCAGCAAAACCCCCAAAACCACAAATACACCAGACACACTCACCCGCTGTCAAATCATGAAACATAAACATCCTACCCCCCCCACTAAAAATTGTTGACACATTAATCCTATGAATGAATGAATGAATAAAGTGTTCCATGTAGTTAATCATTCGTTGTTGCAAACATTTATGATAAATTCCCCCACACTTTCACTCATTTGAGAAATATTGAATGTGTGTGTTTGTGTGCGTTTGTGTGCTTGCTTGTGTGTGTGTGTGTGTACTGGCCTTTAATAGTAATGCCAATCAAGACAGAGGGTTAGATGTGTTTGTATTTCAGCAGTGTCAGCATATGTGAGGATGCATTAGCAAATGCGTATTGTGTGCATGTGTTGACAGATGAGTGATGACCCTGGCATCATGGATGTTTGTATTCTTACTGTGTTTCCACCAACGCAGCAGTAGAATGTATGAAAATGAAGGTAAAAAAATATACACCTGAGCGTCTTCTAATGCACAAAACACCTGTGTCTCATCTTAACCCAGACACAGTGTGTTTCCTCAACACTGCCCCCTGCATAATTTCATGCATACCCATACTGTTATATAATGACTGTTTTATGTGTTGTGTATCTGTGTCATGAAACATGTAGGCCAGGATGAGCTTAGGATGTCGCTACAGTTCACACTGCAGCTCTCTGTGTGTGACTCACTGTGGCTCTCTTCTGGTTGACTAAACACAGCCCCCCCTTCCTCACTTGGCTTGACTCATCGTGACTGGCTACAAATATGCACCCTGCATTAAGTTATGCAAGGAAAGACAAAACTCTTTTGAGGACTGAGAACGGTGGAATTTATGAATTATTTTACAACACAATTTATGCCCGTGCTTGAGTCCTGAGACCTGTTTACGAGCACGGACACGCAGTAGGTCATTGGACATGTCATTTTTCTTTATGACAAGAAAAGTGGGTTGTCGACTCATCTTGTTCTGGCATCAGCACATTTTCTGTCACGCTACACATCATATATATTTAGAGGCATTAGTCTTTATAAAGACCGTGCACAGTTCTGTAGCAGCTTTATGTAAAAGAAACAAAAATAAGGGGTGAATAAAAGGTGAATGCCGGCGGCTGTGGTGCAGTAATGTAGAGTTATCATTTCCGATGTCTCATGTAAGAAAAAAAAAAAACTCAAATTATGAGTCAGACTAAAGTAGCTGAGATTCAAAAGAGATGTGAGCACACGAGTAGTTTGGATTACAATTGGAAAGCAACCTTTCGATTGTGTAAAGGTCAAGGAATGTATTCCCATTAATTGAGATGGTAGATCAGTGCCAACCAAATCAAAATGAAAGCGGAAATCTCAATGCTTGACAATGAAGGAGCTTTCAAATCCAATAAGTGGTGTTGCCGGTGAATATCTCTAAATAACAGCTTAACATCCTTTCAGGAATAACCCATTGAAGACAATGGAGAAGTAGACTGTGGTGTAGGTCTTCTTCTGCTGCAGTCTTCTAATGCCAAGCTGTTCCCTTTAGTGTGGCGCAGACGTGTGTGGAATTTTCCTCCCGCTTGAATAATCTTCTTTCTCTCTCTTTGTCCTGTCATCTTCTGGCTGTTTCTTTTTTTTCTTTCTTTTTTGAAGTGAAGCTTAGAGCAGCAAACAGAGCAGACGCTGCCTGCTGCCGCTGACGGCGTTTAGGAATGGCGTTCACCACATACCCTGAAATACTGAGTTGTATAATGGAGAAGGGGCATGGGGAGGAGACGATTGTTTAGGAATTAGAAGGGAAAGAGACACAGAAAACAAAGAAGCAAACAAGCAGCATCTATTGTTTGACTCAATATAGATTTATTTTATCATGCGGTTTTGTGATTTGTTTTATTCTTGGAAATTGAGAAGTGTAGATTTGCTGACAATGTACCTTTAATAGAAGAAATCTCTGCTACCCTTTAATCCCTACTACTTCCAATATGAATGCTACCAACACTAATAATCATTACAGATCCTCTTACACGGATTATAAAATGATGCAAAATGCAACTAATGTCACACTTGTCACGACTGTGTCTCCTCAAGCTTTGTTTCCCTCTGGGCAGCACCACCATTACCTTTAAGCCCAATAAAATAGGCTGAAAAACAGGACCCATTATTTAAGGGTAACACGTTTCACTGGAGTGGGATCATTTGACTAATTACATCGGCAGTTAGAACCTTGAGGGATGGATGTGTCGAGGTCCGTCTGTTTCTGTTTTCCTCCCTGCCTTCCGTCATGCCAAGTGCTTTTATTGGCAAAATACTGGCACAAGTCTATTCTCATGGGCTTTTTTTTCATTTGAGAATTAATCTTTTAGATGCTCTTACATGGAGGTAAAAAGAGATGGAGGAAATATTGGGTCGAGAAATGGGGTTTAAAAGAATGGATGGATGGATGGATGGAAGACATAGTATGGAGGTGGGGCTTGCAGCACAGGATGGATGGCGTCTCCATCTGTGAACTCCACCTTCGGCACGATCTCAGGAAACCCCCTTCCACTGGTTGCACACGGCACGCAACGCTACAAGGCTGCAGCACGACACACACACGCACAGCCTATGATGTAGGAGGATGATGACAGGAGAGAGGAGGAGGAGGAGGCGAGGGGGAGGGGAAGGGGGAGACAGCCAGTGAGCGTGCCGAGCGAGAGAGTGAGGAGAGAAAGGGCATAGGGAGCGTGAGCGAGTGAAAGAGTGAGATAAGCAGAGAGAGCTGCATCTCCTGAGCGCATTCAGCTTGCAGCAGTTCAAGAGGCAGGCGGGCAGAGTAGAGGGGGAAGAGCACCAGTATCTCATAGGAGGGGACAACACCACACCTCTCTCTCTCCCTCAGACTCACACACACTCTCTATCACGTCACACACTCATTTGTGAGGAGGCGTAAGGCTCAGGAGGAGGAACACCACAGCACACGCTGTTTTTCTGCCTTAGCTTTGGAGAGCTGTCTCTAGAAGACTGGACAAGAGCTGTATCCATTGCTTCATCCATCTTCTCCTTCCTCGCTTCACATCCCTGCAACACAGAAGCAACTCTCCGTCACCTGCCCCTCAACCATCTGGACTGATTTGCTCTCCGTCATCCACCAAACCTCTGATCAGTGGGTTTCTCTAACTGTCTCTGCTCTCCTCTATTCAGCCAAGAAATCCAGAGACCCACTCAGAGAGCAACTAACCGACCGACTGAAGGACCAACCTTCCAACTGCAATCATGAACTTCCTCCGTCGCCGGCTCTCTGACAGCAGCTTCATGTCCAACCTGCCCAACGGCTACATGACAGACCTCCAGAGGCCTGACCCAGCTGCTCCTCCTCCCCCAACCACCTCCTCTCCTACCCAGCTGGGCCCAGCACCTGCCCCAGCGGCATTCCCTGCCCTGTCCCCGACCAAAACTCCAGCACCGTCCCAGGCGCCCGCCAGCTCCCCTGCACCTCAGGAGCGGCGTCTATCCCAGGTGGCTCCGCCGCCTCAACAGGCCCAGTCCACCTCCTCCAGTGGTTCCTCTGGCTTCTTCAGCTCCTTCAGCTCCATCACCAACGCGGTCAAACAGACGGCTGCATCTGCCGCCGGGTTCGTGGAGCAGTCGGCGCCTTCTCCCTCCCTCTCCAAGAAGTTCAAGATCCTGTTGGTCATTGACGAGCCCCAGCATGAGTGGTAAGATACTAGCAGCTTTGATGATTGGTTGAGAGTTGTCCAATTGACTTATAGGTGGTTGATGTGCATTGTAGCATGCGCTGAGCGTTGTCGCCGAATGAGTTTACAATATTCAGTGAAACAGGCACACTCTTTCAAAAATTTTGGGCTGTAAAAATATTATCATTTAAAAAAGCTATGCTGACTGACACTAATTTAAAATAAGATAATTTATTCGTGAAGTCCTTGATGAGATTCTCATGTTCAAAAGCAGTAGCCAAACGAACATATTGGATTTTTATCTTGCGTCAATCGTAAAATGAATCTTTTACATCCTTATATCTCAGTCTGTTTTTATTTGTGCTTTATGTCTTTATATTTAGATATATATTGTTTCCTCTCACTGAATCTGATCCCAAAATAGCAACTGCTCCGTTAATCTGAACAGACAGGATATCATCACTCTGGGGTTTTGGATTCACACATCCCACCACCCAGCTCTGTCACCTGTCTCTATTTTTGTGTGTTTATTTGAGGCTTTAGGACATCATGTGTGCGTTTGAGTGTGTTTATGTAAATGTGAGCAATGAATAAGTGTTTTCAGCCCTTGACAGCACAAGTTGGTGAGCAGGATATTATCCCTTTGCTATCACCTTGTACATCATCCCGGTTCGTACAACAGCATGTAGCTCTGAATAAAACATCCCTCTCTACACATGAAACGTGAGCCCCTGGCACTTAAATGATGTTGCTATTTCACTCACTGCTTTCTGCCCCCTGCAAATCACATTTTCCGGCTGTAAAGGTTCTCTGTGTGGACGCTGATGTGTGGCTGATGATGGATTTTACAGCCCCTCATTGCTGTCATTATCTAGGTGTAGTTTTATCTTGTCAGCCTTGTGTCGGTGCCCGCGTGATAAAGTGACAAGATAAATTTGACCTTTTCCATTTAATGACGTTATGGAGTGTTGTCATATGGCAATTGTCGTTTAGAATCCCACATAACTGAGTGTTGTTACAGTTCTAAACAAAAAACGTGTGGAAAGGGTTGAAAGCAAATTTGTAGATGAAGTCCATGTAATGTGGCCAAAATCTCCAGGACAAACCAACAAGTAGAGTTGATTTCTTGTGTCTTGTCAGAGTTTCCTTGCTGTTTGTCAGACTCTTAACAGGATAATGTAAAAACTATAGAACCTTTTTTATCAAAACTTTTCTGTTTTGATTTTGGAAGTGGATTCTATACTCTGCATGCAGAAGTGTCCCTTTAGTTCCAAAAATAGAGTCGGAAATCCTTTTTAATTCTCCTTGAGTCGACTTTTGGCTTAGAAATGTATGTTATCATGCTTTAGTGCCAAAAAATGAATACAATTACACCTTTCTCATGGACTTTGCCATTGTAGGTGTCTGATGCTGAGATTTAAGTGTCTGAACGATTTAAAATGCAAATGCAACTAAATGCTCTGTCACTTGGGACAAATTCCAGTTTCTCTGAGGGGCTTGTCTACAGTATGTCGGTGCCATAATACAATCTATAGCTGTAGTACTGGCATCTGTTTTGAAATAAACTGGTGCCATGTACCATTAGTGTCTGAGTTAGTGTTTCTGAAAACGGACTTAATGGTTTCAACTGTCTAGTGCAGTGGATTTTATTTTCGGCGTAATCAGCACAGGATTATCTCACTGAGGGAGAATTATGCATCTGAGTGTACGTGCACCAGCTTCAAGGCTCCACTACAATGTATGGACTGAATGTGACTGCAGTTATGGTAATCCTGCTGTAAGTGTGTTGGTGGCTTATGATTGGATGGCTGCCGCCCATGATGTGGTGGTGTCTAAATGGGAGCTACTGCAGGGTGCGTTCAGTAAGAGGCATTTGAATGCAGCACTTAAATTATCTCAGCAATTACCATACAGAACTGCATGTGTGTAGATATAATTTGCTTTTACAGGCTTATCATTTGAATTGTAAACTGCCAAATACGAATGGAAATACACAGAGAGAGGCTTGTTTTTACTGCTTTTCCCCTGCGTGAACACATGAGCGACATAACCAGTAAAAACACATCACAGCTGCCTTTCGGGAACATAATGTAGCTTTTAAAATCAATGTAGCTTTTTGTTGCTCCCTCGCCTCAGACATTTGTAACAAACACAAACAACATGATGAAACTGTGGTTTCACAAGGAGGGGATATGATTACACTACGTTTGTGAGTCATGCATTCCAACTGATACTGAGAGAGTTTGCAATGACTGCTAATATATTTTACATGTCACATCCTTGCAGAAAAAAATCCTGTAGTACAAATGAAACCTAGTTGCAGGACAAGGGCAGCTTATTTGTCTTATGTTAATGTTTGGGTAATATAATTGAATATTTAAGAAATGTAATGCAATGAATTTGACTCCTTATTTTCAGATGTCAACAATTATTCATCCACAGAGCTCGACATAAATATTAATGTTTATTCTTTAGGCAGGAGATGCTTGCAGACAGAGCGCCCCTTTTAAGCATCATGGGCCAGAGAGGCATTCTGCTAAATGTTATTGATTTTCCACTCATATAACTCAGAAAACAGAAATTCACACAGGAAATTCCCGCTAGGCTATATTCTAATCAATCAGATATGAGGTAAACCTAAGACACAAGTTTCTTTTTCTGTATTAAGTTTTTTTAAATTATTGTCAGCCTGGAGCCAGATTTTTACTTGATGATCCTCATTATTCTCCTTGAGACAAATTTGTATTACAATTAAATCACAAAGGTCCTTTGATAAAAAGGTGTCTATTTGATTTTTGGGATGTTAGACCCCATCAGTTGAAGGGAAACATGCAGTTATTTGCAGTTATTTGCATCTACTTAAACTACACTATATTATGACGTTGTTTTTATTTTAGACTTTACTTTTATAGCACCTTACAAAACAAATGTTACAAAGTGCTTCCCCAGGCAATAAACACGATATATGAAGCAAAAGTAATGATAAAATAAACCACTAAAACAATATAATAGTTAAATATTAAAGTGGTAGAAAAAAGTGATAAATACAAATATGCAAAGCCTGTCCATAGATACATAACCCACGGAACAGCCACAATATTAAAACCAGATACCTGTTATAATGTTGTGAGTGATCAGTGTACAGACACACAAAATTATGAGGATACAGTTTTAAAAGCTTTAAAAATTGGCACAGATTCTGATAATAATCTTATAGTCTATAGGAAGTGCATTCCAGAGTTTGGTTTAATCCCCTCCAGTCACATAAATTGACCTGGAAACAATAAGAAATTACTGATTAGACGATCTAAGACCCGGGTCAGGGTCTTATACATTAAGACATTACGACATTAAGAGATCTATATATTGTGGGGTCAGCAAAAGTCATGCTAAAGAATAATGCAATTTAAAAATCAATGCTATGTGGAAAACCCATTCTGTTGGGTCAAGAGAGAGAAGAGCCTTTAGAGAGAGAGAGTAAGGTTAGAGACAGACCTTAATTTAAAGACTATATATTAAATATTAAAAGGAATTTGTGAATAGACATAATGAATGATAAATGATTACAGGGTTCAAGTCAGGGGACTCTACACCCAGTGCAATTTTTTTCAGGTCTGAGGCAGTGGAGCCAGCCAGGCGTCCAAACATTTGAATCTAACAAGCAGAGCTGGCTGAGTGCAGCAGGTATCATCCTATAGGCACAGGTAAAACAGATTATTTTTGGTGGAACAGAAAAGGTAACAGAGCTTTGAAGTGCAAAAGACTATGAAGTAGGTTAAACAGTTTCTACCACTGTGGATGTGAGACGATGTGGCAGAGTCTCTGTGAACGAGTCCTTTTATAACGAGGCGGGTCGTGGAGCTGTTCAGGTGGCTCAGGTGTGTAGATGATTTGGCTGGAGAACTCACAGACAAGTACCAAAGATTGTTTATAAAGATGGATGACATGAAAAGCTCCCCAAAAGTGAAGCCAAAGTGCCTCGATCGCCACCTGTTGGCTGACTGAAGTATAGGTCATAAATTCTGCCTCCTCCATGATAGCAGATGGGACAAAGACCAAACTGAAAAATCTAAATACAAGTCAAATGTTTGCCAAAGATGGTTTCTTTTATTTTAGGTAGTTATTTTCACACTGATGAATGTTCAAGTGTTAATTCTTTCGGTAAGTTTGGTTTTGTTTATCAATTTAATATTATAAAAACAGGATGAAATGTCATGATTGACAGCTGAGACTGACTCACAATTGGTTGTGAGTCCTCCCCCCCCGATCACCACAGACTCTGGCTCATATGGCGTTCAGATGTGAGATATTTTGGCTTCATTTCTGGGTCGTGGGAGGAAGTTGAGATTATATATTTATATACATTTCTATTATTAGGGACAAGGACCAATGGAAGACATGCAAAACAACAGCAGGAAACAGAGGTTAAAGCCATATTCCTAAAACTAAAACCTAATTGCATGATCTAGAAACTCTTAACAATTAAAAACAACAACACTAATGGTAAATGGTAAATGGTTTTGTATTTATATAACACTAAGAAAGCCTATTTTTTTACACCTAGACCAGTGAATTATGATGAATAGATTGATGGCAGGACTAAAAGGGAAAGGCATCCGATTAGTGTCGGTCATGTCCACCTGTCAATTATAATTAACTGAGATAAAACATCCTACAAATATTCGTCACAGGGTTTTTTCTTGAGATTGCCAGAGTAGATGATAGTAAAGTCAAGCAATAACACTTTGACTTTCTCTTTCTCCGTCTGTGTTCTTTTATTCACCTTCATTTGACTTTTCCTGGAATTAAACTTCCACTATTCTCCTAATTTAAAGATTCCTCTCAAAAGTTATCTTAACTTTGTATCTTGAAATAGATTAAATTAGCATAAAAGGAGCATTTGGCATGAATAGCAAATTGAGGGACATGCTGATAGAAATGGGCCATAGCTCTGAATACCGTTGGCATTTCTCCTTTTCAGTGCTGGCTGGCAGTTGCATAATCGACTGCAGGTATCATGAGTCTCTCTCCATCTGACGGCTGCACTCTCTAAGCTCTCAAATATCAACTGCGCTTCCGTGATGGCTTACTCTGGCTGTGCCACAAAGAGAGACCACAATGGGAGTCCAGCAATAAAGCCAAGATGAAAGAGTGAATGTATTTTGAGGCAATACAGAGTGTCTGCGTAGCCTCATGTAGTCTTTATGTAACAGAGCCCAGCCCGTTGAGACGGGTGAGGGACGAGACAGTGTCCTCCGGGGCCTTTCAAGGTGAGGAGAGGCTAAGAGGGAGAGGAGAGTGGGAACATCTGGGAATCTCCCTTTTATTACTTCCTGTTGATGTTGGTGTGATGCTCTTTCCTGTTCTTCTCACCTCTTCTCCGTCCCTCCCTCTATACGTGTCTTTTTTTATCACGACAGTCGCTCTCTGGCTCCAGGGAAAACTGCTCTGGGTTCATGATGCGATGAAGTAATGAGAGGAGACATGGTGATTCAGCAGTTTCAGCCCAAAGGCCACATCTGCTCTCTTTCCTTTGCTCTCTATATCTGTCTGCATCTCTCTCCCTGTTTTGCCTCCCTTTCTTTATCTATTCAGTACCAGGATGTGTATTTACCACCTATATAGCCCATCAGAGATTATTTCATTGTAGTTCTGTTGACTTTTCAGTATGACTCATAGTGGAGGGTCTCATTGGTTCGACTGCAGGTGGACGCACAGCTCTGTGATGAGGAGGGCTTGATGTTGAATGTCAGCTTGTTGCCCTGCGGCTATTGAGCTTTAACTGGTTGGTATTTAAACTATTCCAGCTTAGCCAATGAGAAGCAACTTTTGAAATTGCTTCACAGAAGTGATGGCGGTATAAACATTCTTTTAATCCGTTGTACTTTGTGCGTCAGTGATTGCAAAATGCAGCAATTTTCCACAAGCTGACCTGAAGTTATAAAAACTAATTTAAGATTCTGCAGCCATGCTAGCAGCACAGTGACTAACACCCGCATGGTAGCATATACGTGCCTTCAGCATGACTGTGCTGATGTTAAGCAGGTATAATAGCTGTACCTCAATTCATGTCGCCCTTGTAGACAGCATTTGAAGACCGATTGGACACAGTGGCACAACTTGGCTGTCCCATTTTGAAGGTTCCTCAAAACACGTCCATCCCAACAAATGAGGCTCCAACATGTGGATCATTTTTGAACAAACCCATCCCAGAGTTCATTGCACTACTGTGGCAAACGGTTTTTCAAAGAATTGATACCGTCGGCAAATACTGGGGCTTCAACTCAACCTCACAGTTAACAGTGTACATGTTAAAAAACCAAGGGGCATTAAAAACGTTATCTTTGCATCCAACAGCAGCTCTGTTGCTTGGCAACAGCAGTACAAGTTGGTGATGCTGATCACGTAAATCCTCTGTGGACCCGACCGTGTGATTTTCAGTTCAGCCTTCGTGGTCTACACAGCCCATGAAGGCCACCTCCTTCATTGGCCGCATTGACCGCATCATTCGAATGAGACGGACCCTGAATATATATATACATTTTCTTGGAGCCATGAATGTCTGTTTCATAGCAGTCCATCCAATATGGTTGAGATACTTCAGTCTGGACGAAAGCTGTGCACTAACTGAACAATGATGACATACTTATAGCCATGCTGTTAACATGGATAAAAACTGCACTGCATTGTGGTTGGGGTTATTTGGTCTCCTATGGTTAAACAGTAAGAGACGCACTGTTTTGACTCAGTAACAGACCTGAACTGAATGTAAACAAGTGTATAAAGTGTGTGTGTGTGTGTGTGTGGTTGTGAGTGTGTGTGTGTGTGTGTGTGTGTGTGTGTGTGTGTGTGTGGGTGTGGTTGTGAGTGTGTGAGCTTGCACTGACCCATGCAAATTAAAAAAGTTGTTCTAATTGTCTCCATCGCCGGTGGAGACAGGAGTACACAGTGAGAGCAGGTGGTGAGGTGGAGCCTTGTGTATTTCCATCGACAGTTCACACACACACACACAGTGCTCACACATCTATAAGCACCTGCATTCTGTTTCTATTCTCTGCCCGCTAGAAAAAACACATACAGCATTTTCATGAATTCACCATTCTTTGTTTGTTTTCTGTGGATCAGTGGCTTGTAAATAAAGTAATTTATTGTTAAAGGTTAACACAACACATCTACGTGCAGTACATACACTACAGAACAGGTCGGATCATTTTCAAAGGTCATTTTGACTTCTGCTGAATGTACTTTTGATTCACAGTCATAAGGAATTATGAGTGGCATTGCGATTCTGAGTTGCAGGTTGTATTTCCAAACACACAGGCTGAGAGCCGACCCTTATATAGCCGGCAGCAATGTCATGTTCCCGTAGTAGTGTTCTCTGGGTTTTGACCTTCTAATGTCTTTTAGCTCTCAGTTGTTGTCATACTAGACTGGTGGCATTTTGAGCCCAAGGAAGAAGAACACTCCAAGAAGCAATGTTTAACCTTGTAACTTCCAAAATAGGAAATTATTTCTACAAGTTTAATGTAATTAAACGTACATTTTGATTTAAATCACAAACGGTCCCTCAAATCCTTAACAGTTTGGTACTTTGATTAAAAAAAGATAAAGCCCTTAAAGGAATTAGAAAATAGACACGCATCATTGAAAGTGGTTGAATTTAGATATTCTGTTGAAAAACTCTTCATAAGTCTCTGACGGTAATGTTTTAGCGGGAGTGGGAACCCTGTGGTTTTCCTTCCAAATGTACACGATGACATGAGTGGAAAATTAGAAAATTGTATGGTGGACATGCAAATACTTCACTGTAGGTAAAGTGTAACGAGCAGATTTTGCAAATATCACAATAAAGCACATGAGGTCGGTGACTTCAGCACCCACTGAAACTTCTGCCCCACTGATGAGGTTAAAAAATGGAGGGTGCCAGTTGTAAACATCAAATCTGCGTTGCATGATGGGCATACTGAAACCTTTCTAAAGTTGATACACAAAACAAATTTGAATGCCAT
Source organism: Hippoglossus hippoglossus (assembly GCF_009819705.1). NCBI lineage: Eukaryota > Metazoa > Chordata > Actinopteri > Pleuronectiformes > Pleuronectidae > Hippoglossus > Hippoglossus hippoglossus. The sequence goes on from NC_047155.1 coordinate 10,941,699, forward strand.
ATTTCCATGTTGCCTGTTTGGTTTGACTGGCACTCTTTTAATTCCGTCATCTTGTTCTACCCTCTTCTTCTGCTACGTATATTGTATTGGCAACTGCTCGGAAAAGCAGTGCCCCCAGCTGTTGTCTCAACAAACCAATACCTAAATAAACAGAAGGCTTGTGCGTGCTCCCAAGGGACCATGGGAATTGAATGCCGATTTGTTGTACTGACTATGTCATTACCGACTGACTAATAAACAGCTTGTATCCCTAAAGCCTGTTAAGACTAAACATCAACCTCAAATTAGCATCTTAGCTCATTTGACTGTGACAGGAAACCTCCTGTGAGTATCGATGTGTATGTACAGTAAGTAACTTTTAGTTTTTCATGACTAAGATAATTTAATTTATCTGAGAAGCCACATCCTGATTGATTAAGTTTCTAATGCCAAAACAAAACTGATCTTTTATCAACAAACAACAAGGACAAGAAAGCGTTGACCTTCTTTTGAAGGATTTAATTTGATTTGGCCTCATTAGTAAAAATGTAATAATATATTGCAATTTAAAAAAGAATCATTCTATTAAGTCGTTATATACCAATGTCATTTCTGATACAGCCTTTCTTTCTTTTAGCTAGTTATGTTAGCTAACATGTAAGCTGTGCTGCTTTTGTCCGAGGCTAACAGTTCTTCCTCACATCACTGCGAGTATTCATTGAAAAACATTAAAGACACTATAGAAACCTTAAAAAATGTTCACTGGAGAAAGGTAGGGGCATGAAGCGTAGCGAATAGGTTAGCTAACTCGGCTAGTATTTTTGTCCAATGAAATACACCCTACTTATAGTCCCTGCCCTAAAGCCTGCATCTCAGCAATGTTTTCCAACAAGTTTGGCTAACCATTGCATTTTATGTGGAAAAAATAACTGAGATTTGTTGGGAATTTGGCATAAGGTGTCTTTAACGTTCACATAATCCTATTTTATATCTTATGGGCTATATCAAATTTAAAAGACCAGTGGGTATGATCTATTGGCAAGAATTGAATATTATATGAAATTGACTATAATATTAATAATTATGTTTTTTATGTGCATTATTTTCTTCATAGGGAGTCATTATGAAGGACCTGCTTATTATAGTTGAAAATGTGTCTGTAATATACATTTTAAATCTTCAAGACATAGATGAGGCATTTTAGTCAAGGATTTTGTTTGAGGATATAACTACCCTCACAGGGAGAAATTAATTATTTGCTGCGATTCAGAATCAATATTGATGTGAAAATCCACTTATATCCAATGATAAGGGCATCAGGTGAAAAATCAATGAGCCATCAGACATGTCAGATTTCAGGGTGATTTATATTTAATCTTTGCCCATTTTGACCTTTACTCTGATTTGTAGCATGTGCATATTCTACAAACAGACCTCTCCATCCCTCTTCTATGGGTGTTTCTGTGTGTATTTGTGTTGTGCTCCTCTGCAGTATTTCAGAGATAAACCTGTTACTATGCATGAGGCATGAGGATACCTAAGAGGGTCTTAAATGAGACAAATCAGCAACACAACCTTTGGTGAAATGGTCCACTGTTGCCATGGCAACAGGTAATCTCCTTCAATAATCTTGAAGATGTATGGTCATCTCACATCTCACCCTCCTTCTCTCCCTGTTTCTCGCTGTTTGACTGTCTATCCTCTTTTCGCCTCAGTTTTTGTAGCTGTTTTATGAACATGAAATTCAAAGTTCAACAAGAACAAGTTTGACCATTATTAGAAGTAGTTTGTACGAGATACTGTCCATCCGTGTCGGAGGGGGAACGTTTTCATTCTGCCCTAAAGGTGGGGTAAAAACCCTGCCATAATAATGATGATGAATGAAGAATATGACAATACTGGTTCACAGACAGTCTCTCTTGCAAGAAGAGGAGGGATGAAAGAACTCCATGGGGTTTCTAACACTATCCAACTTTGTCGCCTTCACAAGCCTGTACAATCCCTGTGTGAAGAGGGTGGCAAAGTCGGCTTGTTAGTTTTGGAAAGTCATAGAACTTGTCGCATGCAGCATCGACCACTTCTGTTGTTTGAATGTTGTGGAGAGAGCTCATGAAGACTGTGTAATACAGTTAAAAAGTTATTTTTACAAGTTACGCCTATACAGGTTTTGTCTTTGTTATGAAAGCACCTAATGGATCTTCTAACTCAATCACAAGCTCATAAATTAAATAAAGTGAACAACACCAGTTTTATTACCTCATTAAGAAATGGTTTGTGCCAGTAATATGAAGCTTTAAGGCCAAATGAAAGTCCAACTGAAAGTCTAATGGAATATATCTGATAAGGAAAGCCCTTTATCTTCAGTCTGACATGACTGATGCAGGCCTGCATTTTACTTTTACTGTTGAAGCTGAGCAAAGCCAGTAACCAGGGGGCTGCTAACACAGGAGTTCTGTCTAAAGGAACTGAAGCTGTATGGACACGTTAAACTGAAGCTGACAACTGTATGTAGTTAATAACATTTTCCATAAACAAACTGGCTCATACGCAGCCACACTTACAATTTTCACATGCGGTAGTTACTTATTTCTACTTAATTGGATTTATACGAGTTGCTGTAAAACTGCCCCCAGGCTTATAGGCATGGCTGCACTGTCTGATTAATCACACATTTCTTACTCAGGGTGAATGGAAGGCATTACTGATGTCAAAGGCAAGTTTGGAAGTTATTACTCTTCATGTTAACACAAATCTGTTAAACAAATACAAAAGTATCTGGACATGTGTGGTGCCAGTGAGTGGACAGACGGTTGACCTAATTTTTTGCCTTGTTAATATGAATTAACAAATTAAGCGCAAGCCATGAGGGACTCCATCTTGGCTGCATCAGCTAACCAATGCTATTATTTCTTGATTTCTATTATTATTGACACCTATTTAAAAAAAAAAGAAAAGAAAATGTGACTTGACGACAGTCGGTTTATTTAAATTGTTTAACTTCTTCCCGTCTTCAAAATCCTGTTTATCTCAGATATAAAAGCGACACACGTGCCATCCTCTGCCATCCTAGTTGCTATGGAAACATACTAATTGGAACATTTTGCATTCAGAGGCTGACATACAACATCCCCTGTATAGATGTGGTCACTAGTGTAGCTATGGAGCCTAGTACAGTCTACAACAAATTGTCTATGAGCGTCACAGAAGACAGTGCTTGACTCAGAGGATTAGCACAGACCCACATGAAGCCATTTCAATGACATGGTGAATGTTATACCTGACCATTTACTTTACTTTAAACTCCACGCCACATTTTTTTCATGTATGTATTAGGCATATCTTATTATGAGGACTGCAAATTATGTGTTAAGCTCTCCTTGGATTGGATGGGTGGATGGATGGATGGATGGATGGATGCACATTCTCATCACATTAGACTCAATGAGGGTTTTGTATTCTTGTCCTAAACCTCTCTTGTGTTTTTCTGCAAGACGACTCACATTGTTCCAAGTCAGATTCACCAAACTGAATAAACCTGTCATAAATCATTAATCAATCAAATCAAATCAATATCGCTACACTTGCCCCGGTCTTCCTGTTCCACTCCAAGAGTGAAAAGGAATAATTTTTTGACATTGCTGAGCTTGTATAAATGATTAAAGGTTTAGCAGTGTCAGAAGTTGTATTAAAGACCTAAACAATTATTTTAATAACTGACGTGCCATTAGACCAGGGCTGTACTGTAACAGTCCTAGATATAAACAGACAATTTTAGAATTATAATTTAAAAAACTGCTTTCGGTAAATTGCCAAATCATTATGATGATGGTGAGCAACATACTCATTTTCCATTTAGTACAATCAAAGTAAATCATATTTAAACTCCAAATTAATTCAGATTGATGCATTAAGATTTCAGGTCATCTTGTGAATTCCATTAATATCTAACAAGAAATTAGAAGAAAACTAAGTTTGAGAAATTTGGTGAATACCACAAAATGTCCTCAATCATTTATGCCTTTTTAAAAACAGCTCTGTCCATAGAATGGCTTTGCCTTGATATTCCTTGTATCCTTGCAGCTAATGTCATGAAGTTATCCTCTAATTGCTCTGAAAGTAGATGTAATTTGATCAGCTCAGTAGCAGCGTGGTGCAATAAGCTGAGTGAGCTATAGGGCTTGTCCCTTGAGTCTTCCAGGGCACTGTACAGACCTTTGGAAAGAAGCAGCTTCAGAATGGTAGAAAAGGCACCTGTTTTATTAAACATGGGGCCGAGGGCGTCCCACATTAATTCTGTGGATTCCCTCTGGCAGAATTCAGATGGCGTCACGTGTGCTCGGTTTATCCATTTTGTCGTTGAGCTGTGAGGAAGAGTCGCCTCAGCCTGCCATTGTCTGTCCTCCATTAAGCAAGGGATGTGCAGCTCTGTTAGTTTTGGAGTCGGTGGGGAATCTGACAGAGGAAGTGAGGAGTAAATGTGGAAAGAGAGAAAAGGGAAAAATAAGACAGAAGAACAGAGGTAATGGCACAGAAAGCTGGTGACAGTAGAAGATTGATGAGAGGAGATGGAGGGAAAATGAGCTCAGCAGAAGGACAGACTGTCACTCACTGTGTAAGCTATTCATGGTGTATAACAAGAAGCTGTATCAAACAGGCCTCCAGGTCTTTCTACCTCGTTGTATGTAGCTTTCTCTCACTGATTCAGTTCAGTCCATATAATGAGAGGGGCCGACTCATCATGGGCTCAGGAAGGTCTGAAGCCAAGGTCTGTTGAGAAAAATGTCTTTTACAAGCAGAATGTGGTGTAAGGCAGCATTTCCAAATGAAGTTTAGCTTATAAATTATCCCAAGGCCAGAAAAAGGTCAGTCTCATCATCACAGCTGCATGCGCTCGGCCAGTCGCGAGCCAGTTTCAGCTGTCAATCCTGACTTTTTATTTTATCGGGCATCAAATAACTTATTCAAAACACAAACACCAGGGGGATAAGAACTATATTAAAAGAAAGACATCATTGAGAAAAAATGAATGTAGCATTTACTTTTTTGTGTGGCCCTTGTCCCATCCACTAACCTGGAGGAGGCAGGATTTATGACCTATATCTGCAGCCAGCCACCAGGGGGGCGATCGAAACAATGGCATCTTTTTAGGGGAGCAGTCATGTTGTTCATCTTTGTATGCAGTCTATGGTAGTGGCAGCTTTACAACATCAATTCATGCATTAAGCAACAAATAAGAACATTAAAACTAGGGATGCACCGATATGGAAATTCTTGGCCGATACCGATATTTAAAACAACAATCTAGCCGATAGCCGATACCGATACCGATATTTGTTTATCACTTGAATAATATGAAAAACAGAAAAAGTGACAAGTGTAACTTTAGATGCCATGGTGTCGGGGGTAAATGACGTATTCTCCAAGCAAGCCTTTAGCCCCCCCCCCTCTCTCTCTTTTTATCTATATGACTGCTTGTGTGGCTGTAGTGGATGGGCAGAGGGGGACATTTAATTATGTGATTGGGAAAATTGGGAAAATTAAAACTCCAGGACAACAGAAGGGGAATACAAAGTATGGGATGCATATTTGATCATTTATATCATATAAAATATGTAATTTATATCGTTTAAAATCATTTTTCAGTCTGTTTCCTGGCGCGATACGCTCGCTCGCGCGCCGAAACCATCGGTGAAGGGCGCTGGCGCGGCGCATCGCAGCCCATGTGAACCGCACAAAGGTTTAACAGGGGGGTGGATGGGAGGTGCCTGGCTTTCCTTGGCGCTGCGCGGCGCGGCGCTTCAGCACCCGGTGTAAACCCGGCGTCAGTGTACCATAATCTGGATGCCAGATTGGCAGGCTGCAGAAAACATACCAATGAACATCGGCCAATGTTATCGGTGAAAGTCAAGTTTATTACCGATACGCCGATGGCAGTAAACGGGGGGCAAATATCGGCCGCTACCGATATACGGCCGATACATCGGTGCACCACTAATTAAAACCTTAAAAAGTGATTTTAATATATTTTTTGCATATTTCTTTCTCTGTTGATTCACATATAGTGCTTACATACAGTGGCTACATGAAATTAAGGGTGGATGCTACAGCTAATAAACTCTTCTTCCTCATATTCAATTATTTATGATGATATAGGGAATTTTCTTGGAGATCAATTTATTTTAAGAAAGTGGGGAAGGTCTCAAGATTCTCTTTTTTTAATTTTAATATATTAACTTAAATGGCAATCCATCATCTCTAGGTCTGTACTGTGTAGTGCACGTCTTTCAGACCTCACCGACATTAGTGGCACTTGTACAGTGTGAACGTTGAGGCTCCAGCGGGGCTGCGGCTGCGCGACGGTATTAATCACATAAAGTGTTATGTGAAAGATGAAGTGGTTCAGATTGTGACAAAGCTCTGACCTTGGTTCTGCTGCGTGCTGATCATCGTTAGCAGCAGCAGGCTACATGCTGTGAACAGAGAGGACCACATGACAGCAGGAAAACTGCAGTCCCCCATACATTTACTGTACAATAAAGAAGCTGTCTCCCTCCCTGCATCTCCCATTCACCATTAGTTCTGCAGTGTCAGTACCTCCTCTTCTCTCCTCCTCAACCTCTGATTTGTTGCCACAAGGAAAAGCTTCATTGTAAAAAAGCTGTTCAAGTAAAAATCAGACTTTTCCTCTCAAAAATATGACTTGTATAGAAATCGCTCGATAGTACAGAAGCAGATTGTGGAACCAGCTGAATCCAGCTGTGTCTTTTAAGTCACTGAGGCCTGATTTGCTGAACAGGCTTTTAGGGGTTTTGCCAGCTGTAGCGTAGCAATAGACAATAATTCTCTGAGGTCTTAAACGGCTCAGTTGACCATATGGTGGTAGGTGCAATGGTGCATTTTGGCAGGAAATGCAGAACACACACACACACACACACACACACACACACACACACACACACACACACACACACACACACACACATTCAAACACAATGGTAATGGCAGCAAGCTACCATGCAAGATTCTGCCCTGACCATCTGGAACAATTTTGAGTTGAGTGTCTTCCTCACTTGGGGACACTTTGACATGAAGCCACTACAGTGTAGAATACTAATAAGTCACTTAAGGAGGAAATATAATATAGTCACACTCATATGGTCCGACTTAATTATTATTTTTTGAGGATATTTTGGGGCATTGTGCATGTGTGAAAAGAGAAAAGGGAAGACACGCTGCTGCAGGAGGACTCGTGTCTGTCTATGTCGGGGGACCTGCATACGGAGGCTTCTTTTATTTAAACCTAAAATTTAAAAAAGGGAAATGTTTATACATCACAAATCCGCAATCGCTTTAATGCTCCAACAAGTGTATTTATTGAGTAGAGAAAAAGATGTTGGTCGGTATGTGCCTGCACAGATCTGACAAGAAAGTGCACGTACCAATGTCAGCTAAACTGCACGCGGCTCCTTGTCAATGATTGGCTCAGTGATCACTCACTTCCTTTTCTGCCCCTTTACTATCAACACAATAATATAACAAACATATAAATAAAGGCCAGAACCTAAATGCAAGTCGAACTGACACACAGCCACATACGCCAAAACGCATAAGTTATAAAAGCTTTTAACAAAGAACTGTCATGTTCAGCTTCTCCTGTTTTGTTCTCCTTCTATGTGCCTCTATGAGCGAGCTTCACTGCAAGTATGTAAACATAAATCGTTGCAGACAGCGCACTCAGACCCCTGAAGGAGCCTTGCACGCACATGTAGCATTCTGGAGTCCAAACTCCAAGGATTTAAGCCTAATGGCACCAGAAAGTGACACATTTAAATTAATTGGTGTGTCCTTGTGAAATACAGTATGTGGTGCTGGAAGCTCTGTGGCGTGATGCCTACTGGATAACTAGTCTTCTTCCTCAAAGTGAGATGGGCTGACAACGCTAATATATCCAACTCTTCATGAAAGCACCATGCAGTTTACCCGTCACCGCTCTGTTAAATCCCAAACAACCCCTTTGAAAATGTCCTGACTCTTTAGATCTAAACTGCAAACTGGGCTTCAGCTTCACACACACACACACACACACACACACACACACACACACACACACACACACACACACACACACACACACACACACACAATCCAACCTTATGCATACAGCCTGTTTCTCTGCCTCTCTATCACACAACACACACACCACGCATGGTGCATAGCCCACCCATGACGTGCAACTCTGTAGTAGGTGTAAGTGTCAAACTGTCAATATGGAGACGCCGCAAACTGCAAAGGCCAAGTGGGAGAACCACTTCCTCTCCACTCCGTAAAAACAAACAATGCACACACTCACACACATGCACACACTTACAATACTTTGTAAACTCATGATGTAATTATCCATGATGCATGTTGAACTAGGAATCAGAATCACTCCATTCTTGTGTTTTTAGTTATTTCCATTCAATAGTTATAGTGTTTTGATTGGATGAACTACATCTCGCTCTGAAAACAATGTAAAACATTCATTGACACAAACAATTTCTTGTTTTCCCTCTAGAATCCCTTACATAAGATACGACTTATTTGATCTCTAGGGGAAATTCATGTCTCAGCAGCACAGAGACAGGCCAGGTTAAATCATACACAATATTTAATAAATAATTGAATTTAACTGACAAAATGTAAAGGAATAAAAAAAACTTAATATAAGATAATGTGCACTGTATATACATTAAAAACACCTAAAACCACAATAAGTAAATTGTGCAAATATTTCTACAATATTAATCCAGTAGTGCTACTCCTGCAGCTAAGATGTGTCAATTATATATTCATAGTATATTGCTATTGGTATGACTAACGTAATAAAGTATAGCGAGTAATGTTATATACATGTCTTTGGGTTTTTAAAGATGTTATTAAAGACAGACTATTATTAAAAAAAAGAAAATGTCTTGTTATATATATATATATACTTTGTCAGTATATACCACGTGTCTCATCGTTATTTATCCTGTATGCAAACAGAGGACTAATATATTAGTGTTTCATTAATTACATTACTGTTTATTAGACTGGGGGTGGATTTTACTTCACCTAAACTATCCTCTAAAGGAATAATTACTGCTACGCTGAGGAGATTAGGAGGGAAGTGAAGGGACAAAGATGTTTTTTCTGAACCTGAAAATTAATTGAATGGGGTGTTCTCTCTCCCTATCTCTCAGTAGATACGTGTGTGTGTGTGTGTCTGTGTGTGTGTGTGTGTGTGTGTGTGTGTGTGTGTGTGTGTGTGTGTGCGTAGGCTGTAAGTGTGGGCTTGTGTAGGTGGTTTTTGCAGTTTCTGTCTGCGTGTGCTGTTGTGCTGAAGGCTGCCTCCATCATATTTATCCACCATTCACATCCTCGCATTTCACACTCCTCAGGGGGGAACAAAAATCACGTGACACATCCAAGCCAGCACTTTTCTAAAATGGCTGCAAGAAATATGGCAGGAATACGTCAACGCTTCAACATGTGCTCCTGTGTGTGTGCATTTGTATGTGCAGAGTTTGCTGGCTTTGAGTCGTGACCGGGAAAAAATCCTCCATCCTGAGCTTGTCTCAAACACCCACTGTGCAGGTTTGCTGCCGCTGATAGGGAGCTGCAGTAAATACTGTGCCGTGCACGTACGCCTGTGGTTGTAAGATGTGACAGGGCTGAGGGGCAGAGAAGACGCTCTGATGGGGAACTCTCTTTCCGACACCACAGCAATCTTTAACATCAACCTCCAACTGGGAGATGCCAAACTCGTATTGAGGCTTGATTGGCCCCGTCGTCTGCCAGCAGCCTCTCCCTCACAGGCTGGTGTGTGAAGTGTGGGCCACACTAAAGTCCAGCCTGTTCAAACATCCACATTTCACTTCATCAAAGGCCTCATAGTCAGTCTAATCTCCCCTACTACCTCTGCCAAGGAGGTAATGATTTCCCTGTCCGTTAGTTGGATGGTTTGTTTCTACTATTACGCAAAAACTACTAAACAGATTTCCACGAAACTTGATGGAAGGATGGGACATAGGCCAAACACTGTAGAAAATGTAGGCACAGATCTGGCGGACAGAGGGGCAGATCCAGGAATGGGGTAGTTTTCTTTTCAGTGACTAATTCATGGATCTTGATGAAATATAACAGGCAGTTTTAAGGAACTGATATCTATGCGTGTGTAATTTGGGGCTGCTTGATTGAATTTAAGGAGACTGTTGGGGCTTTGGAGGAGGTATGAGTTTCCATTCTCGTTTGCTTCCTTACCCACTCTGCTTATTTCCTTATTATAATCAAACCCAACCTTATCCCTCTCAGCCCAGTGGCTATAAAGTGTCACACATTGTTATGCATTTCCCTGTGACAAAGAGCTGTGATAAAAAATGAAAGACGCAAGAGGCAGTTCAGAGAGAGAAAAATGAACATCTTCAAGCAGGAGCAGTGTATCCTTCTCAGAAACCTTGAGGATGGGATTTCTTTTTTCAGTTTTAGGATGGAAGAAGATTCATCAAATAGCCTGTGGCCATTTTATTTTGGAAATTATCAAACTCACTGGCACATGTTCTCCTCCACCTCTACTCTGCATGAAAAGCGTAATTTCATCCATACACTGAATTTCATTTTGCAGTTTAAATCAGTACAACTTGATCTAAATAATGTTCTCCCTCATTTCAAATCACATTCATGCAACAGATTGTGTTGTGTGTCTGAAGGATTATCTCACTTTTCTATTAACAATGACTTTGCTGTGACTCCATCCTCTGGCTTTGAAGGATAGACCTTGAAGTCAACTACACCCAGCCTCATAATAAAAAGGCACTCTCATGAGTTTAAACTGAGTATAATTGAATTAATGACAATAAAACATGAAACATCTCTTTCTCATTCAACATCAGAATTTGTAAAACCGACCTCTGGTTATCAGACTCAGATCATTGGAGATTAACAAAACAATTAGAGCTACAAATGGCTCAGAGGTCAGGGAAAATTGATTGTTTGATCCTCTGGGACAGTTTTCATGATTTTCTGTGTGTTAGTGTTAAATTAGCTCAGACTAATGGAAGCTCCTCTGCAACATAAGTACTTTATTAGCTATTACCCCTCAAAAGGCCAAAATTAACATACTGACTGAATGAGTGAGTGAGTGGTAGTAACTTTGGAATTTATCATTTTCACATACAGACATATTCATATTATTTCACCACAAAAACAGTGACCAGTAAAACCAGCAACTCTTTATTAAATTCAAACGATGAAAGTAATAGTTAATCATAAGCAAAGAACGAATATTCAGTCTCATTTTTGGGAGGGAAAATCCCACCATCCCACCGGTCCTACTGGAATTTGTCACAGTGGTTCTGACGGCCAGATCAGATGAATCAGAAGAAACTTACAGCGAGACAAATGAGAATGAAAAATTAGAATAAAACTTAATTTATTCTGAACAAGAGGAGTAGACTTTGGTGCTTAGACCCCAGCAGGAAGTAGAACACCATGGAAGCAGTCCTACAAATTAGACTGCCCCCTGCAGACACTGGTGGTGGTGATGAAAATGGAGCATGAAGGGCCTCTGATTGGACGTGGGTCAATCAGTGACCGTGGTGCTGAACTGACTTCTGAATGACAGGAGAGGGAGATTCTCAACTTTGACAGCAGGTGATTGGCTCAATAAGAGCATGTGGAGTTGTGATTGGAAGAAAGGAGAGAATGACCTGGTGGAGATGGTAAAGAAGACGGCCTTTTGACAGGTATGTCAATTTAGCAGTTGCTAAATCATCCTCAACAGTTTCTCCATCTCCAGTGCTTCACGTAACAACAGCTGTATGTATGTAGTGTTGAAGATTGGGGTAAGAGATTTTTTTTAAAAAGGATGGCGACAGTAGATGCTGGGAAATCAACAAAAAAAGGGCCCAGGGCATAAAACAATAAAAGCATGGCGAGACAGTGTGTGTGTGTGTGTGTGTGTGTGTGTGTGTGTGTGTGTGTGTGTGTGTGTGTGTGTGTGTGTGTGTGTGTGTGTGTGTGTGTGTGTGTGTGTGTGTGTGTGTGTGTGTGTGTGTGTGTGTGTGTGAACAGAGGGTTAAAGAGAGAGACGGGTCTGAGCTGGATGGTCACCGGAAAGATCTGCGACACGTGTCTCCATCGTCCGCCTGAGCAGCACGGCGCATGACTGCCCCAGGGCCGCTGCACTCGGCCGTGTCATTGCTCAACAGCACACTTTTAGACACACGCACAGACACACACACACACACACACACACACACACACACAGTATGAGACCCACACGAGGATGAGAGGGTGAAGAGAGAGAGGAGCAGAGAGTGAGAGGTTATAAGACAGAGGAAATGGATGGAGATTGAGGTGCGGAGAGATGTCAAGTGAAGGAGTACGATTTTGCAGGGGTGGGGGGGGGGGCAGCGTGTGAATGTCACGCCAGCGATGCAGAGACACCTTTAGATTCAGACATAGAAATGAAGCAGGAAAACCAGAGAGGGAAATATTGCCCCTGTTCTGCACATGTTTGGACCAAATGCTTCGGCTCAGCGTTACACCATTACCCGGACCCATTTGTATATCGTGCACAGATGAGGCTGAATATCCTGATAAAGCAAAGCTCAAAATACATTTAATACCATGTGACTGCAGAGTGTTTGTGGAGCCATGAGAATACAGCGGTTCTCTAATGTGAGGCTACAGGGAAGCTACAGTCTCTCAGTGTTACTGCTGCTGCTGCCTGTGGCTTGTTGGGCTACAAAGGCTCAACTTTTATTATCCCCTCTGTGTCTAAAGCCTTTTGTTCCCTGATTGTGAGCGTCACAGTCTGAAGTGGAGCACAGGGCTTTGGAGGATATATGATTAGATTGTAAGTAAAGATGGACGACCTGTTTCCAATTCTTGCCCCTTGACAGAAACGAGCGGTAGCGAGCAGGGGATGGTGCTGTGTTATCGAGTTTCCACCGAAACACATGCTTGACCAAAACACGAGCCAATTTCAGTTGTGAATCAAAATGTCTAACCCTGTTTTTATAGCATCAAATAATTAATTAAAACCACTTACTGGAAAAATGAACAATTGAACAAAAATCTGTGTAATAAGAATACTTAAAATCTTTGAGCCACATTTAACTAAATGTTATCAGGTTGTCACTGTTCATCAAGTCATTAATAAGTCAATCCTCATGTATGTGATGAGTCCTGTTTTTCATCATGTTTTTCCATCACCCTGATTTTGGTTTAAATGCACTTGCTGTTGTATTTCTTAAAATTTAGTTTAGAGTACAAGTAATTGCATACTAGACGCATGATCTTCTGATTTCTTATTGTCCTCAGAGATGCCTCAAAGTCACTAGGTCTGACAATTTGAATTTTAAATAAGAGCAGAGCACATAGCAAGTGAGCTGGTACTATCTCCGCTTTTAAATCCCACCTTAAACACTGTTTTAACAGAACGGCCCAGTGGATAAGTACTTTGACCCATTAATGATAGAACGACTTAGAAGTCAAAATATGAGCCATTCTATTCTTTTATTTTGAATGTTTACATAATAATTACATTAAGCAAGATAACGAAGTATGAACGAAGGAGAGCTTTAGAAGTTAAGATGACATTTTAACACTTTGAACTGTTGTTTTTGCTTTAGTTTTGAACTATTGACCTGAGAAAGAAAAAAAAAATTAAACCAGTGGGACTGGAGGTCCTCTGTCTGTCGTTACCTTCTCTCTCTGTCATCCTGTTGTTTGACCTCTTTGCCCAAACATGCTGCACAACTGAATATATTTGCACTCTACATGATCCCATGTGTCAATCCTAATTCCCCAAACTCTCCTTAATCGTACACGATACAAGCCCTGAATTGAAAATGCGAAAGCTCCTTGTGTGGTTAACTCCTGAGGCACGTTTTCAGAGGTTGAAGTGAGGAACACAAACAACATCTCATTGACATTCTGTATGTTCAGTGTGACATCTGTCTCTTTTTAAACTCTTTCTCTTTGCATCTGACACACACACACACACAGTCAGTCACAGCCACCCAACACTAATGCAGGGTGCCTCACAAGATGCAATTAATGAGTTGCACTGAAGCGAACAGAAGCAGAGGTCCTATGTGACAAACCACTATGGTGAACAATGAAAGAGAGACTCCACATTAAGGGCCTGTGTGTCTGTGCGCATGTGCTGTGCAGAGCTGAGCAGCTTTAATGAGTGTTTAGCTTTGGGATCTTGGCTCAAATGATGACAAACAACAGACTGCTGATCTGTTAGTCGTCTATTTCTGCTCATTGTAGTGATTCCACCTCGTCCCTGTACAATACGATCAGGACAACATGGATTGTGTCTGATGTTTCCATGTGGTAAGAGGATCTGCGAACTAAGACAACTTAATTTACTTATTTTTGTGACAGCATCAGAAAAAACGAGTGATTGGCTTCCTTGCAGAGAGTTCGATGAGGAGACAGACACCACTCTCGTGTCTGTATAGTGAATATGAAGCTAGAGCCAATTGTTAAGCTTTGTTTAGCACAAAGAGTTGAAAAGGAGGGAAACAGCCAAACTGGATCTATCCAGTAACAAAATCTGCCGACTAGCACATTAACAAGTTCTATCTCATTTGTTTGATCTGTACAAAGATGGACTACAAAAACAAGACACTGCTGTTTAAATGATGTGTAATTTTCCTTGTCTAGAAATGGTGACTTACTTGAGTTTGCTGGTTGGATGGTGACAAGATGCCTTTTCTCATTTTAGATTAATCTCAAGTTAAGTCAAGTTTATTTCGTTAAAACAAACCAGTGTTAAGTTATGCGTTGATTTAGGGAGTTTGAAGTTTTGGTTGTTAAAGTCAAAAAGGTCACACCTCAAATGTTCTGATCCACACATCCCTAACACTACCTTGATTCTTAATTTATTAGAGAGGACAGTTTGTATAAAATGCTTCTCAGCAGATGAACTATAAACAGTCGTTGTCACAATTCACTTCTGTCCACTTGAAGATTTACACATGAAAAGTTTCCTAGTGCACCGTCAGTCTGAAAAGACAACAAGCAGGAGTTATCTTGCGGCACTTTGATTTATTCGAGCGGAAACTTGCTCATTGATTAATCGTCACCGTGTGGGGTCCAGAATATTGTAAACACACAAACTGGTCCATTAATCATGACTGAAAACATTCTCCACCACTGATGCACATGAGCTTGTTTGGGGCTTCTACAGTCAAACCTGTGTGTATGGGTGTGTACATGTTTTAGCTTTAATAACTGAAGTGTTGATTTCGGTTTGGGCTTAATCTTTACATTATTTGTTTTTACTTTTAGGATTATGGTAAAAGGTAAAAGATAAAAGGTAACTTGCAGTTCAGGTTTACTCTCTGTTCAGCCCAATGCAAGCTACTTCCATCTCTCACTGTTTCAGGCTAATTAATCGATTGACTATTGGACACGGTACGACGGCTCTTTCATGTTTTTTTTTCTGTGTAGCTCTTTGACACGCCCTCTCTTTGCTTCTCATCTCTGTTGGAGAGTTCAAACGGCTCAGTGAAGGAGAACCGCATCATCTGTTAAGTTACTTAATTAGCTACGAAAGCTAAGACACGGATAGATAAAGATCCAAGATCCAACGTAACACTAGATAGAGCGTGTAGCTGCAAATTCCCTGCATCTAAAAATGTATTACCAGCTGCTGTTGTAAAAGAGATGACCTGCAATGCACTCACCTACACACACAATAGATAAATGAAGAGGCAAGATCACACAGCAGCAGAAAACCAACGGCATAGTAATATCAAAACAAGATAATAAACATGATTTAAAATTAATATTGGTATTGTGTTTTTCATGCACTCTGTACATTTCATAAAATTGACGGACTCACTGACAACAATAAGTTATATTCAGAAATTTTCCTGCAGCTGATACGTCAAATGCTTCACTCCACTTACAGTACTTGAATTAAACTAAGACCTAACATAACATTTTATGCAAACATATTGCCTGTTTTGAAAGCTTCCTTACATGACATCCATATTAAAATTCTTAACTCAGAGGTCACAGTTTTTAGCAGGCGTCACTGCTACTCCTGGAAAACAGTAGTTGAGGAAACAACGGGCTACATAAAGGTCTCCTTTACTGCCAATTCTCGGGGGACCACATTGACCGAGTTCTGTGCAATGGGGCAGTAAATTGCCATGGCCTCCATTGCCAATCTTATTTTAGTATGAGGTACAAGCTGCTCTGGAGTATATCAATATCTTTTCATGTACAGTATACTGATGGAATAGTGAATGGGATGAAGTATCTGTGCTTGTTTTAGCGTTAAAGAGACTGTATGATAGAGATTGAGAGTAAAAAGGGAAAAACCAGTCAATAGGTATTTCAACATCGAGGGCGCAGTGGGCTCCATTTCACTGCAGGTGCAAAGCTTGTAATGCAAGTGAACAAGCACCGGGACTGTTTATTTAGTTAATTTTGTCTGCTTTGTTTACTTTGTAATGTGGCTCCAAATGAGCTCGCCTGTGCCTAGTCGGGTGTAGCGTATTATTATGTAGATCAGGTGGTACAGTGCAATTTTGGTGTCCATTATGATACGAAACAAGATTGTGTTTTTCCATTTTTCACATTATTAGCAAGGCACAGACAAAAGACTCAAATGCACAACTTGAGATGCAGGGATAAACTCAAAAGCCAGATTAATCAAAGGGTCGGTGCACAGCAAGACGGTCTTGAATGCAGAGGTATCCAAGATGATAAGGTAAACACAGGTCCAAAAAACTCGAACAATAAGTTCATACACAATTACTCTCACAAGGGGTAGAATGCTGCAGGTCACTAGGGAACAGACAAAAGAAACACCGAGATGAAATACTCTGAGCGGCGGGCGGATAACGAGACATTGGTGAAACACACGAGGGCGAAGCAGGTAATCAAATGTGGGGAGAGCAGGAAGTGAGGATCTGAAACGAGACTGAGATACTGTGATACAAAATATAACAGAAGACAAATATTGAATAATAGAATAATAAAGCATGACCTAAATGCCAGGACTGCATGTGACACACATGATGCCATATTTGCATTTTAATGTATGTGTAATTTCACATTTAACCCAATAGAAAGAGTTTGTACTGATTCAAAGTAAGTTAAAACATTATTAATGAATCTAGTAGAGATCGACCGGTATTGATTATTGGGCCCGATGCTGATATTAGGGAGAGAAAATGTTCTAATTGTAATTCAGAAATTATACATCCTAAGATGTTGTTATAAAATCTTATGACAACAAAATGTATTTGAGGCTTGATATTTTACAATTTGACCATAAAATGTATAATCAATAACTATAAATAAAAAGAAAACACAAATACAACCAAACATATAGAACTTGAAAATATTTAGATGATTAAAATATTTTTTAGGTGGAATTTAATCATAAATGCCAATCTCCTCTGCATTGTTTTTCTGTGAAATATATATCTTCATATCAGTGCATATTGGCAAATGACTGAGATAAATCATTAAAACGCTCTTATTCGACCAATGTATTGGTCGGGCTCTAGAATTTAGTAAACTATGCAAAAGTCCTAGGTTATAAAAACACATTATAATTTGTTATTTAGATTATTGTGGTATAGTCACCTTGGCTTGGCTTATATCTTAGACTGCCTTTCAAAGTAAATGTAGTAACAGAGATTTCAGTATCACCTGAAACAAGCATCTATCTTAAAAAGGAAACAGCCTCTGTCCATAGAATCATAACTGAGTCAGAGTGCTGTGCGTTCCTGCTCTGGGACTCTGCACCTCCCTAGAATGAAAACGATTTTCTCTGCGGCAAAGCCAAACCAAACTCCCCACCCGGCCCATTAGGAGACAGGCTGCTGCTTCCAAAGATGGAGCTGATGTCATCAGGCATTGTTGAGGCCTGTACCAAGCATTCATCTCACTCCAGCCCCTTCGTCAGATTGCACCGTACTATATGAATGCTTGTTCCTATAATCAGCAAAACTGGAAAAGATAATCTGGTTACATGTATGTCTGTGCCACATGTATCCACTTGTTTTTTCCCCGCCTCATTTCAATAAATAAAGACCAATAGATTCCTATTGAGCCACGGGGCAGAGAAAAGAAAAAATGATTCTGCATATCATGCTGTTTGTTTGGTTTGTTTGTTTTGTTGCTTGGCAGAAGAAACCCCTTAACGTCCATCGACCATCTGCCCGTGGTACCTAGGAACATTTTCTTTTTGGCTCATACTAGGCAAAGTAAAATGCAATAGGTAGATCAGCAGTTCAGTCTTCTCTCACTGTCTTGCAGTCTGTCTGTCTTTAAATTGGCACAATCTGTTAGCATGTATTCACTGTCTCTCACTCCCACTGCCTTTAACCTATTCCTACCCCTATCCTCTTCTTTAATCAGTACAAGGAAACTTCATATAAGTTTATGTTATGTCCACCAAATTTAGATATTTCAACTTTTTTTCAAAGAAAACATTTTCCCACTAACATTTAAACTAATATATCAGTCAACGGTCAAAAGGTCATTACATTATGTTAATACACTGACTAACCAAATGCTGTGATAAACTATATCAATAAACGGGTTGTTTAAATACAAAATCTTAAGTCCTGTGTCATTTCCCAGTGTTCCTCCTCCACTATCTGAGTGTTTGCTCAACCTTGAAATAATCCTCGACTGTTTCACTGACTAGACCCTGTTTTTGTCTTTATTTGTCTCAATACGTGCAGTTGTGTGTGTGTGTGTGCATTTAAAGTAGTGTGTGCTCTCATGTGTGTCCAGACAGAGAGCAGGACACAAATAGAGACAGAAGCGAGATGAGCATCTGGATAAAGTAGTCATAAAGTCTCATTTGTGCAAAGTCACAGCAGGCTTGTCTGCAGTGATGAATCGTCTCTCCGTCTTGCTGCAGACAGACACTCTGTCTCAACCCACCATGAAACCAGGAACAGTGCTCACCTTAGTTTGATCTTGCTAAGAGATGAATCAGAGCATAGCTGTCATTATATCACTGCTCATCTTGGTGCAAAGACGACAGGCATCAATTTTGTACTTGAAAAATCGTGTGGCCAAGTTCTTGACTCTTAAATTAAATTGCTCAACCAGTGCAAATTTTGAAGAGATATAAGGTACATCCAAGGTTCTTGGTAAAATTGGATTTTTCACAGGCCCTGCTGCTCTGCTGGATCTGATTAGCTTGCTGCCAATGCTTTTACAACACAATAGAGTTATGGAAAAATCTTGAGTTTAAAACACTGTCCCTTTGACTCTGCATCCATCTGAGAACACAACCCTTTATCTTAAAAGCCCACAGTGACTGGAGGCCGTGCATCAAGACATGCATCTTACTTCAGGAGACAAGCAGATGAGAGGCAGACACCGAGTTGAATTTGAGTTCAGCCAATGAAGTTTTAAACAGTTGTTGTCAAGTATTCTCCTGAGCAGCATGTTCCGATATACATGAATGTGAGAATGTGGAATCGGGTTGGGTTTGATCATGTGTGCTGGACTATCTACGCTGCACATGCTTAGTCGGGAAAAAATCAGGCATGGGTCGGGTTGGAATACAAAAAACTGAATACCTTTCTGGTTCGGGTCGGGCTCAGCAAATTCTCTCTCGGGTTTGGTCATGTCCAGGCAAAATTGCGACCCAAGCCGTGCTCCAAGGCATGAAAATGTCATAATAAAGACAATGAATAGCACTTACATCAGAGAGTCTCTACATCACAAACGTAGAGCCTGAAGTATTTATCAGTTGAGTGATAAAAATTGGACTTATCGTTCTCTGCATATATTTTCTAGAATAAAAAATGCAAAAAAAGATGTGCATTATTCTTTAAGTATATATTTGGTTGTATTTATTTGTATTCATAGTTTTTTATAATAGAGTAAGTAATTAAGTAGTTAAACTGTGAAATATCAACCCTCGATGTCTTTGTCATAAGGTTTTGATAACATCATGCTAGGAATCATTTCCATTTTCTAATTTTTATCCTGCATTGCTGTGCGGCCTCAGAACCACTAGCGTGTCTGTATGTTGTTAAAGGTCACATTTAGATTTTGGAAATTTACAATGAACATTTTAAAGATTGTTTTTCTTTTCAGTTTAATTGATATTAATTGTCAGTTAATTAAACACAAGCAGGTCCTATATATCCTTTCATTTTCTTTGGCGATTTCATTTTAAAGCACAAATACTAAATTCCTAATCAGACTGTTTTAGCACAGTCATAGAGGCTTTTCTGACACAGCCAGTACTTTGCAGTAATGAGGTGGTTGTTGGCTCAGTTTTGATTCTCGTTTTGAAATGATCGTGCCCCGTATCAAATAGCTACTGTTTGGCTTCGTCACTCCCCTCAATTAGTGAACTGAAACCCAAACACCACTGCCTTCAGCCTGGATAAAAACGATTACAGGCTAATTGTTCATTCAGGTACTTTGACAGGAGGGAGGACGGCAGAATATTTATACCATGGCACCAAAGCCGGTGCAGAGAAAACAGGTTAAATGCATTAAAAAGGTTTATTATGTTGTAAACAGCCATGTTGATAGATTGTCATTACCCAGTCAATCACCTTAAACCAATTTCCAAGAATTATTTGGGGTCTAATAAGCAAAGATTTGTTCATCGGTGTACTTCCTAATTGCCATTCCTATTCTGTGTGGAGTACTCAGTTTGTTAATTATCATGTTTTATTCACAAATTGATTTTAATATTGATGACCGAAAGCCAGGACTGACGGTGCTGATCATTCTCACAATGCCTCCTGCAGGCCTCCCTCTTAAATCAAGGGGACAAACTTTTAATCTACCTTTTGTAATTGCAAATCAATCACACATTGAGAAAATGAATTTACCTTTTTATGCCTGAAATGTTTGAGAACCAGGGGGGAAATGATAGATTGTATTTTTCCCAAACTGTCATGTTCTGCCAGTTTGAAAACCACAGTCAGATTCAATTCTGCAGACTTGTGGCAGCCGTCAGCTGTCAAAGTTCAGGGTTGAATGGGAGTTGCTGTCAAGGAGGCAGTGGATAAAGCATTGAGATTTGTTATATCAGTAAAAGTATAAAAATACTATTTTATATTTTATCCTACATTCAGGATTTAATGTAAAAGTAAACTAAATTTGTTGAATGTATGAAGTAAAAGTACACATCAAGCAAAGTTTCTTAAATTGTTTATGTGGTATTTAAATGCAAATTTTAACAACATCATATTCTGAACTAGTGTACACCTCCTACAATGCATCATATTTTATAAACTGTATGTGCAGCTTTGAAAAACCCCTGAAAAGCAATTAGAAATTACAGCTGTGATATTAGTTGAGTGACGCAAAATGTGCAATATTTATCACTGTCAAGGAGAATATATGTTTTCACACATGTTTGATTGTTGGTTTGTTTGTTTACATGTGTTTTTTGACTCCATTATGCAAAAACTACTGAGCCGCTTTGCATTTACCTTGGTGGAGGAACGGGACATGTGTCAGGGAAGAATCCATTCTCCATAATCATTTTCCTTTACATTGCCGGATAGGGTATTTTCATCAATTTCTCAGGACCTTATATTTGCGATCTACGAGTTTGACCTGTTGATGTAGGATATTGTAATACTCTATTTTTTTCATTTATTTTGCTATAACAGCCTGACACACATTGTTTAGCTTTGACAGAGGTATCCACTCTACTGAGTCATTCTCGGCGTAATTGCAAAATCTAGTAAATTACTTTTTAATCAAATGAAAATGTCCTTCTGCTCTGAGAAATGTATTAAAGGATGAGAAGGTTAATGTCAGAGAACCTTCAGATGGCAATGAGAGGCAAACTGTGAGCTGGGGGGGGTGATGAACAAGAGAAAGACCCGGCTACAATAGTTGAGTTAAAGCTGAGTTAAAACAAAATAAGATTAATGTCACACCTGTCTGCTTTCCAAGGACAAGAAGAACAATAACAACACTCTCATTAACAGTCACACACACACACACACAGACAGTAACTCTCAGTATCTGCAGGCTGGTCTCAGTGAAACCTTAAGAAAGCAATCAACATTGCAGTTGGTTCCAACTTGTTCCCTAGATGAGCCTTTTTCAATAAAGCAGATGTGCCACTAGTGGATACTGTAGAACACACACACACACACATACACAAACCCGCGTCCACAAACATGTACACACTCCTTAGTGTGCGTTTGTGTCAACATGAGAAAATATCCTGCCCTGTAGGTCATCATTCATCACAGTAATGTAATAAACGCACACACACTGACCTCTCACCAACACAAACACACACACACACACACACACACACACACACCAACACACACACACTTCTACCTCTCTACCACCACAAACGCACACAGTTCTACCTCTCTACCACCACAAACTCACACTTACCTCTCACCAACACAAACACACCTCTCACTAACACAACCACACACACACACACACGTCTACCTCTCTGCCAACACCAACACACACACTTATCTCTGAGCATCATTTGTCAAACTTAGTGTACAAACAGAAAATAAATGTCTCATGTATTTCTGTCTTATAATATTCACATATACAGGAAGATGACACTAACATTTTTGAAGAGTAATGCATGAATTCAAAAGCCAAGTATTATAATGATATATTATATTGATCATATATCTACTTAACTTTTTTCCCCTGCTACATTTCCAGTACTACTTTCAAATAAAACTCATTGTTTATTTGAGTGGTTGATAAATCAGTTTCACTAACGCTACATGACCTTTTTAGACCGATCTTTAATTCATCAGATGCCTCCAATAGAACATTTCACCAGTTCCTCCCTGGAAAAGAGCTGCTGTGCCTCTGAATAAAAATCTATTATTAAACAACATATTAATATTTACAAGAGCAGCCTTTATGGATTATGTAAAAAACCTTCTTAATCACCAGTAATAGGCAGGTCAATTAGAAATGATGTATTAAATATAGAAGTGTTTACTTAAGGAATTACTCAGCAAAAGTAATAGTTAGATTGCACAATACATTATGTCTCATACTCAGTCCAGCTCTGTCAAAGGTTTGTTTAAGCCTCAACACCCACAACCTCTCTGTTTAACTTATGACTCACAGATCTGACATCACAGCCGCCACAATAATTATGCATCGTAAGAGATACCCTGTGTCCCTATCAGTCATGTGACAGGATTTATTGACAGAAGACAAAGTCTGTTGCATTGCATACATTTAAAATGACCAATGACACGACAATACATTTTAATTAGAAATTGGAAATGTCAGTCTTTATTCTACCTGATTTCCTCAGAGTGGATGATGGCAGGAGGAGGCGTCGGTGCAGCCAATCACAACTCTGGTTTTTCTGGCCATTTTCTTTTTCTTCTTGCGCCCATTATGTGCACAGAGTAAAAATCAAACACTCAGTTGTCAAACGGTAAATGACTCAAGTCTGAACCTCTGCTTGAGAGAAGATAAGTAATTGTATGTCTCTGAGAGTCTCTGGTTGATTCACTGCAGTCGTCCAAACTACTGTGTCACGGTGTCAGAAGAAGCTTGAAAATGCTAAATGAGATGATGACAAAAATCAACCTGGACAGTCTCGACTGTACAGATGGAACCAAATCAAGTTTGTTACGACAATCCTATTATAAGAAAGTTGGTAACAATTCAGTCTTGGAGCTAATCCGCTATCTTCTGACGATGAATTAGCCTTCCGGGGTGACCGACAATATTTTGAGGCTTCCGGTGTTGACAGTAGATGACAATGTGTTTTTGCCTGTTTTGCTCTCCGCAGCAACCAAAGCCTGCTCAAACGTGAATGGTCAAACTAGAATCGGACATCAGAAGGCGTCTGGCTCCAAAATCTTGTCCCGTGCATATTCACATGCAGAATCTGTTTATAGAGATCAGTTATAATGTGTTTATAGAGAGAGCAGTCGTCCTCGAACCACAAGATCATTGGTTTGATCCCAGTCTTCCCCATCTGCATGTCAAAGTGTCCTTGGGCAAGATACTGAACCCTCTCATAGAATAAGTGCTGCCCATAGATGCCCTGTATGAATGTGTGTGTGAATGGGTGAATGGCATTAAACTTTACTGTAAAAGCGCTTTGAGTGGTCATCAAGGTGAGAAAAGCACAATATAGACCATTTACCATTTACAAATAAAGAATGGTAGTCTACCATGAAGAAGAGAAACACAATTTTTCATGCAAATGTCTGTGTTAGTTTTTACATGACTTTATGCATCCACTCCCTACAACATTATCTTTTTTATTTCCTGCAGAATTGCTTGTGTTTATCACATTTTCCGCCTGTGGTTTCCTGTTGAATAAGTTGTTTCTTCCCATGCACATGATTAGTTTTGCTGGATATAAATAAACCAGCCTTCTTGCTGTTACATGCAGCATCCCACCCTTTCTCTTTAGTGGATCTTATTGAAGAGATTTATCATTAAGTAGCATTTGGCAGAAAAAGTCCTACTGTGCTGATGTAGTTTTTTCCCATATGTCATCAATAGTAAAACACTTGTTTCACGGTTCGGGCCGTGGTCTGAAGTGCACCATGTGTCAAAGATTCGATCCACAGACTGCAGTGAATACGCAAACATGCTTTGACATCAGAACCAAGAACGCCTGGAAAAACTGACAGAAACAGGTAGCATGCAGTCAGAAAGTTTCCATAGAAACTGAAAAATAAATTCTTAGTCTGCAGCCAGCACAGTTCACCAGCCCTGGTGCTGTTCCTTCCACAGTGTTCTCATCTCTATACCCACAGTAACAGCTTGCCAGCTGGCCAAATAATTACACTGTCTCCCACCACGCTCGAGCTGACAGGACTGTTGTTACACCTTTTGTGCCCTTTTACCCCAACTATGAGATTCTTGTTTAACACTCTCCACTCCATTCATGGACCAAGCGAGGAGAAGGCCAGGGCTTGTTAAGTCTTGCATTGCTAGAGCGACTATGCGAGTGCCAGAATAGGGGGATGGTAGTTTTTGTGCAGCTCATTGAAAAAAGAATTTTAACCAATCACCAAGCCTGTCATAGATAGTTAGTTTATTCCTGATTCCTTAATCTTGACTTGTGATTTCTACATTTTAAAACAGCTTAGCAACACAAACGCCCCTGCGCAATCATTCTTGTTAGACTGAACCCATTAAAAAGCAGTCACTTGACATGCATGGCTCATTTGTAGGCATACATTCCTTTAATGTGTGTTTGCATTGAATCGATCATGATCACCAGAGAGGGGAGAGAAGAACAGACGGGTGGGGGAAATTAGGAATGGAGAGGTAAAGTGGGAGAAATATAGCAATGCAAGGAGAAGGGGAGAGGGAGAGAAATAGCGAGAAAGTGTGGGAGCGTGTGAGAAAGAACATCACCTGTCATGAAGTGATATGCATCATACTGCAACTAGAAGCAGACACAGTCATTACACCCTGATTACGGTGGTTATTCTTGCCAACAGTAACTCATTGTATTATACAAGACTATGATCGATGTAAAACAAAGCTTGAAGAGGATATTTCTTTGGCAAACGTCAATTTGTAGTTTAGAAAATAATGTTTTTCAGGGGAACAGAGTAGGCTGTGGAGCCAAGTTTGGATAAATAATACTATGATTATATTGATGTTTTTGGGTTTGTGTGTATTTTGAAGGTCCATCATTTAAGACACTAATTCCACTTCTCTGTATTTTCTCTCTGTCATCTTTCTCTGTCTCCCTCTGTCATTACATGCATTGATCTGAAAGGGTTCATCCACAGATCAATATTAAAAATTGATTCTCATGCTCAGCTGTTGAACATCGCTCAGTGTAGAGCCACAGTTTGGTCGTGATGTTTCCTGTGCATCTAATTCATCCATGTAATCAAGGTGGGAAAACCCTCTAAGGTTTACAGAGTGGCATAGTCCATACATTTTAAAGATAAAGCTTCAAAAACATATTAGTTCAACATGACTTTCCCATAAAACTGTTGATACTTATTATACCATCAATATCACTTTCTCATACTTCCTGAGATTCCCCGTTTCTCCAGAATTATGTATTTGGGTATATTTATCCTAAAAAAAACCTCTGAGCAGCTCCAGTCTTCAGATGTTCACGCCAGATGTGCCCTGCTTGAGCTGTGAACCTCATGAATTAAAGAGCACGTACTTGTGTAAATTCACCTTTATTTCTGTCTCAGAATTTCCACTCTGCATTATTTGGATAATAGCAATACTGAGATCTGCTGAAGATCTTAATGTCACCCACACATTGCCTGAGCAAACAAAATTCTCTGCAGTTACTATAGAAACGTAGGTAGGTTCTACTTGGTCAAAGTGCACGGACAATTTGGGATGTGAAAAGAAAGATTATACCCAAGTACTGTATATACTTGCATGGTTCTATAGGAAGCAGGACTGGATTACTTTTTCATTTGTGGTTCGAAAGTGTCCTGTGAGAGTCCTCTGTCGGGATTTCGCTAACAGCTCTGTTAGGATTCATGCTCGCAGATGGTGTGTTTTGCTATGTGGCAGCTACATTATGCTTTTTAATGGACTTTAATGAGGGAGCTACATCAGCCGCCTTTCAGTAGAACACTAGCCTGTAATTGTCAATTACTGCATTGGCCTGGCATCCCTTGGCTCTGTGTATTGTTTTGCATTGTGCACTGCAGAAGCTGAATGTGGAGCCTCATTCGCTCCATAGATGCTTGATTCTGCATCGAATTCTTCTGAGAAACTGCAATTTGACTAGACACGTTTCAGTCAGAGCGATGACGCCTGTCGTGTGTTTGTTTCTTTATGTAAGAGCTTTGAGTGGTGGACGTTAGTGTGTCGTCATCATCATAGCAACATCGTAGTGTGTTCAAGCAGCTGCCATTCTCCTTAAAATAACAAACACCAATCAAAATGCACCTTGTTTTGGGACTGAGAAAGATGTATCTCCGTAATACTGAGGTCACCAATTTTGCTTGTGTGGTCATTGATAGTTTAAAGTTCCTGCATCGTGCCCTCAGAGTGTCGCTCTCACAGATGGTCTGATCCTAATGAACCAAATTAACAAGCCAGATGCTTCTGTGCTGCACTACACACGGTCCTATGAGGTTATAGGGAATGAACCTTGCATACATTTTAGTTTGTTGTGTACAAAGGGACCATGAGCACACACACACACACACATTTAATGTAATGGCATCAATATGTTGTAGAGTTATCTATAGTTTATAAAATATCTTCTATAAAGACTTCTTATTTTTAGCCATATTATCAGGCTCATGGTTATGGCTGTATTCGACTGTTATGTATGGGCTGATGATGGAGGCCGTGTAAAGCATCTGCGATACATCCACAGTGTAGAGTAAAATGAAACGTCCTGAGCATTTTGTCTGTTTGTGTTTTGTCTGGCGGTCTGCGTGCCTCTGCTCGCCTCCTTCTCTCTGTCAGTCTGTTTTTGCCTGCCTGCCGTGTGTGTGTGTGTGTGTGTGTGTGTGTGTGTGTGTGTGTGTGTGTGTGTGTGTGTGTGTGTGTGTGTGTGTGTGTGTGTGTGTGTGTGTGTGTGTGTGTGTGTGTGTGTGTGTGTGTGTGTGTGTGTGTGTGTGTGTGTGTGTGTGTGCAGCCAAGATATTAGGAAGTCAACATCAATTCAGATTGTTATTGGGAACATTCATCATTCAAGCTGCAAGATGACACTTTCAAATAATTGCAGCAGAATTGCAGGTTTAATCAGATTTTGGTGTTACAGCCCATTGACGGACACTAATTGCAGTTTTGGTTTGGCAACGCTGATTTGCTGAAACTTTTTTAAGCTAATCAAAAATCTCAATAGAAAAAACAGTCTCCTACAACAGAGAAAGGTTGGCCATTAACAGCGCACGAGCAGGCATCCATTTTCTCTCCATCATTTGTTCCTCAGGGAGTGGGATGTGTCCAGGAGAGGGCAGCACAGACAGCTGCACAAATGTCAGCCTCAATCTCTTCTCTCTCTCTCTCTCTCTCTTTTTCGCAGGTCCAAAGTGTTTCGGGGAAAGAAGATCCTTGGGGACTACGACATCAAAGTGGAGCAGGTATAACATTGATTTTATAGACCTTTGATTCTGCAGAGTCATTTATAAAAGGGTGAGCGGGATCAGGATGAAAGTGGACTGACACCATACTCACATGTTTGATGTGGGGATGTATAGAATTTCCCCGACAAGGAGAGACACTGATGCTGAGCACATTTTCAGAAAAACGACAAAAACGCTTTCATATAAGAGCCACTTGTCTTTTACTTTTTACAACAGGTCAGAAGTGACATAAAATAACTTGGAGCCTGAAGTGTAAAAAAAATAATGCTGTCACTCTGCCTCGTTATATTGAGGTTACAGTAATATGCCAGCATCAGGGCTTTGGGGATGCGATGTTGGTCAATGTGTATCTATCAGTTAGTTGGTTAGTCCAACACTTTCATCATGACTGTTTTTGGACACATGTTCATGGTTCCCAGAGGTTGAATTCCAACACCTTAGATCATCCTCTTCCTTCCCCTCAGCATCATGAGGTCGACATTTTCACATCATGAGCGGAAACTTGACATCTACTTGATTGTCTGGCTCCAAAGTTGATACAGATATTAGTTGTTCCGAGATGATGATTATAGTGACCCCCTGATTTTTCTTCTAGCATCACCTTGAGTTATGGATTCAGATATTTAAGGTCCACAGAAGATCAAAGTTAATGACTTTAATGATGCCCTAAATGTTTTTCCTCTAGTATCATGCCGTTAGCATGTGATTGTTTGGTTTCATGCAGGGTGAACACTCAACACTTAAGCCCAATTCATGCGTCTGCGTCGAAGCTACGCCATAGCCTACATGTAGATGTGTACCCTACGCAGAGCCCTACACCGTACCCTGATGTGCACCTCCCCAAAAATTGAACTACACATTGAGGCAACGCAGATCGCAAGAGCAGTAATTGGTCCGCTGGGTAGCATCGCATTTCCAGCAGACTCTGCGCCAGTTTTGAATTGAGTTGAAGGAACGAACACAGACGACTTCTTTCTTTTCTTCATTGCAGTTCTTTAAGAAAAAGTAATTGCTCTTAAACATCTATCAGCTCCAACTCCAACACGATCCGCTCAGTAACAGTTAACAGTGTTCTGAACTTTGAATGCTGGGCCCCGTGCGTAGGCTTCATGCGCACCTACGGCGTGGCTTCGACACAGAAGCATGAATCAAGCTTTAGTTACTGCATTTGAAATGACAAGTCTCTGGGATTTCACACCAAACGGTTTCACACCTAATAGATGTTGACAGTTAAATTACAACCACAAGTCTCACCACAGGAACAAAAATAGTCACTGGTGGAGACAGGAGTCGGCAGCTATGAGTCACAGAGAAATCCTCACTGTAGTCTGCAACCACACCAAAGCCCAATATGGTTTTGTACCTGAATAGCTATATGGTATTTCTATACAATTTATTTGTTTGTATCCCAGTTAATACAATAAAGAATTGTTGTATTTGTATCCAGTACCAACATCTTTCTCTTCACCTCATTTTATTGCCTCTGCAGAGGGGAATTGTTTTTGGACGAGAACGTTTTTCAGTATTTTATTTAGTTTGTTTTGCTCCCAGTGCAAGTGACTCAAATGAAAAAATGATGTGTCTGCAACAATAGATTAGAGTTGACATATTACACATCTCCTGTTCGCACAATAACCAGGAGCACTAACAATATAAGCATCTGGTTTTTCTCTTGTATATGAGTTGTTACAGTCGTTTATTTAAAGCACTAGGGGCCATTTACTGGGATTTCTGAGTATTCAATCTGTGTTTATGTCAAGACTTAATGTTTGTAACTAATAAAACTGTCCTCCATCCTTTTTCCATCCTCATAGGCCGAGTTCTCTGAGGTCAACCTCATCTCGCACTCAAATGGAACCTGTAACGTGGACATGCAGGTCGTCAGGAGCGGTACCAAAGTGGTCAGGTCAGCACCACACATGCATGGCTCACACACGTACACGCAGAGAGTGTTATTGAGGAACTCTGTTAATTTATGGTTTAAGATCATACTTTTAATCCCAATTTTAGTTGTTTACCCTACATCCTGATACTGGTCATGAGATTAATCACTAAATACAACTAAAAAATAACAAACTAACCTCACCACCATCAGTTGGACCTCATGTCCTGACACTAAACGCACCCCACATTTAAAAAAGTGTCCCTGCTTTGGGGATTAATTTCCCTAATTTGCAAGGATATTTGATCCTCATTTTGTATTTGAAGTATTTCAACAATAGCATTTGTTTTAACGAAACATTCTCCTTGAGGGATGAATTAAGTATTACCGATGTGGGGCTCAGAAATAAGCAAAATCTACAACCTCCAAATGCAGCTAATAAATCCAGTTTCAGGATGTCTCAAAGGATGTCTCAAATGTGTCCCAATATTTAACTGTTGTGGTTGTTTTGAGGACATTTCGTCTTCAGTAAGTATAAGGAAGCTGTCAACAGTATAATGTGCTGTGTTGTGTTTGACATTAATTGTTCTATTAAAAAATTATTATGACATTTTATCCTAAAATGTCCCAAAGAAAATCAAGACAAATCTCAAGTCCCCACTTTTCATCGGTCCAGTGCAGTGTTACAGTCTTACTGCCATGTTTTTGCACCAATGAATGATGATCCAAATACTTTTCTATGAGATCACAGGGAAAATCCCCAGAATACTCAGAAAAATGCTGAATAACACTTGTTTACTAAAACCTCTGATTGGTGGAAAAAGAGCCGGAGACATGTGGCCACAACCATTACCCGCAGACTGGCACAGTAGATCTGCGTACACACATGTGAATACACTGTAAAGCAGACAATCACGCAGACACACTACAAAACCACAGAGGCACCAGTGTCCCAGAAACAGACCGAATTATGCGAGACAGTAACTGTCACCAGGAAACAAAACCAGCAGGAAATGAGGACAGCAGCGTCAGTCTGACTATCAGCATCTTCTGCCTGTAATTATGCTTTATGAGGGGCCGGTCCTCACATGCTCACACACACAAACATGCACTCGACACTGTCCACTGACTTAATGTGAGGTCAGGGAAACCTTGACTCACTGGAGCTGACAGAAATATTCACGTCAGAGCAGTGATTTTGCAGTCTGTGTATTGCTGAGTTAACCTCAACCCCAAAGAGGACATCATGTTTTTCAAATGTCTCTGCAGCTTTTCTTATATTACTGAATGAACTATGGGAAATATTTACATTGTAGAATATGTGGAAATTCATGATTTTCAGTCCCTGAGCAAATGTTGCAGTGATAGCCTGATGAGTCAGAGGATTTGGTGTTAAAGGCGAGGAAGAGGCTGTAAACCATCAAGATTATTATATTTCATCTGTAATACTCTATGGAAATGGCAGAATCAGCACATAACAGGGACACAGTCGCTTTAACACATAACATTTTGAGTTGTGTTTCTGCGTATTCAACATTTGCTTATCTCATCGGTGCATGCATTACGAATTAAATCAGAAATTATCAATTTAAACACACATTAAGTAAATGGAAAAATGTAGAAATGCAAAAGTGCAAAAAGTCGTAGGTGAGTTAGGCCTCTTTAACATGAGCATACAGCAGGTCCAGGATGCAGCATTGTTGTTTTGTTAAAGGATAAGTGCAGCATTATTATCTATTTTCTTTAGTGTCAGTTAATTGTGTGAAAAGACAGAAACCAACAATGTGTCTGTCTCAGTACTTTCCATCATTCATGGCTGTTTGCCCCAAACCAATTTGTTCTTACTCATGAATGTCAAACTTTAAATATTGATTTTTTTTTTGTAAGAAGAATAATAAAAGCACTTCTTTAAGCTGTGGTTTGATACAACTTATTATTGTTCTACTGAGTATTTACTTGATTACATCAGCACTTTGTAAACACAGTTTTTAAAATGTGCTATATAAATAAAGTTTATTATTATTATATTATTATAATAAATCATTAAGATGATATGTCGCTCTGGGCAACAGAGCATATCATGCATGTCTTTTTCATATCAAGTGAACAAAAAGGATGTATTTGGCAAACAGGAATCAAAACATCAGGATCAGTCAAACGATCAACAACCAGTTGTTGGTTCCCATCTTTCGTGACATTTGTTGGAGAAAAGAAAACGTGTATTAAATAATTTGGCTTTTTCTGTAATTATTCACATTTTAAGATGAATCTTTCATGGATCATCAAAGTCTTTGTGGATTTTAGCAGCGAAATCTATTAAACGAAAAGAAATAAACATCACAGAGCTTTCTCTCTTTCTTGCTTCCTTTTTAAATCTTAATTCAGCAGCAAAACTATAAAAATGAATAAATAAAAGAGATTTCAGCCTTCACAAAGTTGAGCTCTGTTATCTAACTTCATGTCTCTTCATGAGTCGTCTCATTTCAACTTTTTTCCTCCCTCAATTGTTTAGTCTTTGACGCAGGGCAAAGTGAAAACCAGTTAGGATGAATTGCTGGCAACACTGGTTTTGGTATCCAGTTGAGAGAAGAGTCAAGACCCTGCTGATGTTTACAATTTACTGTCAATGATGAAGAGATTATTGTCACATTAATTGCTGTGTCCTCCCCACCAGAGTCTTTTTTAGCTTCTCCGAGACTCTGATTAGTATTCTCAGAGCATAACGAGCCGGTGGTGGTCACACTGTGCCAGAATTTTCTCTCACTGATCTCTACATCTCTTTTACTCTGTTTTTCTCGCTCTCTATGTCCACCCCCTTGTCTTTCTTCACATCTCCTCGCTCTCACATATTCAGAGCAAGTAACAGGTGTTATGTCCCATCACCATCAACCTTTCATTGAGCTCAAGGTTTTTGGTGTTTTACTATTGAGATTTATTCTCAGTAAAGCTGTAAAAAGTCATGAAACCTTGTAAAATTGTGACAGATTACGAAAAACCATCGAACTATTAACTGGTTATTACATTTTAGGAGTTTTCTTTTTACTTTGGCACATTCATGCCACATTTTCTCTCAGTTGTTGAATGTCTGATTTCAGTCCCCATCCAGCCACCTTCAAGTCCTCACCCAGTCCCTCACCCAGTCCCTCACCCAGTCCCTCACCCAGTCCCCACCCAGTCCCTCACTCTAAGAGTGGGCAATAACATCAATCTCCAATCGTATGTATCAGCACAGATTAAGAACCTTGTTATTATTAAAAGTGGCAAATGTACAACCAGTTGTTTACTGGCACAACACACTGTTTGTCAGTGCCCATTAGACATGATGCCCCATACAGCAGCACAACTGGATTTGTCTGTGCTATAAATCACAGTTGGAGAATAAATCTAGTTTATAATGTGGCAACAAATGGCCCAATTACAGGTGATTACAGTGACAATAACCACATGGTTAAGGTTATAGATTGTCTGCGGTCATGCTTTAAGAAACACTGTTGGTAGGAAATGGGAAACAAACAGCCATACGCTGTGTTTGTTGACCTGAGTGTCTTCCTACATACAAATATGTCATTGTAGGACACAAACGTTGTCACATTCTTAACAGAAGTACAGATACTTTTACTGAAGTAAAAGTAAATGTATTGAGTCCACCTCTTTACTCAAGTTAAAGTATAAAAGTATAGGCTCTAAATTGTACTCACCGTTCGACATTCTTCCCTTTCTTCCATGTTGTTACTCCTTGTCATGGACATATGCGCTGTGGCTCTTCTCTGCAGTCGAGTCTCCCTCTACACAGCAAGCAGTCGTCTTTTCTGTGTTATTGTCCATTTAGGTTTAAACCTCTCTTGATATTGGGAAGGCAGCGCATCACGATGCAAAATAAACGTTGTGACTAATTCCCCTCAAATGCATTGAAACCATTTCCTCTAAACTTTTGAAGGACTTTGGAAACCAGTTCTCCAAACTCGTTTACAGACTTTTACCAGCATCCCTCCTGAGAGACACTAATTTGTTTGTTTACCACAGATTTTGTGCTGAGTGAATTATCCCCACATCAGTCTCCCACCATTTATCAGCTCATTGTCTTACTTAGTGATGCATTAAAACATGAAGGCTCATCAATCATTTAACTAAGACCCACTGCTCAATTTTATTAAAGATCTCAGTTTACAATTGTTTTCAATTTAAAAAGCACAAGGTGAAATCCACCGTCCAAGATCGTCTGAGAAGAGGAAACATGACCAGAACAGCTAAAACAAGTTTTCACCTGTGAGGAGTGTTTATTCTATGTTTTAGATATTTCATAAGAAAACATCATGTGAAAAGAGAAGGTGAAATAGTTACACTCTTGCAGAGGTGCAGGTCAGACAGACACGTGCATGGAGGTTGCATGTGTTTAAATAAAATTTCCTCCAGTAACGATACTTTATATCTCATCGATTTGCCTCTGACTCAGTGATGCTGGCAAATTGATCCATTACAAAGTCCTATCATGTAGATTGTTGTGTCATTTTAATTACACATAATAAGAAAACAAATGAAACATTAGTTACCAACTTCAGGCTTCATTTAACATCAAATTCAAGCGTCAAGCATCCAAGACAAAATGTGTTCCTCTCTCATGTGGCTTCGCAAACTAAAACAGAAATCTTGTTAAGACTCCTTCACAGATAATAATCTTCTCTAAGAAGTGAGACATGACCACTACTTTGTCTTTATTACATTCTCCAAGTTAAGTAATTTAATGCGGCCAGGTAGACTTATGTAACTACTCTGCTGCAGCATCCAAAGTGGAAAATGTTTTTATTTCACCTTTCACTTATGGCTGGGTTTTTAATCTGTATCATGACCTGTGTTTAATGTCATCTCTTCACTTTCATCTGCACAAAAATGCAATTCATTGACATCTGCATACAAAACTATCTGTATTTATCAAAAAT
Source organism: Hippoglossus hippoglossus (assembly GCF_009819705.1). Classification (NCBI taxonomy): domain Eukaryota; kingdom Metazoa; phylum Chordata; class Actinopteri; order Pleuronectiformes; family Pleuronectidae; genus Hippoglossus; species Hippoglossus hippoglossus. The sequence continues at coordinate 10,976,564 of NC_047155.1, forward strand.
CATAGACAGACAGACTGTGAAAAGAAATGCTCAACAAAACTCTAGAAAATGTGATTTTTTTATTATTTCAGCTTCATTTAATCTCTCATATCCAGGTCGTTCAGGCCCGACTTTGTCTTGGTGCGTCAACACGCCTTCAGCATGGCGCAGAACGAGGACTTCAGGAACTTGATCATCGGCCTGCAGTATGCGGGCGTCCCCTCGGTCAACTCTCTGGACTCCATCTACAATCTCTGTGACAAGCCTTGGGCCGTAAGCATTTCCAGCAAAACTCATTAACAACTGACACAACCCACACACTGTTTTAATGACTGTGGCCTGAGGAGATGTGGGAAAGATGCTTTTAATGGAGGTGGCAGCTTCTTTCAGTTCTAATCAAGATAATTTGGAACATGATGATGTCACTTTCATATGAACCTTTTCACAATAACAACAGATTGGCAGTGATTTTTACTAAGGGTGTAGATTGGTCGTCCTCCAACCAGAAGGTCGGCAGTTCGATCCCAGTCTTCCCCATCTGCCTGCCGAAGTGTCCTTTGGCAAGAAGCTGAACTCCAAAATTCCCCTCATAGGAAAAAGTGCTGCCCATAGATGCTCTGTTTAAATGTGTGTGTAAATGGGTGAATGGCTAAACTGTACTTTAAAACGCTTCAAGACTAGAAAAGCTCTCTCTCTCTCTCTCTCTCTCTCTATATATATATATATATATATACCATTGTGTCCTTATGTTTAATTTGAAGTTGATTCCCTTCTGCTTCTCTCTTCTCTCTTGGTTCTTGTTTCCTCCAGTTTTCTCAGCTGATCAATAACCAGAAGAGGTTGGGTTCAGATAAGTTCCCTCTCATTGATCAGACCTTCTACCCCAACTACAAAGACATGGTAAGAATATCTTTTCTAGAACATTTATGAGGTGTGTTTGTTAAAGAAGTATAAATAGTACCTATGATTTCATACTACATATATATACATAAAGGCTACTGCAGAGACTACTCTTCTATAAATCTATTATTTTTTTTAAATGTTAATGTCCCCTCTCAGTTATGTAGAGTCTTATTTTCTAACATTTTGGGAACAGAAGAAAAGAAATAAAGAGTCGGTGACACTTTCATCCATTGAGACATTTTATATACAATCTTTTTTGGTACATGGAAATAAAAAAAACTCTATTTAGACAGAAACAGACACATAAATACAAACCAAAACAATTTGTTCAGTATAAAACAAACATGAAATAGTTTGATAGCTCTTTGCTAAAGCCATACAATTATAAGGCATTATCTGTATTTAATTAACACATTTCCAAATGTAACAAATTACTGCATCGTGCAGTTGGAATGAAACTAATTTATTGTTCAAAATGACCCGAATAGGATCTTTATAATTTTCTCTGCTAATGCATGAAAATAATAAGTGTTTTAATCTGTATGACTTCAGCAAAGTAATCCAGTAACCAGACAGGGGTCAATTCAGATTTGGGACATTGAGTCTTTATATTAAATAATGTCTTAAATCCAGGGATGCAAACTCATCAGGGGAAGAAAGGTTGACAGGTGGGAGACGCGGGAGACGAGGGGAGACAGGTGGGAGACGAGGGGAGTGAATAAAAAATGAATGCGTTCTTGCTCTTTACAGCTGTTGCAACTCCTGTTGGGCCAATTAAGACATGACTTAGATGTGACATTTAACCACAACTACTAAACAGAACCTGTCACGAGGTATTTCCAGTTCAGCTCGTGTCCTTCTCAGTCAGCTTGACATTTGCCCGCTTCTAAAGAGACATGATTAGGCTACTGTAACAAGCGTTCAGTTAAACTACATCATAAGTAACTTTGGTCCCTTTTAGATAAATGTCTACACTCTGAATTTGTCTCGTGTTCCAAAAACAAATCCTGAAGCAAATTGTTCAGTTAAGTATCAGCCTTGCTTATATTGTTTTAGCATACACAGAAAAATAGAACAATCAGGGGCTAATTGGAAGGAGCTCAACTTATGTTGTAATCGAATTGTAACGTTAATAACAACAAATAGTTCCGTACAGACAGAGCAGGGAGAGAACGTGTGTATGTCCACCAAGACGAGAATAAACAACTGTGTGATCTGACGTCCTGATAGCTGAGTAGAGTTTTTTGATCAATGTAGTTTCCTCATTAAAGAGGTTTTGCGAACCACCTGTCCCCGAGTTGTTTGCATCCCTGTTCATCATTAACTCATTTATGAAGAGTTATTTCTCCTCCTGTTGGTTAATATCTTACGCCAAAGTTTTCTTGAACTTGAAGCTTGAGGAGAACCCACTTCCTAAAAATCATAAATTAAAATCATGAATTGAACCCTGTCCTGTTACATCACTTCCTTTAAGGAGACGGGGTGTGGCTTCTACAGGGGGCAGTGCTGTTGTTAAAGCGCTGGATTAGATTTTTTGGCACAGGAAATAGTAATAGAGTTTAACCAAGGAAACTAAACACACACACAAGATAAAAACCTCTACACGCTATAAGACAAGATCCGGTTAGCCTTTAAAACGTTAATTTTCACTGGAATACAATATGTACAGTCTCAGAAATTTGAGAGTTCAAACTGTTGTGATTTAGATGGATGATAATTATGGTCATATATAATATATATTTCTGGACATCAGGTGTTGCCTTGTTGTAAATACAGTGCATTTTCATTTTCATGGGACAGTTATTTCGATATAAAGGTAAACATTCCACACCAGAAAAGGTGGCAGTGCTCTACCTGCAAAAATGTGTGCACAGAAGTTCTGATGACAGTGTGTAAAGGAAACTTTGCTATGCAGGGTTGTGGCAGAAGTTGACATCTTTTTTTTCCTCTACTTCCCCCATTTTTTTACTGTAATTGTCCACCTTCCCTATACCTCTTTAAGAAAAATATAGCTCGGATTACTATGTAACTCGTTCTAAGTTATGCATGCAAAACATATGAGGTCCTTGATTTTTTTCTTTTGCAAAGGTTATTTATTTTCTCTCCACAGAAATGTTAGAGAGCAGGTTCACTGGGTTGAATGATGTGCAGTGAAAGGTCTTCACATATTCTTATTCTGTGGAAAAACAGCAAGTGAAGTGGAATGTGTGAGAGCATGAAAATGACTCAGAGGTCTGCTGAAAGCCCCTGCAGATAATAAGACGTTCGCTAGCACTGCTGTAGAAACCACCTGATCTCAGCTAACAGAAGCTCGGCAGTGAGTTAAGCTCCCTCGAACATAAAAATCTGCCCATTTTTTTATTCAGTGAAATCGCCAAATTTGAGCCACATAAGCACGAAGCAGGAAAGGCGTTACGGGAGGGAAATTACAGGTCAGGGGTCACTCATCTCCAAGAAGTCTTTCTCAGGCGGGGGTCCACCCCGGTACCAGCTGCAGGTCGTGTCGGAGCGGCGGATGCAGGCGTACTGCCGAGCCTGCTCCCCGTTAAGGCTGTTATCCAGCAGCCAGTCAGTCCACAAGCACTCGTTTTCTCCCGTAGACGCACACGGCACCGTATAACAAGTGTTGATCTGAGGGGAGAAGAGTATTTGATTTATTCCGCTCTCATCTCGTTATTTGTTCGCAAATGGTTTAGGGGGGAAGTTAGGAGACTTGATCAGTGTCTCTGAGGACATTTTATACAATGAGATTTGAATTTCCACTGGAAAAAATGATCACAAGACACATGAAAACCTTTTTATGTGCAAAAATGGAAAAGAAAGTTTAAGAGACGAGAAAACCTCGGTGCTTCAAGAGCTCAGTTGCTCTGCTTCCTCTTCTCTGAGACACACGAAAGGGACAAAGATTAATATGTATGAAGAATGAGGGAACAGTCCTTACTCACTCTGCATTCACAGCCCATCTGGTATCTGTAGTTGAGATTCTTCTTCTGTGACAGTGATAAGTTGTCCCACGACTCGACCAGGTCGCATTGGCCAATAGAAATCCTCCCATCGCTCCACATGCTCCCTGATTGGTGACATCACAACATGATCACATGAGATGCGTAGTCCATCTTTGTGTACAGTCTGTAAGCCAGACCAGCTGTTTTCTTTATGCAGGACTAAGCAAACCGGCTGATAGCTGTAATTACTGTATAGAGATGAGAGTGGTACCATCTAACTCTTAGCAAGAAAGCCAATAAGCAATTGTCCTTACATGTTCAACTATTCCTTTAAAATAGCCATATGGGACAAGGTGTTCCTGTCATTGCCGCTGTGTTTTCTTACTAAAAACATCACTGATGTATTAGTTTGACATCACTGTACGCAGTCTGTGTTGACTTTCATAACTATACCTGAGAGAAGGTACCCTGCTTTATTGTTGTAGTCCAGTTTGACTCCGCACAGTGAGGAGAAGACTGGAGTGTACACATACTGGATATCCTTGGCCTTATCGAAACCTTTGAACATCTGAAATCACAGACACCCAGAGACAACAGAGGGAAGAGGTTGGTGTTTCAAGAAAAAAAGGGGATGTGGCAGCAATGTTAGCATTAATAATGACAGGACCACAACAGCTAAATATGTCAAAAACTAAATATGTCCCCAAAATATACTGATCCATAATGCCTCAGTCATCAAACAGATTCTGCTATGTAGGTTAAAATGGAGGTGGTCATGTGGAACAACTGAACTAGACTTTTTTTGTGTTTGAATGCTGCCATCCACACACATATTTCAGACTTTTAGGAGGTGGGACCTGTTAGAGTTTATTTACTACTTCTCCTCCCGACAAATGTAATGACACACATATACGCAGCAGCACAGACAGTCAAAATGATGAACATCTGCACCAGCTGCAGCTTTTACTGCTGCCCAGAGGTCTCACCTTGATCATTTTGATTTCATATTGGATCATCTTCATGTAAGGTGAGGAGCTGTTGCTAGGTGACACTATCTTCTCCCCGGAGATCTTTGCCCTTATCACTGCCAACAGGAAAAGGAACCGAGGATTAATGCCAAATACAAACAAGAGACAAGACAAGAAGGGGGATTTACATGCAAGAGACAATGGCAATAAAATGTTTGTTTATTGACAGTTTTTTCTTCTCTATAGTTTTTAATAGATGGTTGATGGATGGATGGATGGTCCCAGTCGCTCTCAGTAGTGATACAGGATGTGTCCCCCCCTCTCCTCTTGGCAAAATCAAAACCCACATAGAATAACAAGTAGCCCTCTGCTTGCACACTCCCGTTAACTGACTCCACTCACACGTGTATTTATACAGTATATCTCACACACCGCTCACACGATATGCACGCTGGTGCCAAACCATATCTGGCACAGAGGTGACTGTCCATTATTTTATCCCGTGCTGTAAATCAAATAGACGAGAAAAGCAGCAGGATAATTGGTCTGTGGTTCTCGACAGGAAAGTAACACCATCTCATTTAGAGAGAAAATATTCATAATAATCATAATATTATGAACATTACAGGTTTTACTCATCCAGACCACAACATGCAGCAGTCCACACTGTGCCAAATCAAACTTCAGTATTATAGACTTCACTGCTAGAAATCGACTTTTTTCCTTCCCACAAACCAATAAAATTTGCACGTCTGCATTACTTTTCCTGTCAACTGACAAAGTAATTCCACAGTAAAACATTTCCTTTACACTAATAACACTGTTGCAGCTCAATAACTCAAACATAATCAAGATCACAGCTATAGCTGCATGTGATACTCTGAAGAGCAGCGGCACAAAGGCAGTATATGAATGTACAATATTTATGGGTTTTTCACTGAAGAGATTTCTAGTTCAAGTTTTTAGATCATATAGGGTTACATTTTATATGCTAAAATATGTTGATTAGTATTTGACCTGGAGTGCGAGTTCAATTTGTCTTTTCCAGTAAACTGGATGTAAAGAATATTCTTATCACTTAACACTGCGATATATTTGCCATTTCTTTCCTTCCACATATCTCTGGGAGGGAGAAAACAGTCGCCTGTAGAGTCACCAGAGTGAGATGCAGAAAGACGGAGAGATTAGAGGAACAGAGAGGCAAACATTCTGCCAGTGACCTTGGTAAAATCTTGAACGAGAGGGAAAAGCTACAGGATTAACGAGAGGGAGAGAAAGTGTGACCCAGCACCCCTCCTAACCCGCTCGCTCTCTCATACAGCTAAGAAAACCACCCCCTTGTTTTTGCTCCTCGCTCATCACATAACTACATCGCGGTTTTGTCTGCTGGTCAGAGGAGGAGGAGGAGCTCGGCGTGTTCTGTGAAATCGGTTTCAGGAGGAAAAAAAACGTCTTTTGTTTGTTGTACATGCAGCAAGACGGAAAGGCAGGACTCCATACAAACGTACAGACAGAAAGTGAATGTGAACTTGTGGGAATTCGTGTAGTTCATATGAGGTGAAGTAGAAAACATCCTGAATCTTTAAAAAATCAATTGGAGGCTAAACAAAGACAATACAAAGGCCAGACTTCTTGAAATGGGAGCTTATAAAAAGTACATTTAAAGTGTAATTAGCCCATAGATGCTCTATAATACCTTGTAATGCATTTTACATTGCCAGACCTTGTAAGGGAACATTTACCTTTATACTCACCCACACACTTGTAGCTGTGACCTGAAAAATCCATGCAAAGAGCTACAATAGCCCTCAGTAGAGCACATACTTCCACCAAGGCCCAATAGTCCCTTTAAATTCAATCAAGCTGCATTATATTTCACAAACTCATAGATATCAGTTCCCTAAATGTGCCTTTTAAAAAAAAATCAAGATCCATTAATTATTCTCTTGGGAATTGTAAAAAATGTTGAAAAACACCCTATCTTCAATGTTAAAGAAAGTTCCAAATTCATTTTCATTACCCAAATTGAATAAGTTCCTCCCTGACCTATACTGCATCTCTCCTCCAAGGTTTGTGCAAATCTGTTCAGTTGTTTTTGTGTAATTTTGATCACAAACAAACAAACCAACCAACAAACAAATGCATGGTTCCATGCTGAATATTTCTCTAGTGTAATAGGCCGCCGAATTACAACCTCGAAATACATACATGCTTCTTTCTAGCCCATGTTTTCATATTCCATGTACATGATGAGCACTTTTAGTATCAATACTGATGTTTTTTCTTTTTCTGCTAATACGATGGAACTTTTTCTGATATAGAGAATTCATAGCTATCTAAACATACTTAAGCCAACAGACTGTTAGCTTAGCTCAGAATAAAAGCAAAGTTTTTGTTAGCTACAGGTACTGGTGCTGTCATTATTACCAGTAGTGCAGATAGTGGATCTATCAGTATTTTTATTTATGTCATTCGCAGTATTTTTTTAAATATCTCATTACTTCTTCCACTGCTGGTTGAAAGTGTTTTCATAGAGTAACTGCCACATTTATTATCAGTACATTGACATCAGTACACCCACTTCATCAGCTATTATATCACTCAATAAGACTATGATAATAAATATACAGGAATACTACACTGTACCAATGATCATAGTATTGCCATCTTTGCCCTGTTTGTTCAGATCATCAAGGAGAAACGTGTGTAAGTAGATTAAGTTAAATTTGCTGCCCCACTTAAGTCTGAATGATGGGTGTATGTGGTCTATTAATGACGAGTAATACCCAAAGCCATAGCAGTGCTCTTTGAAAGGATCAAATCGTGGGCAGTCTGGGCTTTGGCCATACATCAGTGCAACTTGTCGAAAGACAGAAGTTGCTGTAGCCAATTAGCCAAGAAAATTACAGTCATTTTTTATTACAGCAGATCAGGGCTTTTAATCATTTATCAATACAATATCTGCTCTTGCCAGATAAGAATTTAAAAAATCAGGGTTGGGTCATGTTCAGCACAGAATACTTTTTGGACAATTTTGACATCACTTATCGATGAGGTGTTATGCAACAATTTAACTGCAGAACTTGTTTTTTTTTTCCATGCTGATGATTGATTCTTTTGGCCCAGATTCTCTGAAATATTTACCCCCCACCTCGACATCCTCTGAACCGGACAGGCTAGTTTACCCACTCGATTCAACTGCTGCAGCTGTGTAACAAGCAGGAATCAGGACAGGCATGCCTGCAGAGGGAAAGTGTCCGTGCATCTGCCTCACGGCCACATAACCCAGGAAATATTGCAAACTTGTACCATGAGAACTGATGTAGTAAGTAACTTCCCCCCTCCCACATGAATCGGCACCCTTGTCATGCTCACAAAGCTGGACTGTCAGTGGGCTTTCACTCTGATATTGTTAGTATGCAGCCCATTAGACCAAGCCTATAGACATGGAAATGAAGTAGGGAGAACGAGGGAAAGAAAGAGAGAGAGATGGATTAGGCTGTGTTGGCATGGCTTGGCCTCTGTCCAACACACACACACACACACACACTCACACACACACACACACACTTACACACACACAATCTAAAATACACGAACATGGAGAGGGATTCAGCCAAGGTTTCTCCAGATGGGATATTAGTCAGATGTACAGCTTTATTCAAAGGGTTCAGCAACTCTGTCAACAACACTGTCAGGTCAACTAAAGGCCACCACCAGTCTATCCTTATAACACAACCAGGAGAGTTTAACTATTAACACTTATTGTAAATTAGGCATTTTCCCTTTTTGTTATTTATGGGTTCAGGAAATTGCATCCTACATAAAAGGGGATCCCTGACGTTTGTGTCGAAAACAGCACTCAAACGTATAAATCTAAAAACGGGGACAAGGCCCCAAACAGACCAGAGGAAATGGGACCTAATTACAAAAGAACATGTGGTCAATTGACCTTGTGCCAAACCCTGCTCCGACTGAGTTACTCTTGCTACACCTATCAAGCTTTCTGTCCTTGCACAGGACATATGCAATTTACAAATACGTATATGTATATTTGTGGGCAATTTGATATTCTTTGCAGCCTTTGAAAAAATTCGTTATTGATTTCACACAGAGGTAAACAGAAGCAGCTAAGAGTCAATGATTTTGTCACCTGTTGTTAGCATATTTTGTCTTAGCTGCTGGCTAAGGGAAAAGGTTTAAAACTCTTTGTCTGTTTGAATCGTTATATATATATATATATATATATATATATATATATATATATATATAAACTTGGTGGGTTGCATTTCATATTGACCAAGAAGAAATGATTTCAGTTGTGTAGCGTTAGCCAGAGCTAGAGGCAGTTCGAACTATTTCACGCTGGAAAGTCCCACAAGTAAAACGGCAAGGTGTAGCTTATGCAAGACTTCAGTTTCGAAACGTTAACTAATGTTGCCAATTACAACGCTCAAAGTCCAGGTATTGGAATTGGTATCAGGAAGGGGAAAATGGAACTGGAACATCTCTACCTGTTAACAAACAATAATATTGACCTTGTTAATTCTTTGCTGCATGGCTTTGTAAGTATGTTAGCGTTATTACTGTAGATAGTTAGCTCATTAGTTAAATGTGCTAACATTTGCAGTATTACACATGAGCAGACGATTCTTTTTGCACCCATATTTCGGGTTTTGGAAAGGATTAACTCTTAGATTACCAAGTATTGTTCTTACTACAGCCTCATTCTCACTGCTTCAACACATGGAGAAATCTGTAGCTTGTGAGCTGTGGCTCAGGTGATGAGCAGTCGTCCTCTAACCAGAAGGTCAGGTTCGATCAGTCTTCCCCATTCTGCATGCCATAGAAATACAGACCATTCTACCAGCCTGGTTGCACTGCTAAGCTATGATTGGAAAGCAATTAGAACCAATTTGGTTTTGGTGCAGTGCTTCAAACAGAAAAAATATGGCTCACCATGTAACATGCATAATTTTGTAATGGGCTTGTTTCAAAAATTGTGTTTTAGGTTTTGAATGGTGGCTACATGATGGAGAATAATGTGTGACTCTTTTATGACTTCAGACCAAAATAATTATGGTCATAAACACCGACCTTGTTTGGTCAGGATCTTCAGACTTTTCAGTTCAGGCTGAACCAAAGCAAAAGGTGTCAAATGTGCCTCGTACCACAGGCAAGACCAAACTACCAAAATTGTATCCGGCCAAAATAGGTGGTCTTGGTGTGGATTAAACTGAACCATGGTTCAGTTCGTTTGTTGAGTGAAAACACTGTTTTGGACTTTTGGACTAATTGCAGGAAGTTGAAACAGCATTAAACTCTAGAGGTAATTTAAAAAAGCACAAGCTTTACTGGTCTCTCTATAAACTGAGTTGCAAAGGCTCGCAGGTTTGCTTTCAGTCTTCGCCTCCAACAATGTAATGTTTGAACGATGAGGATGTTCATTCGGCTCATTCAAACTAGTGTCAAGTACCAGACCAGTTGGTGATGCTGGTGGAAACACCATAATGATGTTACAGTGGCAATGTGATTAATGAAAGTAACCGATTCATTCATTTTCTTCAAACAAACGGACAAAAGCGAGCCATCTACAAACCAATCAATGTCAAGAAGCCCACATGGGGACAACCATAGGTCACATGTCACACAGAATTCTTTAGTGAGCTCCCTAGATTGCAACATGAAACCAAAACTTACTAACAAAACAGAATAATCACTCTTATATCTCACTCATGGATGACACACTTCATATGCGAAACTCTGTCCTAAAAACATTGCCCCAAATAGTCCAACTCCCATTGTGTTCCCATAACCCAGTTCTAATTGGTGTTATGGAGGTTTTGAAAACAGGCCTCAGCCTCCATTTCATACTGACAATTTTTTGAGGCACATATTTTCAAAGCGCTTTGAAGCGGCTGACCCTTCTCTAAACCTGGATTCACATTCAGACCAATTAGAAAACAAGACTATTCTTCCTCTACTTTCTCTCCCTCGCTCTCCTCTGCTGGAGTGTAACCTTTGACAGAAGCACATACTCCAGCTTTCCACAGTCTGGAGCCAAGTACTCAAAGTCAGAGCAGAGTGTTGGTTTTGGCCTCTGCTGAGACAAGACAGAAGAGGATGACGGGGGGTGTCAGACAGAGAGACAGGCAGACAGCTCGACACACAGACAGATAGAAAGTAGGCCGGGGCCACACAGTGCTGTCGGCTTTCTATGGTTTGTTTTTATGTGATTGAGAGCAAGACGACTGAAATACATAACCACAGAAAACAGATAGTGGGGCTGCCCTGTTTTCACATAGAGTGATAAATAAAAGATAAAAAGAAAGAAGGGTGAATCTGTTTTTCTTCTTTTGACTCACTGGGGAAAAAAAAAACTTGTTATAACATTAATAACATAATATTAATCAATAATAATTCCACTAATTGCCCATGATCCACACTACTCACTACACAGTCATCCTATATAAAGCTTTAATAACGTTGACTCTGAAATCTTTCTGTGTACAGATTGATATTTTCTTTAAATAAAGCTGGAAAAAGCCACAATAATAAATCACCTGCCGTGAGAAGCTTCGCCTAGAAACTCTATTGATTAGTTCTGTATCAGCAGGTTTACTCTTTAGAATGGAATGTATTGTCATTAAGTTGATCAATAAGCCCAATGATCAATCCGTTAGTTCAGAGGGGGGCCCACTCCTCCCAATTTGGTTAGTGAATTTACAGTCTGAGGAACTTAAAATCACTTTCCTAGTTTTATTGAAGGCAGCAGCTTTTCGATTTTAAACTAAATGCATCGATCTCCAGGCAATAACTTACCGATCTCAGCGCTGCAGAATAGCTGCTGTGGGTGTGCTGGGTGGCAGCTACATCCCTCCACTGCTACCTCCATGCCTGCACCGAGCAAAAGGAGCACCCAGAGCCCCAGACACACAATCCGCTCTTGGGACACAGCCATGACGACTCTGGCAAACCTGAGTCCGCTCCACAAGTCGATGGACGCTCGGCAGCCTCTTCTGATCCCGTCAAGTTCCCCCGGGAAGCAAATCAGCAAGCAGTCAGCAGAGGGAGGAGGGAGGGGGGGTGCAGATGAGACAGTAGAGTTGAAGCAGTAAGAAAACTTCTGCTGAGATGAAGTGCGGCTGTGGATAGAAATATTTTCATAAGTTTAAAATACACCTCTGAATTAAAGCTGCTGGAGCAAGTAACTTGAAGGGAAGGTTGCTGCCGCTCTCTCTCTCTCTCTCTATCTCTCTCTCTCTCTCTCTCTCTGCCTCTCCTCTCCTCTCCTCTCTCTCTCTCTCTCTCTCTCTCTCTCTCTCTCTCCCTCTGCAGACAACACACAGAGAAACTTACAATAGTCGGATCCCCTCACACTCTGGTCCTGAATGCTGAGAGGGTCGCACACAGGGAGCCTCTTATGCACACTTTAGGGACAGCCTCCTCAAACACAGAAAGGAAAACTACCATCCTTTGCCTCTTCTTCTTTACGTCTTTTGATGTCCTCCCTCTCCTCCCAGAGGCTGCTGTTGGTGTCAGACTCGGTCGTGGATGTTTTGAAAATGCAATAACTAGTTTTACTGGATTTGTAAACAACAAAATCCAAGTTAATGCGAATGGGTATAAAAGTTACAGTTGGAACAAGAATTGCTGTGTTGGTGAGAAACCACATTTCCAATCTTAACTAAATGACTCTACACTATAATCAAATGTGTTTTTCCACAGATAATATACAGATAGTTTGTGTTTGAGGTAGTTACGGATCACTCTGCATTAGGTAGCAAGCCTCACTGACATTTATCAATGACTTTTGTTGAGATATTTGTTTTAATCCAGGACATTAACACACACATACTTAGAGGATGAATCCTAGTAACTGACTTTCCCTCTAGTGCCACCAGCAGGTCATATTCTCTTATTTAGTCAGACATTCGTGGTTCCCAGAGGATGATTGTGAGTGTTTTTATACATCAAATATCGATATTGATATGAACGTCATAATTGATCAAGCTGTATTCAGTAATATTACTTCAACAGGTTTATCTCATGTGTCTGTATCAGTTTCCTTGAATCGGTTTGTTTGTTCAAATTACCTTTTTCTGTGTTAATATGCTCTCTGTATAAAATGGCTTTCTTCTCAAATAATTATATATGGCAGTGTTAAGAGCTCCAGGGCATTAAGGCGTCATTATCTACATACATCTGTGAACAGTGGAGCTGGAGTTATTCACTTAAAGGGCTGCTGTAGTTTTATGGATAACATCTGTTGTCATTTAGTTTTGTTCATCTTCATTTATCATCATTTATCCCGTTTCGTTTCAGATTACAACACCAAGCTTCCCAGTGGTGGTGAAGATCGGACACGCCCACTCTGGAATGGGAAAGGTAACGTAGATTCGTTTACAAACAATCCTCCATCAATGTTCATTGTGGTTCTGGCTGTGATGTACAAATGGAAGAACAGTTATTTTACTAGATTATAATGCCACGTTGTTGGAATGTAAAAGCACATGAAAAGTTTGACTCAAAATTAGGAGAAAGTAGCCACATGGTGGAGTGGAGCGGACCCATTAGACCGCTGCATCATTTGACATATTACCATTTGGAAGTGGTTTAAAATCTCTCTGTGTGCCCAGAGGTAGTTGAATAAGCATCAGCACATCTGGGCCCACGTTGATTGTACTGTGTAATGCTCTCTCTCACATACACCACCACTTATGTCCATTCTTCATCCTCTGTCTTTCTCTAATTCTACTTTATTTCTCTGTTTTTTTCCCCTTCATGGCTGCAGCACATCTTCTTTATATTCCCCCTCACTTCACTTTTTCTCCTCTCTTTCTGCTGTTATCGACCGGGAACTGTGCTAATATTTTTTCCGCGTGAAATGAGTGTGATGTGTTTATCCTTTTTCTATCCCACCTCATTGATCCACCACACATCATTCCCCTGAAACGCTCCATCTGATATTATGTTATTGTCTTTTCTCTGCATCTAACTGGGTCCTTTTATCACCCTGTTCCCTTTTGGATCTTTTTTTTCAGACTCCATCTAATCTTTACCTGTTTTTTACCTTGGATGTAAATATCACACTTTATCTGCTTTTTGCTGCTGTTGCATAGACCTAAGAGGAATAGTTTTTTAAAAAACACGTTTATGCAGTGTACTTTTTTTAGATAAATTACAAGCAAAGTACCTCACTGAAAATCAGCAGTTATTGAGTTTGCATTGTTTAAATTGTTAATCTTTTGTGCATATTTAAAGGAATAGTCTGACATTTAAGAAAATACTGACCTCAATCTCATATCTGTACGTAACATACAGCCAGCTGATTAGCTAAGCTGTTTAAATTTAGCATTGTTTAAAAAATTGTGTTCGTTTTTTTTCTATATATCAAACCAATTGGATAGAAAGTGTTTTCTATTTAGCTTTAGATGTGCTGGTAGGATGATTCCTTTACCTTTGTAACTATTAAACCAACTGTCTTCTGGCTCTAGCTCCAAACGATTCTCACTGAGACAAGAGTAGTGTGGAACGTCTCATCCGTCTCTCAGCAAAACACAAAGCCTCCAGTTTAATAAGAAGAAAAACATCCATTAGCTTCTCTGTAGTTAGCTACAGTAAATCTCAGCCCACGTTGTAGAGAGATTGGCTACATCGGATCTAGAACTTCCTTGAATTTCCTTCCTGTGAGGCAACAGTGCCACCGCACCGCCAAAGAAATACAAATACAAAATAATGATCCCAGAAAATGTCTAAAATATACCATTTAACTTTTTATAGCTCTGGTTTTATTGTGAAGACAAAACCTAAACAGGAAGTAATTACCAGCATACTGACCACGACTTTGAATAAACAATGTTTCCACTTGTATTTTTCCTCTGTAGGTGAAAGTGGACAATGTGAGTGATTTCCAGGACATTGCAAGTGTGGTGGCCATCACTCAGACCTACTGCACCACAGAGCCATTCATAGACGCCAAGTACGACATCAGGGTCCAGAAAATCGGCACTGACTACAAAGCATACATGTAAGTGTGATACTCTTTATTTGTTAGCTGCGTTCAGGGAAAAACATTGGGTTTAATTTATTGGGTAACAGAGAAGACATTTCCATTAACAGAGCATGAACTTTAAACAACCCGAAATGTAACGTTTGCTGTTTAATAGGTCTGTTCTTTTTCTTTTCATGATTTTTGTTGTGTGTCACCCTGTATTTGTTGTTTGTTGTGTGCACTCACTGTAAAACAGACCATGTGGTAACTGGCCTATTTTCCAGGATGCTAATCAGCCTGTGCTTGTTTCCAGACCACACACGCATTTGACACAAAATAAACGCTAAAACCGTAACACTGCTGCTACAAGGCTGTCAAGTTCTGTCTGAGTTTATTTTCCCGTAGCTATAATTTCTACAAGTGATGAATGTCTGTAATAATTTAATGCCCAATTTCCTCTCCTTTTCCAGGCGAACATCCATCTCTGGTAATTGGAAGAGCAACACCGGGTCTGCCATGTTGGAACAAGTAGCCATGACTGACAAGTGAGCAACGCTTCCACATCAGTGATGCTCGGGCTGCCCTGGTGTCACACACACGTCATGTTGTTATGTCACAGTCACGGATCTATTCAGACGAAAGCAGTTCACATGAGTAAACATGTTTGGAAATTAGTTGATATTTGTGAATCCATTTTTTAATGGGTATATTTGACACAATTAGATGGTTCATGGCTAAAATCTGGATTATACTCTTTTCTCTAAGCGTGTGTAATTATTGATAATAATAGTGCATGCAGCTCACTGGCTCAACAGTAGCAAAGCAGTTATTTTCCCTTTTACATCCAGTGTCTGAACAAACAACTTTCCGCTCCCACAAAAATCAGGAAGTATCATTCTTTCTCAAAGTCAGTGTTTTCCATCACAAATCACCTTTTGCGAAAACTAAAACAAAACCATTAAAATGAGCAAAGGTCCCTAAATCGGTGACAGATAATAACAGAGTACGCTACAGATACTTTAATGCTTCCAAATTAGAGCATATAATTGTCTGGTGAATCTGACACTGCTCTTGTACAGTCACGTTATCCTTTGGGTCAATATTGATCCAACCTTATCCCATCTGCAAGTAGCCCAGTGTTTTTATTGTATTTTCTGGGAACAGATTCTACGTTTTAAAGTTCTAATCCAGTAAACATGTGCTCTTCTCTTCGGGACAGGTATAAGCTGTGGGTTGATACCTGTTCAGAGATCTTTGCAGGACTGGATATCTGTGCCATCAAAGCCATCTGTGGGAAGGATGGTAATGACTACATTACTGAGGTGAGAAAAACACAAGGCAGACAAACTCAAAAGGCATTGACCAGCCAGTGTGCCGGTACCAGACTGTAATACTCCTGCATTTTGTTTGAACTCGTTGACACTGGCCTGTGGGAGTTGTATTTCATAAGAGCCTTAATAAGGTCTCTGTGTCTTAAATTTAGCTTGTCTGGCCTAATTTGCCCGGCTGGCAATTAGAATATGTAGCTGGGAATAAACCAATTGAATAAAACCTGAATACACACGATGAGTATGATTATTCTCTATTGCTATAATTATCATGTATCTCAATATTTGTTCTATTTGTGTGTTTATGTTTCTCTCTCAACAAAGTGCTCTGTCTGGGTCCATTTCAGCCTCCATGTCTCTGTCGTCCCTATTTTTTTAACATATTGGTTTCATGTGTCACAGGCTTTAACCTTGAAGTCATGATCACAATGTTTGTAAATTACACATTAATGGAAGTTATGTGCTTTGCTGTAATAATTGATTTCCTTAAAATCAAACATTAACATTTAGTATCACTAACACATGTAGTGGACGAGGCAAGCAGGCAAGCAGAAGTGTGTATCAACATAACAGTGACACAGCATATGAAAGTATGCAACTGAATGCATGATACAATTTGATACAATAATCCTTTTATAGTCCCACAATGGGAAATTCTGTTGTGTTACAGCATCGAAGGGGATACTAAAAATAAGAAGTAAAACTAGAATTACTGCACGGCAGTTGTATGCCTCCGCCAACCAGTGCAGTTTCCGTGTACATATTTCTACATACTTTTCCCCCCAGATTCATATAAGGTCACTGTGACCTTTGACCTTTGACCACCAAAATCTGATCAGATCATCCTTGAGTCCAAGTGAATATTTGTACCAAAGTTGAAGAAATTCCCTCGAGGCATTCTTGAGACATTGCGTTCAGGGGAATGGGACGGACGGACAACCCGGACACATAATGCTTCAGACCAATGGCTGTCACCGGCTCAGAGGAATAATAATTACCGACTATACATGCAACACAAACATGAGGAAAAATAAAAATAGGAGAAATAGAAACATAAAAAAAATATTAAATTAGCAATAATACATGTATATACAATGTTAACTGAACACACAGACAAGGTTGCACTTAGGAAGATATTGAGATTGCACAGAGAAATGAACTCCTGACAGTTTATATGAAATTACACCAGAGTGAATTACTAGCGCAGAGCAAGATGTCGCTGGGCAGTGGGTTAGATGCACAGAGATTCCCTACAGCGATCTCAGTTGTAGCCGTAGGCAGCAGGAAGCCGGATCCGAACCCACACACCATGACACAGCTGCAGAATTGAAATCTGAAGAGGTAGCTCATGAATGAACAGGAAGTCTAATTGCTGGAGGTTGTAACATAGAGCTCGGTTGCGGTGACAGTAGCCAGGAGGAGTTCCTGGACAGTGGAGAGGCCGGTTCAGATGAGCAGGGCTGTGGAGGCTCAGGCTAATGGAATGAAACAGGCACGGGATGTAAAATGGAAATAAAACTCTTACAGCCACAGGGCGAGAAAACAAAACAAGGTTTGGTGAGACAGTTTGAGAGATTTAGGTTCATGTGATGTTCAAGGCTTCCTACAGAGGTAGTAGTTATTCATGTAAGTGGCAGTAAAGAGAAGTGAAGTGTGGTTTCCTGTGTAGAGTGAACAGGTAAGAAAGCTGAGGAGATCATGTGACTGGCAGAAACTGAAGTAGAAAAACAAGGTGAAAAGTGAGGCTTGACAAGGTTTGGAAAATTGCATCATAATTACAAACCCCCGGTGAGGAGGAGGAGGAGGAGGAGGAGGAGGAGATGATACAAAGCCACACTGACACGAACACTGTCACACAATATCCACTTTTCTAAACATCCCACACAAACTTACATGAAGCCTGACTGTCAGGAGGAAAAATTTTGAAATGTCATGGAAGGTAGAGTTGAAACTAAAGTGGGAGAGATGTGAAAAACATTCATTCCCATGAGTCACCGTCGCTGAGAAGTGTTGTCCTTTTTTTCATAAGGGTGTAGTTAAAGTGGGTGTGTGTGTTTAAAGGATGTTGATTGCTCCTTAAAATACAGAATAGCTCTGGTGTTGTTCAGCAGCAGCAGCCTGGCTGTTATATTGATTCCTATGTTTTGTGCAGACACAGGCTGCCAGTGTATGTTGAAGGGTACACACACATCTGTTACATTGCATTACATTTAGCTGACGCTTTCATCCAAAGCGACTTACAATAAGTGCATCAACCATGAGGGTTCAAACCCAGAACAACAAGAATCCAATTTTCCAGTGATTCACTTATTGTTACCTCAGTCAAGGAGGTTATATTTTCGCTCTCGTTGTTTGTGTTTAAGCAAGATTGCACAAAAACTACTGAATAGATTTCCACAAAACGAGATGGATGCAACATGGGTCAAGACAGAATCTTATGAATTATATTTTGTTGTGGATCCAGATTTCCTTTTTTTCCATTTTCTTTATCATTGACAATTTTTTTATATTTTCACAAATTTTCCAGGGATTCATTTATGGATCTTGATGGTGTATGCAATTTGTGTGACTTGATTGAATGTAATGTATTGTTGGGCCTTACTGTAGGTATGTGCTGTACTTACTCCCATTCTAATTTGTAATTGTATAAGATTACTTCTTTGAGGTGGGATTAAATAACAAAGCACCTAAAATACTTTGCAATCCTAACGTCAAAAATGATATAAAAATGGTAGATGACATCAGAAATTATATTAACAATATGTGGTTTTATAACTCTGACAGCATCAATAAACATAGAAGAGTAGGAGCCTAAATATATGATCTATAATCTGTTCAAATCAATCCAAACTAATTCTCAATATCTTTTCTATATGGGAAAAGGTTACAGTCCTACAAGCCCAGCAATTAGCCATTATCACATTTGTCTTGGGACCATTATGCCATTTAACTTTTTATTTGTTTTCACTTACTTTCTGGTCAATAATATCTCATTCATCTCAACATCTCAGTCAAATAACATTTCTATATTTCTGTGCTCTGTTTCTCCAGGTTGTGGGTTCATCTATGCAGTTAATCGGTGACCACCAGGCAGAGGACCGCCAGCTCATCTCAGAGGTGGTGGTCACAAAGATGAACCAGGTTCTGGCTGCCAGGTCGTCCTCTGCCTCCCGTTCACCCGCCCGCTCCCCTCAGGGCATGAAGCCGACCACCGTGCAGCCCCAGCAGGTAGAGGCTGCAGCAAATGTTATACAACACACAAGTGTATAAGACTTTAATGCCTAAGAGAAAATCTTTTTTTATGGCTCACTGCTGATTCTTTACCCAAACCCTCGGACTCATGATTTCTTTTCAATCCCACTCTCTCTCTCTTTCTTTCTTTGTTTTTCTTTCTCTCTGCGTTTCCTCCGCCCACTCACTCTCTCTCAGACTGCCGCCCTGAAGGAAGGAGTCGCAGATCCGAACAGGACCTCAGGCCCGCGCCCTCAACCTCAAGGTTGTCTGAACACTGTTGTTCATTGTAACACGAGTTCTGCCACTGTGGTGCCAAAGCATGTCTAAGAACAACTCAAGAAATCTTACTGAAATGAAATATCCAGGATTTGAAAAACGTAAAAAGAGCTCTGTGTCAAACTGAGTACTGCCATTAGTGCTGCTGACAAATATTCTTAATATAGAGAGACCTCATATCCCAGATTGCCGTCACAAGTATAATGAAAATTATGTTTGTTATTCTGGGGAATTTTACAAATAAAGGGAAATACACTCACTCACTTTCTTGTCAAGAGTTAGGTGAGAAGATTGAGACCCATCTCAAGCCTGTACGGGGAAAAATTAAGCTATAGCCAGTAGCTGTTAGCTGAGCTTAGCATAAAGACTGAAAACTGATGGGAACAGTGGCTCTGCACCTCTAAAGTTAAAAAGTTAAATCCTGTTTTCTTGATGCATATGAAACAGAAGTTAAAAAATGACACGTGTAGTTTCATGCATGGAGGCACATCTCCTTCTTAAAACCACAATATGTCATTTTTACACTTTAGCTTTTGTACAAATTAAAACAGAATTAATCAGATAGAAATAAAATGTGTGAACTTGCACTTTTCTGTCACCTGTGGACAAAGCTAGATTTCTAGCTACGAACTGCAGCCTCACCGTACAGACACGAGCGAGCTTTCGATCCTCTCATTGAACTCCGGGCAAGAAAATAAATAAGTGCATTCCTCTAAGAATAAGAGCAGTTTGTATTTCCTCTGCATCCTTATCTCTGTTCCCTGATAACGAATGGCCATTAGCATTACCTCTAACTAATGCCCTGCTATCATGTGGTCATGTGGCCTTGTCTCTCTTCAACTTGTGACCTGCACTTGGGTTAATAACATTTAAATATACAGTACAGTGCACTTAACTGCAGCCATAGCTTCTGTGTTAGTGCGGTGACGTTTGTGCTCAGGGCTGACGTGTTGAATCCGACTATGCTAAATTTACAAAGCCATTATTAGTGGAGTTGCACTGTTTGCCAGTGAGTGTGTGTTTGCACGTTTGCTCACTGGTGTTTTTTTCATTTTACATGTGTGCAAATGCCTGTACTCCATGTGATGTTGGTGCTGGTCGCTCTAGAACTGCCAGCATTTTATGTTTGACAGGAATTATTAGAGACAACCATGATCGCAGGTTAATATATTTGAATCTAAAATAAACTGCAGCAGATTAGAAAAATTGAAAAATTCACATCAGTGGCACATTATGTGTTTATTTATAGATGGATGTTCTCATTTTTCTGCCTAGAAATGTAAATTCTTAAACGTTTTCCTTGTGGTTATTGTGTAAAGGCTTGGTCAGCTCAGTTTGCTTCTGTGGTTGACGCTTGGCTTTTGAATCCTTTTTAAATCCTTTTTTTAAAATCCCTCCCTCTGTCAAGAAACAAAGCCTCCTTTGCAGAATCTGAATGTTTTGTGAGTAACTGCTTGGTGTCATCTGTGGTTTTATATTAAACTTGTAGTTCTCTGTTATATTTCCTGAGACAAAGCGAAGGGGCCTTATGTGGTTCACAAAACATATATTGCTGTACAAGAAAAGAAGCATCTTTTTCTTTCTCTGCACGATCACTCCTTATTTGCTTGGATCCAAACCATTGAGTTAACATTTGATCTTCATTTCAATTCTGTATGATTAAGTCTTTCCATTTCAATATTCCCTGTTTTATGTAAAGAGATGTTGTTTAGAACTCTGTCCTCAGATAAAACAGTTGCAGATTCATAGATTTATAAGCAACAGAGATTTATAAGCAAACCATCTCCAACCAAACTAAAATAACATATAATTCAGTGTTTGCATCCAAGCAAATGTTTTTACTGTGTCACCCTTTCCAAATTATGTTTGTACAAATGCTATTTTCTTTGATTTTTATGCGTCGTGAGTCCCAAGCAACTTTTGGGATGCTTAATGACAAACTGATCAAACGTAAGACTCATGGTCATTTAGCTGCCTGACAGTAATGACTCTGTAACAATGTCTGGGATGAATTTTCATGAAAGTCCTTGTGGTAATAAAACATCTAAATTATAACCTTTTAAAATATGCTTTAACATGTGATTTAGAAAACTGACCATAGTCCTGCATCCAGGAAAGTAAATGATCAGCCATTGAAAACTCATCCCTGCCTCGTCATTGCTCATGTAGCATGTATAATCACTTGTTTCTTTTGTGCCTCATGATGAGTTGCTGTGCTGCCTGTGTTTCTGA
The DNA here is from genome assembly GCF_009819705.1 of Hippoglossus hippoglossus. Lineage (NCBI taxonomy): Eukaryota > Metazoa > Chordata > Actinopteri > Pleuronectiformes > Pleuronectidae > Hippoglossus > Hippoglossus hippoglossus. The sequence goes on from NC_047155.1 coordinate 10,998,423, forward strand.
ACTGTTTTATTCCAATTATCGCCTTTTGTTGTTTTCTGTTTCCCTCCTCTTCCCTCTGGGTGCCTCTCACTGTCGCCACACTAACTCCTAACATGCTCCACTAACACTTTGCATGTTGGGCCAGTTGCCATGCCTCCTAACTGTTGATCTGCTGCTCCCTGCTGGTGTCTGCAGCACAAACATTCAGAGGCTGCTTCGCTTCAGTCTGTTCTTGACAGATGAGTTGGGTTTTTTATGAATGTGACAGGTCTTCATGTGAATGGGCATGTTTAGACCCAAGCTCAGTATCTGTATCGTGTTCTGCTTTGGTCTCAGTGAGTGTCACAGGTGCTTGGTTTTCTAACAGGTGCTACATTTAAAATAACATTTTCTTTTCTTTTTGCATTTTTTTGCTTTCCTTGCCTCTGTGTGTTACATATGGTTATGGACGAAAATCTAACATAACTGTCATACCTCCATCATCTAGGTGCACCAGTGAAATCAAAGAGTGTGGACCCATCATCAGAGTCAGCGAAGAGAGCATCTGAACCAGCGCCAAAGCCTGAGCAGGCCCAGAAACCTGGTCCAGCTCAGAAACTAGCTCAGGCTCAGAAGCCAGGCCCGGTCCAAAAGGCCGCCTCCGTCACAAAACCTCCAGTGCAGAGGCCTCCGCCGATGACGAGAGCCCCGTCTGTCACAAGGCCAGCCCCAGGTCCTGCTTCCACCCCAGCCAAAGCTTCACCACCATCCCCAGCTAAAGCAGCAGCAGCAGCTGCGGTAGCCCCAGGCTCTCCCCCAACCAAAGCAGCCAAAGCTCCAGCTCCAGCCTCCGCTCCAGCCCCAGCCCCAGCCCCAGCTCCAGCTCCAGCCCCAGCCCCAGCCCCAGCTCCAGCTCCAGCCCCAGCCCCAGCCCCAGCTCCAGCCCCAGCCTCTCCCTCACACTCAGCCTCAGCTCCAGCTCCAGCCCCAGCCTCTCCCTCGGCCTCAGCTCCGACAACAGAGCAGCCCAAGCCCCAGCCTCAGGGCTCCCCATCCCCAGCCCCCGGCAAACCAAAAGAGCTGCCCCCCAAACCCACACCACCTGCAAAGCCCATCCCACCTGTACGCAGGAATTCAAGGCCTCAGCTCCAGCCAAAGCCACAAACCCCACCTCCTCCCAAAGCTTTACCCAAACCCCAGCCCGCTGCACCGACCCCGGAACCCACTCCGGCCTCAGATGCTGCCCAGGCCTCGGCTTCTGCCCCGGATCAGTCCCCAGCCATAGCCAGCCAGTCCCCGCCTAGTGCGCAGTCTCCAGCTAAGGCTCAGCCCCAGGCCAAGCTGGCCTCTCCTTCTGCAGACCCCGAGTTTGACCCATTCGAGGCAGCTGCGGCCCCCGATGAGTCCGAGGACCCAATGGAAGAGCAGCCAGCTTCCCAGCAGAAGACCCATCCTCTGCTGAAGTAAGAGCCACATTATCAGAGCACCGGTGATAATGCAAAGACACGCGGGCCCTATTTTGTGGTTAGGATACAAAAAGAGAAAGATCATTTGATTTTGATGACATAACACAACTATTCACAACACCTAAATTGTCACTAATGTCTTTTAAGTGTCTTAAATGTAACAGTCAAGTTGTTAACTATTTGAAAATAATTGTAATGTTTCTCAAGACCTCATACACATTTCCTTGTGTGTCTTTGCTCCTCAGTAGGTCCCTCAGTAACGATTAATACTCACACACCCCTCTCTCCCTTCCTTTACACCTTATTTCTCTCATCATCTCCTCCCCTCCTCCCTCTCTTCCCCATCCTCCCTCTCCCCAGTAAGTCACAGTCCCTGACCAATGCCTTCAACGCTTTCAGCGACTCCTCTTTCTTCCGCGGGGTCTCGAGCTCCGGAGGCGACGGCCAGGAGGAGGCAAAGGCAGAGACCATTCGCAACCTCCGAAAGTCCTTCGCCAGCCTTTTCTCTGACTAGACACAGCCAACAACAACAACAACAAAAAACATAGTCAGCCCCTCGCTGCGTCTGGCCCCCTCTTTTACCTTTGGCCAGCCATGACTCGATTGACAGTAAATGTGAACCAGTCTGAGATTAAAATCTGTGTGTTAACTGTTCTGTATTCCCTTCGCCCCCGGTCCCTCCTCTCCTCCTCCACTTTTCTCTGTGTGAGTAACAGTGAGGCCTGCTGGGTAGGATGTTCAGTGAAATGATGACTGTGCCAGTCATTGGACTGAAGGAGTTACGTCATTGAATAGATTAGATTGACTGGAACGAGAAAATGTTTATTTTTTTCCGGAGCACACCTAAAGAATACTTTCAGAAATATATATAAGGTATATTATTCTCGACTACAGATGGGATGTACATACAGTATATATATACAGTAAATAAATATAAACGTATAACTATAAAGGGAGATAAGCCAATATTTAATAAAAAAAAAAAGACCAATAAATCCAGTGACACTTTTCAGTTAGCTTCCGTCAGTGGCATAACTCTTTCACTCATTGGCTGGATTTATACACATTTTTAAAAAATAATCAGATATTTGATTGTTTACCCTTAACACACACAGTGAATTGAGTTGCGTCACTAAGTGAAATTGATCGTGTTAATCCAGCCCGTCTCTCTGGTCCTTGGACTCGTCATCGCTGCCCCCCCACCCCCCACCCCCTTTTTTTGTCTCTGAAGTTTGTTGTCGTCTGAGGGAGCTGGAGATCCGTGTGTGTGTGTTCATCAGTGTTCAGTTGTTATGCATGGCTCCTCCAAGTGGTTCGTGTGACTTTGGAGCAGAAGGCAGCTCCATCAGTGTTGAGTTTTTGCCCTCCGTTGCCTCTGGCTCTCTCTCTCTCTCTCTCTCTAGATGTTGTAGCCTTATTGTGAACAACTCACAGCTCCGTTTGTTAGTTGTGCAGATCTGAGTCAATGACGGCTTGCAAATCCATTCATTTACCTGAATTAGAGAACGACCGAAGGCGCGATCGATCGCCGCCTTGTTAGTTAGTGGGTTTGTTCCAAATGTGCCAGACTGAGTAAATCAATCCTTCAAGGTAAATGAATGCATTTTCAAACAGTCACTCGTGTCTGTTGCTGTGACTGGTGATTTCTTGTTTCACCTCTGTGTAGATCTATCAACAGTATTGTACTTTGTTGATTATTCTCATAAAAAGACATTGAGACAGTAGTGCAATAACACCTCGTCATGACTGTTGAGCACTGTCAACCTGTTATAAATATAGATATGACCATCCGTACATACAGGACCTGTGTATCTGTTAAAAACCTTATTCCTACATTGCCCTTTAAGATTCCTTTCAGTGGCGACTCTCCAGGTTGCTTTTTACTGCCGTTGGATTCCAGGGTTTAGATTAATATGCCATATTACAGTGTTGAATTTTCAGGACTGACTTTAAGGCAACCTGGAATAAACCCGCCCGAAACTTTACTGGTCTTTTTTCGGTTTTGCGTTGCTGCATTTCAAGTCCATATGTGTAGAAACTATTTAAAAAATATATCAATCTCAACACGTAACAACTGCATATCAACCTCTCTGCTTCTCCATCATTAGTACTTTGTTGCAAGTAAATTAAAACATATTGTATTTGTATTTATGAACGTGTCATCTCAGGAGTTTATTTTTTGTAATATATTAACGGATTTATTTTTTTGAAGTCCCATATTTATGGTATAGTATATTCTTTGTTTTGTATTGTGTTTTTATTTGTAATGCAATACTGCTTTGCATGATCTGGTGACTAATAATGTTTTTTTTTTTCTGTACAGATAAAAAGTTAATAAAGATGTGGTTCCATCATTTCACTGATTCACAAAGTGAGATCCTCGATGGCGACTGCAGCCTTTGATCAAGGGACAGTTTGTATTAAAGGGGCCCGGTATCAGTTTAACACAGCAACAACAATTGTATTCTGTCGAGTGTGTAACTCCACCGAGGCCCAACAGTCTCCTGAAATTAAAACTAGCCTTATAGTTCAGGCCACATTATATTTCTCAGCTACACATTGGTAGCAGTTACAGGTTTCTAGGTCTTGTTGTTACCGTTTTCCAGCCGCGGAAAAAAGCCTACACCCTTATGAAACCACATTTAAATCCATTAGATCCTGATTTTCTTTAGATTCTCAATCAGTGCACACACTCATTAAACACACTCAATTGCACACACTGATATGACAGAATTTTGTCATCAAGATCCATTAATCATTCTTTGGGAAATCAATTAAAATGTTGAAGAAACAGCCCATATATCTTGCAATGTTACAGAAGGTGAAAAAAAACTAACATCCTGGATTCACCCTGTGATCCAGATCCACACCAACATTGAATAATACGTTTTGTGGAAATGTGTCCAGTAGTTTTTGCATAGTCCTGCTAAATAAGAAATGAACAAACAAACAGATGAAAACACACCTTCCTTGCCGAAGGTGATGAAAGAATGAGGAAGAAGCTGGACATATTTATCAGTATTTAAATGTTGAGATCGAGGGTCATCAACACCTGATTGGATGGATTCTCTTAATGCGAGAGTCCTGCTGTGTCATTGTCAAAGTGACATCATCACTCGAATGTCTCACATTTAGATATAGTCTCTTTAATCGTGAATGGATGGGTTGGACTGGCTGTGCTGAACCAGCAGATGGCACTATACACATGTGGAAATACTGTGCTGCATAATTTGTCATCAGTTAAGATCTGTAAAGCATTTTAAATGAGACAAAGCTTGGACACATAAAGGTATAGGCCTTATTATAATTGTTATTGTTATTATTATTAATTTTATTATAACTAATAAAAGGCGATGACAGTGATGTCATAATGATTATTGGAACCGTGATAAACACACATGACAATCTGTAACATGACACTGATCTATACAAACACTAATCTATGATATGAAGTCAACAACATTATAGTTTATAATATATATATATACATACACACACACACACACATACATATATGTGTGGCGAGCATTTTCTCTGTCATTACTGCACACATTGTGTTCAAAGTGTGTATTGTATCTGAATGTGTGTTTGTGTTTCACATTATCTGTAATGGCAGAATACAGAATGTCTTAAGCATTTTTATTTTAGGATTAATTCAAATACCTCATGATGAAAGTGCTTTTCCTATTCATACAGTAAAACAACAAATGCATGCATGCACACACACACATACACATACGCCGCTCAGTTCTCAGTCCACTGGAACACCCGTCAGTAGAGATCTGTGGGAACATCTCTGTCACTCAGCTCATAGGGACGTGCACGTGGGCGGCCAACGCACCAAAACAAGCCTCATCGAGCCAAACCCTGTTTTTCTTGGTGCTCTTCCCAACCAACTTCATTACATCCTGATTCAGTTTGTTAATCTGCCAATATACTTGAGGATGGAGAATCATCTCGGTCTATCTCCTGGTGTCGAGCATCGTCGCTGATGCTGATTCTGAATAACTTGCTCCCCTCCTATAGTCCTCAAACATGTCATGTCAGTTATATACTGTATCTCTATTAATCACTAGATCAGTGGGTGAGAGTCTTGAAAAGGCAACCGAGTGCTTTGACAATGAGGACTTTCAGAAAGCAGAACTCCAGTCTGCTGGGACTCCGCTGTGTAAACAGTCAGACATGATTGCTTCGTTTTGTTTGTGACAGCAAAAATCTCAAGGGCATAATTTCCTATTTAGCTCAGCACAAAGAAATTGTGCGTGGGGAGGACGATCATATATCTCAGAGACAGAGTGCGTCTGTAGGTCTGTGAGTAAGCAGCTGACTTAGTTCATATAGTATCGCGTTATGATGGAGCAGATGAAATCAAGCTGCACAGTGAAAGTACCATAAATTAACTATATTTACATTTAGCTTCTTTTAAAACAGCGAGAACATATGGTAACTGCCTGAACTGTGTGCTGCATAGGGTTTCATGACTTTTGCAATTTAATGCTGTAAAAAAACTAGTCGATAAGCTACACACAAGTAAATGTGAAAATACTGAAATGTGACGATTCATGTTTTAAGAGCAAACTTTTTCTTGGCCTGGAGCAGTATCTTTACGTTACAACTCTCTCTACAAGACGTCGTCCATATTTGCAAATCTTGTGGTTATGAGGGTTAATCAATTCAGCTTGACCTAAATTCAGAGTTCAACAGTAACCAAACAAATACTCACAAATACGTGGCTTTAACATGATTTTTCCTGAGTTTAACGGCAGTAAATCTGAACTGTCTGAAAAGAGCAATCCTAGCACAAAGATCTGAAACAGGGAGACAAGACCTGTCCTGCACAAAAATACATGTTGCTCAGGATTCACTGTTTTAATAGCAGAATATTTCTTGGCCAGGAGCAGTTAAATTACTGTGTTCCAACATTTCTAACTATCACCTTCAGAGTTTAGAGGAAATCAAACAAATAACACAAATATCAGGCTGTAACATGAGGGAATCCTGAGTTTAAATGAAGTAAATCAAAACGAAGAGCGAGTTCAGCATCGAGACTTGAAACATAAGGACTCACCTGTGATTGGTCCTCATGTATACTGCGGTCATGTGGTCCATCGTTTGTGAAAACCCGGTCACAGCAGCCGCACTTTCAAAAAAGATTGCACATCTATTTGTGGTCTTACGGTACAGGTCCTTGGATGGACGATTGATTTGATAATGGAATGAAATATTATATATGGTTTTTATAAAAATTAAAGGGAAAGTTGGCTACTTTTTCATTGTGGCACTCATAAAAATAAAAACATTTGTTATAGTGCCATAGTGAAAAAAAAGAAGCCAAATTTGTCTTAAATTTTCTTAAGATTTCTATAGTAAAATCTTCTGAAACTTGACACACAGAGGTGAGGTGAAATATCTGTGTCACCTGAAATATATATATATATATATTTAATAGGAGCAAGTTCTGAGTGTCATAATGAAAAAGACTTGAAACAAAGGGCCACACATTAAAATCCATAATGTCGAGACTTTAACTTTTTTATCTAATTTGATTAACTTGTACAAATACTGAAATGTAAACGTGACAACTCACTGTTTTAAGGGCGGACCATTTCTTGGCCGGGGGGAGCAGTGGAGTTACAGCTCTCCCACTGGAAAATATTGTTTGTGCAAATTATTGCGCTAATAAATGTAGCATCAGATTAAATTTAAAAATAAAATTCAGAAATGATCAGCAGATGATTCTAACACGAGACAGAGAAAAAACCCTGATGAAGTCAACCAGAGGTGTGGAGGGTAATTTGATTCCTCCGCGTGTGTCCTCAGAATCCCAGAGAGAGAGAGAGAGAGAGAGAGAGTAACACACACATACACACACACACACACATACACAAACACACACACACACACACACACACACAAACACACACACACACAGTGAACAGCAGCATGACGACCACAAACCTCCGCAGCGAACACACCGGAGGACCCCTCTGACACCGCATGTGAGTCCGCTGCAAGAGGCGAGGAGCCGCGGAGCGAAGACTTCTCACAGCCGAGGAACAACAACAAGAAGAAGAAACGGAGGAAGGAGAAGAAAGAGTTTGAAAACACAGCGAGTTGTGTGTGTGTGTGTGTCTCCTCAGGTCAGTCACCCTCCTCCTCTGAGTGTGTGTTTACCACCTTTAAAACCCTTCTTCTCCTCAGTCCAGACCGAGTCTGCTTTTCACAGGTTTTTTTTACCAAAGAAACATTTCTCATTTCTGACATAAAGTAATCCCGCTTTCTGACAGAGAAATTACAACTCGTCAGAAATTAAACCTGTCATGTTGTCTAAATGTTGGCGGGCACACTTACCGGATGTGCCATCTTCTTAAGGTGGACACCTCTTTTTTTTTTTTTTTTTGACAGGCTGCCAGTGGCGTACAGAAGGGGTGGGTGGTGGTGATGATGGGGGGGGGGGGGGGGGGGGGGGGTGCGGCCACAGGACTGTCAAAGTGGCACCCAGTCAAATGTCGGTCGGTATTTCTGTCTGCGGGCCACGCGAGCACGAGCGTGACTCTGACATGCAAACGCCAGGTGCAGATTTTTACCATCAGAGCGGTCACGGTATTTTCCCAGGTGAGTGTGAGACGCCGCGGGGGGGCTTTGATGATGAGCAGTCACGGGGTTTCGACTTGCTGTGAATAAACACACTTTCAGGGTTTTTAATTTTTTTGGTGTCATGTGAGGGGTTTTGACGACATTGCACAAGACTCAGGCAGCACTGTGTTTTTGAATTCTCTGGGAAAATGTTACTCGTGACTCAGCAATAATGCGAACACACATGCACACACACACTAACAGGCGCCCGGGACAACACTGATCCGTGGCTGAGGTTTGCTGATGTGTGACTCCTCTGATTGCTGTTGTGAACGGTTTAATGGCCTAATCTTGTTTTATCGTGATCAATGAGGTTGTTGTCCGAGACTCAGACCGTCACTGCCAACAGTTCAGTGGAGTTCATATAATCTGTCGTCGACTTCCATTCATCTCTTTGTATAATCTGAATGTAAATAACCACAGTGAGCAGTCGGGGACATGTACAGAGGATATTGTGGCACATCGAAGCAAAACGTTTTTACATTTAAGTAATTTAGGTCTTTTTTTGCTCGTGGTGGTAACTGTGTTTGATTCAGATTTTTTAAGACTTGATGAATCATGGAGTTTAGTTTTTTGGCTGTTTGGTTCACAGCAATTAGTTTCCAATAAGTTCACTATTTTATTTAAAAATATATACTTTATATATGAGTTTAAATCTTGGCTTGAGAAATACTCTATATCCTTCACCACTACGTCTGTTTTTATTTTATTCAAACTTGATGTTATTGTGGGGATGCAGCTGAAAGCTCAGGCAGTACAACATTATCACAGAATAATAAACATATATGCAAAGGTCACTGCGATAGATTATCTCTTTCAAGCCAATGGAAAGTCTCAGCAAATTTATTTCACTGGGAACTAGTTTCCAGGTAATGTAAAGTACATTCTGGGTGGTAAATAAGCTAAAATGTCCTGAACCATGTTTGGTTTTTCAGTCATGTCTCTTTCGGTCTTAACCAGCATCATTTACAGAAGTAAGGATGCTCTTTTATTTTGAAAACAACCCAGATCTGTGAACACATGACAGAAAAAGGGAGGAAATCATTATCAATTATTTGTTCACATATTATTTAGAGCTACGAGTTTCACAGATTATACCATAATGACTTTTATTCATACATTATCAGCTGATTCTTTTATTTGTTAATTCTTTATCAGAATTTGTCATAGGTGTTAAGGTCGTTTAAGGTTAAATGGTCATCACCAATAACACAGCTATTTTAAAGAAGCAGGTTTTATGACAAATTTGTGGTTGAGAAATAATCTGTTATGGAGAAGTTGTGAAAAGTCAAAGAAATGTGTCATAATTTCATTTCTCTTTCACATTTAAGTTGAATATGTGAAAGTTGCTAAAATAAGGTATAATTGTTTGGTGTGTATTTCCAAGTGTGCATTTTGACAGTTGAGTTTTGGATCATTCATGTAACAAAAGTAGAAATGGTATAAAATCTCAGAAAAATCTGTCACAGCAAAATATATCCTCTGTAAAGTCATCTCGTCACCTCTGCCTGAGCTTCTTAGTGTGACTGCCTGACTGAGAGTATTGATACAGCACCAGTGAATAATTATTGCTTATCAAGTTATATAATTTCAAAAGGTGTGTGCGTGTGTGTGTTTGTGTGCGTGTGTGTGTGTGTAAATGCCTGAGACAGGGTCGGACTTTGCTCTGTTGTTATAAATGATAAATGAAAGGAGTGTCGCAAGATTGCGTGCTATGTTTATGTTGTCCCTCACACGGCCTGAAAGTCATGTTTAACTCTTTGTAGACGGCATACTTCCACACAAAGCTGAGTTTGAGCCGGGGATAAAGACCTGTGAAGCTCAGGGGTTTTTAAAGAAGCTTCTACGACACGATTTTTTCTTTATTTTTGAACATTTGTGTGGATTAAAAAAAAATAAAAAATCAAAGGAGCAGTTGTTGTTCTTCTTAGCAGTTGTTTGTAGGGGCTTTAAGAAGTTATGTATAACAAGAGCTGAACATCATTTTAATGTCAATGCCAGTGCTCCAGTTCAGCCCACAGATAGTTAACCCCCTTCACGCTGCCGACATCCTGTTTTCTTTACTATATAGTTCAGCTTTTTCGTATCGTTATGTTGAGCGTTTTCAGAAAGCCCACCTATGATTCGGTTCTATCAGACATTGTAGTTTAGTCATAAGGTTATCTATTTGTTTTTCTGTAAATTAGGTGTAATTATTAACTTCAAGGCCGATCATTTCACAATTTACTATCTTCTCACAGCGGCATTTTCTTTTAACAGCAAACAAACATGGCTCGCACGCAGGTTGTTTGCTGAAGAAAAAAATCAGCTCCACCGGATAATCTTTTATGTCTCCATCGCACGCCGTTAGATCACAATATCCTCAACCTTCCTTTTTTACTGTGTCTTCCTCGATCCATGTAGGGATTTTAGAATCAGGACTTTTTCACACTGATTATTTTTTGCAGTATTCTAGACCTAGACATTAAATCCAGCCATTGAATAGTCGAGAAGTCAATAAACTGGAGAGGGAGTTCAACAAATTAAAATTTCAACTTTTTCTTAACAGCAGTAACATTTTAAAGTAGTTTAATTAAAAACATTTTTCTTTCTATATTACATTGTTTTATTGTTGGTTATTGCTGCCAAAAGGCTCCACATAGTATCATACAGGATGTGTTGCTGTTCTCTGAACACTGACACGATGTCAAACCAAGGAAACACTTCAATCACAGCCACATTTGCCATCTGATAAGTGACTCACGTTCAGTGTTACATCAAAGCAAATGTTCAGTTCTCACCTCTTTACATTCTGTATTAAACGCTGTTTTACTGGATGAGGGAAAAAATGTTTATGCAATGTCTTGACTGATTGCTCTTAGGCCATGTTCACGATTATTTCATGACATTTAAAAACACATCTATTTCTCTACCATTCATAGTAATAGTAATCGGCATTTTTCATGCCGAAAAACCTGAATTTTCCCAAAACAATGGCACTTATACGTAGCACCTGGGTGCTATGTTTAATCAATATGAAGAACCCAGTTTTTTCAGTTTTCCTCTTTTGTCAATAAAGAAATAAGTTAGGTTGCAAAACGTTCTCAAAGCTTTTATCATGATTGCTGGCACAATAGTGGGAGATTTGGCCTATAGAGGATGTTGGTAGGAATGGGGTCCGGTGGACATTTAGTAGGGCCCCTACAAGTCTGGTCTTTTGATACCTCACTTGCAGTAAGTCATTGACTGGGGGAGACAGAGAGGGACATTTAGAATTCTACATGTTAGGCTTTTTGTTGCGTTGAGTAAGGAAGGTGGTGTACCATTGATCAGAGAATCCAGTGAACGGTCTAATTAAAGTCTGGTTTATACGTTCCCCAGCCTCAGTGAGAGGGCGTCCTTGACCAAATAAGACCTATTGTCTCAGAGTGGTTCAGAGAATAGGCTACTGATGGCCTCTGGATTTTCAATATGCCATATCAGGCAAGTCTGTATCTGATTGAGGAGGATTGAGTAATGTTTTGAAGGTGTAAAAAGATTTCCAAGTATCTCTTTTACTGCTGTTGGCTCTGTTTTACTGCTGTTTTTAAACCTGTTTGGGGAGAGTCTGATAACCCTTCAGCAGGGTAACCGGATCAGTATGCAGCTTCTGCATGATATCAATCAACAATCGGTGAGTCAGGTGAGGGCAACCAGGTTTTGTGAAAAGAAACTCTGTGCCCTCTTTGACCTTTAGTGAGTGCGACAAAAGGAGGAAGAGCAGAGGCAGCCACTGTGCAAAAATGGATAGGAGACAGGCTGTGAAGATGTTACTCACCAGGTGAACTCCTGCAATCTGGAAACTCTAAGAATATTTAAGCTGAGAAAGAAACTGAAGCGTTCAGACAATCACACAGGTTTAAAAAAAAAAAAAAAGCCTCAGGTCAGACAAACTTGGAAGAGAAAACAAAGGTGAACAGTGGAAATATTACCCAATCATTTCAGGTGCGATGGCGTTTGGGTTTAATGCCAAATACAGTGGTGTACATAATCTATTTTTAACTGTTGGATGATTTACAAACTCAGACTTTGTTGTAACAATGTCACCATGTTTTCAGATGGTAGCGATTACTTCAGAGTACAATAGCACATCAGAAAGAAATCGTCACCACTTATATAAAAATAGAGCCCGAGGTGGAATAAACCAGAATTATCCTTTAATAGAAGTCTTAAGATTTGGTTTTAAACTCAGGGCCCCCAACATATTGCAGGACCCCGATCAGGAAATGAGGCAGGACTCATTGTAAGACCCAGTTCATTTCAGCTACTGTTCTGATTCACTGGTGCATCCTCCCAAACAAATTCAAAAATACTCTAATAAAAAGTATTTTTTCCTTCAATGCACTTTCACATAGATATTATTCAACAGACAGTAGGGAAATCCAGTAACCTTTGTCCTAATTTCCCTTTTAGAAAGATGTGGGAGCAAACGTCATCTCTTTAGGTCAAAGCCAGAGTCTCTAGCAGGAAGGGAAGAGTGACTCAGACATGTGCACAAGGTTCTCCATTGGTTAAACCACTGAGACACTGCTTGACACATCACTTGGGACAGTTTAAGTCTTGATGGGGATGTTGTATGATGAGTGTAATCTTCCCCCTCAAGTTGAAATTAGTTATTAATGGTAAATACCAAATGACCATAGCAATGAAACAGGAACAAAGACTGATAATAGCCTTCACTATTTATGGAAACTGTTTTTGTCGATGGTGCATTTATCTTTGTCATAAATTATTTGATTAATAAGTCGACTGTGTGCTAGGCTGTGCCACCTTAGCTATTTGTCAACTGGTCCATTCTTGCATGGCCGTTTAAAATGATATCAAACAGAGGTAGTACTTGATCATCATTTTTAACACTGGGTGCTTTAATCGAGACAAATGTAGATGTTTGCGGTTGGAGACTTTTAATATTTGCAACTGTCAGCAACAACATATTTCTTTAACTCTAGCTAGCTAGTTATAGATGCTAATGTTACCTCTGGGAGTTGGTTAAAATGTCTGTCTGACTTTTTATTGTTTCAGAAACTGAGAACTATGCTTTCTTATGTATCAGTACTGGAGTTACTGGTGTTAACTTCCTTAAATCTAATGAAGAGCAGAACTCTGATAGCATTCAAGATCGGCTTATGCACAGCAGGGATGTTGTCGTCGGGAATGGGGCAACAAACTAATTCAGGTATGCTAACCCATTACCTTGAAAGTACTATGGCAGTACTACTACTGTTCAGTTCAGGGGGTCAACAGCAGTCAATTGTTGAGCCAACTCTGACACATATATTTCCTTGAACCTTCCTTTTCAAAACAATTCAATATCCGTTTTCTGCATACACCTTTCCCGGCAAGTTCCAGTACATTCTATGAAAGACTGGTACGTCATGTGTTGTTTTGTTATTGTCCAGCCAAACTGAAGCTGGGGGCGGCTCACTGTCATCTTTTCCTCTCTACTTTGAGGAACAGGGCATGAACCTTCCCACATTGTATGCTACCTCTCCCTCTTCCTACTGTGGAGTCCTCCTCTCCCTCCCAGTCTCCACCCTTTCTAAACCTCGTGTGTGAATGTGTATGATAATGTGTGCAAGCGTGTGAGACAAAGATAGATAGGTTTTGGCTTTGTTCTCTTGTCACAAATGGAAGGAGTGCCCCCGCACTGTGCTTTGTTTATGCTGTGCACACGTGTCCTCATGCATGTGTGTGTGTGTGTGTGTGTGTGTGTGTGTGTGTGTGTGTGTGTGTGTGTGTGTGTGTGTGTGTGTGTGTGTGTGTGTGTGTGTGTGTGTGTCTGTGTGTTGTAGGCCTTGACAGCATGCACAACTCCTTACCCTTATCCAGCAAGGAAGCTTTTGAGGCTCAAGGGACTTGTCAACCATCAACCCATGACTATTTAAAGGAATTAGGAGAAAGTTCATGTCCTTAGATTATTGTGAAAACCACAGATTCCCAGAGAGCAACATATAGACACACACATATAGATAAATATGCTACAATAATAAGTGCTCTCTCTTTCCGTGTGTGTTTATATACTGACCTTCTTCAGTGTGTGTATGGCCTTGCCCATATCTCAGTTTCAATAGTAAGTCTATCTGTTCCAATGTGTTTAAATGCCCTTCTGTGTGGAAATATATGCAGCATCACTTGTTTGTGACCTTAAATGTGCGTCTTTGTTTGCAGAAAAGAGTTTGATATCTTTATTTACTAACCCCCAGAGTGCTGTTCAGCGGAATTCAGTCCCCCTGTCCCCCTGTGATACAAAGCCCACCTCATGCTCCAGTCACAACATGATCCTGACTGCAATGTTGAACACATCCTGAACATCAGTGTGTGCATGTACAGGTGTGTGTGTGTGTGTGTGTGTGTGTGTGTGTGTGTGTGTGTGTGTGTGTGTGTGTGTGTGTGTGTGTGTGTGTGTGTGTGTGTGTGTGTGTGTGTGTGTGTGTGTGTGTGTGTGTGTGACTCTGGTAAGCTCATTATTCAATCACGTTGACTAACAATGGATAATTACATTTTTACACAATGACCAAAAGACGGATTGACAGATTGATTAGTTAGATAAAACCTTTTTGTTTTAAAGTAGTTGCAGTTATGTTGTTAGTACAATATGTGGTGTTTCCTACATTATTACAATGAGCTGGGATCAGCTTGAAGCAGACACACACATTGTGATTGATGAGCTGATTATAAATATGTCTGGACTGATGATTGGTGCTCTCAATCGTTTGAAAGATTTGATCAAGTTCAGGCTTATTAATGCTCAACACGTATGCAGAACCGGACGGAGCTTTCTGTCTGTTCTCTGTGTTCGTTTTTTTCCATATTTGTGCATGTTTTCTGAAAGCTTACGGATATGGACGAAAACAGAAGAAATGGAGCAGAACCACAGGAAATCTAGGGGGGGGGGGGTAGTGTAGCTAATAGTTCAAGTGAGACGAGGAAGAAAATTCAACAATCGTGGAACTTTTTGAGAAGAGACTAAAAGTCGGTAAGAAACTACGGGCGTCTGTATGATGTTGCTTCGTCCAGGCGCAGGGACAAACAGACACTTTTGCCTCTTTCTTAAGATTTACATTATCAAAACCTCCTCCAGCGTCAACATGTTTGTTGTAACTCTTGTCTCTAGGCTGCCCACAAGTGGATGTATTCTTTAAAAACCAGGCCATCGCAAAGGACACATGTGGTCAATGATGGTTTTTAATGAATGCCGGAATGAGTAGGCCTGTTTAACCCCTTCAAATCTGGCCTTTTCCCAGGTCACTGCTCAAAGATTGCATGCTGAGAATGAGTAGAGTATATCTCTGCAACTACAGGGTCTATATGAATAATATTGGTATCTATATAAAGTGATATTTCTTCAGAGGTGTAAGGATTTGTGTTTGAGACAAAGTGAACACTCTTGGTTGAATAATATTAATTCAAACAATGTGAACTTGTGTGACATGACCTCACTCAACTAGTTCATAAAGTGTGCTTTCCTTCTCTTTAACCAATTGCTCAGGCAGACAGGCGTGTTGTTGAAATGTTCAGCTGACAGAGCTGACCGGCACAGTGTGGCCTGCCAAAGAAAACAGTCTCTCAATTGGCACTGTTGGAAGCAGGTGTAGCCAAGTATCTTTGTGCAATATGGGCCGTTTTACCACGTCCACCTGTGTGTTCTGACCACGAGACAGTTATCTGACCGTGCCTCATCATCAGACTGATTCTGACCTCATATAGGAACCCTGCGTCTTTCTTGGTGGCTCTGGTTCCCTTTTCCTCTTTAGAGGGCTGTAATGCCTTTTTTCTGTCCCTCAGCATTCCACTCCACTGTCACCACACCACTTCCTTCTCTGCTCTGAGCAGGAACCTAAAGTTCTTGAATCTGGGAACTAAAGCCGAAGGAAAGAGCGGTCAAATCATGCTAATGCAACAGCCCTACTGATGGTATGACTGCTGATCTTTCCAACCGAGGTCAATCATCAGTACCCAAAATGTTGTCTCTGTTACAAGTGAATAATTGATGTCTTAGACTGTATCTGTGAATCACTGAGTCGGTCGGACTCTTCTGTGTTATTTCCCTTATGTCAGGGTCACCTTTGTCGCATCAGTTTTGCAGGTAAAAGTTTGTGCAAAGTTTGTGCAAGGAGAAACATCTCTGTTCTGGGAATGTGTGTGATCCTTACTGCTGATATTTATTGAGTACAATTTGAGATTGTCTGCTGGCTTACAGCCTAAACTGCTTTCTAAATTATTACCACTGCCAAAGAGGTTGTGTTTTTATTGGTGTCTGTCTGTCTGTCTGTCTGGTCATCTGTTTGTTCTGTCTGACTTGATTACTCAAAAACTACAGAACAGATTTCCAGGAAATTTTGTGGAGGAGTGGGGCAAGAGACATAGACAAAATGTCCAAAACGTATTGTGAATGCGGGAAAATCTGACAAACATCTCTCGTATTGAGGTTGGAAATCGAAATCTACAAGAGACTGCTGTTTTTTTTACAATCAGGCTTGTGTTGTGTTGGTATTGCATAAGGTGGCAGGAGTGAGTGCGTCACTGCTGTCACACACTGAATGACTGAGCGGGGGGAGAGAAGTGCAACCAGAGAGGCATGATGAGGTCGCCTGTCACAGTGTAGCAACAGGAAATCATCTGCATCTGATGTCTACCACCTCACACACACGCACACACACACGCACACAACCACGCAACCATAAGCCGACTCTATAGCACACACATACAAGAAACTTTGTTTATACAAAGGAGCACACATACACAAGTATTCCCTGTATAGTTATTCAGAGGTATACACACATTAAAATAATGAGGAATGAAAGACCCACACATGCATGCACACAGGCACACACACACAGAGCACATGATAGTTAGCTGTCTGAACTTCTGCTGAGTCCAGACTCTGGTCGAGAGAAAATGTGTGTAGTTCTCTTTCTATCGGTCATCACTTCCTGAGGAAAAGCATGACACCACACACACACACACACACACACACACACACACACACACACACACACACACACACACACACACACACACACACACACACACACACACACACACACACACACACACACACACACACACACACACACACACACACACACACACACATATACTCACAGTCTCTTCTCCCGTCATTATCACTTAGTTGCTGGTCACTGACACTTAACTACTCTGGGGAGAAACGGGGTGAGTGGACTGTCCTGCACCCTTTTTGTGTGTGTGTGTGTGTGTGTGTGTGTGTGTGTTTGATTGTTTTGTGTATGTGTGTGTGTGTGTAGCTGCCATTTAGTTCATTGCTCTGAATCAGTGCATGAGCTATAAGTAGCTACAGTGGAAGAGGTCAGTCTAATGTCACTGTACATCTGATAAAAACGCTTTAAGCTGTCAGATCACTGCGATGAATACATTTGTACATTTAATCTTGATGTCTGGTGAGTTGATTTTCTCTTTTAGTCGATTCGAGCAGACACCAGTGCTTATTACTGAGATACTGCAGGTCAGTCAGTTTTATTTGAGATGCAGTTTGTCCTCTGTCAGACAGTTAATCACTTCGTAAGCTGGGTTTTGTTTGCGAGATTACAGTAATATTGTGATATTTATTTAAACCAGCCCAAAAATCTGCTGTTCAGAAATTGTCTTTTTTTTCCCCTTTAAAGAGCAAAAACTTTATCAGTAAAGGGGTCATGTGATGTTGCTCCATTTTCTTCAGACGGTCTTGTCTTTTACTTTGTCTTCTTGTGTGTGTCTGTCTGTAAATGCACACACCATATCCTCTTTTTAAGTAGACACAAGTTGTTAAGACATATTATGTAACAATTCTTTTAACATGTCTAAAATAATTACACTGATGTTATATTTTTCGTTTTCTTATGTACTCACAATATTCTAAATGTTTTGAAAAATTTTCAAAACCAAAGAGATCCCCAAGTTCATTCAAGGTGACGGGACGTTTAATTTTGGCCATTAGCATCATGTCCGCTATCCGTAGCTTCGTGGGTCTCTGTTGTAGCGTCGGGGCCAAACGACGATAGCCAGTGAGCTGCTTTTTCCTTCCACTGTTTGTGTAGGTCCCTGGTAGTTATCACGATTATTCATTCCCGTTTGTGTGTAAGTCACGTCAGGTCGATTTTTCTGCAGTGGAAGATAGGAACTCCAATGATCCCACACTACTTTACGATGTCATAAAACTAGGTATTTTCCTATTGTTTTGATTTAGAGACGCCTAGTGGCCAAAGTTACATATTGTATGTTTAATTTGAAATTAATTAGTAATTAAATTGTAGGATTAAATAATATCCTGATTCAAACCTTAAAAGCATATATGTAAAACCCATAGATGGCTGTGGTGGGCACAATTTCCTCAGTTTCTCCACCTCGATCTGACCTACAGTTGACCCAATGTTTGACCCACTTTCCTCACTTTTGAAGGTGAATAACAAAAAATAGACAAAAAATGTTGTCTGGCTTCTGTTTTAGTCAGAGCTGTACCCAGCCGACATAGACAGTGGTTTGAATCCTCCCACTGGGCCAATCTTTGAAGTTTTATGAGTAAAGTCGGCAACACTCAAGCAAGTGGGTTTTCAGACGCGAACCGACTCTCGTGTGTTTTGTTGAGAGGGCAGTTCAGACCTCTAACTGACACTGCAGGTGCCCTAGGTTTTCCATTCCTGTTTGATCTTGTAGGGGGAGGCCCGTGCAGCTACACTGTGGCTTCACGCAACCAAAGATTAAACAAAGTGCTAGTTTCCTGAAGAGTGAAGCAGGATGTCAGCTTTACAAAGCCTCCTCTTTCTCAGCTGAGCTCTTGTTTAATATTATATTTAGTCAATTCAGCTGCTGACAAATAAACCAGATCCTTACCACAGCAGCATGTGATTTTATTTTCCAGTATCCCACAGTTTCCCCTCGCAGGACTTACCAGGGTAAAACGTTTGCTTTAACTGCGCTTCATCTTTTCAAAGAAGATTGTGGGGGACGACAAGGCAGACGTGCAGGCGGGTACATCTTTGTGTTAGTCACTGACACTGAAACACATGCTGTTTTACATGAAGAGGTCAGGAAGTCACAGAGCTCTGCGCACACAATACACTCATTCATATACACAGGACAACTGTGATAATATAAATGGCTTCAGTGCAAAAAATGCTTAACTAAAGAGGGTAAATACTGACAAGAGCAAGAATACTTTTCAAGTATTAGATCATCACTAAATATAGTTTTTCTTTTCCAATTAATTTCCATCAAAATAAGCTCAAAGATCAAAATACTGTGTATTTCCAGCAGTGCTTGTGATGGAGTGAAAGTCTGTTGTGCGATTGGTGGTGCCGTTCTCACCCTCCGACAGCGAGGACAGTTTTTATTGAAACAGAAAAGATAAGAGCGTTAATGCCTTTGAATGCAGCAGGACAGGTTCTGTCCTTTGTCTCTCACATTGCTAAATATACCAGACCAGCTACTATGTTGACTCCTGTCATGTCCTGAGCTACTCCTCGCTCTGTGCGTTTTCGGCTCCTGACTGTAGAACGACTCCTGCTGTGTGGGAGTGAAGGAGAAGACGTGATGACAGCACTAGATATGTTTTCTGACTGCAGGGCTTGGTCATTCTGAGCTTTGTTTGCATTCCTTTTTTTGTTGAACTTCTGTTGAGCTGTGTTTTCCTTCTTAAGTACTTTTTTTGTATGCAACCTGATTCAATAAATTCAATTTAATTCCACATTCAAAGGTTCAAGAAAAGAAGCTCAGCCTCTCTCTGTGCTGTAATCTGATCCGCAGCCTTTGCTTCAGTCCATTTTGGACCGAGTCGTTGCCGTTGTGAGGAAATATGAACGTTAAAAAACATTTCATTCATTTTGCAACTTTGTCCCTGAAGGGAAATATTTCACATCTCTTTGTTTGACCTCTTGCTTCCACCTCTTTTTCCAGAGCTGCTGCTTTGTCAGGCTGTGAGAACAGCATCAATACCACTCTTTAAGTTAACATTGTAGGAAAATTATTTCATTTAATAATCAAAGTTTTGTGTCACCTTGCACTTTACCTCTTGCCTCACCTGCACTATAAAGGGTAATGCTTTATGTGTTACGTCACATTAGTGCTGTTCACTTATATGTTACTACCCGGTTGATTCAATGCAGGCAATGTGAGTATAGTTGTTTTGTCTACAACAAGTTTAAAACTATATTTACTTGTATAGACTGGATTAGTGCTCCTGGAGTGATTGTGTAGAGTTCACAATTCACAGTTCACATACAGTTCAGTATCGGTAGCACTTCAGTGGCTGTTGTAAAGGAGGCATTTTGTACCATGATTGAAGATATGTGCATATTGAGTAATACCTGAGAAAAGGTGTGTGGAAAAATCAACGTGGTTTCTACTATTAATGTTGAGCTAATCTCACAAGACCCCTCTACTTGAGTTCTTGTCTTTGTATAATCCCAAGATATCAGTATATTATACTTGAAGGTGATGTCATTGATGAGGATAAAAAAATGTTATTTGCCTTGTCTGAATTTTTCTATATTTTTTAGACTGATAAACACAACTATGCAGCTAAATCAGTTGAGTTAATGTCACTTGCCATTTTTAAGTTGGAACATCTTGACAAAAGTACGTTTTGACAACTAAGTTTTAAATGGTATAACAAGTGGATAAAGGAAAAATGTAAGACCAGATTTCGAAACTTTCTGAGTCAATCGTTTTTTTCCTAGACTTTTTTTTAAGTAAGAACGACTTGTCAAATTTTACAGTGTGTCTGGAGTATTGGTAATTGGGTGATTCAGTTTTTTTTACATTATCTTGCCAGACCTGCCTGAAAGTTTGCCGTTGGCCCTTTGTTATTATGTCATGACTGAGGCAATAGCTGATAGAAAGTCCTCCTACATGCTGTAGTCTTACCTGGAAGACCAGTTCTGACATGTGGAAATCTGAGGAGAACTCTCACGCACACACAAACACACACACACACGTATGCACCCTCTCATATACACAATTATGCAAGCACAATCCACTGTGCATAAAACCTGAGTAATCATCTGTCACGTTTTATCATATCTGACAGTTTCTGTGCCCACACATTCACACACACAAACATGTTGATTCAGTGCTACACGGACAATCTCAGGAGAGAAATTACAGTACAAACTTGTTTCACAGTCGGTTATAACATCATTAATGCTGCTTGGTTTCACTGGCTGCTGCAGCTACCTTGTTTTTTTATTGTGTTGGGCTCAGAGCATGAATTTCCTGAGATCAGGGTTTTTTCTTAAAGCCTCTTGAGTGCCGTTTGATTTCTTGAAGTGGTCTGAGGACCTGCTCCATGTCACCACTCTCACTCTATCTCCCTCTCTCTTCATCTCTAGAGCCTCTCTCTCTCTCTCCCACTAGATTTCTGTCTCTACATGACTTGATGCCAACCAGGACACAGTCGACTCCAACGCTGTGTCTGTTTTAGGATTTCGGATTGGCTGGCAGCCAGCCAACAAATGAAAAAAGTAGCCAGGTTTCTCTGGTTATTAATAGTCAGCATTTTCCCCCTTAGCAGCTTCCAAGGCAGTGGAAGTAACACACACACACACACACACTTTCTCTCTCCTGTTCTGAAACAATGTCACACTGGATCTGAATTTTAAGTGGATCCGCAAACAAGTAAAAAGGAAACAATAAGCAGTTGAGAACGGAGGATGTTTGTTCCACAGGGATGTTTTGCAGAGTAATGTGGAGCCATTTTTATACCTGGTACAACGGTGCCATCTGAGTTATTTTAGTTTTGTCCTGTTAATTCATCTCATTCTTTGTTACATTTTTTTTTCCAATTTAAGAACTCGAGGCTGATTAGAGGAGGTTTATTTTGAGGTCCACTGTTGGTTACAAAAGGTTGTTTGGCAGGCCATGTAGCACAGTGAACCTTTTACTCTATTAATTATTTATAAACTCTTGCTACTTTTTCCTTTTCCTTTTCATAGTTTCTCCAGTTTAAATCAGGGTCAGGACGACTTCCTCCCTCGTAAAAAGAAAAACGTGTGGGAAAACTCAGTCGTTTCCAGCAGTGATATATAGAATGACTTGTGTATCAGCAATTTCCTTCCTACAAGAAGTATTCACCACTCAAATGTTCCATGAAAAGTTTTTTTAATGGTAATAGTTTAATGGATACTATCAAATCCCAAACCGGATGTAGTGAATTAGAACAGATCATTCAACCATCACTGGATGATATGTTACTATAATATGATTAACATGTGCATTGTAATTCATTTTGCTGATATAAATGCTAGATGTCTATGATAATTAAAAACTGAGACTTAACATTTTTGACCCGTACTATTTCTGTCTTCACTCAGAATGAATTGTAATATTGAGTATTACATGAATTATTTTTTGCGAATTATTGACAAAAATAAACAAAATAATACATTAATTTCAATATTTCTTACCCTTATTTGAAAGAATAATATATTTTTTTATGGCCCCATGTTTTTTAACAATATTCTGTGTTTACACTTTAAAACAGCTCCGGTTACTTATTATGTTTAAAGAGCCAAAACATCCTAAGAACAACAAATGAACAATATACACTTTTGCTGTGTCCCCAAACAAACCCTTATACAAACGTGCCCTTGATTGTAAAGCCTTGCATGTGGTTTGCTCTCATGTGGACTGAAGTAACCTCTGATGACTGGACTTTGACCTTCTCAGCTGACTTCTCTCCTCCAATGTCCGACCATCTGAGTTATTGGTTATTGGATATTGGATGGACCGGAGAGCTTTCACTAATCTTTATGAATGTTAATTTTCCACGTGCTATTCATGTTTCTCTTTCTAAAGTGGCAGAGTTTATTATAAGACCACGTTGGTGATATATTGGTGAATATTGTTGTATCTCATGAAAAGACAAACAAACAAAGAGTGGATCTTTCTAACAAGTATTGTCTGATTTAAGTTCACAAAAATCAGTGCCCTGACATGTCCCTACATTACAGTGCAGTTTATTTTTAATCAATCTTGTATACGTACATAGTCCTGTTACCATTAATAGTCGCAAATCCACAGCTAAAAATAGTCCCCAACACATGCACTACTTACAACTGTGTGAGTAATGTTTACTAAAAACCACAGTGTCCAGGTATTTTAGGAAATGTTTTCAGTGTAGACTGTAGATGTGTGGCCTGTTTTTCAAGATTCCCATCGTCTGAAAGTACTGGGAGAGCTGATAAAGCCATTTAGGTTTTAAGTGTGATTTATTCTCAGAAAAGTACATAATTGGCAACTGTCTACACTTGACCAAATCAAAGGCTTTGCAGTAAATATTAAATTCATTTGAAAAAGCCCTGGAATGCACAGTGTCACAGCAGTTTTCGGTGTCCACCTGGTACCAAACACATTTCGCTCTCAGAACATACAGGACGTTCCAGTCCGAACGTCAGATTCCTACATCCTTGGCCTCAGACAGACGGAGGCTCAAACAGTCTTGCTTTCTGTGTCCTTTGGTTGGGTAATCGCACAGCGAGCCACCCAAACAGCAACAGAGGGAGATGGTGTTTTGAGCTGAAAAGACGTTCTTTAGTTCGCCTTGTACTCCCTGTGACACAATCTGCCTCCCTGTTTACCAGATAACAGACAAACTGCCAGAATGAGCCAGAGGACCGGGGGAACTCATCACAGGGATTGAACGGGAGTGTGTGTGTGTGTGTGCGCAGTGTTTATGTTTTAGATATTTAATGTAATCATTAATAAAACTATGTTCACTGCAGCGTGTGGGCTCGTCTATGTCCATTTTCTTTGTCATCTCTTTCATTTCCTTGTTTCTCTTCTCTTATTTAGCTCATCCTCCCTTTCCCTCTCTGTCTGCTCAACTTTTTCCTCTTCCTCCCCTCCTCCCCTCGCCCTCCTTCTTCTCTGCTTGTTTTCTTTTTTAACAAGGCCACACAGAGTCAACATAGGATATTGCATCAGCTAACTATTCACTGCCTCATCTCTCTCCTCCGCAGTCGACATGGTGGACACCCAGCAGCTCCTGGCTTGGCCTGTGGGTTTCAGTCTGAGCGCCGTGGACCTCTCGGAGCTGGACGACAGCTCCCACTCTCTCGACATGAAGCACTTGTCCACGTTGGACTACACCTCCATCTCCTCCGCCTCCGTCCCGTCCTCTCTGTCTCCCCAGCTCATGTCCTCCATCTCTTCCGTCGGCGTGGCCTATGACCCCAGTCCGCCGCAGAGCGAAGAACACCTGACGAACATGGATTACACCAACATGCACAGCTACAGGACAGAGCAGAACGTGCACAGTAAGTCCGCTCTGTGGTGTTAATTTAGTTCCTTTGTATTTTGGCAGAAAATAAGTTGAATCATACGCAACTTATTTTATCAGTTCAAGTCCTTGCAGAAGAAAGTGTCATGTGAATATTCAGGTTTAGGAGGAGAGTTTGTCAATATATTAATTTGTACATGTGCTAAAATCATCAGTTAGAGATTACAGGACACACATTTAAAGAAACAAGGAGTGTTAAACTTAATCTGAGCATTAAATCTAAAACTGGATTTAAGAGGTGAGGGTAATGTTAAAACATTTTTTATCTGTCTTCCTTCTGCGTTTCCTCCCTGCCTGATTATGTTTCTGGTCTCAGATTCAATCAAGATGGAGCCAGAGTCACCACCTCAGTACTCAGACAGTCCCGTGTTTTCCAAGCTCCAGGACGACACGTCGACGGCATCGCTAAATATCGAGTGCCGCGTTTGCGGTGACAAAGCCTCAGGGTTTCACTATGGCGTCCATGCCTGTGAGGGCTGCAAGGTACGACTGAAAGAAAGCATGAGTGAAGATGAAACTTAAATGCAGTGTGTAGATTACCGGATTATAATACACCACCTTAGAGTCGTGTCAGGAAATAGTACCGGGTGGGTGTATAGCTATTTCTACAACAAAGTCTTGTTTCTTTGCCAGCCTTCGCTTCTCTGTCACCACGGGTTACTCTCAGGTGAAATGGGTTGGTGGAATAAAAAACTTGATAAAGCATGAAAAGAATTTTTTTTCTATGTCTGTCACCTCAACCACAGGCCCCATACATTTTCCACCCTGTGAGGACTACAGACATACAACCAGCCCTTTAGACATTCTCTGTCTGTCTGTTTGTCTGTCTGTTGTGTGGAACATAAATAATTAATGTTGTGTCGGGGGTGGGGGTTTCACACATTTCCATTTTCTTTGAAAAATTCAGACATTGTAGGAAGAGCCACAAATTGTGGCATCGTCACATGAGACGGACTTTTAGAAACGGCAACAATTTTTCCTCTCGCACCTTTAGGATGCTCAGCTTTTCTTTGAGACAACAATGTAATATGTGTTGTAAAGGCGTTACATTGTGATAGTGTTGCACTAGACTGCAGATAATTGGAAGGTATTTTTAATATTTTGTAAAACTTACTGAAACATTGGAGCCAAAACGTATGAAGTAACAAATAAACCAACTGTAGTGGCACTCAGTAGAGCCCACAGCTTCGCCAAGGGCCCTATCTCACAATGCAATAAAAAGTTATTTAAAAAATTGCTGGACCAGCCCCTTTGTCCATGGCCCCTACTAAACCATATTTAAATCTACTAGATCCGGATTCTTATTTGGATGTGCACCACATTGTACACACTCAGTTCCCTAAATGTTCCTGATTGTTTTCTTCAAGATCCATGAATGATTCCCTGGGAAATCTGAAAATCTCACAATGTCAAAGAAAGTGAAAAAATCCTGGAACCATCTCTTTGTCAGGATCTGTGCCAAAATCATTCCACTAACTTTTATGGCAATCTGTTTAAGTAGTGTTTGTGTAATCCTGCTGAAAAAAAAATACCAACCAACAAACACACAAACGGACACAGATAAATATATATCCTCCTTGCTAGAGGTAGAAATGACCTACAATTTAATGCACAGCCTTGACCATCACCATAGAGTGGAATCTCTGTGGCACTGTCAGAGCTGTTGTGTTGGATCCATTACATAGTACAAAGGTTTGTGTTTTTCTGTCCACTACTCCAGTACCTCCAGAGGCTGAATGAAGGTGAGGTACAGTAGTCATTGTTCTGCTCGGGTCTCAGGGGACACTCACCAGAAGAGGGGGTCTGCCAAACAGGCAAACACTTAATTGTTTCTAAACAGAAAACATTCTTTATTGAGGCGGGGTCTTGACCCCCTTTCACTTCCTCCTTCCTAAAATAACCCGCAATTAAAAAAAGAACATCTGCGGATTGTAGGAATACAGATGCTAAACCCACCAGCCTCCAGCCACCTGTGGATTTTTATATAAAGCTTAAATAAAGTCCTCCTGGTTTCCTTTTTCTATTCCATTCAATTGTTTCTATTAGCTCTCTGAGTCAGCCTAGTCAAACAGCCATTAACAAACATGTGACTGTGTGTATAGTGTGTTCAGGAGTTTGACCATGGCTGTGGAGTTAATAGCTGAGATAAGTGTGAGTCTTATGGCTGCTTTGGTCCTAAGGTTAAAAACATCAAAGCAGAAATCCACCCTAAAAGACAACCCACCTGTGGTCAGTGTGGCTGACTTCATCGCAGATTAGAGAGAATCAGGAATCTAATCTGCATCAGTCAACAGAAACTTTGTGCTGCTTCACAAAAATAACTGATAATGAATACTGAATCACAACATTTTAAAACAATTTCACTTTGTTTCTTTTTTTTTGTAGTGTCCCATCTTTTTTTTTTCATGGTGGCAGCTATTATCTAGTTACCTTCGCCAAGGAGGTTGTTTTTTCACCGCTGCCCGTTTAATGTTTGGTTTGTTTGTAAGCAAGATTACACAAAAACTACTGAACTGATTTCCATGGGTGAGGGAAGAACCTATTACATTTAGGTGTGGATCTGTTCCAGGGTGTGGATCCAGGATTTGTTTTTCACTTTCTTTAACATTGTGAGATATTCAACATTTACACCATTTTGCTGCAGCTTGATTGAATTTTAGACTGTTGGGCTTTGGCAAAGGAAAGTGCTCTACTGTGTGCTCTCTGGTTGCTGGAGTGTTTTCTGTGTTAATGAGAAACAAAAATTCAACTTTTTAAGATTTTCTTTCTTTATTCAAAATCTAGTCATTCTTTTCATGTCTTATTTTCCTGTCAACAAAAACCACAACCGTACTTAAGAAAATATTAACGTCAAAATAACTAAAATGCATATTTCATGTAATTTTATGACACAAATATCTCCCTGGCTCCTCTAGGAGCAGAGGTACTCGAGTAGAGCAAATGTAAAAAAGACAAATGACTGCAGTGATAATACGTTTACATAAGTAATGGTGTTGTTTTCTTTCTCGTAGGGTTTCTTCAGACGCACTATCAGGTTAAAGTTGGTGTACGATCACTGTGATCTCCACTGTCGCATTCACAAGAAGTCCCGCAACAAATGCCAATACTGTCGCTTCCAGAAGTGCCTTAATGTCGGCATGTCACACAACGGTAAGATGGTGATACTGTCACTCTATAATCAAGTATTACTACACTACAATCAAACATTACAATCAGTGTACTATCACTGCGTGTATCTACTGCATTGTTAAGGTTTCACTGTTCACACCGCGGACATATAGGTGTTTTCACTGTTTGGGGGACTGAAGCCTCCTACCCATCCACTCTTACACTCACTATAAATAAACAGATGTAATTTCTTTGAAATTGTGGCCCAGGAAACGCCTCCAGGTAGAGCAGCTCCTCTGCCTCTGATTCCCTCTGAGAACAGCAGATACATCTTCACCACACTGCTGCCACAGATCTCTGAGGTACGGTGGTGAAGAGTAGACCTGCTGCTTCTTCTGCGGTCTCCAGCCTCTATCGCTAAGCCTTTCAGTTCCCATCACACATGCAAAAAGAAAATTAAACCTGCAACACCAACAGCACGACTTACAGACACAATCGTTACACCGCAAAACAACAAATGGCTTTAACTGTTTTGATGCGCTGGCATTTTCACTGTGTACCTGCATGACAAATCGAATGTGTGGATTTCCATAAGGCTCATTATTACTTTGTACATCAGTGAGTGTTGTTCGTATATATGTGAACAGCTGAAAACACAAATGGACGTTGGTTGTGTTTCCTTCCTGCACCTTAACAACATGAAAACATAACCTGGTGTAGGTGACACAAAGGGAGTGTACATGACAGAAAAAGTCAGAATTTTGTTGCTGATGGTTCTGAAGAGACATTATTGAAACAACATTGAAATTTATTGGAAGTTAAATAAACGTTAAAATTAACATACCAGACTTATCTGAAAGGTCATTTTTCATCTGTGGTCCCTGGGCAAATATTTCATGGTAAAAAATACAGTAAGATTAAAATGAAAAAGGTCATTTTATAAGCATGGAGTTACTACGGTATAAAATAAAGGACGTTATTACGATACATCGCCGGCTTATCAACAAGCGGTCTCTCTGATATGAAGCAAGTGGAGCTACCTTCTGAAATACGAGATAGAAGCGATCAGACAGTACGTCAAAAGCTCCACATCATACATAAGTAGATAAATCATATACAATAAGATTCCTTCTCCAAAGGAACACCTTCGCCCTCGCCCTTTTTCTGTAGACAAGCTGTTGTTTTGTCAACACATCACCTGGCACATCTGTAGGTTTTCCAAATCAAGCCCTGACTCCTCCCCCTAGCATGTTTCCAATGACTGCGTGGGAATTCACAGGTCGTTCCTGACTAACATCTTTCTGACTCTCTTGTTGGTTTTGTTTCATCAGTCAGGTTGTGACAAATTATAGCCTTCCACTCTTGAGCTTTAAAAATTCCAGTGTCCAATTAAATAGGCTGCGACTGCTCAGTTTCTGCGTGATGAATGAAACTTGTTAACTGTTTGTACAGACGGCTAACAAATTAAAGGAAAGCCCAAAAGGGAGGGAGTATTCAGGTATTGGGACACCATGATGACGTCAGTGAGCCGTGGTATAGATTCTACAAGTCTCCTGACTCTGCTGGAGGGAAAGGACCCAACTCTTTTAAAAGATAATCGCTCATTTGCTGTTTTGATGATGGTCTAAAATCTCCCATTGAAGCTCCATTGGGTTGAGATGTAGTGACTGGGAAGGCCATAGAATATAAAACATTTTCATGCACTTCAACCATTCAATGACTCCTTGTGTCCTGACTCTCCTTTAATTTGTCACGTTTCTGTAGATGTAGAGAAGATACATGAAATATTTGCAGAGATCAGTGTGTGTGTGTGTGTGTGTGTGTGTGTGTGTGTGTGTGTGTGTGTGTGTGTGTGTGTGTGTGTGTGTGTGTGTGTGTGTGTGTGTGTGCGCCTGAACGCTGTGATCATAAAAGACTTTATCTGATAAAACGTATTCGCGTGCAAAGACAAGAAGCTGACAGGACAGGAAACAGGGTTATAAGCTATACAACTCTTTATCAAACGCTTTATTGTCATTACCATCTACCACTATGTGTTCACTTACTGCAGCTGAGCACCAACCCCACACTCTTCTCTCTGCTGCTGTACGTAACCCTACAGTTACATAAACAATCAGAAGTTTCTGAATGAGAGGTCATTCCCACTTTCTCTGCCAAATCAGCTGGCCGGACATTTGACGGCCTTGTCCAGCGGCAAATTCCTCTCACCCGCAGTGACTGCAGCACAAGAGGGAACAGTTCAAAACACCAGTGTGGGAACATGGGGCCTTTACGCTTGTACCCATATTAACGTCTACCTATGTTGTTTGTTCTATGGAGAGCAACTGACATTTTAGAAACTTATGAAACATCATAATTTGGCTTAATTTTTTTACGACATGATGTAGTGAATAAAAGCCACACACACTCTTTTTAGTGTCTTTAAATGTAGAAGTTCATAAAATGGGAGGACTGTAAATATAATGCTCTATACAGTTATCATAAAAGTTGTCCATCAAGTCCTCCCACACACAAGTAAATATGTGTCTCGTTCACACGTTCACACACTGGAGACACAGCATCAGGAGCAGTTAAGGTTTGCTGAAGGACACTTCACTGATCGTCTAAGAAATGAATCAGGAGTCGCGCCTTTCCTTAAATTTCACGTCAAACAACAACTGATCCACTAGAAATTTGATCAATTCCTTAAATCTGACAGATTCTAGGTGTTGGCCCAAATTGAACAATTCGGTGTAAGTGAGGTTTAAAGACTCTTTCCTCACTGAGGAGCTGTTTTTCAGCGTAAGCCAGCATTAAATAATGAACAATTTATACTCTTTATACATTTTTTCAAACATGGTTGAGTTTAACTTGAATATGAGCACTGCTGACTTGAGGCTGAACAGCACCGTTTTAGCTTCTCCTAGGAAAGGTTTATTTTTTCTCCTCTCTTGTCATTTATCTTCATGTTTCTCTCCTCGTCTGTTTCTCTCCTCTGATATTCCTCGAGGTTTCGTTTTGAAAAATCTGCTCTGAATGGGTTTTTACTTTTCCAATGATTGACATCTGAGGAGTGCATAGACCTCAACTGATTTCTCTAACCTGCTGTGTCATTACTGCTGGCCCGTTTCCCAGGTGGTGATATAGGCCAGTTTAGCCTGTATTCATTTGCTTAAGGTGTGTGTTCATCACACAGTCAGCATTACACAACCTCACACACGAACACACGCGCCCACAGGCTTGAATGGAGAGATTAATGACTTCCACTCACAGAAAAAAAAAAGGAGGTTTAACCTTTTCACAACAGCATCAATTTCATTTTTCATTTTTAGATAAATGTTCAAAAAGAACATTTTCACAGAATTCTGATCTGAAGATTACTCTTTATTTATAACGTTTAAAAAGACATTGTAATAATAATAAGGAAAAGTATCTATCACAACAGAGGTCTCATAACTGCCTGTTTTTATAATCAACATTAATGAAAAAGGTCAAATCACTTCACAGCAGTTAAAATTGCGTTTCAATCATTAAGTAACCCATCTTTAATTTCTCTTACATGTTAAAAAAGTATATGTGATTTCATAATGGTTATTAGAAATATAGTATAAAGTGAATTTTAAAATAGATCCTTTAAAATGTGGATAATCATGTACAGACCAGGCTCCTTGGTAGTTATTGATACACAGTGTAATAGTATCAGTGGGAGCAGGTGGAAAGAGGAGGAGAATAGAGATTTTGTTTTAAAAGGTATGAGACAGTTTCTCTGGTGTTGAGGTTTTGCAGTGATCCGTGATAACAACGTCATTAAGGTAAACCACATTTTGTAATCGCTTCATCAGACACACCTCGTAAAATCACAGCATGTTGATGTTGAGTCATTTATGAGAGAAAGGAGCTCTGCTGTGTTACCAGGAGTGTACAGTCTTTTAAAATGACGAAATCTTTCCTAACACATGTCTGGGGAATCTTTCCATTTCAAGATCTCCTGTCTCTGAATTTCAAAATTCACTTTAATGTGCTGACATCTGGGCAGTTGAAAGTTGCTAAACACTGTTATTATGAAAAGATAAGTTAAGAGAAAGAGTCCCAAGAGTCTTTTTGAGCAACAGCTAAAATAAATACTTTGTCCATCTGAAATAAATTGCTCCACACTTTAAAGTCATTACTTTTTAGAGCCCAACTGATTTTTGGGTGACTCTAATACCAATATTAATGCCGATATATCATCCAATATATATATATAGCCTATACAAAGAGAAGATTTTGGCAAGGATTTCGAATTCATTATTCATAAGTCTTTATCTAACCCTTAAAAACAAAGAAATGCAATTGAGGGCTTGGTATTTTACAGTTTAATAATAAACTTTATTATAAGTAAAATAAACGTTTTCATATTGGCCCACATCGGCAAACAAACACCGATATGGATAAGTCTGTGAAAGGCTCATATCGGCCGATCAGCCAACCAACCTGGACTCCATTCAAGTATAATTAGTTTGCTGTGAGTAGTAGGTAATTTCTTTGAATATTAGATAATGGACCTGATTCATTGATCCCTGTCCAAATAATAAAAGATCTGATAAAGAAATTTAACAACCATAGCTATAATTGCAAGCAGCCAGAAAGCTCTGCAATAGAACTAGAATAGTAAAAATCAGCAATAATTTCACTAAAATAATACAATAATTAGTTTAACAATACAATTATACAATAAAGACTGTTTTCTAATTGTGTCGTGTGAGTTTTATTGAGAATATCAAGGCTAATGTTAAGGCCAATACTGCATGGTGTAGTGGTACATTTTGACAGTGGCCTGATGTGTTCCTGCAGGATATGGTTTTGAATGCAACATTGTACTCTGGTGTCAGAGCTCCCTGCTGTTTCGATGGCTTCTGAAGATGAGGATTAAAAGATCAGAAACTGATACCTCTGATACTGTGTGTCACTGCTCCTAGGGCCAGTTTAATTCATGATAAAAAGGTGGCTCAGTAAATCTGGGCTGTTCAGAAATGAGAAGGGTATGAACTGTAACCTGTAGGATCTGTTTCTTGAATCTACCGTGTGATTAAATTTGCTTTTAACTGTCTGTCTGCTGCTTTATCTTCCCGGCCTGGCAGCCTCTGTCTTTGTTTATCTGTTTGTGTTCTGTAATGTGTTTTTGTTGTTTCTGTTTCCCAGCTATTCGTTTTGGCCGGATGCCTCAGGCAGAGAAGGAGAAGCTTCTGGCGGAGTTCTCGTCTGACATGGAGCACATGCACCCGGAGGCAGCAGATCTGAGGGCCTTGGCCCGCCATCTGTATGAGGCCTATCTGAAATACTTCCCCCTCACCAAGGCCAAGGCTAGAGCCATCCTCTCTGGGAAGACCGGAGACAACGCGGTAAGCAGCACTGCCTTCTACTTTACTTTTATTTTTACTATTTACTATACATTAACCATGTAGTTGATAATTACATTTACATACAACATTTATCGGTATTCACAGGACATTGTATTTCACATTTAAGCTGATCCTTTCAGGTGTAGTTTCAGATTTTAGTGGCCATGAGCTCAGTTCCCCTGTTACCTGGTTTGCTTTACCATGAGGTGAAGGTGTGAACTTAACTTACCTCACATACCATGGTGGCTGCATTCCTCTCATAAGTTAGATTCCAGGGAGACATCAACATTTACCTGAGCTGAACTTCTGGATCAGTTTCACCGATATGTTTAACCTGACTTTTAGCAGTTATCATATAAAGGGCATAAAAAGCCTTAATCCTGGTTCACACATTTCAGTTCAGTTCACATGATTTTTAGAAGGCGGCTGATCTGAGCCAAATGAACGTTCGGTCATCAGTGGCCAATCGCTATGTTTGAACTCTTCAATGAATCGATTAGAGAAGCTCACCGATACATAGAAGACTCTGACTAGTAGCTGAAATAATGAAAATGTGACATATCATTTATTTCTGTGTTTTTTTTACTTCATGTTATGAGATGTTGAATCTCAGTATTTAAAGAATGTGACACTAGTTATTGCCTCTTCATTTGGAGACCAACTTTAGCAGCAGTATCATAAGTTTTTATTTTCCTTTTCTTTTGCTTCTCTTTCTAAAAAGGCTCAGATTCAAGGCTGCTCTGAATCTCTTTGGTCTGCTTGTTATGACTGTTCATCAGACTGATAGCAGCCGAACGACACTTAATCCTGTGTTTGCATAAGGGATTCCTCTGTTATATAGTCAACCGCAGTATATTTATATGTTTTTTTAACATGCGGGGCCTTGATGTGAGATGACTCCACCTGCACTCCACACACACGCATCAGAGGCGAAGGAAGAACGAGGGTTTAAGTGTCACCCTTATTAATTGCAGTTGTTTGCTAAAGGGGTTTGTAAGAAATGGAACGACGACTGTGATGTTTTTGTGCAGGCGACATTTTAAAAAGCAAAGCTGAAAGCGGATTACTTTATTATCTCAGTTTATTCTTTAATAAGAGCAAATTCACTCAGGTGGATATTGCAACTTTGGCCAAGTTAGGCTCTAGCATAAAAAACGCAAGTGCACTGAATAAAGCAAGTGTGTAATGCTTGTGAAATGAACTTTTCATTTAAAGTTTGCGTGTACTTCCTGTGAGGCTGGTTTTCTCTGAGACCTCCAGTTCACTCCCACAGTCCTAAGACATGCAGATTGGTGTTAGGTTAATTGGAGACTGTAAATCGAATGTGTGAAGTGTCTCTGTCTGTTGGCCCTGTGATGGGCTGGTGACCTGTCCAAGGTGAACCCTGCCTCTCGCCCCCAACGTGAGCTGGGATTGGCTCTAGAGCCCCCGTGACTCTTAAAGGATAAAGCAATAAAGATAACGGACAAATCTGCTTTTCTATGGAACCTTATGGGGCATGACCCAAGGAAGAACCCATTTGATTTTGGAGTGCATGAGGATAGGCGAACAGATCCGGGAAGGACGTCTCATTATTCATGTTACCACTCTGAAAAGGGAAGATTTAAGTGTATGAATGGTACTATTCATCCTTCAGGCCACTGCATGTCTTTTACCAGACAGCAAAACTTAACTCAGTTAAGCTTCATTTACCTGTAAATTGTGTTTTTGTCTGCCTCTGACTGCACAGGAGATGTATTTACTTTGCCCCATGTGAGATGTGAAGTGTTTGCTTTTGCAGATGATGAATGAGCCATGACCCACGTGCATAGACAGTGTATGTGATTACACCTGTAGCTCACCCGAGGACATGGGAGCTGACGTTGCTTCTTTTCTTTCTTACTTACTTTCCACCTTTCTTTTTCCTCTGCTCACTCCCAACATGTTCTGTCTTACTCCCACAAATTAACCCTTCCTTCTTCCATTTTCTTTCCTCTCTGCCTCCAGCCTTTTGTCATCCATGACATGAAGTCTCTAATGGAAGGAGAGCAGTTCATTAATTGCAGGCAGATGCCCATCCAGGAGCAGCAGGCCTCTGTCCTCACAGCCGCACACGGAGGTTTGTAGCATTTCGTTTTTTATCAGTTTTCGATTTATCAAGCAATATAACCAGATAATCACATAGAATTACCATTTTGATTACATCATCATTCACTGTATAAATATCAGAACAAATTATGATGATGGGGGGTGATTTGAGGATCTGAAAAGAAAGCGTAAAAGTCATGTTAATATGCATCAGAAGCATTAATCTAAAAACACTGTATTGCATAGTACAATGCTCTAGTTTGCTAATAAGATAGTTTGATGTAGTCAATAGGTAAATCATATACATTTTTAGTCATATTTGTATCAAAAGATAAAGATATATACATTCTTTTTTATATAAATTCAAAATAAAACCAATACAAATATATGGTTTTAGCCTTCAGTGTCAGTTTACAGCGCCACTGAACCGGCTCCAATCAATATCTTTAGTGTAGTTCAACCACTTCCAGGGAAAGTGTGAGATGCAAATCTCTGACACTGTTACTTTGGGGTCAGTGGTTAAAAAATTCAGAAGACATTTCTCAAGTTGATCTAGTTTCTTTCCAAACTCTGCAGCTAAACAACCACATCAGAGACAAAACTTTCTTTATGCAAATTTCAGGCCTCACAGAAGTTCACATGGGGTCAGATTATAGCGTCTGGGGAATGACGAGCATCAGCGGACAGGAGCCACAGAACGCTTTGGAGCTACGTTTCTTCCAAAGCTGTCAGTCACGCTCTGCTGAAGCAGTGAGGGAAGTGACAGAGTTTGCCAAGAGTATCCCAGGATTCACTGATCTGGATCTAAACGATCAGGTGAGATACAAAGGTTTCTCTTCACTGAGCAAAGGGACCAATGAAACCAGCTGAAGATCATCCACTGAGGATCTTATACATATCACCTTAACCCTTTCCCCTTTCCCCAGGTGACTCTGCTGAAGTATGGTGTGATAGAGGTCTTGATTATCATGATGTCACCTCTGATGAACAAAGACGGGACCCTGATCTCCTACGGACAGATCTTCATGACGCGGGAGTTCCTCAAGAGTCTCAGGAAACCTTTCTGTCAAATGATGGAACCAAAGTTCGAGTTCTCCGTTAAATTCAACACGCTCGAGCTGGACGACAGTGACATGGCGCTGTTTCTGGTTGTCATTATCCTCAGCGGGGGTGGGTAACTCTTTTTGCTCTGTTTATCGTTGTGTTATTTCAATAAGATTTGTCATTGATGTCACAGATGAAATTACCTTAGAAGCAGCATTTAAGGTTTCTCTGTCAGTTCTAGTACAGATATAACAAACTAGATAAAAGTTAGTGAACATGTAAGTGACGTTAAGTCTTTACGTTAAGTTACTTCATGCACCTCCTGACCTTGTGGCGCCCGTGTCAGGTGTAACCATAGACCGTATATAAAGATGGACGACATGACTATTACCCATAAGTGAAGCCAAACTGTCTCGACCTCCTGCTGGTGGATGGCTGCAGTGCAGATCATAAACCCCACCTCCTCCATGTTAGCAAATGGGACATGGGACCATTAAAAAGTTAAAATACTGGTGTATGTTCATCTTTAAAGTTTTCTAACGACTTTGGTTTCAGTTAGTTATTTTATGTTATAAAAATGGAATAAAATGTCATGGTTTACAGCTGACACTGACTGAAGTTGAGCGTGTGTATCAGCAGGACCACGATATTGTGGCTCCGTCCCCTGATCACTACTGTTCAGACTTTGGCTCCAAGTGTGCAAGATGGCGGCGTTTGTATCCAGAATGTTTATGCTTCATTTATGCGTTGTAGGAGGGAGTGGAGACACGTCGTCCATAAAGTCGGTTTAATGGTTTAAATATTGGCACGGCATCAAGGCTTGTTCTCAAACTCAACAAGAAAATAGAAAGCAATATTTCTTTGATTTTTGCTTTGCTAAAGTGCAGAGAGATCTACATGTAACCTGTAGTTTCTTTAATGTAGTTACAACAAAAATATTTCCTGGCAGAAACGTAAAATCTGAATAAGTATTTTCACGCTGAATGTAAAGTGCTATAAGGTGAAGGCTGCTAATGATCTAAGTTATCAACCCCCGGTATCATACACGCTATCTCGGGTCAGCCTTGACCCATTTATCCGTTTCCTGGGAGGCCTGGGATTTTTGTATGCAAGAACTGAAGTTTCACCAATTTAAACAGCAACTGGATCAAGTAGTGAGAACAAATTACAGCAACCAAATTATTGGCTGACATTAAACACAGACACTTAACTTGTTTGGTCATGTGCTATCATTGACGATTTATATTAAGAAGAAAGTATTTGGAGTTGTAGGCAGGAAATCTTTTGCTGTAAATTCGTCAAATGACTTAAAAAATGGTGTAAAATCCTATCTTTTCATGTTTATGTTACAGAAAACCAAACTGCCCCATTTCTTCCACCTCTTACTACGATGTTGCTGAAATTGTTTGCTCTAACTTGGCTGGTTTGCATGTGGCTACTTGATAAAATTCTGGCCTTTAACCCGTTCAGTGTTAAATTATGACATTTAAGTCAATTATTAACTTAAATGACAGATTTATAGCTTGAAATAAAGATAACAGGGTTTTGTAAATCGCAATATTCATAGAAATGTTGACCTAATAGCTGATAAATGATTAGTTATGTGCCCCTGTCATAATTCTGCCCATGTAGACCACCTTCCTCTGTTGTGTGACCTTTCTACTTGATCCGTACATGTGTTTTTAATTAATTTCTTCACTGTGTCTCAATGTCTCTGTCACACATCCAGACCGTCCAGGCCTTCTGAATGTGAAACCCATCGAGCAGCTTCAGGAGACCGTGCTTCATTCCCTCGAGTTGCAGCTGAAGCTGAACCACCCGGACTCTCTGCAGCTGTTCGCCAAGCTGCTCCAGAAGATGACCGACCTGCGGCAGATCGTCACGGACCACGTGCACCTCATCCAGCTGCTGAAGAAGACCGAGGTGGACATGTGCTTACACCCGCTGCTGCAGGAGATCATGAAGGACTTGTATTAGAGTTTAACTGAAGAAAAGGACAAAAAAAGTGGGAAGAAAAACAAAAGAGAAATTTGTATTTTAAAAATCACAAGCTGAGATGAAGCACTGTGTGCTCTTTGTGTGTTTAACACGACGGAGGCAGCCAGTCAGATGGGCTGACGGAGGGAAATTGAGAAAGGGATGTGGGAAGAACAGGGGATGAGAAATCAAGGAAAGAAAGACAGAATGTGAATGTCAGATCTTGTCTAGACAGCAACATGTGAATAACTTGCGGCACACAGTCATTTAGCTGCTGCTGAGCCTGGATATTTCATTATGAGTAGACTGCCAACTTAAATACAAAACTACCACCTATTGCACCAATCAGGATGAGCGTCGGTTGGTAACTGAGCGAGTGGGGACTTTCTTATTGGCAGGCTCAGGCACAGGATCATGAATGTTCGACACAGCCTGTTGCGAGGGCCTTAAGGAGAAATGTATCACTGTGAATATTGTAAACCTTGCGTCACACAGTACAGTATCTGTCATTCATGTGCAGCTTACATGTTGCATTTTAACCATCATAGGCAGCAGCAGTGTATACGTGCTTCAGTACCTCTGATGCAGGAATGCATCACACACACACACACACACACAAACAATGCACAGACATTTTCTATTTTAGCATCAGGGTGAAGGTGCTATCTCTTTTTGATCAGCTCTATCCAAAGACATATCAGATTATTGCCTGTATTATATTTTAATCTGGGTCACCTGCAGAAACTGTGAGAAAGTGTTTAGGACAACAAAGGGCACGTTGCCACTATGAGGTCCACTCTTGAAATATGCATACGCCACATTGTGCCTTTAAAGGAGACATATTGTGCTTTTTCAGTTTTTCTATCCCTGAGTCAGTTAAGTCCACGGTAAAGCCAGTTCCTCTCGTGGCCTTCTCAGCTGCCGTAGTCGCAACGTTTGCATGCAAACCTTTTCAAGTAGTAACCCAAATTAAAATTATGAATCTGAATATGAGCAGAATATGTCTCCTATGTTGTGAAATGAAAGCCATATAGAAATTATCATATATATTATACATATATAATGTATAATGTATATTCACTTGTATTATTTTCATACAGTTGTGTGTCAAGCACTATTGGCTTTAAGCCTTAGTTCTATTTCAAATTCTACAACTTGTTGAGTTATAATTTTTACAATGAAATGATGTTGTATCTACACAAAGTGCCTTCTATGTTAATACAACTGAAAAAGAAATTTGTTGTAAATAAAATATTTTCTAACTTTTTATTTGAAATCTCTCTCTTGTTTGAAGTGATATGAATGTACTTGCACATGAACCGTACACCAACATTTCTGAGTAATGTCCTCCTTGAAAACGTTCTAGTCACCCAAACTGCAGGAAAATAGTTTTATGGTCATTACATCAGCTGTCGTCCGTGTTTCTTACCAAACACACACACACACACACACACATGCACTCATACACCATGTTGAAACGATTGCAACATTTGCACTCTGCTGAACTGGAAGAGCAAAGTCTGTGGATACAGATTTGATCAGCTAGCAGTGAGGGGGTCTATTTTTTTTATTCCTTTTTTTCGAGGGAGCATAACCTTTTGTCCTTTCTTTTTTTAGATAGATAAATTTAGAGAGACACCAGGCAAAAAACATATGATAGAGGGAGAGGCGGTCGTGTGCAACAGCAGGGTCAGAGTCCGGGTGAAACTCATGAAATCACACTTAAGCCCACGACGCCGGGTCACCTCAACACACTGCACACGTTCAGTTACACACAGCTGTCCTAGCGTGTGGAACCAGCTCCCAAGTTGGTTTCAGGAGGGAGACACCCTCCACACATCCATCCATCCATCCATCCATCCATCCTCTATACTGCTCATCCTTTCAAGGGTCCCAGGCTCGAGCCAATCCCAGCTGGACATAGTGAGAGGCGTGGTACACCCTGGACAGGTCACCAGCAGATCACAGGGTCAACATACAGAGACAAACAACCATTCACACCTGTATTCACACATAGAGTCAGTTTAGAGTCTACAATGAATCTAACCTCAATCTGCATGTCTCTGGACTGTGGGAGGAGGAAAGTACACGGAGAAAGTTCACACAGACACGTGTGTTCAATCCTGGAGGCCACACCGCCCTGCTCTTTACATTCAAAGTTTAAACTCTCCTGTTTCTTAAAACGTATCGTCACGTTGAGTCCTGAACCGTTCGTTATTCTGCTAAAGGCCCAGACTTCTGGTGGAATGGGACTCGCATGACGCACTTAATCCCTCTGTGTCTCTGCCTCTCTCTCTCTCTCTCTGACAACATTAAAACTTCTCCTGGGCCCCCCCCCCCCACTCTCTTTCCTTCTTCTCTCTCTCCCTCTCTCCCCACTTCCTCCTCTCCCCCCCATTGTTCATCTTTCAACCCCACCAATTAGGGCAGGAGGCCCACGACTCCAAGTGTTGGCTCACTGTGGGAAATGTT
This sequence comes from Hippoglossus hippoglossus, assembly GCF_009819705.1. Taxonomy (NCBI): domain Eukaryota; kingdom Metazoa; phylum Chordata; class Actinopteri; order Pleuronectiformes; family Pleuronectidae; genus Hippoglossus; species Hippoglossus hippoglossus. The sequence continues at coordinate 11,038,820 of NC_047155.1, forward strand.
GTGTTTATAACAGAGTGTGGTCTTATCTTATGTGCTTTAAAAATTCAATAGAACTGAAATCATTTGAATGCATTACACATTTTTTTTCCTTTTCCCTCACAGACCATGCTTTTCTTTACATTGGTAATTTTTCCACCATTGAGACCAAGCCATAATTGCAGGGTAAACTGTCTTTAGGATAAATCTGACCTATAATCCTCATTAACAACACTTAATGTGTACATAATGTACATATTATACACTATGAAAGGTATTTTATGTGTAGGATATTCTGTATGACTATAGATGTGCAGTGATTAAATCTAAAGAAAAGAGTGGTGTTCTGATAATGTCTCATTCAAGAAAGAAATGTAGTTTTATTTTCCTACATTTATTTTATGGAGCACAGATTGTTTTTGTGGTTTGTCTGAAGCTTCAGCAAATAGTTGTTTTTGGTCGTGAAACAGAGATAGGCATCACATTTTCTACTGTTGCATAATAAACACAATATTATTGTATGGTTTTATATTATCCTATTTCTTAGTTCCACTCGATTCCGCCATAGGCTACACTTTGCAAAACAATGTTCATAGTTTAAATAACATAAAACAGCAGATATGGATGATTCTTGGCATCAGAAATATATATTATAGCCTCCTTCTGTTAGGTTTGTGGTTTTTGAGTGATGGATGGATGGATGGATAGATAGATAGATAGATAGATAGATAGATAGATAGATAGATAGATAGATAGATAGATAGATAGACTTGTGTCATCCATTGTGTTAATATATATAAAAAGCATTAGTTATGCTTTCTTAAAGATTTATTCAGTTCATTATACGTATAAAAAACTGGATTTGAACATGTAATAGAGTATTTGTTTTACAGTGTACTGTAGTATAGTGTAAATAATCTGAGTACTTGTACTGACTCTGTCCCTGTGGGCTCATTTTCTCTCGTTATAAAGACAAACAGAAAAAGGATGGGAACATAAAGACCTGATCAGGAACAACAGGAATTCATGTGTGAGTGGTGAAAAAGCCGAGACGAGGGGGGAAAGCCAGTGGTGAGAGAGGAGCTGGAAGTATGGCCCCTAAAAATAAGCCTTTTGGATTGGCAGCTGATGGTGGGGGGTTTCTGGCTCGGGGCCGGATGGTCCTCTTGGATGGCTGATGATGATGGTAATTAAATGTGTGCTTTATGTTGAGTCAGCATATCCTCACTTTGTTACGGCTGGTCTCTGCTGACCCAGCCCTGCCAAGATTCCTGAGCCGATCTGCCAAATCATTTTTCAGAAAGTATATTTCTGCTGTTGTCCGTCCGCACGGGGCCGGGTCCAAAGACAGCACTTTTTGATTTACACAAGGAAGTTTAGTTTTTTCTTCGGGCTCCTTAAGAAACGGCAGCTTCATTTTTTATTCTCTATTGTTTTGGTATCAGAGAAGAATTTGACTCCCACCAGTGTGTGATACCTGATATGTGTTTGTGTGTCCTCGTGCGAGCGTGAAGTGATACACCTGCCACTGTAAGACCAATATAGCTCATCAGACATTATTTTCATTTAATCTGGTGTTTACATAGAAAACAACTCAGGAATTTGTATCAAGGCACTTCATGTTCTTTTAGGATTTTACTGAAAAACACTTTAGATGTGTAGAGGTAAACTTCAACCAAGATACGACGATAGCGGGTTTATATTCCCATTGTAAAATTATAATCATTGTAGTTTTATAATGTAATAAAACGTGTCTTTATATAGCTTCATGTATCAGCATTATTTCCAATAACCTTTATTACTGTTTTTTTGTGATACAAATACTGCATTGTACTTAATTAGTACTAAATTTGTTAAAAAATGTATTGTGTTGTGCTTTATATTTCTTTTAATGCACAAGGACTGCAGAATAAAACACATTCACACATTGCCATTATAATTAACACATAAATAAATAAAATTATTTATTTATAAGTTCATCGACTGCTCAAATCTTGAACAAAAAGGAGCAGAAAGAAGAAGAATCTTATATAACCTGCCCCTCTTTCGCAATACATTAATTAACAAAGCAAATAATTCAATTAAATAAAACTGTTTCTAAAGTTACAATTAATTTTATACCATTTAAAGTTTAATTAACACGTCATTGTATCTCCTCAACATACTGGTTTAAATAGTTTTTTTTAAATAATGTTTTAGATTCTTTGGTTTCTTAGTTGAGATTGTTCCTGATTCCTTCCACTGTAATGCAACGTTCCATCAATTTGGTTCTGAATCTCGTTTTTATTTTTAAAGATCTCTGTTCCTTTTAAGTTATAATGGCTTTCTCTTTTTCAAATCTTTTTGGGATAATAAAATCAAATAAAGACATTTGGGTTTGTGGATAATCTGTCCAACATGAATCCATTAAGTCATCTTATCATGACGGATATTGATTCAGTTGCAACACTGTGGAAATTCCTCACGTGCGTCCTTCCGCCCACCAACATTTTTCCGACACTGTGTATCTTAGATTTGAACTGACAAGGTGGATCAGGTGGATTTTTTCCACGTGATTCACTGATTCACTTGCACTTGAACATGATTAATTGAAACCTGAGTGGAAAGTTAATGCAATGCCGTGGATGACGTGACCTGTGATGACTCAGACGAGGCCATGCTGGTGAAACATATTGCGCAACATTCATCAATTTGTCTCGTCTAGAGAAAGGATTGATGTAAACCCTCAGTACTTATTCAGATGTGTTTGAAACAAACCCACAATATTTTCAACTCTCACATGTTTAAAAAAATAAACATAACTATAATGTGGTTACTGGTTGTTTATCAAATCCTCAATGGATAAAGTATTTGTAAAATCCGACTATATTGCAGATTGTTTGATGGATTGACACAACTCTCTTGTCTGTGCGTTAACAAGTAAGTTACAGTTAGGTTTCACTTGTCTTAGCTCACCTTAGCCTAGCTTAGCATAGCAGCCAGCAACAGGGAAAGAGCTAGTTTTGTCATTAATGAAACTAATGAGAACATGTGTGAACTGGTGAACAGTGAGATATGTTGTAGGCAAATCTTGTCTTTGTACAGAGCTGTATCTCCATGTTTCCTGTATTTATGCTAAGCTAGGCTAACTAAAGGCCCATATTCAAAGAACAGGCAGCAAAACTGATCATAACTCGCAAGAAAGTGAATAAGCATATTTCTCCAAATGCCAAACTGGTGTCAATTTTGTTTTTGTTTTTCCCAAATCTGTGGAAATAGTATTGACTCTGACCAAATAAAAAATCTGCAAAGTTGACAAAAGTGCCAAAAAGTGCCTAAAATGTTGCTACATTTCTTCGGGGAGAGCTTGACACTGCTTCATATGACACAAAAATGAAGGTGAAGCTTTGCTGTGGTTCACCAACGAATCACTTTACCTACAGATCCACTGTTTATTTACCACATCGACAGGAAAGTTGCCAGTAACAAGGTGACACGACACTGGAGCCTCAAACTGTTTCCCTGACAAGCTTCAGTTGACGATTCCAACAGGAGCTAAGGATTCGTACTGTGAGAAGTTTTCGTACTGATGTGTATTATCCTGTTAGAGGTTGGATCTGTTTCCTCGACTTGTTTCCAAATGTTAATTCTTCCTGATGGATGTTAAAAGGTATTTGATGCAATGAATTTCATTTCAGACACAGTAAGAATATGAATCCATTCTTCTGCACTGATCAGTATTAAGGATATTGTTTGACTGACAGCTCTGGTGTTGAGTTTAGTTGTACAGGGACGCCCTCTGCAGGCTCAGACAAGCACCCAATCACACAACAGGGGGGCTTTCCTCTGTCATAACCAAACCATACTATACTGTGTTATGTTTTGTTGACCCGACCACGCACCCTTTCCACTATTGAACATTTTTCCCTGAAAAAGAAAATAAAAACCTGATATTTACTCAACAGATCAGCTCTTTTGTGTGATGATGGTTCGGGAGTATGTGGATTATTTCAGGATAGAGGTTCAAGTGAAGGATGGATCATCATCAGCTTGCAGGAGTGACTGTATCTAATATTTAGAGATTGTCCATAAACATACATAGATTTTGTCAAGTTGCAACACCTCAGTGGCTGTTTTTATTGTTTCAGCTGGTTGAGCTGCAGAGGGATTGAACAATAGAGGCCAATAACAATAATGAAGCTGTCAGGGCTGTGAGGGAGGTGAGGTCAGCAAGGTGACACGGTAAACAGGCCAGCCCAATTCCTTCCCTTCACCTCCTGACCCAACGCAACCATGAACCAGCAGAGAGAAATATGTGTTTTTGTATTTCATAAATACACAAGGTCTACAAGTTAGAATTTAAGGAGTGAAAATGTCGTCATTTGGGTTTGGCCTTCAGGATCTAATTGTATTGAAATAGTATATATGAAACATTTAGATTCTTTTTTTATTGTAAGCTTTTGGTGCATCGAAGAACTGATGAACGCAAGAAACAAAACTCGACTGTTACCACAAAATAAGTGTTGAGATGGAATAAGTTAAACTACACATTGTATGTTACATGTATATAATTTTCATATGTGGTTGGAGAACATGTAACCTCCACACAGAGAGGAAGAAAGGCCCTGGACAGAGTGGAGCTTGAAATCAGAGCAGGAGTAGCAGCAGCCTCAAGAGGACAATCAGCTGATCAGAATACATGATACATTACAACAACCTAATGTATCATCTATTCTGTTTGTGTGTTCGATTCCAGGTCTGTAATTTTTCTCTGACCTGAAGCGACATCACAATTCAGCTTGATTGTTAGTTTTTGCATCAACTACCACTCAATTGAATAAGAGCAATATACAGTGTAATGTGTAGTATATTTGTGATGTTGTATCATAGACGAACAGAGGGGGCGGTAATGACACACTGACTGGAAACAATTCAACGAAGAAGAGAAACACGGAAGTGGACTGTGTTTTGGTTTCTATCACGGCGGGAAAATCTCACGGTAAACCTCTAATTCAGTATCTAGTCAAAATGTCGTTTTCTATATAAACACAGCATCAGTGTATTGTGCTGAATATCTGTCTGTAGTCTGGATACGTTGAAGCTAAAGGAGCAGACGAGCTACTGACGGAAACCTGCTCCAGTGTCTGTGAGCTGAGGAAACTCCACTAGAGGTTTAGTTTCTTATCTAAAGTCATGTTGACTCTGATGTGATGCAGCTCTGTGTGGCTCCTGTCAGTAGTTCTCCTGTCAGTAGTTCTCTACTAGTTAGCAGCTGTAACCAGGTTATTAGCTTTACTCACTTAACTACAACTCTATGTAAAAAAAAAACGTTAAGTATAATTGGACAAAGGCACTCTTACATGATTTTACTGCGACACATTATATCATTAGACTATTATTACTCATGTTGTAAAAGCAGGATCTTGCTGTTATAGGCCTGCAACTAATGATGCTATCCATCATGGATGAATCTACTAATTATTTTCTCAATTGATTTAATATCTTGAGGATTGGTTTTCCAAAAATTAAATACATTCTGAAATTAGTGAGGCATCCAATTCACACCCAAATAGAAGCTTGTTTTGTCCAAGTGATTAGAAATAAAGACCAAAATATATAAACAATTGAAAGAAAACATAGTAAATACATGTATTTAAGAGTTTGGAAAAGTTTGTATTCATCCAAGAAAATTGAAATTTTTTTCAATCAATCATCACTTCAGCTCTACTTGTATATTCTGTTGGGTAGTTTATTTTATATATATTTTTATAAATATTTATAATGTAATCTGTAACTTGTAAACCAAAGCTCAGATATAACTGTAGAGCAGCAAACTGTTTGAATAAATTAACTGGCTATGGAAGATTCCAACTAAGTAACAAATATTTTCATCTACGATCAATCTGTTACTTTTATATAGTAATTTATAATTTTCTATGTATAACATCCTGAAATAGTAAAACATGCCCATCAAAAAATGTCAAATGTCTTGTTTTGGTTGACACACAACTTAAATTGTCAGTCAAGGAAAGAGGAATATCTTCACGTCTAATATGGTGGAGGCGTCTAATGTTTGGCATTTTTACTTATAAGAAAGAGACTGAATAGATTATCAATTCATTTGTTATGTTAATATTTTAATATTAGTTGTTATTATTTAAATATTGTTGATCAAGTATTTAGGCCCTCACTGTCACAGAACTAGACACATGGCATGAACACGGTTTGAGTTTGTTTAGTATTATGTAAATAACTTAACACTTGATTCTTTGTTTTCATTTTTGGTTGATATAAAGAATTGTGTGCTACATCATTGTTCATTCACATTGCACCATTTTCTATAATTAACCTGTATTAAGTACTGTCGGTAATTTCATCTCTTCCACCAGGGGACACATGACCATGCGGTCCAGGCAGCAGGATGTGGCCAAATCTAATAATTCCCCCGGACTCTTCTTGACCGCGGACGGTGAACCCATGTCTTTCTTCCTACGACCGGGTCCCGTCAAACGCAGGCTGCAGCCGCTCATCATATCTGGAGGAGGGATGATGTGCAGTGTCCAGCAGCCAGGAGCAATCCTGCTGATTGACCAAGACGATCGAGGCTCTATTCCTGAAACTGCTGCTCACTGGTAGGTGCTGGACTGGGATGCTGGTAGAAAGTGTTTAAAAGAAAGAATACAGTGTTTTAATTAGTTATAACAAACTAAAAGAAATTGAAACAGTCAGAAATGAGGTTGCTGTCTGTTTTTTCCTCAGGTATGTGTCCATCAATTACATTCATGACTGTATCGAGAAGGGTAAACATCTAAACGTTGAGAACTACAGACTAAATCCTGAAGACATCCCGAGACATTCTGCGAGACACGTCAAGAAAGAGGGTTCTTCTGGACTCACAGGTGGTACAATATAAACACATAACACTACTGTTTGTCAGGATTTATTCTGCCATTGATTCTGTATTGTAATGTGTAGACACCTTTTGTATTACCTGTAAGATTTGTTGTCACATTAGGAATAAGTGTTATTCTGTTTGTGTTTGACTGACTTGTGTTACATACTTTGTGTCATTATAAGTAGGCAGGGCTCCCTATACCCCTGATGAAGATGCAGCCATCTTAAGTTATGTCAGCAAGCACAGGAGCGAGACGGGGGGAAACCGGCTCTGGCAGGAGATGCAGAAGCAGCATGTGACCAGTCACAGCTGGCAGTCGATGAAGTATCGCTTTAGGGTACAACTGGCTAAGAAGCTGTCTGACTCTGAGGAGGAGAGAACAACAGAGGAGGAGACCAAGGTAATTTTCCTGAAAGTGGGTGTCACCTGTTTCAACACATCACATGTTTCTTTCAGAGTTAGGTTCAGGTAGGTCCGTGCATGGAGTCCAATTCATCTACAGCTGCTCTCGTTGTATATTGTCATATGTCTTTGTGTTTAGATCAGGGCTGTTAAGGCTGTTAAGATATGAAAAATGTCATCTTGTGTGTTAAGCTTTAAACTGCCATAATTTTGACACTTTAAATATTGTAATTTTCCCGAATTTCTTTTCTGCTTCGGATTAACTGTGGGTGATGCTGCAGAAGCTGTAGGAGGAGTGTATGTTTTGATACAAACACTAGATGGCAGCACATTTTAATAAATCTATTGTACACACGATGACTTAAATTTTATTATAACACACATGAAGATATATACAGTGTATTCCAACAGCCCCTTTTCACATACCTAATACTGACGATCCTGCAGACCACCTCATAGTTTGTAGTGTTTATAAATATGTAGCCTGCAACTTCTTCTCTGTTGATAACAGACAGAAGTTCCAAAATCTTCCAGTGAAAATGCTGCTTCTCCTCAGACACATTCGCCACAGCCAGAAGCTCTTCAGACGGATCTAACACAGGTGCAGTAGGAACCAGAGCTTATTGTTTAACACCACAGTTAAAGTACACCCTGTATACTGTATCGGTATTAAACGCAGAGATTCAATGACATAATGTTTATATGTGATTTGATAATTAGCTGAACTGAAATGACCAGTTTTGGTGTTCCTGCAGATGGATGATCAGCCCGTACCAGCTGCAAGCTCACAACCTGAAAATGTCGAAGCTGAAACAACAAACGTCTCTCAGCCCGAGGAGCCTCGTGTGGATCCACAGGAAGATGCTCCTATTCCAGCTGATGGCACCGAACCAGAAGCAGCAGAGACACAAGCAACCAACTCTCCACAGAAAGAAAATGTGCCCGAGGACTCCCCATTCAGCTCGTTTACCCCCCAAAAGCAGAAAGAGAAGCAGGGGGCTTCCCCCAAGCAGGAACAAAGACCACAGCGTCAACCAACGCGCAGGCAGCTTGAGGCGTCATCATCGCCTGAACCTTACGGCAAAAAACTCAGATCATCATATTCTGCTGAGAAACTGTCCTCCTCTCCCCAGTCTGCAAAGAAAACAACAACAGACTCACCGCCTTCAAAGAGAGCCAGAAGACTGAGTGTGGCAGCAGCAGCATCGAGTGACGAATTGGAGAGCGTAGAAACTGTCGTCTCTGAAACACCACAACCAGGTTTTTATTTGTTGACTCATTTTATACTAGATTTTATACTAGAGTTTGAATAAAATGTCCAGTCATGTCAGATTGTATGATCTCTTCTCCATCATGTTCCTCAGAGGAAGAGTCAAACTCGTTGGAGAAACCAGAGAAGAGAAAAGGGAAGCGAAAGTTTGGGATTCTGGAGTTGGCTACAAAGGAGTTTGAAGATGAAAGTGAGGTACGACTACACAACACAGCACGTCCCCTTGTGACCTATAATGTCAAGGTGAGACTTTTTCTCCAGTCAGCATGACATTGCAAATTAAATAAAAATAGCTGTGCAATTACACATACACCCAAGCACAGTAAAAAATAAGAAAAATGATCCACCCCATAGACATTTACATGCAATAAGTAATCATAATCCTGAAAAATAGAATCATTCACAGTTTGGTTTTGAATTTCTGAGAGATGGCAGGTCATTGGGCAGCAGGAGTGAAATGTCTTGATCTTATTCTTTTCTATGTACATATAAACACCACTTAAAGAAGAGAGAGGTCAAAATAGTCTGTTGAGCCTGTTTGTTTGTGTCTGAAAGAAGCAAACACACACAACTGAGAGGTTGAAACAAGGGAATGTTGTTACTTTGCTTAAAAATTACATAAACAATCATAAAACAAAAAGTTCTGTAATATTGTTATGGTCATCGAATATTCAGTTAATTTCAGGAATAGCTAATATCTTTTGTATCTTCGCTCAATCTGTTCTCCTCCAACTCCAAATCTCTTAAACACAAATGCTGAGTCACAGACCTAAATTAGTTCCATGTGACAGAATCAGAAGTTGTTCTTTAAACGTTACACTGTTGTGTTGCTGTCTCTTAGTCTTCTGAGGATGAAGCTGCAGATCTCCAGAACCCACCTGAAAAAGCAGCGATACCAACCACATCAGCAGAACCACCTCGTCAGCCCTCAGACTCGACTGCAGACCTTGTCTCTGCAAAGTCCCGACCTACTGCACCCCTCCAGGAGGAGGCGCAACAGACCCAGGCTGTCAGCAGTGACAGTGCACCAGAGAAGGGCCACCCTGAACCTGGTCCTGCAGCTTCTGGTCCTGCAGCTTCTGGTCCTGCAGCTTCTGATCCTGCAGCTTCTGGTTCTGCAGCTTCTGGTTCTGCAGCTTCTGGTCCTGCAGCTTCTGGTCCTGCAGCTTCTGATCCTTCAGCTTCTGATCCTTCAGCTTCTGGTCCTGCAGCTTCTGGTCCTGCAGCTTCTGGTCCTGCAGCTTCTGATCCTTCAGCTTCTGATCCTTCAGCTTCTGGTCCTTCAGCTTCTGGTCCTGCAGCTTCTGGTCCTGCAGCTTCTGATCCTGCAGCTTCTGATCCTGCAGCTTCTGGTCCTGCAGCTTCTGATCCTGCAGCTTCTGGTCCTGCAGCTTGTGATCCTGCAGCTTCTGGTCCTGCAGCTTGTGATCCTTCAGCGTCTGGTCCTGCAGCTTGTGATCCTGCAGCTTCTGGTCCTGCAGCTTGTGATCCTTCAGCGTCTGGTCCTGCAGCCACAGAGGCTTTGCATGCAGCCTCCAGGGCCCACCTTTTCATATTTGACAGTGAATCTCAGGAAGAAAACTCCCAGCCCATCACTGGTGACAATGCTACAGCTCTGTCCAACCCACAGCCACTAGTGAGGAAAGACGCTGCACCATCACTGACTCAGGTCCAGGTAGAGGAAGACATGAAGCAACTCAGCGCACTGATGAACCAGACAAATCAGGTGAGTGTTCCATTTGTTTTCGCAGTGTGAGTTAGACTTTATTATATTTGTGTTTTTCTAAAAGATAGACGGCCTCCTATAGATCAGCTGAACAAGTCTTACTGCATTTATTTACTCTCATTTACTCTTTATTCTTGGATTCAAAGAAATAAATCCATGAAACAGATGTTCAGACTGAAATCTATTGCCATTAACTCATTAATAGTATTGGTTCCTACTCTGTTTGTCTGTTTGAAATACTTTCTAACCTCCACTAATGCTTTCTCTTCTAGGACATAGTCAATGTGACCAAAGCCCTGTTGAGGACCAGCGGAGATTTCTCTGCTGCGCTGGATCTGCTTTTGAATCCCTCCACCATTTATGAACCCGTTTGGATTCGCTCTGATGACGGTCTCTTGATCTCTGCCGATCCTGTTGTCCGCCAGCAGCTGCAGGAGAAGTACGGTGAGAAGGAGTTGGCCAAAAGAGTAGTGTTTCTCGAGCTGGAGGGATGAAGGAGAAGATCTAGAAATGTACATTGAATAACTAGTATGACAGTTATCTCTTCTTTCAAAAATGAATAGCAGACTTTCTCTGCAGAATTTTCATTAATTTAAATTGGAGACATTTTGAGGATAAAAAAAAGTTTTAAAAATGTAAAGTTTGTATGTAAATGACAATCTATCCGGCAATTTTCATTTAATTTGTGAACAGAAGCTTTTAATGCATTTCAACATGGGAATACTTTTCTAATTCTTATGTGTTTTTAATATTTTTGTTTGTTTGTCTCATTAAATTGCTTGAAAATGTGTTTCTGTTTGATAACTCTTGCTGTCATTTTTTAAATATGTTTTGTGCTTTGCCAGATAAATAATTAATAGATTGCATGAGATTTGTTAAAAGACAATTCAGTCTTTTTTCAGTGGATTTAATAAAAAAATGGCTTTCACGTGTAAAATTGAGTGAACTGGACACATCTGTCACCTCAAACTCCTCAGATTAGAGTGGAATATAATGAATGTGAAGTATAAGAAAAGAATCTGATTCATCTTCATTTTATCCAATCCACCATTTTATTTCATTTATTCCCAATATCAACCGAGTACATTCATAATTTTCAAACGATCTGCCCCGGACCAACATGAATACATAGTATCAGTAATTTCAACCCAAAAAAACAAGAAAAGAAAACCATTTAAATGAACCTCTTACATGGATCAACCTGTGCTGCAAATGAAACACAAAGACCAGTATCTGAAATACGTCCGTCAATTTTTACCCAAATATGGCCACGAGTATTGCTGCACCTTTTTTATTTATTTTTTTTTCATCTCCCCATTATATTTATGGAATCAAAAGTCAAGGCAATAATGACGACAAACATGTATGCAAATTAACACGTGAAACCATATGTCAACACAACCATTAAATCCCAGGTCAACACTGATAAAACCCACTAGTATAAAACCATTTGAGTAGGAAACATTCACATCCACCAGGATCTGCTTTACATACACCCAGGTCACATACTGTAAGTTGGTGAGAACCCGTTTAGTAAAGCAACACATACCAAGGTCTCCGTTGAAGTAACAGCGCACCATATATCCCTGGATTGAAACGGCTACATTTTCTCAGCGTTTACCTGTAAGGTCTTTAGAGGAGTCCTCCAGTGAAGCTACATTCAGCAAGGAGGAGTGCTACAGTATCTTTAAACAACACAGCTGGGATGTGACCTGCTTCAAGTGATGGAACAGTGGAGACAATACACCGACATGTCTGATAGTCTGCAAGAATTTGTGATTCTGGAACACGACAGCATGTTTTTCATGGGGAAGTCGTCAAACTAACGTGTGTGTGTGGCAGGGCTGTACAAACACTGAGACTGAGTTAGTAGGATTCTATAGCTTGATTTACATCTTTGTCGTATGTTACTGTACATGTTTGCTTTGGTTGGCTGGTGAGTGTGACGCTCTGAGTGAAGTGAGAGACAGCGTGGTGTGTTGTTACCTCCGCCAAGGACACCAGGTTTCACCCCTGTCTGTTTGATTGTGAGCAAGATTACACAACAACTACCGGACGGATTTACACAAACGTGGTGGTGGGATGTGGTATGACTCAGGGAAGAGCCCATTTAGTGTGGATCCAGATCAGGGGGCAAATCCTGGATTCTGTTTAGACATTTTCGTTGATAGAATTATTCATGGATCTTGATGAAAAGAATCTGGCATGTTAAGGGGACTAAGGCAGATGTAAATATAACAATCTGGATCTGATCACAAGGGGACTGTTGGGCCTTGGCGGAGGTTTGCGCTCTAGTGAGACCTGCTGTTTGTGGATGTTACAACCGTACAATCAATAATGTGTTTGATGTCACAGCTGAAAAGTACAGTAACGACAAAAGTATGGCTCTTTGTTACTGATCAGACTGGTTTTACATCAAGTCAAACAAAAAATGCATGTGACGTTCTCTACGTTCCTCGTTCTTGTCCGATAAAATAAATTCGTTTTTAATAATGGGTGATCTGCTGTGGTCAAAACATCTGGAAGAAGTTAACTATTCCTGAAAATATAATAAAAGCTGAATATGGCAACATTAACATTGGTTAACACAGAGTAATCTGTGAAAAAAGCATTTTTTCTGCCACAAATTAATCGATGATTAGAATAGATATGATTTTGATTAAAAACGTAGCGCACAGTCTGCATTGCAGCTATTTAGTTAAAAAAAATAAAGTTGTAAAAAAAAAGGACCCATAGCTCCTTTTCCTCGGGAGAAACATGCTGAAATAAGAAAAGGCCTGCGTTTTGACATTCTGCTTCTGTGAATCTTCCAAGAAAGAAGTAGCACTTAAATCTTTGATCCAGCAAACTGTACATACATTATAATACAAAGAGGCGATTCAAAAGATCCCCTCTGTCCCCATGCGTTGGTCAGTTTCTGCGCTAATCCAGTGGAAGCACTGAAACTGCTGGACATCTCGAACGGTTTCAAAAGACTTAATACCAACACAAAAAGGCCTCTGGGGTATACGATCACATGCCTACAGCTCTCTATGTACAGCCTGACACTACAGTCGAGCCCCGGTTCAGGAGAGACAAAGCAGGATGTGCCACTCGTCTGGAACAGAGCCCCCTGCAGGACAGCAGGAAATAATAATAATAACACCACATAATCAAAGGAATATTTCTCTAACATACAATGAATTATGATATCTAACAATTATACTTGTGTGACATATGTGTCCTTTGGCTTTGCTTATGAGGTTCCAGAGCCTTGTTTGGCTTTGATAACTTCAATTTATTTGATTTCTTTCATAAAAACAACAGTATTTGACTTGTTTGGGATGATATGTCTTTATGTGCTCAAAATAAACTGCACAAGCTGAGAACAATCTTTCCCCTGTAAAATACATCTGAGTCAGAGCGATGCACTGTTTCTGTAGCAAGAAGCATTGGTGTTATTGGCGTGATTCGTCCCTTCTTTAGGGGGCGCTGTTCCAGTTTTACTGTTGATGTGCACGACAAAACAAAAGTAGATTTTTTTTCACACTGAAACGCTCAAAATGATATATAGAAAACACCTGCTTTGCTGAAAAGGCTAATCGTATTTGAAGAGAACCGATGAAGGGTGAAAGCCAGTCTGAAAATATAAGGCCAGCTGAATTGCATAGAACTTCAGTAGTGCACTGATGCATCAAAAGGCTGTGCTCCGTTCCTCTGTCAACTTTGGCAACCCTGCAGAATTCCCCCAGAAACCAGCAGAACTCCAACACCATTTGTCTCCGCTCGTTGTTTTGGCTCCTTGGCAGGAGAGACACTGGATCGCAAATCACACGACCGGGACTTAAATAATACAAAAACAAAACAGCTTTCCAATCGAGGGGAAGTGACTTTCTGCGATCTAAAATCATAAATATTCAAATTTAAAAGATGGATGCAGTTTTTTTTTGTGTGTGTGTATGTGTGAATATATTCGTTGTTCACCGAACAAGAAGCACAATATGTACTATTTTCAATTCCTTTAGAAAAAAAGGACTTTAATTGGGTAAGAATTTGTAGAAAATATTTCTCAGCCAGTTTAAAACGTTTGAGAATTTCTGTTTTTTTTTCTCTCCGTCAAAAATGATGTGAAGCTCTGGACAAGAATCCAGTGAGGCAGCAATGAGGAAGAAAACAGCTCGGACTCTATGTGCACCCTTTTTCTCCTTGTAAAGCAAAGACGCCTCCAAACCACTTAAACAACAGAAAGAGTATAAAAGCACCAGTTCTGGGCCTGCATCAGTGACCGTGACCATCTGAACTTTAACAGGTCAAACAGGCCCAGAGTTAAGTTGGTCCACCTCGAGCAGGGTGGAGCTCCATACACTTTGAACCCCTGTGACAACGAGCGGTGGTCAGGAGGAGGCGGGACAACTAACGGAGGCTTCTGCCTCTCCGTCCTTGTCCAAGATCTCGTCCTGGATCTCGTCCGTGTTCCCTGAGTCGCTGCTGGCCACAGAGCTGACAGAGGGAGAGTTCCTGCCACCTTTGATCATCCGACGACACGTCTCCATCTGCACGTCCAGGCCTCGCTTCATGCTGCACATCTCCATGTACTCGTGCAGATGTCGGTTCATGTCGCTCTTTGCCGTGGCCAATTCCATCTAAAGGAAGACAATAGATGGATTGAAGGGGAACTGCTGCTTTACTTTATGGATTTTGTGTTTTTCAGCTAAAAAAAACGTTTAATTGCTACAGTTATTAGCTGCTCGTTCTATTTAAGTTTTTAATCAAAAAGTTAGGGAAATTATGCTGTAGGTAAATGAAATAAATCCATAAACAGACATCAACGTCCATTAGTTTCCTTAAAAGGTAAACAAAATGTTTAATTACATAGAAAATATGATATAATGAGTCTAAAAGATGTTGATTTGTTAATGAACATTTTCTTACCAACTACATAAATTCTTACAATTAAAAACTGGAATATAATGAGTAGGTACTTTCCAACTGTAACTAACAAATTAACTTGCCCTTTATTGTAAATTAGCCTCGTCATTAACAGCGTTCAGAGATAGGCCCATGTTTCAAAATAATAAAACAATGTTAAATATAATATGATGAATCATTTAAAAATGAATATGTTAAAAAGAAGACATTCACAGAAATGATGTGAAATGTAGAACAGAGGTTTTACAAAACGTTCCAGAAACTCAAACAGTGAAATAACACAGTCACAATGACCTTCCTCCAACTAAAAGAAAACTATATAACTTGATGCCATTTCCCACCCTAATCACTTTCATGAAACCTCTAAGGACATTTAAGGAATTAAGGAAAAGTTCATATTGATTTTAATGAACTTTCATCTAGTTTGTGTGATAGCAAGAAAATATTTACATTTTGGGCACAGATTTCAATTACTTAAAAACATCTTAGGAGCAAACATTCTTGGATTTCTGTGTATACAAGAAAAATCTGTTTAATAAATGAACCACAATAATTCCCAAGTATATTTATTATCTTTAAGATATTTTGGGCTGTTGTGCCTTTATAGTGTTATTTACAGTGCAAATGTGAAAATGGGGAGAGAGAATGGGGAAAGATGCAGCAAAAACTAAAGGACAACATAAATATACTGTTTGTAGGGTTATTATTTCACACACGCGCACACGCACACACACACACACACACACACACAGACAGACAGACAGACAGACAGACAGACAGACAGACAGAGGCTGTGTACCTCGATCTGGCCGATGCTCTCCTGGTACTCCTGCTCTCTGGTCTTAAATAGTGACTCTGTCTCATCGATGAGGCTGCCAAGGCTTCCATCCTGGGAGTCCTTGGAGAGCACAGACAGAGCCTCATTCATCATGCATTAGCAGACGTCTTAGGCTGCAAACGCAGCAATGATCTACACTCTGACCTGCATGAGCTCGAAAACCCTCAACGCTGTGTTGAAGGAGCCAAAGTGCAAACGTGGACTCACCGGATCAGCCGCTTCGCCGTTGCCGTTGGTCGTGCCGTTGCCGTTGGTCGTGCCGTTAGCTGCAGCGATGGCGGCTGGCACGTTGTAGTTGGTGAAGTCCTCCCACAGCAGCAGAGTCTCCTCGTTCTCCTCCCACGTCAGGCTGTCGCATTCGTCGTCGATTTCGAACGTCTCGCGCCTGGCAACAAAGGAGTTATCTGAACAATGTCTGTGTAGGACAAGGACAGAGAAACGGAAAGAGGAGGAGGAAGAGAGAGGGAGGAGAGCAAGGGAGAAGTGTAACAGCCACCAGATACAATGAAGGTCGCATGCAAAGAGGGAGACATGCTTTTAATGAGGATGAGGAGATGGAGAGGAAACAATATGGACAACTGATTGAAATGATTACGATTGTTGATGATTGGGATAAGAAATGATTGATAAGAGTGGAAAATATAGAGGGTTGTAACACAAACTTATGAAGAAGGGAGCACTGTGGCATAAACAGAGACTGTTACAGTACAGTATAGATGCAGAGATTTGCTAAATGACCATTCTGTATATGAGATACAATACTCCATAAAAACACTAGAGGGAGATGAAGGAATAATGACAACAATTCCATCTCATCTACTGTGCTGATGTGATGCAGCTGTAAAACATGCAGTTTCATTCACAGCTAAGAGTACCTGGTGCTTCTGATGAATGTGCACTGTGGATATGTGTATGTGTGTGTGTGTGTGTGTGTTACTTACAGCTTGTTGAGCATGCGTTTCATTTCGTCCGTGATGTTGAGCGCCTCTGAAACGTCCTCCTCCTCTGAAAGGCTGGGCTCGGCATCCATCTCTGAACTCTCCTCATCAGACACCGCTTTACGCTCTTTCCTCCTGCAGCAGGCCATGGCGCCCTGCAACACACACACACACACACACACACACACACACACACACACACACACACACACACACACACACACACACACACACACACACACACACACACACACACACACACACACACACACACACACACACAGACAACAACACACTCTTTAGCTTTTGGATCCAAGATGAACCCAATGAACCCAGAGGCAAAATGTAAAGAAGACAACTGGTGTCAATTTCTCACTTAATCCTCGGTCACAGACATTGTTTTATGTGTTTATTCATCTGCAAACATTGAGGAAAGAAACTAAACGTGTGTGTTCCATGTCCAACTGAAGCTAATTGGTGATGCTTGTCTCTGGTTAAGCACAAAGACATAACCAAGTGGATTCGACAGATTCAAGATGCAACAAACAGCAGAACACATAAATCAGACGGTTTTATCTGCACATTTTTCATGTAAGGCAGAGACACGTTACAAAATATGACATTAATGAAGCCTCCAGCTTGATTCACAGCAGATTTATACTTTATACTTTACACTGGGCTTTTAGCCAGAAATGTAGGCGCAATGTGATAACCTTGTGTGCGGCGAAGATAACACATCAGCATTTCACTTTTATGTGTGTGTGTGTGTGTGCTGCGTTTGTGCATATATGAGTCTGTGTATGTTGATGTGTTTATGAGTTTATTCACAGACATGCATTCCTGCTGTGGTTTCATTGACAGAGCGTTTTTCTTAGATTACTTTCAGCTCCTCTGACAGACAGACGGACGCACTGCCGATGGACGGACGGACGGACACCCACCTTCTCTGCGAGCGACCGGGCCGGACTGATGTTGAACATCTTCGACATGTCCTCCGAGTTGCGTTGCTGCGCCACATCGCACAGTTTGGCCGTGATGTCGATCCGCCTGCAGATGTCCATGTCCACCCGCCGGGCTTTCTCCTGGATCTTGGTGTCCAGGTCAGACATTTGCTATAAATTAGATAAACAGAGATTTTACAGATTCATATGCACCTTCTCACACTGTATAAACTACAGTATGTGAACTCGATTCATTGTGGCAGCGGAAATGTTTAGCTAATAGATGTATGGTCATATTGCATCTCTCAGTTAGTTCGTGTTGGTTAATCCATCTCTGTATCAGAGGCTGTGAACTTGGTGATATTATATGTGGCTAAGTGTTTGTTTCACATATATTTATCTATAGTGTTGTAATCCCAGTGATGCCATAGGGGGCATGTTTTTCCGTAGATTTAGTTTGAGATTTCAAATGTGTAAATCTATGAAAGCCTATGACTATAAACCATAACATAATACTGTCCCCAAACGATCAAAATAAATTTTCAGACACCAAATTTTTTGAAACCTTACAATAAAATACCCCTTTAAGGTGCTTGTAAGATTCATTTTGGCAATTTCCTTCATGTACAGACATATTGCATTTTTCAACATGGTCTTTCATCAAATTCTGCGTATTCTATTTTGTGTTGTAAGTCTCCAATTGACTGTTTTCCCAGTATACTAGCTTTGCAGGTTAAATAAGAATGTTTATAGTACTCAAACTTTACTTTTGAGACTTTATTTTGTCTATATTACAACTAGAATGTCCCTGAGTGGAGCACATACCTCCGCTAAGGTCCAACAGTCTCCTTAAATCCAATCAAGCTGCACCAAATTTCACACACTCATACATATCAGTCCCCTTAATGTGCCAGATTTTCTTCATCAAGATCCATCAATTATTCCTTGAGGAAACGGGGGAAATGTTGAAACCCTCTCTATCCTGCAGTGTTAAAGAAAGTAAAAAAACGATTCCTGGATCCGTCCCCGGATCAGCACCAGTATGGGTTCCTCCTCGACCCAAACCACATCCGTCCACTAAGTTTGTTGATGTTTTTGTCTAATCTTGCTTACAACCTGAAAACCAGTCAGCCAAATAAAAGGATACAACCTTCGGAGGTCAATTTTCTGTTATGATCAGATTTGTTGGGGCAGATATGGACGGGACCAATGTCTCATGTACACTGTTTCCTCTTTGAATATAAGAAGAGGGTCAACACAAACACAGACACATCCACAGACACAGGATGTCAAACTACC
Organism: Hippoglossus hippoglossus; assembly: GCF_009819705.1. NCBI lineage: Eukaryota > Metazoa > Chordata > Actinopteri > Pleuronectiformes > Pleuronectidae > Hippoglossus > Hippoglossus hippoglossus. The sequence continues at coordinate 11,057,992 of NC_047155.1, forward strand.
ACTACAACTCGACTTCAAATGTCTCCACACAACCTCAGAGCTCCACAACAGCCGTGTCACTTACCCGCTTCTGGAATCACGCATTGGGGGATGAAGTAAAACACAGAAAATAACATGAAAAAATCTACAAGGTAGCAGATGCCACAGTGGAGAGAAGCAGGATAAACAACATGGCTTTCCAAAAACAAATACTTCAACTGACTATATCTATCAGTGGGCGAGCACAGGCTGGGACTGGGCCCAGTGCAGTATATTACAGCTGAATATCACACCAGAGCAGAGCTGCCAGGGAACAATACAGAGCTGTACAGGACAGGATGTGCCCTTGATCTACAGCTGCCATTTGAGCTATTTTCAATGAATGCTTGTCTTTGGGGGGGGATTTATAGATTTTTCCCGAATTCAAACGAGGTCGGAAAGGAAAGGGTGTGTTCAGTGTTAATCCTCAGACCTGTGTGAAAAACAACCTCCATTAGAATAAAGCCCCGGAATGTGTAGGAAGTGTTCTGCTGCTGGGACGCATATCAATCATGATGTGTTTAAGCACGGGAGTGAACCCAGCAGGTTTTCTTTATGATGTGACATCTTTGTCAGGCTTGAGGACGACGTCACCCTGTCGCTGAACAAATACTTACATCAGTCATCAGGCTCTTGAAGACCACGAGTTCCGCCCTCAGTCTGTCCACCTTCTCGCTCAGCTCGTCCTGGACCTCCGTCGACTCCTGGGCACTCTGAGTTCAAATGTCACATACAAGTAAATAAACCTCCTAATCGGGTGAGTGACATGTGTGTTTGACAGCATGAACTCTGCTTACCAACGTGATTGGATTGAATTTATTCAGTTACCGGTTCTTAACTGGTCTAAATAAGTCAAATGAGTCATTTAAACAAACATCTGATAAAATCTATTCAAAGTGAAAGTGTCAAAGGGACCGACATCATTGTTGTATGACATGGTTCAGGATGTGGCTACAGGTGCGGTAGATAAAGAACTGGTTACGATCTGATAAGGCCCATATAAGAAAATAAAGCTTTTATACATTTACACTGTTTTATGATGCTTTAGTTACTGTTGGCTCAGTACCCATGAGATCATTATTTACTCTCCTCTTTATATTTACCTGATGCAAATGAGGTAATGGAACGCAGCCACTTAATGTATGTTAATGTACAAGTATGGATTCGGTGGATTATTTCCAAACGGCTGAAACTTAAATCGATTTTTTGACATATTCACATTACGACCAAGAGTTAGATGAGAGGATCATCTAAAACAAGGGGAAACTGCTAGCATGGCTCTGTCGAAAGGGGAAAAAAATCCCCCCAACACGAACCCTTCAGCTCAATAATCACAGGCGGAGCCACCTTGATACAGTAGAGGCTGTTATCAGAGTTCTTTTAAGCCTTAGGTGCAGCACACAAGTCTAACGTGAATGAATGTGTGTCATATAGTTACTGTTGTAGTCTGATTGTTGAATTGAAAACCTTATTTTGTAAATTACAGCACACTTGTCATAATAGTAACAGTCTATAATACTTTTTAAAGCATTTTCTAAATAAAAAGGCAGTTCATATTTGTCCGACTGATTTTATTAACTGATATTAATTGATGAAAAGCAGCCATGTGCAGTAATGTAGGAAATTGTAGATGTGATGCATTTTTGTGCATTTGAATTGTTGACTGCTGAATCGTAATTGAATTGTGAGGCTAGTGAAAGTGCACTTGTGAGCACACAGTCATCACAGTCCTGTCAGACCGGCAGCACCTCCCCCTGAGTGGTGATGATCTAAGCTACCAGTGCCTCAAGTTTACAGCTAATTAGCCTAAAGACAAAAACAAATATAGTTAACTTGTGTCCTGCTAGCAAACAGACAGAGGGTGAAACAAACACCATTTAAATATTTATTTTTGGAAGTTTTCTTTCCAGTAGAGTGAAAGAAGACATGGACGAAAAATAGACCAAAATTGAAAAATTTGATAAATTTGAACTGCATAATTTGATTGTGGGCTCCTCATCTAATAACTATTCATTCTACTACTGTTGAGTATTTAACAATTGTGAGTGTGAGGGTATTAAGGGTATTATTATTTAACTTTTGGTTTTAAAACATTTTTGTTATAAATAATTATGAGTGCCCTTTTTCTCACTTGAGCCCCTGCCCCCCAAAATGTTTGTGCACGTCCCTGCATCCGCTATAAGGAGGCAGTAGTTTGAACTGCGTTTGTTAGGCAGCAGGATTACACAGAAACTACTGGACCGATTTCCATGAAACTCTGTGCAAGGCTGTGGTTTGACTCAGGAGAGAACATTGGGGCGTTTTTTCCACATTGAATTTGATTTATTAGAGAATGGGTGTGCATTCTGATGAAATATTTATGAGTGTGTGCAGATCCAAATAAAAATCTGTCTCTAGTGGATTTAAATGTGGTTTCATGGGCTTTTCTCAGCAGCTGTATGGTAACAAATAGAGTTAGAAACCTGCAACTAGCACAAATATAGCTGAGAAACGTAATGTGGCCTCAGCCACAAGGCTTGTTTTAATTCAAGGGAACTGTTGGGACTTGAGTGAGGTATTTGTTGTGGTGAATGCAATTATGGTTAACACACTAATCTCATTTGTTTAATACGTGCAGAAATGAAGTGTAAAAATGTCAAGTTACTGTTAATTCACTGCCTGGCATCGTTTTCGATCTTATAAACATTAGTCTAAATAGTTGAGCCTTACTTGTTTTAACTTTTAAGATAATAATTTTTTTAGCAGCTATTCCCATAATGTCCCCCTCAGTGGATGGCTGTTCTATTGAGCTATTTAACATGGGCTCTAATCTAAAGACTGACTTTTACAAACAAAGACTAAAAGGGCGATAAAAGCTGTTGACTTGAATCTGTCACAGCAAGAGCCTGTTTGTGCTGCTGTAGTAAGTCACTGCACAGCGACAGCCCCCCACTGGCTCCGGGCCCATGACGATAACTGGCTGTTTGCATTGAATTTACTATGTGTGAGCAGATTTCCGGCTCCCCCGTACACAGCGACATCTGCCCGTGTGCTCTGAGAGGTTAAAGCCCCCGGGGGGGATGCCACTCCCTCACTCTATCTGCTGTTTTGCTGACCCAGAATCTAAGACAGACACGTGTGCTGTCACCGATCGATCTGTGCTAAAGCAGAAACGGGGAAGGACACCGGCCAGATGAGCTCCTCACGCCGGCTGCTGGGATGGCGTTGCTCTTTGTCATGTAGCCCCATGGTGTGACACTTGAAATTGATTTTCGTATTTCTGTTCGCCTGTTCTGGACAGAAACATGATGGCAGGCTGCAGGTTATATTCAATGTTTATATGTATATCTCGGTCAGCTGACTCCTCCTGATGGGTTTGTAATGTGGTTTTTCTAAACTGACACATATCCTCCTGGTGCATTAGCTTCCTGTCGGCCTGCTAAGCTGAGTTCACGCTGCATAAACGCTGAGCTATATTTAAATGCACCTGCTGTGGTGGCTGTTTTAGACATGAACACAGTCTTTCCCTCAGATGTTACACATTGTGTGTGTGTGTGTGTGTGTGTGTGTGTGTGTGTGTGTGTGTGTGTGTGTGTGTGTGTGTGTGTGTGTGTGTGTTTGTGTGTGTTTGTTAAAGGACCTTTAGCATGACTTTAAATAGACTGTGCGTGTTACTGGTTTATATTTTATGTTTCCAGACCTGCTGCATGGTTTCCACCGTAGACTCCAGCTTCTCCCGTTTGGACACCTCCTCCTCCCATCTGCAACACACAGCACAGAGGTTGGTCAGTTACTGCTGGTCCTGGTCCCCTGGGGGCCGCTATACAGGGTAATGGTACTTTAGAGGGAATAATACTCTGGTCTCTGATTACAAAATGCCCTTGGCAGTGCGGGTTCACACCCACTTCCTCCTCCTATTTTCAACCTTTTGTCTGTTTTCCTCTTTTGTGGACTAATCTTTGCAAACCCACTGCCTCAATACAAAGGATAAAAGAGAACACAGTCCCATCCTTCTTCAAATACAGTAAACATTGCTCATGAATAGTTTCTGGACCTGTGAATGACTGCAGAGGGACATTTGAGCTTCACCACACCCTGAAGGGTGGAGTGTCTCTCTGCTGCAGACTGGATTCCTTCATGCTCACGGCTTCATTCCTCAGGAAGTCACAGGAGAGAGAGTCTATGATCTCACTGCCAACGGGACAAAGCAAACGCAAATCTCGTGTTTTTGACAGAGATAAAACATACTGAGAGTTTGAACATATTGGAGCAAACACAATCATAGCAGTTCTGACATTTCCTGAAGTTGACATGGACTGAATTATTCATCACTTCATAATCTCCAGCAGTGTAAGCCACAAACCCTGCCTCCTCCATGTTAGTGGATGGGACATGGACCAAAATCAAAAGTAAACTCCTGCACAGACTCTGGCTCCAAATGATGTCAAAAGTGCAAAATGGAAGCACGTGTATCGACACGAGATAATTTAGCTTAATATTTTAACAGGAAGAAGTGGAGACATGTTGGTAATCTTTGTCTACAGGCTATGAATCATCCACAAAAGTACAGCTGAGGCTGATGGGAAGGGCCTTAGTTTAATAAGTGTTTTGTGTAAGACAAAGTTTGAAAGAAAAATCCTGATGTCGACATTAACGTGATGAGATATTTCAGTTACAGATACTGCCTTTGCTAATGCCGCGGTGCTGACATGGCTAAAAATAAAACGCCAGATGCCCCCAATGGCTGCAAGCTGCACTATGATGAACTATGATTAGCAACATAGATCTCCTCTCCTCTCGTGATGGGTCATATCGCAGCTCCGCACCATGGCAGCTATGTACAAACAGAATTAGAATCGTCCATGATTGCCTCTGTGTGGTTATAACACAGCATCAGTCAGTTCAACGTGCTCCTAATACACACTCATCTGGTTCCCTGAGAGATGAGATCGCAGCCTTGCTGAGTCACTGATGCTTCCCAAAAGACAGGATGAGGTTCAGAATGAAGAGGGAACTCACTCAGTTATGTAAAGGAACCACAGAGTATCAGACACATTGATGTGACAAAGAGCCACTGAGGGACACATGTGCAGTGACTGGGAAGGGGGGGTTCTGTTTGTGTGTGTGTGTGTGTGTGTGTGTGTGTGTGTGTGTGTGTGTGTGTGTGTGTGTGTGTGTGTGTGTGTGTGTGTGTGTGTGTGTGTACTCATTTTTCTTTAACCTCTTTAGGACCTTTTCCAGTTCAAATAATGACCTTTACAGAACCAGTAGACGTCATGGGGACCAAAGCCTCGTCCTAATGAGGCAAAACATCATTTCTGAAGGTCAATATCAAGTCCTGATAAGGATAGAATTATAGGGATATGTGTGTGTTCCAAGTATTACTCTCGTTGTGGGGACTTGTCTTCCTTATGGGGACAAAAAGCAAGTCCCTTTCACATAAATCTTAAAACCATAAGGTGAAGACATGTTTTAATATTGCTTTAAGGTTAAGTTAGGCTTAGACAAGTAGTAACTAAGGTGTTTATGTGTGTGTGTGTGTTTGTATGTGTGTGCGTGTGCATGTGCGTGTGTGTGTGTGTGTGTGCTTACGTGCTGCGTGTTTGAGATATTAGGTTTCCAGTGGGAAAATGTATATATACTGGTGTAAGTTGCACATGCCTGACCATGGGCCTATATGGCCTATAAGGGAAAAAGCTGACATCCGATAACCAGGACGGACTGGGGCGTTAGCTCACCAACATAGCTTCGACACCATGGAGAAACACAAACACCGACACAAGTCACTCTGGTATCACAACATGCGTCACTGGAAATTCACTTTCTCAACAAAACTCAGCTTGTTTCCTTTCAGGACCCACTGAATGTACACTGTCTAATTAGGGAGAAGTATTCCTCGGAGGGGCGTGCCAGCTCGCACTGTGATTGAAGCCTTGTTCTAAAAACGCTGGCACTGCTGCTTCACGGGGTCCACAACACTCCGACTGTCTGCCGCAGGAACTCGGCTGAGGTCATCGCAGTTCACAACTGCATCACATCCTCCGCAGACACAAATTGGTTTGTCACAGCATCTGCATCGCTGCTGTTGTCACTTCCTGAACAACTTTTTCTTTAAGGAGCGATAACAGGGACGACGTGATTAAATCGACCCGCTGATGGAGGGGAAGCCTCTCTCTGTCGACCATATGTCAAGACTATTTATGTGATCTATCAGAGGTAATGGAGTCGTTGAAGTCTGCTTCCACGTTGTTTTGAGGCAGTTACAACTCAGCCGCCCGTAAAAGGCAAATGGAAAATCGTTGCCTTGTTTTCAAGCATGCAGATTAAAACGGCTAATCCAAACAAAGACGACACCGCGGCCGCAGCGGAGGTATTCAATCTGGCCTTCTCTGCTTCTGGTTTTGCTGAACCTTGAGCCTGACTCAGTCAAACGAACACACCCGGAGTCTCCTTACAAGGACAGCGACGGCAGGAGGGTTGGAGCCTGTGTCAACTCACAGACGTGTGTTTACTGCCAGACTTACCCTCCTCATTCCTGCTCCGATTATTCAGAAACTCTGGTTTATCACACATGTTAACTCAGCTTACAATGACAACGGAAAATGCAGAAATGGATTAAGTGGTTTCCAAATTTGAATCATTCCCAAGTTGAGTTAATTAGTGTTTCATTGAGAAAATTAAATGCCTTTTAAAGAATGAGTCATCATGGAACTATTGCACTCTACCAATCTAATAATGAACATCAGGAAATTGTTTTCTTCAGGCAGCAAAACATCGTTATCTGCACAAGCACAGAAGAAAATAGAGAAATGTAAAAAGATTCTATTTAATGGTGCGACTTTGTGTTTTGTGATGTGTGAACAAACAGCACCTGGACAGTGACTCTGAGGGAAGAACCAAAAGTGTGTGACATCAAACAGACATTTTCTCATACAATTTCTCTCTGATGAACAATAACATTCCTGCAGCACTTGCCAGCTAACACTCCCTGCCTTGTGCGGTATGCCTGGGAGTTACGCTTGTCTGCGACCTGCCTCAGTGTTTTCCCACCGCTGCAGAGAAATCGTGCTAGATTTTTTTTATTTCCTTTTTTATTTTCCTTTAATGATTAATACCTTTCAATGATTTATGTCTGCCAGAATCAAAATAATGACAGGAGCCTTGGAGGCAACAAAGACATGTTTTAATAATTACTTTGGTAATTAAAATGTTTATTGGATATTCAGATTTAAAAGATCTTACACGCACAGGCTGCAAACACCTAAAAAGAGTTCAGGGAAAACATTGAGGTGTGGTAGTGCATGTTTCCATAAATCCTCTGTTGGTCATAATCCAGTCAGTCAGACAACACCCTCTTCAAACGATATGATTCTCTGGAAAGTGTCAGGGATTAGAATTCCTGAGTGATCAGACATCTAAATTACAAGCTTAAAAACTGATCCTATGTATTAGAGTAGATTAACTCTTGAATACATGTACGTTTTTTAGGAAGCAAGATTACACAAAAACTACTTGACGGATAACTCAGGAACTCTAAAAAGGTTGGTGCTGATCCGCATCAGGGGGCAGATCCAGGAATTTAATTTTCACTTTCTTTAACATTGAGTTTTTTAAATGTATTTATTTATTTATTTCTAAGAGAATAATTGATGCATCTTGATCAGGCATGTTTAGGGGAATGTTATTATGAGTTTCATACGGGAACTGTTATGGGCCTTGGCAGAGGTACGGGCTCTACTGAGTGACATTCTAGTTTACCTGATGTTTTTCTACCATTCAGTTTGGATCAAATTTTCATAAATATTTCCAACCATTTTTATTGATTGTATCAAAATGCTAAGTTTTTTTGAATATAAGGTTGTTAAAAAGCAATATAACTATTTAGGCATCTAAGTATGTAGAAATGTTTGGCAAAATATCAAAAGAGTTAGGAGATCTTTGCATAGTAATTCGGTACAAATTATACCAATATTGTTTTGTAAAGATATTATCAAATCACACCAATAATCATACCTCACTCTAATTAGTGGCAAACCTTCCTCCCCTGGATGTTTTAACAACATCATTACATTTTCACTGAGACACAAATTGTCGCGTCTCTCTTAAAACAAACCTCTGCAAGTCCAACTCTAAAAGCTTAAAAGATTTTAATAGCAACATTATAATGAATTGTCACGAGAGCAGGCAATAGTAATACAGGAAGTGTTACATGATAACCAATTAGAGGATCAATACATCTGGCTACATGCAGGACAAACACTACTCAGCTGCTCATATGAAATGAGGCCACTGACAGCCGTGATAAATCACGTCAGAGAGTCCAGAGCGCACATGATTCCTCGCCTGCCTCTCTATAGGCGTTTCTGTATAATGTCTTCACCATGACACCAACATTCCCCATCGTCTCCGTGCAATAAAAAGGTGCACGTGAGGATTAACTTTCAGCTCAGATTCTTCCAGTAATCTTGGCTGGATAAGATGAACGCGATGAGAGGGAGCGTCTGTTGCACTGAGATGTGAAATTGTGAGTAATGTGACGCTTTGCTGGGAGGAAAAAAAAAAGGGGGGATGGGAGGGTGACTGTAGTAGGTCATTGATTGAATGTCATGATGCTGTGTGTAATCTATAGCCTCCCTAGACTCCACAGTGAGACATGTGCAGCCTGCTAATAAACCAGCCAAAGCAGCCCAGGCAGCATCTGGCTGCCCGAGGGCCTCTGCTGATAAATCAACATGCCAAGGTCAAAGCTCATGTAATTTCTCCACCATCTTCTCAAACCATCTTCTGTCCATGAGTCTTCATTCTGGGTTCCCTCCATGCTGTGAACTGTGCACATGGTGTGTGCAGAGAGCATGGTCAGTCTTAAGTGTAGACCCCCCCGACCCAGACAGGACACAGACACCGCTATGGGCTGATCTGGAGGACTGTCCGTGTTGCTAAGTAACCACAGACATTTTCCCAAGCCATCACTATCATTGGTCCTCAGGGAGCAACCAAACATTGCCAGTCAGTAATGTAGGGGACAGTGCTAGTATTTATTTACTGCTCTAAATCTTGTTTTGACGGGTACTGTAGGCTGAAGGTCAGTAGATATAAATGGTTGTGTATATATGTGTATATATTTTTTAAATATAGTTAACCACTAACAAAAACATCAGATTAGATGGAATTTATGTGTAATAAATAGTACATTTCCCTTTTCTTAAACCTATTATTATTATTATTATTATTATTATTCAAACTGCTATTTATTTATGGGAATATTGTATCTGAAATATGTATATGCAGTATATGCACTGTATGTATGCATGGATTTTCTCATCTCTTATTTCTTTGTAATGTGAACTAGGAAAATGATGGATAATGATGGAAGAGCTTTAGGCAATAATCATCTCGGTAACAAGATATTTTGTAATGATTTGACAGGAACGTTTAATGACGCTGTAATAGACAAGCTATTACATTTCCAGCAGAATAGTATAATTTACTAGAAACTTCTTCTTCATGAAGGGAACTATTTTTCCAAAGAGATTTTATTTGCCAAGCTTGGAAGAAAGGGCACAATATTTAGTTTTATAAAAAGTAATAAAATAACCGCTTATATTGCAACTTTCTGGTGTCTTCACAATCCATGAGGGTTGGACATTAAAATACAATATTAATAGCGCATGTTCAGACTGGATAAAATAACACTATAACTGAGGATGGTGGGTTGTAGGATTTGGGAAATGTAATCAGTTTGAATGAATGTTCTGTGTCTTAAACCTGACTTCTTTATTATATTACATCTTTATTTATAAATTCATGCTGCAGCAGCTTATGTCTCAGCACTCAAACAAGCACTAAGCTTCTATAAGCTTTGTTTATCATTTATATCTTCGTGAATCATTCCCAGACAAAACTAAACATTACATATAATCTACTGTAGAATCCTTGCATGACAAAACATTTTTTGGGGGATTTCAACAGACATTGAGAAGCAAGTTGAGGCAGAGCAACAACAAGGACTAGATACAACACAACCGGGCAACAATAAAAGAAAAATACAGCCTGGGCACAAATTGTGTTTCTGTCATAGTTTAGAACAAGTTGAGACCATAACAAACTCATTACCACTGATCAAAGCATCCCGCTGAAAAGAAGGTTTGGTACACGACCAATGGATCCTCCCTTCATACTGATGGACTGATAATTTGGAGCCACTGTTGTAACATGTCAAATCCTCAGGGTTGATCTGGCCCAGCAACATTGCCACAATGACTTTCCCCCACAATATGGGTGTGAGCTCAACTTGTTTGCACTGTGCGCAAACTGCACTTGCATTCTCTAATTGCTTAACTCCCAAAGCCTGTCCCAGCCCTCTTTTCTCTGCCCTGACGGATTCTGCTGTCAGGTTAGCGCCAGACGTTTTTTTTTTTTTGAAGGGGTGACATACACCAACTAATAGGTATGACCTAAAAGCACCATGAAAATTAAAATGAGTAATTGCTTTCAATGCAATTGTTTGTAATGGCAACGGTGCTTCAAACCGTTAAATCGCTGCCAGGACATGTTCAGCTGCTGCTCCCTTGAAACAAACCCAAAATTAATAGTTTGATTGTTTTTATAACAACTGGCAGCTGAATGTCTTCGCTGGCAGAGAATGTCCAAAGGAGTTTCAGACAACACGAGTTTATTACTGATTTACTAAATTACTGATAAGCACCTGGAAAGTGCCATTTCATCACATGCACTATTTAATGAGGTGTTGAACTTCACACACAGGAAGCAGGACTCTTATTAGTGCTCTCTGCAGCAGTGAAGGCGGAGAGGAGGGTGACAGAGCACTGTGACAGAAAATCAGTTTTGCCTGCAGTTTCCATCTAGAAATCAAAGCGACCCCACCCACCTCACAGGGCTCAGTGCTGTGCTGCTGTGTTATTGTGTTCACACTGATTTCCCTTTGCTGCGGTGAAAGTTATAGCTCCGTCATAATATGGGCTCCTGGCTATTTATGTAACACACAGTTCAAGTACCAGATACATAACTGCACAAAAAGAATAAAGACCTGACTTGTGAAAACAGTCTTTACAATCCCATAATGAGGGGCTTTGAGCTGGATGCTCCGCTTAACAGATGACACGGATTTGTGAAATGACTCACATGTGTATCAAGCACAAACAGCGACACGCATGCCCAGGCCATGCTAGGGTGGAGCTGCACTACGGGATTGACAGATAACAGAAGAAAAGAAGATGAGGATGTTCACTTCTGGCACAAATCCTCACATGCCAGGGTGTGGGCAGACAAATTATGTGAGACATAATAGAGCCATGAGACATCGCCACTAGACAAATATCTTTTGTGCCACTGGGTACACACACCTGTGGGATGAACCCCCGGGAGTGAATACAAAAGTAAAACCGCTCTATTCGCGTGAAATCTGGCTTCTCGACCACAACATGTTTCCGTCAATCATGTTGAATCAAATAAAACTACCTGAGGGAAAGACCAAGTCTAAGAGACAGTTTAATAACGCACCAATGCATGTTTACAATGGACAGTTATTTTCTATTGATTGTCTTTTAATAAAAGGACGGCATCTTTTTCTTCTAAAGTGTTTTACAGAGTGTTTCTCATCTCCAACCATTAGTGATGTCATCTGCTACCATGCAAGAGTTCCAGTGCCTCACTCTTTGAGCTTGAGACCCCTGACGGACAGAATTTTACAAGACCAGAGAAAATCCAACAACTTTAAATAATCAACATTTATGCACGGTAAGCTTTCATTAATTCCTCTGTATTATTTAACAACCAGCAAACTTAATTTTGCTTGAGATGTGCTGTGTGCCAAATATGAACATATTGTCAGGATGTGAAATACTCTATGTGTTACTGTGAGGCTACTTATTATTCTTCAGTGTATTTTGTTCTGTAGAACTTTGGCCATATAAGTGACAAGAATATGTAATAGCATCATCTGCATATTTCTCAACTTGAAAGTTGAAGCTATTGAGCTTTAGTGTTTACAAACACCATTGCCTTTACACCATAGACTGTATATAAAGATGGACGATGCAGACTCCCACTATCCAGATATGATGCCAAAATATCCCAGATATGCACGCCGCCATCTTGGTGCATTTGGAGTCTGCATAGTAGTGATCAGGGTATGAGGCTCGAGAGAAAGGTCCCGTCGACCAGTCGCGAGTCAGTCTCAGCTGTCACTTATGATGTTTAACCCAGTTTTAAAGCATCAAACAAAAACGTATCTGAAAAATAAAGACTTGAACAAACATCAGTGCGATAAGAACTACCTTAAATGCCAGAAACCATCTTTGCGCGAAAAAATATATGACGAGTACTATGACTTTTTAGTTTGGTCCATGTCCCACCCACTAACATGGAGGAGGTAGGGTTTATGATCAGGAGGCGATCGAGGCGATTGAGACGCTTTGGCTTGACTTTTGGGAAAATGTCATGTGGTCCATCTTTATATAAAATCTATGCTTTACACTATCAGAAAACAAAAATAGCCTGTTAGCCTTTGCACTATAGAGATCTGTCAGTGTTATGGGTCGTAATAGAAAGGTCTTGTTTTTCTTCACATTTTGATCACAGAATGTCCCTTTACCGTGATAACTATGTTTTTCCTGCTGTTATGAAAACAAGTCCACAGGAGATTTACAGACGTTATCTCCTCAAGATTTGCAGACGACTCAGGGGAGAAACACATCTGGTTTAGTTTTATGTTGAGCATGCAAGAGCGCAGAGGCAGATTTAATGTGTGTGTGTGTGTGTTTATGTGGGTGTGTGTGCGTGTTTGTTTTCAAAGGTGTCACGCAACCAACCAACATTTCCACTGGAATAATACGCTTTTGAAATACAGAGGCTATTAAGTCTGCATGCTGTGTCAGCACATCCAGGCCTTTAGAAAAGGTGCAATAGCTTTTCAACCAGAGCAGGTCTGAGCAGAGACGTTAAGACTCCTGTTAAATTTATTAGCTGTAAATAAAATAAGGTCTGATGATTATATCCCAAGCAGGAACATTCACCTGACAAACTGTACATGTGCAGCTTCGCCTCCGGCCACAGCTGCTGCAAGGCGAAGCTGTGCTTTTCCAAAACAGTCCACCAACCAAACCTCCTGTGCAGCTCTCACTGTGTAGTCAATGCTTTCGAGAGACAGGTGCATTCCTGCACTTTTAAATATGGCAACGCACCACTGCTCTCAGCCATATCGATACCCATGAATAATCAACAACAGCCGCAGCTACGGACACAAGCGCTGAGAGAGCAAAGTTACAACAGAGCACACACAATGGTGTTATCCAGGTTTAAAGCAATTTCTAAATTTAACACAGTTGTTGGCTTTTTCTTGTCTTGATTATTTTGGCCTGGCATTGTTCTTTATTTTTTATTATCGTCAACAAATCCCACAAAAATACCAAAACCAATGCATCAGTTCCAATCCAGTTTGTATCAGCTAAAGATCTTTTTAAAAACATGTCACAAATATCTGCTTTCAGATTTACAAAATGCTTGGTAATGTCCTAAAAGTGCTGGTCCATGTAGTTTTAGGCAAACGTGACACAAACAGCACTAAATCGTGTGTTGTTTGAGACTTCTACTCAGTACAGCTCATCCCAAGTTGCTTGTGTCTCAAGCTTAAATATTTCACAAGAAAAATGTTGAGGGAATCCAGAACATTTTGTGTTGCAGGAATGTGCTTCCCTCCCTGTTCCAAGGTCAATAATTATTTCATGATTCTTACGATTTATTTCGTGACCTCTGACCCTCATACCACTGCTTTAGTACATACAACAGTGAGATAGTATCCGGTATTTACTCAGACACTTATGGCAGGAATGATTTAATCACTGAGGACAATCCAAGTTTGCAATGGTGTCATGGGGGCCGATCCAGATACCGATGTTTGGTCGTTAAAAATCCTGATACTGATACCGATCAAATCTCAATGATTCCTGAGATGTCGTTATCAAACTCTTATGACAAAGAAATGCAATTTAGGCTTAATATTTTACAATTCAACCATAAACTGTATTAAAAATACATTAGTGCTGTGGACTAGCGGGTCGTCGACGAACCAGAAGGTCGCTGGTTTGATCCCCGGCTCCTCCAGTCTGCATGCCCAAGTGTCAAGATACTGAATTGCAGATTTCCCCTTTTTTTCCATGAAATATAAACATAAATGCACATCTTTTCTGCATTGTTTATTCAGTATAATAGAATAATGAACACTGTGAAAAGGCTCATATGGGCTGAAAATCTACAAAACACACTTCTTAAATAATGAAAATGACCTGAATAATACTACTGATGCTATTTGCCTGGGAAAGTACAAAAAAGGTTGTGACCTCATGAGAAGAGCAGCACACAGACAGGAAGGGGGAGTGAGAGAGAAACATAATAAACTCTAATCGGGAGCTGAATGGTCTTAGTGAACTGAGCTCTCTCTCTGTATCTCTCACTGTATCTCAGCAGCAGGAAGTCTTCCACTTCGAGAGGCCCCAGCGCAGAGCAGCGGCTGCGTGCCAGGATGTGGTGCAGCGCTGGCTGTCGTTGGAGCCTCGGCGCTGCTAGGTGACGGCTTAGAGAAAATCCCTCTCCCAAATAGACGGCCTGGATTATACAGGGGGCAGGTCAGCAGCAATGACAGACAGGCAGAAGCTGAAGAGCTCATTGGTGAGGCACGGTGCACTTCATGGAGGGAAATATGATGTTTGAGACTTCAGCTCTGGATTAACAATTTACTTCACCATTTAATTAGGTAGTTATTTATTACGTCCCTTTCAAAGTGGGTCTCAATTCGGCCTGTCACCTCCTTTAAGCACATGAAGTGAGATAAAGCCTCAGAATAAAGTCTGTGCATTGCATTGACCCGCAGACGGCTAAATTCAGCGGTGTATGTGAATTACTTGTGTATTATGAACATGGAGGCCCGGAGGCTGTACTGGTTCACTACACGTCCTACATTTGCACTGACATTCAGCTGCAGCAGGACAGTTGTTTTACCTCTGTTCAGTGACGGGATAAACAACCAGTTAAAAGAGGCCAGTAATGGACTCAGATCTCAGCCGATGTAGAGCTAATAGAGACGTGTCCTTTCACATTCATCAATGAGTAAAACACTGCAGTGAGCACTGCACCTAAAAATATTGTATAATACAGCCATTATACTGCTCTCTGCATGTCTTCTTACTGTGCAATCGATATCCATGCAAACCACTGTGATATCAGTTTAAATTGACAATGAACTGCTGTCAAGTTCATCTGCTGTATTTTAGCCCTGACGTGTCTGTATGTGCACTAATATGCATAATGGATGAAGTTGTCTGTGATATCTCTGCACCATAAGTAAGACATGTAAATGTTAGAACATGCAAATGGTATACAAATGGGCAATTTGCCTCCTTGGCCACATAGAGGTGTAGCTGTCACAGTCTCCGTTCCTCTTTAAAATACAGCGAGCTGACGACTGTCAAATATGGTTCGTCAGTGTCAGTCGCTGTTTTCGCAGCCGCTCAAGCCCTGCTGCAATCTGGTGGCAATTTCAGGTAGAGACTCATTGACCCCACTAGTGATACATTTCACATTGACGCAAGACAGCGGGATGAAAACAGGATAGTGGCATTGACCTTGACCCATCATCCTTTGCACGGTCGTTTGTCAGTGTGAGAGGTATGTAACCTCGCAGTCAAGCCACCGAGGCACTAAGTGGTTGTTCATATACGCTGGTTGTCTAATTTATGAAGCCTCTCCTCAGACAACTGTATGTGAACTGTGCATACTTAATGTTTGCATGTGAAGGACTCGGCAGAACAAGCAAAGCATGAACACATCAGAGTAATAAGTTAAGAATGTGAATCAAATCGGTTAAAGAGCTTTCAGAGTGCAACAAATAAACCCAGCAACTTTGAAAGAATCATATTGTTCTCTACTTGTGTAATGTGAGCAGCTGATTAAGACCATAGTTTATATCACTAAACCTTTCTGCCCAGAAAAACACAGCCCACAAGATCCTGATTTCTACTATTTGAGACAGTCTGATTCAGTCTGGATCTGTCTGACAAAAAACACAACACACCCCAAATACAAAACAAATCAAAACACTACAACACACAATATAAAATCATATGAGAATACGAATAAAAAAACTTTCATCTAAAGCAAAAGGTTCTGAATAATTAAGTATTTTCTTAAATGTTGCTCTTTTGCTCCAAAATGAAACTTGATTGAATAAAATCCTATGCATTTTTTTTACATTACATTACATTTCATTTAGCTGACGCTTTTATCCAAAGAGACTTACAATAAGTGCATTCAACCATGAGGGTACAAACCCAGAACAACAAGAATAGAGAAAGTACAATTTCTTCAAAAGAGCAAAACTACAAAGTGCTATAAGTAAGTGCTACTAAATTGTTAGTTTTAAAAATGTTATTCAAGGTATAGTCGGAAGTGGTGTGTTTTTAGTTTGCGGTGGAAGATGTGTAAACTTTCTGATGTCCGGATGTCAATGGGGAGCTCATTCCACCATTTAGGAGCCAGGACAGCAAACAGTCGTGATTTTGATGAGTGTTTAGCTCGCAGTGAGGGAGCAACAAGCCGATTGGCCGAAGCAGAGCGGAGTGAACGGGCTGGGGTGTAACGTTTGACTATGTCCTGGATGTAGACTGGACCCGATCCGTTCGCACCACGGTACGCAAGTACTAATGTTTTGAAACGGATGCGGGCAGCCACCGGTAACCAGTGAAGGGTACCGGTTTTAACCAGTGAAGGTTACCGGTTTTATTGTAGTGTAAACATAATACTATCATTTGAATTGTCAAAATTCAGATTCTAAAATTTTTAAGTACGTATTTCATACATAGTATAATAATTCCTTGTATAATTTTAAACTGCTGTTTAGTTCCGTTTGTTTTTAAACTGGGTTGTCTGACACTATATAGTCTTATATTTGAAATGACTATAACATATGATGTGCGTATGTCCACAAGCATAATTATCTTAGAACAATAAGTTAAGAGTGAATAGTAATTGTATGTTTTTCTAGGAGAAAATTTCGGGTTTAAAATGTTACCATCTTGGGGTTTTGTCCTGGGGAACAACTTTATGACTCTGGCTCCAGATGTTTTATGAATACAACTGTATCGTCTCAATTTGTCGATATAGTCCTTGGGACTATTTTCTTTCCATTACCCAGGAACATTTATGTGTGTTCAAGGCCTGACTTCAGAATACAACTTTATAGGCGGCAGTGTTACAAAGTACCACATCTGACAAGTCACGCCATTTTGCCTCAGACTCAGAAATGAAACCTCTGCGTGTTTCATATTATTCATGAAAGTGGCCGGATCAGAATTGGACTGGCTGGTCGTCCATCTCCTTGTGTGTGTCTGCACTAGTAAAGCTTTAATAAATCACCAGGGCGGTGTGGGAGCACGGGGAGGGTGGGGGGCCCTCCATCGGGATTGAGGATGCCTTACAAAGCAGTCTGTATGACACGGAGAGGAGCGAGGGACGGAGGGGAGGAGGGGGGCTGTAGAGGAGCGGAGGGAAGGACGAAGGAATGGCCGAACACAAAGGGCACCGAACAGGGGCGGCGAGGCGGGATGGGGCTCGGGGATTGAATGCTGAAACGTGACTGTAGTAAAGAGGATTTAGACTGGGACTCACAGAGAAAACAACTGGGTGATGTAGCTCCTGAGCTCAGAGCTGGGATGGAACGAGGCAGGGAGAGAGATTGATCACCATGAATATTGGTCAATGAAAAGAGGCCAGGAATGTGTTGTATTCCACAGCTCTGTGCATGTTAATACACCACGAAGAACATGTCTGATACTGGGAGTGTCATTTAGGGAAAAGGTAAATATAACATCTACAGTAGCTATAAAGTATACGCAGTGAAAATAAGTACAGAACTCCTGTTATATTATTTACAGACAACTGAACAACCTCTATTTGGAGGCATGATATATGTTTAAATAGTGATTGTTTAAAGGGAAGTGACTGATATCTTCTTCTAACCAAATCCCTGATTAAAAAGCAAATGATGTGGCTGTTTCGATTACTTAGAAAGTCAAGAGCTCCTGCTTTTTCTAAAGAGGATCCAGATTTTTGACCCGAGCTGCAGCAGTTTTTAAATTTTGGCTGCCGTCCCAGCCTCTGCTGTTCATCCTCTCCAGCAGAAATGCACAAAAAAGGATATGCCGGTTACAGGGAATGACTAGACAGGATATCCAGTTTCCCAAAGGGGTGGGAGAGTGCACACATTCTGTGTCACTGAGTCAGTGTTCTCGCAGGGAAATCAGCCGCCGTCATAGCCGACCTCACCAAGCAGACAGAGGCCTGTTAAAATGCCTATCTGCTTGAATCATGATATCAAACAGAAGCAGGCATGTCTCCCTCCAGTAGCCAAGCCAAGCCGGCCAGCAGTGACGTGCATGGGTCAGCCAGGGAGGCTGCAGTGGGTCCTCAAGGAAGCGAAGCTGATATGACTAAGGGAGCGGAACAATGAAGCATACCAAGGAATTTCCTCAAATAAGTGTGTGAAAGAACAGGATCGGTTCAGGTCACAACTAAAGTCTTTGTGTGAATGCTGAGAAGCCAATCTCACATCGTTCATGTGAAACACTACCTTCATGACACTTTCACTGTGATGCTTGTCATCTCTCCACTGTACTGCCAAACGAGACATCGGCCAATCACAACCAGGGGGAAGTAAAAGGTTCACTGACGAGTTATAGGTCACAAAGTGATGGGGAGATGAAAATAGCTCCATGCTCCTGTTTATCTACTGACTCATAGTACATCTCATGTGATGTCGTTTTAAAAACACATAGCCTCTGCTGAATCACTGTTTACCATCATGGTTTCCCAGAGCCAAAAGGGGACATCTTCAAATGTCTTGTTTTGTCCAACAAACAGTTCTAAACCCAATTACATTCTACTTACACTGATATGAAACATATATTCATCACAATAAAGAAGCTTGAACCTGGGAATGTTGTTTAAAATGGCTTAACTACTAATGAAAGACTTAAAGATAAAATGAAAGTAGTTTCTGACTTAATCTAGTAATGGTTTCATCCATAATGTGAACTATTCCCTGCGTGTGGACTGTTTGTCTTTAAAAGCAGCGTTGTTTATGTATTCCGATTTAGAGCAGTTGACCTCCAACCAGAAGGTTGGCAGCTCGAATCCCAGCCCATGCCGTGGTGTCCTTGGGCAAGACGCTGAACCCCTAAATGGCCGCTCATGGATGTTGAATGCACTAATTGTAAGTCGCTTTGGATAAAAGCGTCAGATAAATGACATGTAATATAATGTAATGATGTACAACAACATCTTGGCTGATAAACTATACCACAGATCCATTGAACATTTCAACCATTGAACTTCTGAATATAAAGAGGATTTAATGACTTAAAGGTATTCTGTACAGTGAAATGTTGTATCTGAGTTTCATTCTCTTTCTGTGCATCTGAAGTGAGGGCAGTGATAATAGGGGCCCACAGCCCATTGACAAAAACGAATGGAGGGTGACACTTCACTTTTTCAGGACCCTAAATCCTTGTTACTCCACTTCAAGTGATTCCTGCTCACATTCATCAGGATGTGTGTATGTAAGCCTGAAGCGTATTGTGCTACAATGAAAACAAACTCCAACTTTGTCGGGGGACTGCATACATGTACAACAACATACTTCACATAGGGGTACTTCACTCACCTTCTCCTGTACTCGTCTCTCTCCCTCTTGACTTTGGCCAGCACGTTGTACAGAGCCCTGAGTTCTGGGGTGATGGTGTCTATCTGGACCCCAACTCCGTCCGGGTGCGTCCACGACACCCCGGGCCCGTGCACGGTCTCGACGCGCTCCCCTTGCCTCCGGACGTGGGTGTAGCTCCAGATGGTTCCCGGCAGCCGCGACTCGGGGCCGTCCGTCTGCACCGCGACCTCCCGGGTGTAGAGGTGCCGGTACTTCGTCCTCTGCAGGGCTTGCTGGAGCTGGCCCTCCAGCAGCTTGTTCCTCCGCTCCAGCTCGTGGACTTTGGCGAGGAAGCATCGGAATCGCAGGTTGAGGGTTTTGAGCACATGGATGTTGGAGCCCAGGTCATTACGCAGGGCGCTGGTCGCCGCGCCCGACCCGGCTCCCGGGACGTTGCACACGGGACCGGGCGGGGAGTCGGAGAAATAAAGCGAGTTCATGCTGGCTAAAAACAACAACAACAACAACAAAACCCTGTAATCCAAAGTGTGGGCTCTGTCTGGTTTAGACGCAACAAAAAAAACCTGTTGTTGTGTTTTTTTTTATCTGTGCATAATCCTCCTTCCCAGTTTCTCCTTACAATGCAGATGCTGGGGCGAACTGCGCGGCTGGAGACGGGGTGGCCATCACTGACCCTGCTGGATGTTTACCCCGAGATACTAACATGGAAACCAGCACCACCTCCTCCTCCTCCTCGTCGTCCCAGAGAGGGTGCTCAAAAGCAAGCGATAAACCCGGGGAGTCCTTCAGGAGACACCGAGGGCATCATCTCCTGGAGCAGCGAGAGCTTTGACGCAGACCGCAGTAGTAGGAGGCACCGGCACCGGCACTTGTGTCCGTCAGCCTCATCTCTGTGTCCGCCGGTCGCTGTGTGAGGAGTTCATATAGCGAGTTAAAAGGTTCCACCTTCTTTTCCTGCTCGTTCCCGGCTCACTGGGGCTCAGTCTCCTCCATGTGGTGCGCTGGGGCGGCAGGTGGCAGGACCGCAGAGCCCGGCCTCTCGCTGCTGTGCGCGGATCATGTTGCAAAGTGCTAAACTCGGCCCTGTGCGCCACCGGCCCCTCCCACTTCTCTCCTCCCCCTGTTCCTCACCCTCGCTCACCCCTTATGGGAGGCATCGCATCCCGGCTGAAGACATCAACACAAGCCTGATTAATAGGATCAAATAAACTGCAACAACAGCAAAGCCTCTCCAGTTCATTTGGTTTTTGCACATTGTCTTGAGGCCTGTCATTTTAAAGTGATGAAGAATTTATAACTACATATTCAATAATAATAATATTTTTCAGGGACGAACTATATGATTACACTTTTCTATTTACTGTCCTCCAGTCCATTATTATAGCTTTACAGTTATATAGCCTATATGTGGGTATATACTTTACTTTTTACTTTTCATTTGTCATTTCCAATACTACTTTTTCTATTCCTGTTTTATTCTTTTATATTTTCTCGTTTTTAACTTATCTTATTTGTGTTTTTTACATATTCAGGCTCAGGTCCTGTCTTTCTTCTCATTACAGTTGATATTTTCAAAACCTACTTCACAATTTGTTATCCTATTATGTTATTCTTTGTTATTGTAACTTTCGAGCAGGATCTGTAACGAGAATTGTCTTATCTTATCTTATCTTATCTTATCTTATCTGGTCTTGCCCGGTCTTGTCTTGACTTGTCCTGTTTTGTCCTGTCTTGCCATAGGTGCACTGCATATTACTTCAAAGAAATAAAATCCCACTTCCTTGTATTATATTATAACTAACAGCCTATATTTTACATAGATACATGAATACACGCTGCCTTGTGTAGACATACAAATTCAGAAATACTGCATTTGCCTATTCTGGTAAAACTTTTTGCATATAAATGAAAGCACATGTACTTTAAATAACGTAATACTTTTGGTTCATTAATTTACTATTATTACTTTTTATTAATATTTCTTCTTTTCTTGACTCTGTCCTTTATTCACTTTTAACTCATCAGTTTGAAACTATAGAGCTGTTACGTGTGTTCTCACCCCCCCCCCTAATGATCACTAAAGTCTTAACCTTTCTCATTTACTTTACTACATTGTGAGAATACTTGCACTGGGATGGTTATGGCACTAGACTGTGTGCAGATATATTGCGTAGAATGTTTTGCATCTCTTTTTTACAAAGCTTTGTTATAAGAAGCAGGGAAGTTATAACTCTCCTGATGCCACTGAAGGACAGTCTTTGACATGTTGACTATAAAGTCACTCACAGGGCAGAACTGGCAACTGCACTTACTAACCAAGTAGACAAAAACATTCATGTGCAGCTGAATGAATCTGCGACTTTCCAACGTTACATAAACTAGAACAAGAGGCTCAAATGTCTACACGCAGCCAAGGACCTTACTTCACCTGCACACAGATCTTTGTCAATCTGTTTCTCGTTGAGCCACATGCAAGTTATTGCTTTGGCTCAGGAGACCTCTGGTGGGTCATACCTCTTACTTCAGACAGATGACACATGTAAAACAAATGAGTAGAAGCAGGAAATACACAAACAAATATGTTGCTCATAACAACAACAACAACAACAACAACAACAACAACAACAACAACAATAAACTGTATTTATATATTTAAATATTATATTACTGTTTTGGCTCATGTTGGCTATCTGGCAGAGCAAATTCAGAACCGGTATGAAAAAAAAAAAAATTAAAATAAATAAATAAATAATAAAAACTCAAATATACCCTAATTCTTGACTGTTTTTCCATCTCTATCGTTGGTTTGCATATTTCTCTGTTCATCCCTTTCATTCTTTGCATTTTTTTCTGAGGCTGCGTCCACACTTAAAAGATCGTGTTGCTTTTAAAATGACAACTATCACCGTCCAGAGTGTTTTATCTCTGTATCACAAATAATCAGCCTCCTTAAAACTCCTTATTTATTTATTTTATTTTATTTTGACTTAGGCACCTCTCGGTCAGCTTCGTCGAACAGAAACACTTGGGGTCCTTTTACTTCACGTGTGCGTCTGCTGCGCTGCCATCGTGAGAGGGAACCATGCCGAAGTCAAAGAGAGACAAGAAAAGTAAGAAAACATGTCAGACTATCACACGGACCCGCACATTTAGTGGGAAACCAAGTTAACTGGTTTTGTTGTGTAACAGCAACAACAGAAAATCAATGAAAGCGAGGAACAAGCTAACGTTAGCTTAGCTTACGAGGGAAATGGCAGTGGAGTTACACACCACACTGAAGCTAACTCCTGATTCACACCCTTCCCTGATCGGAAACCGTGTTTTATCTGGTTCAGGGTTGACAAATCCAGGTTTAATGTTTATTATCCAGACGAGTTCTGATGTAGTCTTGAGTTTGATCGAAGTCGCTAAATCTCCCCTTTTTTACTCATGAATTAAGTAAAAGTCTCCACACATCTGAAAGTAGGTTTCTTAAAATGTTAAGGCTTTAATCAGGATGTCTAACACCATCTCACAACCACAAAAAAGTATTAGTAAATTAACATAACTTTCCACTTAAGTTGTCAATCTAAAAAGTTATTGCTAACTTATTGTTCTTTATTTATTCTCTCTCTCTCAGTTTCATTAACGAAGACAGCCAAGAAGGGGCTAGAGTTAAAACAGAAACTCATCGAGGAGGTGAGTGTTTTCTGCTCTGCTCTCATGTCAGCTATGTGTATGTTGTGTTATGAGGAGTTTGCTCAAGCTGTTAACACGATTCACACTGAACTATGCTCCTGTTTGTGGTTGTAGGTACGAAAATGTGTGGACACCTACAGCCACTTGTTCATCTTCTCTGTGGCCAACATGAGGAATAACAAGCTGAAAGACGTCAGGACAGCATGGAAACACAGCAGGTAAAATGGCACATTAACCAGCCTGTTGGTTTTTCATTTCAAGAGGTGCTCTCCTAATTTTACACACAGAGATCAGTCATCTGTGTCATGGTTTGAAACCGGTGGTGTGATGTCTTGTGTTTTTGTTGGGGGAGCTTTTTAAAGATGGTTTCTTCAGGATCATCTTGGAATTCCAAATTCTTATTAAACAGCTTGTGTTTGAAGCTGGGTACATGGAGTTTGAAGGAGTTTCAAGTCAGTGAGGATCCAATATTAGACTTCAAGTTAAGCTATATTGGCTTCCTTTACTTTTTTTCTTGTCTTCTGCAAACCTCCCAACTACATTAACGCTCAACACCTAACAGGAGTATCCCTTGAACAGGTGCCACAGGAAATGATTTAACTCTTCTCTCCATCACAGATTCTTCTTCGGCAAAAACAAAGTCATAATGGTGGCCTTGGGTAAAGGAGTAACAGACGAATACAAAGATAATTTGCACAAGGTGCGTGAGATCTTTCAGAGTGGTTTCAAGTCATAAAATACCACGACAGCCGCTCTTATCTGTTGCATATGCTTGACTTTGTATTGCTCTTGATCATCTGTAGGTCAGCAGGTACCTACGAGGAGAAGTTGGTGTATTATTCACGAATAAGACAAAGGATGAGGTACAAGAGTAAGTATCGCTTCACAGACCAACGGTTGCTGTGATAAACATTAATCATAAATTTGCTGATTGACGTTCTTTCTTGATTAGGTATTTCAGTCATTTCAAAGAGATGGATTTTGCGCGAGCAGGCAACCCGGCACAGATGGACCTAACTCTGGATGAGGGACCCCTGGAGAAGTTTCCTCACTCGATGGAGCCCCAGCTGAGGCAATTAGGACTCCCCACCGCTCTCAAGAAAGGCAAGATAAACAATATTTGAGTGCAAAGATGAAACAGTCAGTGTTTCATATCTTTTGGATCTGTGACATATTCTTCTACTGTAATTCCAGGGGTGGTGACACTGCTGAAGGACCATGCGGTCTGTAAGGAGGGAGATGTGCTCACACCTGAGCAGGCTCGCATTCTGGTGAGTCCCTGACCGTCAAACTAAAGAACACATCCACAGTGTTTCAAGTTACATTTGACTGAAAGCTCAACCTGGCTCCAATTCTTTTTCCACAGAAACTCTTCGGCATCGAAATGGCAGAATTCAAAGTACAGATCAAATGTATGTGGATCTCAGAAACAGGCGAGCTTCAGAACTTTGCTGGTGAGGAAGAGTCTGTGCAGGAGAATGAGGATGACGACGATGAAGAAGATGGTATTGATGCAAAATAAAATGTCTGCATCAGCAGGGATCTGCACATGTTTTTTGCCAACCTCAGCACCAAAAGGACTTTGATGTTGAAACCATTCACCCGGACAGCCTGTGCTGTGTGTGGACTCTAGTCTTTGTCCTATTTCCTTCATTTACCCCAAACATGAACTTCTCTCCATCACCTTGAATTCAAGCTCCGGGCTGAATGGTTGTTCAGGAGATACTCATCACTGGAGTCAAGACTAAACAACCAAATTATCTGGATGCCACTTGATGTCGAGATTTGGAAACATACTGGCAAAATGTCTTGCATTGCATTCAAGTACTTTGTCATTCAGCTAAAACAAACACTGTTTAATATGTTAGGCCAACTCATTTGATGCATTTTATGTGGAAGAAAAACGTTTTTTTGATGTAAGAAATTTTATTTTCTTTTTTATGTAACCGTTTAATTAAGGCAGACTCAAGAAAAGGTTATTTCTCCCTGAAAAACTATATTGTCATTTTTACATTTATACATTAGTAGTGACATTAACACATGTTGGTTTCTGATTGATTCAGTAAAAATAAATTAGAGCTTGCGATCAGTATCTGCGATCATCGGGTCTCTTGCAGATCTATTTTCTGTAAATGAGTTAGATTGGGAGATTTCGGCTCTGTGGTGAGAAGAGGGTCTTCATCTGAAGTACTTTGGACACTCGTGGGCTACGAGATTCCAGGCTTCATCGAAAGCAGCAACCACTCTCTCATCCAGAGGACCCTCCTCGGCAGCATCCAGGTTCTGCAGGAGTTGCTCCATGCTTGACATGCCAATGATGACTCCATCGCCAAGATCCCCCTGTAACCACAGGTGATAGGAGATAGGTTTCATTTCAAGGTAGCACACAGCATTTTCCAGCAAACCACCAATTCAGTCTTTGACTCTGTAGTTTTGAAGATGGATACACAATAACTGACCAGATACTTTTAGATGGTAAGAGCTGAATTTTAGCACAAGCCATAACTTGAAAGGTTTTATAAAACAAAATGTGGGAAATTGCATTTATCCACATACGCTTAAGTATTGACTATTTCTAAAGGATTTGCTGGAAATTAAATACAAATCAACTAACATATGACCAAGAACTACGACAGGGCTTAAAATCCTTATGATGTAATAATAAAGTATGGTACAAAGGCTAATGTTCAATATGGGGAATCATGCATTTAATGATTAAGTTATATGCTAGATCACTGGCTATTAATGCACTACTGAAAAAATGTGTTTGAATAATGGAAAGTCATAAAACTGATGATAACAGAGGTTTAGGTCCAGTTAAGTTCCTGTCATGTCCAGTTAAGTTCCTGTTTTCAATGTGGGCGATGGCCTGTTGAGAATCTTGGCTTATCAGTCTGAATAGAATGTCAGTACAGGACCTATTCAGTAATTGCATACAAAAATTTAACTTTATTAAGAGTAAGATAATTATCTTAATCTGAAATTACTAACTATTAGGATTTGAATTTTGATAATTTGCTGTATATTATAATCTCCCCAATATGAACAACTCTCAGAACTAAATCAAGTCTCAGTAGATTAAGTTACCTTTAGTTGGGAGTGGTGGTACATCCAGCGCATAGCAGCAGATGTCAGGGTGGGTTTTTCTGAGCCGTACACTGACTCCAACGTCTTTAGAACCAAGCCGATGGCCTGGAAATGGCTTTCCTTCCAGTATCTTACACAGAAGAAGACAGTCACTGTTACAGTCTGCGTTACCAACACACTGATGTGGAAACTAAAGACTTCGGAACACGAATGATGTGGCTTGTTTAAGAATCTCAAAAACAAACTGCAGGTTGTTTACCTGTCTCTATACGCTGCAGCCCAGTTGTTACCGAAGAATCGTCCTGAAGGCTGGGAGCCGTCTTTGTCCTCGTAATGATACTTCCCTGTCAGAAGGCCACCTGGTCCAGGAGGGACAATGTCAGAGTTCAAGTTTACATTATCTGGGATACTTATAATTATGTAGTCAGAGCTGTCACTCGAACAAAACCAAGGATTTCCATGCTACATTTTGAGGACAACAAGACTTTGGTCCAACATCTACTCTGTAAAAAATGTTTGCTTTAGCAGTGTG
This sequence comes from Hippoglossus hippoglossus, assembly GCF_009819705.1. Classification (NCBI taxonomy): domain Eukaryota; kingdom Metazoa; phylum Chordata; class Actinopteri; order Pleuronectiformes; family Pleuronectidae; genus Hippoglossus; species Hippoglossus hippoglossus. Next base: position 11,085,018 of record NC_047155.1, read on the forward strand.
CTTAGCCAAGAACAATTGTGCTTTAAGCTAAAGTCAATGCTAATGTCATGGCCACCATTCATTGTGTTAGCATGCTATGCTAACATTAATTCGTGCTAAAAACAAAGTGCGGCCATCACTAGTTTTTCCAATACAAACCAAACTACTGGACAAACACAAAGTCTGACCCAAATGCAGTTCAGAGGTTACGACCGTAATTGGAATTCATACTGAGTTGAATATAAAATGTCTGTATGCATAACAAGTGTATTGTGACCTTAAAACACATGGGCATTTTCTTCTGAATAAAAGAAAATGTGTCTGTTAGTTGCATCACAGGGAGAAAGAGATAAACAGCACCTGCCAGAGGATTGTACGCGTAGAATCTCATTCCGTAGTGTCTCAGGCACGGCAGCAACTCGGTCTCCACCAGTCTTGTTGTGGCGTTGTACATCCCCTGTGAAGTGGATGAGTGTCTCCGTTAGAATGCAAATAAGAGATTAAAGAAAGCAAATAAATTAACGGAACATTTACACAGCTTCTCGCATTGAGGGATGCAACGTGACATACAGTATATTAACAGCTGATTTACTCTAAGGTGACACAACTGATGGGAGATATTACTACAGTGTCCTTTTCAGAAGTGCCACAATACCTGATAAACAGTGGGCTGGATCCAGTTGTTGTGTCTGCAGATGGTCACGATTTCAGCCACTTCCCATGATGCATAGTTCGACAGGCCAAACTCCTTGAATTTTCCCTGAGGGTAATTTATAACATTGAGTCACATGTAATGAATTCATGTGGAGTAGACGATAGTGTTGCAACATGAAAGGTAAAGCATCATCAACTGATTTTACAATTTATACACAGCAGACAAAGATGTTTCTCATAGAAGACCAGGTCTCCGGTCTCTGTACCTCTTTGTGGAGCTCATCACAGGCCCTCAGAGTGTCCTGGATGGGGTTTTGGTGGTCCGGGGCATGGAGGTAGAAGAGGTCCACACAGGCGGCCTGCAGCCTCTGAAGGGAGGTTTCCAGCTGGGAGCGCACACTCTCTGGCTTCAGCGTCTTCCCGTCCCAGGGGTTGGCCTTGGTCGCGATGCTTACTGTGACACAGAGACAATAAATAAAACATTATGTATTTCAAAGTTCATCACAGAAAACAGATGTATTGCTTCTTCAATACAAGCATAAAACTGTTATCAGAACATCACCAGAATAGTGGTAGTTTGAACACAAACCCTGACAGCATGCATAATGTTCAAGGTGACACCACTGAACACCGACCATGTCATAAGGGTTTTATTGCTCTATGAGTTTTTTCTGTGTTGCACTCACTTGAGTGCAACACTAATCTCTGGAGTAAGTTAACGGCTTATGGGTCACAGGTGTAATAATGACAAAATCTAATATGTTTGCTGGCAGCAATTTAACTCTTTAACAAATTAATCTACATTTTCTTGTTTTGTCTTTGCACAAAATATTATTTATTTTAATATGTTGTTAGAAATCTGCACCATTGATGTAATTTTTTTGACTTTCATGGCTCCTCCACAGATTCAAAGATCTTTACTGTCATCATACTTTGCTATGATGAAATTGTAAGAAAAATCCATATATACACGTGTAAAAATATACAGAAATAGAATATGAAAAGCAACAATACAAGCAGCTATTATGTTTATTTTTAGGTCTCAGTTGTCTTTTCTTAACAAATTTTGGGTAAAAAAAAGGAAATTAATAGAAAACAAACAAACTAAACTAAACTAAATATGCTTAATGATTACAATCCATAACTCAGATAGTTACCAGTGAATTGCCATGGTGATTAAAACAGCAACACAGTGATAGTTAATATGAGCCTTTGGTAAGAGGGGTCACTTCGTGTTCCCATAACTCTCAGCTCCAGCCCTCCTCCAATCGGCAGGTAGTTTTTAGGGGACACCTTAGGGAGAGAGCCGGGGGTCTCTACCTGTGTCTGGGAGCTTCATGCCGCCTATGACCGCCTCAGACTTTCCGTCCATGTACATGAAGGCTGTGTCCACATGTTTGTGTCCTCTGCCCAGGAACCTCTGCACCATCTCCAGGCTCTGCTCGGCGTCAGCTCGGCCGCCGAACGCCATCGTTCCCAGTAAGGACGCGGGCCGCTTCGCTTGAGTCGCCATGTTCCTTCCAGACACGAACCTCAGCGAAAGTAACGGAGAGTCTCTGATAAGGAGGATCTGTCCGATCTGTCGCGCTCCTCCGGATATTCTTCCCCTCATGATCCCGAGCGAGCGACGCGAGGGCAAAGGTCGTGGAGGAGGAGGCTGATCAGGGAGCGTCGTGAAGTTACCGAACCACTTCAAAACGCAACACGCGCAGTCAAATCTGATGGTTAACGGGTTTTCTCATCTCTGTTGTTGCTGAGCCTGAGCAAAGTTCATAATCTCTAACTACTTCCGGTTTTGTTTAGACCCACGTGTTAATGTTTACACAAGTCTCTTCGTTTCATCATGTTTAGGTAACTTGTCAAAGGCCTAGCACGTTGACAGTGCACTTCTCCTTTATAACCACAAGGTGCCAGCAAATCCCTGCATTTGACTAATCATGCTAACAATACCAAAGTCTCTCCTGCCTCCAGCAAAGATAAGATACAACTTTATTGATCCACAGGCAAATAGAGGCTAAAGGCAAAGGCAATATAATAAAAAAACTGTAGTGGTTTGTATAGAAATGTTATAAAGTAAAGTGCAGTGGCACAAGATGATTGCACGAGTAAAGAAGAAAAACTGTGTGTACGTAAACATAAGCACATATTGTGATGTGCAGATGACACAAATGTGCAAAAACTATAGAAATAGTGCAAATACTATGAGTAGAGTGACATGAGAAAAGAAACCACTGCAGTAGTTTATTTTTCAAAGAGCTCAGCCATGCAGATGTTTATTTTTATTACGTGCAAACTTAATTTTGAGTATTTTTGCAAGGGGACGTTGTTCAAGACACACCCGTAAACAAATGCAAACTATTAACAATCTAATAAACTTAGTATGATATGTAATTTGTCAGCCAAATACAAATGAAACAACTAAGAATAATTGGCACCAATTTTAGGAAATATGAAAATTTGACACTCAGGTGTATAACATACAGTACAGTTACATAGAATGAAATGCATACATAAGCACAAAAAAAGATGCAAACTAACAATGTCTAACAAAGAGACAACTATACCGGTGCCTTCACGGCCAATGAACCCAATGTGTATAATGCTTAATAACCAGGTCAATATATCGCATTAACTTTATAAAATGTTGGCCCCAGTAGATCATTACTCCGGCGCCTCCCAACAGGTTGACAGTCATGGATATTCTGTGTGTTTTACGGCAAAGAAATCAACAAACAAAGAAACGTGATCACTGCATAACTCACTGAACTTGTTGCAGTGAAAGTAGATCTACATCCCAACAGGCAGCAGCAGCACATCTTGTGTCTGAGAGGCCCTGGTCTAATTCAAACAACGTGCCGTTTCGCCTCCACCCTCGCAGGGTGCACGGACGGCGGTGACCCGGGACTCTCCGAGGTCACGAACACACAACATGAGCAGCAATGAAGGCTTTGTTTCGAGGAGCAGCGGTAGCGGGTGCAGGCGGCTGACCCTTTGACCGCACCATCAGCTGTTTGCCCTGCAGAGTGACCGTGTAGCTGCTTCGGACCCTTGCACCCCCCCCTGCTTCCACCACAAACATCCTCTGGCCATTTTTACATCACTTCTAGATGGTCCCACACCTACCAGGAGCAGTTGGAACATCCGACTACGCGCAGACCTCTGTGCGTCAGGGCGCGCAGAAATAGTCCAGTGCACAGCTTTTAATCGTCTTTTCCTCATTACTTGCTCACTGAGCCAAATAAACTTACCATGGCTTCTTATCATCACATAAGAAATGTCTAGTTGAGTGTGTAGTTGAATACCATGATGAAACCTTATCCTGCGTTTTTATCTAGGTTGCGTAAAATGATATATTTTTAAAATGTTAAAATGAAAACTCTGTCAGTTTGTCAGTGCACTTTGCAGACTGTGGAATGTCTCAAGTGAGTTTCAGAAGCTTTGAATAATAGAGGCCACTCTTGGTGTCCTCCCCTCCAACCCCCCCCCCCCCATCATTACCAAGTCAATGGAGGGAGGCAGGGTACGCGCAGCCGCCGCCGCGAGTCTTTGCCCTGTAAATCCAACATCTGCAGAGAGCAGATAGGTGAGCTGCAGTTTTCAGTCAACACACCCGCACAGGCTCAGACCGAGATTACGCACCGCCTGCGATGGCTGTGTCATCTGTGGTCACTGTTGGTCATTTCCACGCGGGAGATCCTTTACGCGCCGTTTAAGTTCATTCAAGACCGTTTGGATGATTTCTTCAGTCCATTAGATGATTTTTCATCCGTAAACGTCTGATCTACACTCATGACTGAGTTCATGATTTTTTTTAAAAACTTTAGTCTAATCCAAGAAGAGGAAAATGGATGGTGTTATTTTGTCTTTTTTCCTAATATTAATCCAAGAGGCGCACACTTTGCGTTATGGCACCGCCAGAGACCTGCAACCATATATGTGAGTAACCTTCTTTCATATGTTTTTCTAACTATATTATTTACTCCTTCTTTAGAGGATGTTTTCTTAACAACTTTCCCGAGGTGTTTTTACAGCCTCACGTTTCCTTTTGAAGCTTGAACATGAGAAAACTCCTGATTCACCTGCACATGCACAAACTTGTGCCAAAGTCTCAACCAGAGGCAGAAAACATGCTTGTATGTTTTCACATGTTTCAGGGGAATCAAAGAGCAGCTGGTTCACAGATCTGTGCTGTAAATTTCAATCTGCTGTTGTGCGTCAATTTTCCCAATGTTTTCTATTTGTGTTCAAGCATAACATCAACTGGATATACATGATTATATATTGTGGATGTGCATTGCATTCCTAACTCTGTCAGAGGCTGTTAGTTTTCTCTAAGCCACGCGCCAGTTAATTATAGCAGGTATTCAAACCACCAAAATAATAAATACACAGCTTTAAATTATGTGAGAAGAGTTTCTCTGCTGTGCCACTAAGGTCTTTCATATGCAATTATGCATACAGGTGGTGGTGACAGTGATTACTATTGTTTATGAGATGAGCAGCTGCATGTTGTCTTAAGATTCCGGCTGATCTCCATACGTTTCCTGTCCGTCCTTGGAGATTTACCAGGGGAGTAAACGTTTCAGAGTCCTCAGTCTGTCCAGCGGTGTGAAGACATCAGTGGCACCTCACAGAGACAGACTTTGTTTAAAAAGGACAAAACATCACAGTTAGACAGCTCAGCGTATTTTACCTCGGGGTGAAAATGTTAACTGTCTCCTCTTTCTGCTGACGCTCAGTCTCATATATGTACATTCAAGTGGATACATTTATCTTCTACTGTACTTCCTGTGAAAACACTTAAAATGTTTCACCTGAATTGTTTGGAAAATTTTGCCATGATTTTGAAAACAATGAATTGAACTTAAGTGGTAACTGTTTACAGAGGTTGCACTTCACATGTGTTTGTTTCCTGGCAAACCTGGCTCCCATCTAAAACACATTTTGACTTTGACATTTTGTCTGGATATAATTTCTTAGATTTTTGCCTTTTTGTTTATCTTGTTTTGCTTTCATGTCCTGAAAGACTTTCTGGTAACACATTTCATGAGATTATTGAGTTTAAGTCGAACTACAGGCACTAACTTGTGCTAAGCGCTCGGAGGGGTGATGTCTGAGGAATTATCCTTAAGTCTTTAAAACTACCAAAACCAGACAGTAAGAGCAGCCTTGCACCTGAACACAGGTAATGCCCCTCACAGGCTTTAAGTTGGTCAGAGCTGAAAACCCTCAAGCTCCCCTGTCTATCTTTACATGCACCATTTCTTTGCAGTGCTCATAAATTCTCTCCCTGCCATGTGTTCATCTGTAAAAACAACGCAGAGCATTTTGACACGTTAACTATTTTTACAACTGCTTTCCATTGCAGGCCCAATGTGTGCGTGGAGAGGGAGGTGACACTGGTCGCCCAGAGGCAGCCGTGTGTGCAGGCCTTCACACGCATGGTTAAAGTGTGGAAGCAAGGCTGTGTGGGGCAGTCGTGGTGCATGGGATACGAGAGGAGGTGAGTAATACATCTCGCTTCTAGTCGGTCTACTCCACCCTTTCAAATCCTTTGGCTCGGTTCCTACTGCAAACACCCCCAACGTCACCTGCAGGGGATGTCATGCTGCGTGGACTAATCTCCGGCTACAACAAAGCATTAATTAATGGTTTTGTGTGATTTGCAAGAGTCTCGCAACCAAAAGAATTCATCACAGAGGGCAGTATCAGACGGGATGAGCTGCGACGCCTTGATCTCCTCCTTCCTCTCCCCTCTTCATCTCTCTCACTCTTGTTCTGTAATCACCGCTTTAAACCTCTCATATCAGTTTAAGTGCAAGGTGTAGCCCCACTTCACCCAAGTTACCATCTATTTAACGCGCAGTCGTCCCTGCAGCCAACATTCCTTTGAAGCAGGGTCTGAATGCTAACACTTTAGCCTGTCTCTCTGAGTCAGTGTGAGGAGTCGGCCGCTCACACTCGCTTTCTGCGCGTTATTTATCGTGTTACCAAGTCAAAGCCCACTTTGAAGGCAGCCAAGGCCACAATTACGCACTGTAAACGGAATGCGTTCCCACAATGTGTAATAAGCATGGAGCAAAGAGAGGGGTCTCAAAGTACAGGGAGAGGCACCGTTCTCTGATGTAGTCGGACGGTGTCACACTCAAAAAACTGTGTCCTTAGAGTCTGGGAAAATGTTTGCTGAACAATATGCTGCCCCTTGCTTTCTGAACAGGTAGCATGTTTATTTTTCATGATGGAAAAACTAAGAATGAATGCACCAAATATTAAGATAACCCTAATGCTTATGTATGCATGTATGGTCTCACCATAGACTGTATATGAAGATGTCTCCACTTCCTCCAATTTAGAAATGAAGCTAAAATATCCTGGATCTGGGGGATGGAGCCGCAGTGTCAAGTCTACTTCAATGCACATGCTCGACCAATCATGAGGCAATCTCAGCTGTCAATCATCACATTTCTTCCCAATTCTTATGGCATCAAATAGCTAAATAAAATCAAACTTACCAGAAAAACAAACACTTAAACCTGAACTACCTGAAATGACAGATACAATCTTTGAGAAAATTCTGACATGTGCTTTGAATTTTTAATTTGTCAATGTCCCATTAATAACCTGGAGGAGGTGGGATTTATGACTTATAGTGCCGGCAACCACCAGGTGGCGATCAAGACTCTCTGGCTTCACTGTTGGGAAGCTGTCATGACCTCCATCTTTATATAAAGTCTATGAGTCTCACTTACTCACACGCCATTGTTTTACAGTGGAATACCACAGAACTCTTTTCTGCTATCTGCTCTTGATTAGATTAGATTTACATTTGCCACTTCGGAAAGTTTGAAAGTTTTAACTCAATATTTGTCATTTGAACAGGACGGCATACTACACGGCATACAGACAAGTGTACAGACAGGATTATGACACTGTGTACAAGTGTTGCCCTGGATGGTCTCAACTTAATGGAGAAGCGGGTTGTCTTTATCGTAAGTATCCTTGTTCCTTATATTTTTCTATAACTTTATCAGATTTTATTGATTATGACCCTTTGATGTGAAACAGAGAGAACATGGAGGTAGGTATGTTTGATAAGAGGCAACGTGTCCCCAGCTCTCGTGTGGTTTCCATAGACTTTGAGGACGTAGACTTCTAGTGAAGCTAATGCGGAAGGGTCTGAAATCGGTATTCTCTCAAATGACCAGCAGAGGGTGATTCCAACTGTTGCAAAAAGAAGTCTATGAGAAAAAGACCTGTTTTCTCACTTGATTTCTATATGATAAAATATGGTATCTCTTTGCGGGTGGACACTGTGTGATTGACAGGTAGTACCTTCCAATGGGTGCAGGTTACAGGTGTAGGTGAGCGCTCCTCTAAATATGTTTACTTCTGGTTTAAAAAAAAACAGCTGGCGCCGGACAAAATGCCAAACTCGAGGCTTCAGAACGGCAGCTCATAAACCAATGTGTGACATCATGCTGGGTTTCCACTTGATTTTTATATTCCCACATGGTTTGAATGTGGATGCTGGGAGAATAATCCTCCAGTGGTGAAAGTGTTGACGTGTGAACATTCTCCCTCAAATTAGATTTGCATCAACAGTTGAATGTGAGTGAGGTCATGGATACAGCATGTTCGGGCAGTTGTCATTTTAAATCGCGCAGCACAGCTCATAATGTTGCAGCATGTTTCAATCTTGGCTCTCATCTAAACAGTTATGCCACTCTCATCATGCGGAGGTGTGACATTGGAAGTGCAGGTCAGAGGATTCCATTATGGCAGAGAAAACAGTCCAGTGTCTACTCCAACCAATCACGGTGAAGCCCCCAAAACAATACCCATCAGCGGAGACCACCTGCTGATCTGCATCAAATGAACAAAGGGAAACTAAAGTGAATCCTCTCACCGTAAATCTGACCCACTAGTCCATGTTTGGACAAGTATTTCTGCTGGACACACTGAAGCTGCCAGGAGCTCATCCCTCTTGTGGATAAGCTTAGCTTCACTCCACTGAGACCAAGAAGCCTCCTTTGATGGGATTTTACAGCCAGTGATCCAGATTGCATAGCCTGCATACCATAGACAGACCCATGGTAAAGGCTTCCTGTAAACTGTTTGTCCCCTGTCCGGTTGACTGACAAGTGAGTTCCCACTTCCCTGTCCTCTGCGCCCTGCCTGGAAACACTGTGTGAGCCTAATGCTCAGCTCTCACACCCCCACTGCAGACACATTAGTCTGTGGGGCAGCCCTCTGATGGGATGTGGCTGAGCCGGGGGAGCAGGGGAAGATCTCCTGGATGCGCCTGTCATCAGTGTCTTATTATGGCATCAGTGCTCTCTTCAAAGCGACCTTTGTGTCCGGGGAGAAGGTTACAGTATTAAATTATACAAGGAAGCATTGCCCCGTCTACTTTTCACTGGGTCTGGTTTGTTTTAAAACACTCATAAAGAAATGTCTTAAAGAGACATCCTTCAGGACAGTGTCTCCCCTCACTTGAAGTAGACGGCGGGGTTTTGTTTCACCTTTCGCGTGACAATGGCTGCTCTCTTCGACATGAGGCAGGGCTTTTATCTCTGTAACCAAAGAAGCTGCCGCACTTTGAGATGGGACAAACTAATCACCCTTTTCTCCGAGCCATTGAACCCGGATAAAAGGAAGCTCACGCCACAATCCTCCCTCTCCCACTCCTGCGCACTTTGCTATGCGCTATCTGTACTGTACCTCAGTCAACACTGTATAATCTGCGGAGGCAGTTTTCAACAGCGTCTCCAACATTCAAAAGGAAAAAAATCTGCTCTGCAAAAAATCTACAGCCTTGAGCAAATCCCCCTGAAAAACCCTCAAATGAGAGGAAGATGGGAATGCTTTTTGTTGAGATAGTGATTTAGTGTCTGGCACTAAACTTCCTTCTCTCTCTCTCTCTCTCTCTCTCTCTCTCTCTCTCTCTCTCTCTCTGTATGTTCCCTAATAAAACGTCAGTGTAAGGTAATTAGGTTAACGACCTGTGGGTATTGTGAGGCATTAGAGTGGAACTGAGGGTCTAATCATGTTGTAGATGCAGCACACAGTGGCTGAGAAGTGACAAGTTGAATAGTTTGTCATTCCTTCACTTCAGTTGTTTATTTTGTTCCATTGTGCAGATGTTGACGTCCTCCCTGCAATTTCTTGTGCTCTCCAGCATTCCCTTCTTGGCATGATTAGTCACATATTTAGAGAATATACCACAGCAGAGCAAACGTCTGGTTATTTTAACATTTTATTCCGTTATGTTGACCCCCTCCCTCTTGTTTTCCATATCTTTCTGTTTCAGGCTACTATCATTTAATTATGATGGTTTGTGAGTTTTCCAGTTAAACAATGGCATTGATTAAGAGCAGCTTGCAAATACCTTATAAGTATATATAAAATATATTTGGAGTTTTTGTTTTCCAATTTTTAATGTTTTCCAGCAGCATTAAACAAAGAATAAAGCTCATCTGGGGGAGTCAAACTAAATTCCATTGCAGTTCTTTCACAAAATAGACTTGGACTTGAAATGAAAATGAATGCTGCATTCCATTTTTATTTTCATTTTATTTTTCATTAATCAATCAGCAAATTTCTTGATTAATCATTTAGTCTATAGAATGTCATCAAAGTTCAAGGGTGATGTCTTCAAATGTCGCATTTTGTTAATACATTGGTCCAAAAGCCAAAAGTAATCAGTACACAATGATATAAACCAGAGATTCAATCTCACATTGGAGAAGCTGGAACCAGAGGATGGTTTACAGTTTTACTTTAAAATTATATTTTATATTAAGTAGTTAAACATTTGTTTTCTGTCCTATTTAAGATCTAATGATCTAGATCTATTCCATAGTTTAAAGTCAAATGACTTTATGTCTTCAGAGTCAGTGAGGAGACTTGCAGAGGCAGAATGGATCGTCTGAAAACCCCCCCAAGTTCAGCTGAGGAGACTTTTGTGTGGTTTGAAAAGAATCCAATTGGCTCGATGACTATCTCGTCCTCCTGAAAGTGAAGAGCTCTTGACTGTGGTGGCGACTTCCTCCACTTAACCGTTTCGAGGGCCACTCAATCAACGAGTTAAACCTTTTTACTTCGGCCAGTAGCCACGGGCCGGGTGAGGATGGATGGGGTTAGCCCCAGCTAAAGTGGAAACAAGCAGTTATGTTGATTGACGGCAACAATAAGCTTTGTGACAGGGGCTGAAGAGCAGCGACAATGGCTTTTCCAGTTTGTTGTCCTCGTTAACTGCTCAATGGGAACTGGCCCCCTTTTGTGGCGGGGACCAGGCGGGTGAAGGTACATGTGAAATAGGCTCAGTAGCCAGGAAAGAGGAAATGGTCTTCTGTCCATGGGTGGTCTTTGTGTGTGTGTGTGTGTGTGTGTGTGTGTGTGTGTGTGTGTGTGTGTGTGTGTGTGTGTGTGTGTGTGTGTGTGTGTGTGTGTCTGTGTGTGTGTGTGTGTCATGGAACACAGCATCAACTATTGTGTCAGCAGTCATGGGGGCCGCATCGTGCACAGCTGAACACAAATAGACACGGACCCAGATCCATAGAAAGGAGCAGACAGAAATCACCCAACTGAGACATAACATGGAGAATTACACACCAACACAGTTGTATAATTTAAATAGTTTGTTCCCTGTTCATACGGCCCCTGGTTACACGGACACGGTCCTTTTGATCTACTGAGTAATGTGCAGGAAGGAAATAAGGTCAGTGGAGTATACCCAAAACAAAACGGACGCATTTTTTAAGAGTGTGTGTGGAATAGCTGTCAAATATCAGGTGGGGAGCAAATACAGTGTTACTCAGCAAACTGAGGACTGTTTGTTGCTGTAAATGCTAAGTGTAAGATCTTGTTATGGGAGCTGATTGTGGAATTGCACATTCCTTAGTGTGAGAGTCCAAAGCAGCCATGATTCTCATAGACCTCAGACAAAGGCCCAAAGAAATTGAACGACTGCTGCTGAATAATACTCTAGACACAAATTATATAATATGTAACACTTCTTCATTAAAATTTCCCCAAAACCACAAGACCTATGTTATATAATTTGTTGACCTGTGTACTTATCCAAATTATTACAATGTTCAAACCCCGAGATATCCCCAATTTTATTCTTGCCTTTCCTTTACCTGTGGCTTAGCCGGGTTCTCCTATAGCCTAACTTCTGGGACAAACGATGAAGGAAAATCACGCTGCTAGCCAGTTGGCCAGTTCGCGTTTTTTCCTTCCACTGTTTGTATTTAGTTTGTTTTGTTTTGCTGCGTAACGTGAACAAAACATTAATACATGACCTCATCCGTAAACATTATGTGCACCTGAGGCACGGCATCCCTAGCTTCTTATCGACATCATCAAACTAGGTACATTGTCGTTGATTTGATTGGGAGACCCCTAGTGGCTGAAGTTACATTTTGTGCATTTAAATGGCGTCAAGGAAAATGATTTAGGACAACAGATTTGATATATTTGTCAACTGGTTAATTAGGGGATGAATAAGTTTACCAAAAACAATAAAAAGCTTTAGTGCCATGACATTGTTTTTCAGTTTGAAACAGTGGGTGGAATAAATGAGGCTGCAGAAAACTGTCCAAATTCTACTGCATATACAGAAAGTTTCCTGTTTAGTCTGAGTGATATGCATGCCATCATTTTGTCTGATTCACATCTCCGGAACATTAGAAAGAAAAAGAGAAAGAATATATCGGGTACAACTATGTGATATCAGGGTATCTTTTATTTGTGAAGTGACAAAATTGATATTTCATCCGGTTACCTTTAAATAAAGATGAAAATAAGTGTGTTATAAACATACAATATGATGTAGGAAAAAGCCCCAGATATTCTAATGGTTGGGTCTTGCACTCTAAGACATTTTTGCTGAGCATTATTGTGCCTCCTTTGTCAAACCAACCTGGTATCTTGCTCAAATGGTATTTAAATCTTTCAAAGAAACCTGTCAGAGATCATCTGACAGAGCTGGCCCTGGTTTTCACTGGAACTCTTTGAAATGACACATTCCTCTGCGAAGCAAAACATGATTTGTTGCCTCAAAATACAGTGCTTGGCTCCGCGCGTACCAATTACGGCACCAAACGGAGCCCTCGCGCAGGGCCTTTGTGTCTGTGAATTGTCCTAAATGCGGTCTCCCTCTGGGCCGCACTCTGGGGGTTAAACGGATCGAGGGAGCCTTGACAAACAGGGCCGCCTCTCTGCGTGGATGTGGTCGTTCCCTTCAGAAGTGGTGACACCTGCTTGTTTGTTTTGCAGTTTCTCGCCGCGAGCCACTGACCCCTGGTCCCTGGCTGTCTCTGCCTTTTTGGGGAAGCTGCTAAATCTTCTCAGGGAAGGTGTCTTTGTAATAGAGTTGAGGCATTCGCAGCCACAGATGAGTTGGGTTTTGTGCCACGCTGCATGCCACATTATGGAATTATTTCAGGGAAGATTAGGCGGGGGCTCAGGGCGGGGGCGGCCCAAAAATGCCCTGGTCAGCTGCCAGAAATCCTGTGTCTCACATCTCAGAAGGTCAAGGGTATAGTTTCCCCATGTTGTCTCTTAAAGAAGTTCCCCCAAAGTGACTCTGAGCGACATCTGACCTCGTACTTTGTTACTTGTGATTGAGTTCATCTCCAGCTTTTTCTCAGGAATGTCCCTCACAGCTGGAGGTTTTTATATCATTGTCCCGAAGAATTTGGATCCAGTCGAAACTGTGCAATTAAACCTGACCACTGTGCGATGCTTTATTTTTTTCTCCTTCTGCTCGTCTCTCATCTGTTGCTTTCACCACATCAAATCTCCCTCACATGAGATAATCACAGAAGTGGGGATCGTTGTGTTACAGTACACTGAAGCACTGCAGCGTATCGTAGACACACTGTCCAGAGGGACTGGAAGTCATCACGGGCAGATTAGCTGTGGTGAGAGGGTCTTCCTGCTGGAGTACGATTTCAGGGGGCAAAATGTAGGATTATTAGTTATCGAGCACAACATGGGTTTCTAATGTTTGCAGGGTGTTCCGTGTTGACATACTTGTTTTGGCTTGTGTTTTGTACAGTGCAGTGTATGTTTATATGTTGGTTATTGGTACTGTTGAGCAGGCGCCAGTCTTACTGGAATTCTGCTGAGAGACATGGGGTAATAACTTGGCTCATTTGTCATTACTAGTCCTCCTCTATTGTCTGGAAATGTAATTCTTATGTTATTCCTCGTGGCTGCCATCTGCAAATACAGCCTGTATTTACACACCCTGAAGCACTTCCTCATTTCCTCAGCACCGAGGAAAAGGTGCAATACCTTTGCCTCTGTTCTTTTCTTTGTGAAATCAATTAAATTAGTCTATGTCTCTTAGTCTGCAGATGTCATATAATGTGAGATTTTTTTAAATATTTAAAAATGAATGGAAAGAATATGATGTTGTTTCAGCACTAGCTGTAATAGCCATTTGCATCCTTCCTATTCAATTCATATGAATAGATTGCAGGATTTGTTGCAACTATAAACTCAGTACAGAAAATAAAAAGTTTATATAAAATAGCAACAATAAGAACAAAGATTATGTAAAGTTTAAATTTGTAGATTAAGCGGTTATTACACAGTTTCTGATTGAGCAGTTGGGGCCACTCTGATATATCATGACCGTATACGGCCTGTAAATGGCGTCCGAACACGTATCACCTGGTGTGATGATGGGCTGAAAAATGTGTATCTGGCTCTCAGACGCTCAGTGAAACTGGCTCTCAGACGTTTTCTTCACAATCATACGAGGAAAGGACGGGCATTTAAATTACTCCTGTGATTATACCTGGTCTGTGCTCCCTCACTCCGGCGTCCATGTGTTGCCAGTCAGGAGGAGCAATGACAGACATCAATCCTCGAGACCTGTCATCACTAACCACTGTACCCTGCCCAGCAGAGTGCAAACAACAGGCCTGGCTTAAACAGCTGTTTGACGTCCCAGGGATATTAGCCTCAGAACCCATGAGATACAGTGAGCGTCCGGCACACATGTACTGTACGTGCACACACAGCTATAGGTGAAGAACTGTCATATTTAATGTGTAAGGTGAGCGTATGGAATGTGATGGTGCACCTCTGAGGTGGATGCACATGTTTTGAGCTTCCTGGAACCTCTCACTGTTTTTGTGTCCTGGATTCTTTGAATTTCACGTTGTAATGAGCGAGAGCAGTTTGAGTCACAGGGATTTATGGATGCACGGCCGTCGGCTCCGAGAGATGGTAAAGACACGCTCACCCTGTAGCTCTTTCATTTAGCCCCCTGATTTACACAAGCACTTCTGTATGATCACAGCTTGTGAGAGTGATCAAGAGTTCACATTTCATTCTCAGTTAACATTCTCCTACTGTGCGGGAAAGAAGACCCTTTTCCTTAAAAGTCACACACACCAATTCTGCCAGTCGTGTTAAACACTGTTTCTGTGAAGATGAAGTTTCATTTGGCTTAATGCCTGAATCTCTGCTCAGAAGGAACCAAGTGATGGATTCCTCCTACATTGGAGAGTGTGAATGAAGGAGAATCAAGGCTCCACTTTAGGGAACAGGCGATGATGAGGCTTTGATAGAAAGAGGTCACTGTTTGAAAATGCAGATGTTGACATCTCATGGTAACAGCCAGGTGTCTGCTTTGCTTTGCTCACCTATGTTTTTGTCCTGTCTCTCTTCTCTCTCACCTGTCTGTCCACATGGACACGTGCAGCTGTGTGCAGCTACGGTGTGTGCTTCAACGGGGGCCATTGTCGGGCGGGTTCCACCCAGCTCTGTGACTGTCCTGCAGGGTTCAATGGACCCAGCTGCCAGTATGGTGAGTACCAACATCCTCACTGTGTTTCTTAAGCTGTTCGCAGACATGAAATCTGGAAAAGTGTCTGGAGTTTGCCTTTCACACATGAAGAACGCAGCAGGAATTTGTCTAAATCAGACGTGTACATACCAACGGGAACATTCAGGTGAGGAACATTTCCGGAGGATTCATGTGAGGGGTGGTGTCCGAGTAGAGGATGTAGGAGGCAGAACATAACGTATAATTTGTTTACATCAGATCAACATCGGCCCTCATTGTCAAAATCTCTCGAATCTCGTTGTCTTTCCATGTTGACGTCTTCGTCAGCGACGTCTTCCAGTTTTGTATCCGCCGCATGTTAGAAACGTCATCAACAAGTCAACTTGCTCACTCTGACATTTTCCTGACATCTTACTTGGGTTGTGGCAGGAACATTTCTGGAAAATGTCTGGACCAACTGACTCAGACATTTGCGTTCTTAGATACAGCCCCTCTCACGAGTTCAGTGCATGTCTGAAAGCAGAAGTTTGTTTTTGTTAAATCTGCCACACTCAAGCAATTTTTAGGTATTGAGTGTAGAAATAAAATGTTAAATTATTTTGTTTGCGTTGTCAGCATTTAACACATTTCATTTTCTCATCCCTTGTCAGTTGTGTGGTATGAAGTTTAGAAAAATAGCTTCAGTAAAAACAGGAACCCTTAAAAACTCCTCACGGACTGATTGAAACTGATCACATTTTACCATTTGATTTATAAAAAACGTCTGGCTCTTTGCCTGTTTTTCTGATCCGTTTCACTCAGCTCTCCAGGCCTCCTCGTTGAGCTCCGTTTTAGAGATCGCCTTTCGCTTCGAGTGAATGAGAATCTCCTCACATAAGCGTTTAGTTTTTTTTTTTTTTTACCAGCAGCCCAACTATTTAATCAGCAACTCCATTGTTGAATTTGCTGTTGAAGTAAAAAACAGTGGAGGATTCTGTTGTTTTTCTGATAGCACCACACGACAGGAAATTCCTCTTTGTGTAACCCATTTAGCAGAATCATCCATCTCCCTCCAGTTAGACCAGACGACACTGACTTCTGTTGAATAGGAGTAGACACAACTGAAAAGCCTGGTTCCTTTGTTTCACGATGGTCTGACCTGACCTTACACTCTCCGACCAGCAGCTAATATCTCCCAGCTCACCGCTGCTTTTAGACATGCACTGAACTCCGGACAACCATTTCAACAACCATATAAATAATTTCTGAAGTAAAATGCGATTTATTTGATGGTTACACATTCCTTAAAGTGATCATTTCCTTACAGGTTTGGACTTTTGGTCCCAAAAAGATATTTGATGAACTATTGTTAAACTGCTTTTAGACATGCACCGACCTCTGGGCATTTTCTTGAAATTTTGTGGAGGGGCTGTATGTGAGAACGCAAATGTCAGTTCAGACCCTAAAGTCAAATGTCCTGAGAATGTCTGAGTGAGCCCATGTCAGAATACAGCAGGAAAATGTGGATGAAAAAGAAGAGCCATACACGTAGAAGATGTTGACAAAGATTTTAAGTTGAAAAGACAATGAGATTTCCTAGGTTTTGACAATAATGGCCGACGCTAGTGTTGATGTGCTGTAAACAAAAACACATGATTTCCTCCGTGGGATTTATTCAACATGTCCTGCCTCCTACATGCTCTACCCAGATGCCACCTCTTGCCTGAATGTTGTGGACATTTTACTGTAGGTTTTGTGGTGTCGGACTCAAACAGTCTCCTGCTGCGCTCTTCCGGAAAATGTCCAGACTAAATTTTCCGGAAATTTCCCAGAGTTGATATCTGGCTTAGCACAAAACTTACCTCCATCAACAGTCTGTTTTCTGTGGAGTTCTGTGGTGTGACAGTGGCGTCCCCTAACATACGATACACTCACTTCCTGCTTGGCTACTATAGGACTGATTATCAAGCTTTGGGAAATCGGGCACTTACAGCCCCTCCGTATGATTAGAGCTCTCGCTAGCAGCTAAGCTGACCTAGCTTACTTCTGATTTCTTCATGCTTGAATAAAAGACTTAATCATAAGGACTGAGGATCCATGAACACACAATGAGGTGCTGCTGAGCACAGCTTAAGGCCACTGGACGTTAACAGGCAGGACCTGATGGGCCTAGTGGAGATCTTTGAGAAGATTGAAACCATGTGTTGAACCTGGTTGCGGATCAGTGCTACATTAAAGGAACACGTTTACCCAGAGTTATACCTGTAAACATAGATACAAGTAGTAGACTCTGCATAAATACCCAGGAACGAGGTTATTGGGTTTGAATCCCGTGTTATATCAATGTATTGAATGATGTTATCTGAACGACACATGTGTGGGTGCTTTCCTTTATTGCATGTACTGTATGTTGTGTAGGATGCCTGCCCTCCTTGATCTCAGCACTAGCAGCTCATCAGTCACTGCAGAACACCGCTGCATTTTTCCCTGACACATAATGATGTACAGTCGGGTAACCACTGTATCACTGGTGGGGGGGGGGGCTGTAATTCTCTTCATTCTTCCTTCCCTCTTGACAGTGGGAGACAACGTTTATGTTCGTCTGCTGGATGCTGCTCGACCAAACTCATAAAAAGTGAATTGTTAATCTAACGTTCAACACTGACATGTTCAGTAAACCATAACTTCTCTGAGGAAGGATAGATTATTTAGAGCTCTTCTTGACTAGATATAAAATACAAGATGCATATATTTGCTGCATTTGGTGTAATTGAAGGTTCCTTTATCATCTGCTGTTGATGTGAGATTTATTATGTACAAGAGAGACATACATATAAGTCTAGGTTTTTGTGGAAAGAAACTCAA
This sequence comes from Hippoglossus hippoglossus, assembly GCF_009819705.1. Lineage (NCBI taxonomy): Eukaryota > Metazoa > Chordata > Actinopteri > Pleuronectiformes > Pleuronectidae > Hippoglossus > Hippoglossus hippoglossus. Next base: position 11,103,304 of record NC_047155.1, read on the forward strand.
CAGAACTACAATGGAACTTAGTAGATTGTATACCTGCCCCTTTTTGTGTGTGATCTTGCTTTTAATCAAACCAACCAACCAACAAACGATGAGGGGTGAAAACCTCCCTGGTGGAGGTAATGAATCAGGGAAGAGAGAGAGTGGACATTATCAGGAATCAGTCAAAACATCGTCCCATCAGACAAATAATTAAGAAAAAGAAGTGAAAGATAAATATCTTGTGTACGATTTTATTTATTGGTCTAATATCTGAACAAGTCTTAGGATTCCTGTTTCTGACATCAAAACCACCCCCAAGACACCAGATCATTAACCTGTCAAACACATTTATTGGACGAAAACACAATGAGTAATGAGTTCCAAAATATATAAATAAATCTTATCAAACGAAAACATGTCTCTTCTCTGCAGTTTTGGCTTTCGAAAAATAAACAGTGCTGTTGAAACTCAAACAGTTTCGCTCATGCTGTTGACACATTTCAGTGCTTTTATTCATGGTTCTTATTTTAAACTATGTAGCAGGACATAAATAAAGGAAATAAAAGTGTTGCAGTCTGACACCAGTTGTTTCTCGAGTGGGAGAAGTACAGTAGGGATTCTGGCACAACGTCACCCTCTTGTAATGTGCATGAAACGTCAGCAACACTTGTAGTATTGAGAGCTTATCACACGACGGATGTGATTTGGCCTTTGGCCTTAATCAAGACCATTTTTCGAATTCCATCAACGCACACTGTCCTATATCAACTGTAGGAAACCAAAGCCAGACATCAACTTCAGACATGTCCGGACAACCGGGTCTGGACTTTCTCCGGTGTTTGCCTTTCACATGTGAAGAACGCAGCTGGAGACTGTGCGAGTCAGATGCCCGTCAGACAAATGAGTATTCAAGTGACGTCCGGCTAGAACATGCATGAGGCAGGACATGATGCTGTCTACACGCCGACTCTGGTGTGATGAATTCTCCCGACAATATCCTGCCGTATTCTCACATGTGCTCATGGAGAATGTCCGGAGCAACTGACTCAGTGATTTGCGTTCTCACGTAAAGCTGGACAATACCTGGAGTTCAGTGTGTGTCTGAAAGAAGCTCAAATCATCACTTTCTTCAATGTTGCAGCCTTTTTTTCTTTTTACATTTTCACCACTTTCCCAGGGAATAATTTATGCAGTTCGATGAAATAAATATGTCACAATTAGGGAACTGATATCTATGAGTGTTTAGATTTGGCGCAGCTTGATTGAATTTAAGGGAGTGTTGGGCCTTGGCGGAGGTTTTATTTTATTTTTCATCATGTTTGGTTACTTGTCTTTCTGCCAACATCTCTGATATTCACTCAACTATCTCTGCATCCCATCACGGTCTCCATCCCTTTCAGCTCTGCCTCTGGGTGACACTGTTTGATATCAGCGCAGACATCAGCTCTCCTCCTTCCCCGTCATTGAGATCCAGCAGCATTGTTCTGCATTGTGAATGATAGCTGTCGTGAATGGGCACCTAGGGGCCCATGCTGGTGGAGATAGAGCGATGCAGCAGACCCCCACACCCCGACCCTCCCCACTATTGGAGGCTTTCAGTCCGTAAACAGTCTGGCAGTTATATTGCTCCGTGATTGGCACTGAATGGGCTGCAGGACGAAGGGCGTGGGGCCCCGAGTGACTCCGCCTGACCAGGGGCAACAACTTGGGATGATGGGAGTGGGACACAGGCAGGAATAGTCTCGCAGCTGCCCTTCTTTTTTTTTTTTAGGTCCTACATGGGCCAAATACAGGTCACGTCAGAGTCAAGAGTCCTGAGGGCAATGGCAATAGCTGCGTGCTGACTACAAAGTGGATCGTTGGTGAAAGAGCAATTCATAGAGTGACCGCTCTGATATATTGTTCCGACATAATGAAGAACACTCTGTGGTGGTCGGACACATTACATTTGCTTGTTGCGCTGTCACTTTTTTGTGGGCCCTGGATAAATAACCTCAGTGGTTGTGCGGATGAGGCCACGGCTGCTCTCACATGCAGATGTTATAATTCAGTTACGGCTGCGGTCCACATGCTTCACACAGCTGTCAGTCACCGCTTGTTCTCTTGTCATGTCAACGTAGAAAAGCCGAAGCCAAGGAGGAGATTGTGGTTGAGGACAGCCGCACTTCACTCAAAGATTCCCTCATCGTTTAATCACCACAGACCGTTCTCGGCAGCATTCCTCCGCAGTCGCGTGTGATGATGTCCCCTCGATGTGCGTTTGATGTGGTTCCTCCATGTTTGTGTACAGCGATTGGTGTGTGTGTGTGTATGGCGTTCAAAGGGGCCAATTAGTGCCATGTTCGGAATACTTCTATGAGGCTGTCATCTGTTTTTCTTTTTAGTAGCGTTGTATCTCAGTGATGTACAAGGCGGTAATTACTTTTTTGTGTCTTGACTCTGTGGTAAGACAACAGCTGGAGCCTGGAGGCTCCTCAGGTCAATTCCAACTCAATAAATCCCATTTGTCTGAGCAACTCAAACCATATCAGACATTACTATCAGACATTATTACAGATTCGTTCATTTAAAGGTTGACTAATTGGACATGACTGATGGAGACTTGTGAGGAGAAGTCATTGCAGTTGTGTAAATAACTTTCCTGATGGGAGCAGTTTTAACAGAGACGGGACACGTGTCTGATGGTATTTATTATTCAACCAAGTATTGTAAGGTCCTGGAAAAAAAACTTCCTTCTGAGATTATCTGTCAAAGCTGCAACAATTTTGAGATTTTCTGTATTTTTTTATGTTACTCTCAGAGATGCACTAAACGCACTGCACACAACACACTAGACAGAAATATCTGGAGGGGCTGTATGTGAGAATGCAAATGTCAGTTGCTCCAGACATTGACTGTAATCAATGCAACAGTGAAAGAACAAAGAGAATACAAATATCTCAGGATGAAATAGAGGCGCCAAACACGAAGACTTCAACTGGAAAGACTGGACAAGAATCATTGTCAGTGTTCCGTAAACAAAACAAAAGCAGGACTCATATGTCACGCACTTACCCAGACACCACACCTCACCTGAATGGACATTTTCCTGTTATTGTGCACACGTCTGATTCAGATAATCTCCTGCTGCATTCTTCATGCATATAAGGCAAACTCTGGACCCAACAACAGCTCAGGAAAGATCATTTTCAGAACTTTAGTGTCTCTTCTGCTCTGGAGTCTCTTTTGTAAAAGCTCTCTGCCCTGTCTACGCCTGACGTATTCAGTAACCCGCCTGTCATCAGCAGACAAGTGGTATCCACTGGGATCAACAGCCTCCGAGGCTTTTAGACCTCTGGCAGGGCAGATGTCTTCATACCAGCTGACATCTGGGCTCAGCCTCAGACAGACAGACAGATGAACAGAAAGGCAGACAGACACTCTTTGTTAACACAAAACTTCACTGTCTCAGCTCGAGAATCGTTAGATGTCTAAAAGCTGCCTCGTGTTTCCTGCTCTGAGGTGAAGGGCAAAGTTAATGTTATATCAAAAACACGAATGGATATTGTCATGAATATGAGGGGTCAGTAATACCAAAATTAAAAATACAGTTGTTCCCACAGGTTTAACAGGCCTTTGTTTGTTGATAATATCAAGATCTCAAACTGTGACATATTTTACTGACAGAGCTGTTACAGTATTTTCTTTCTGAACCATATAAGCTCATGTCTTGGCTGTGTTTGGAATCGTTGTGTTGCCAGGAGGACCAGCTTGTTCTCAGCTTCACTCAAGACACAGCCTCGACTCTACTGATGGCTATCATTATCATTATTCCGTAATGTCCTGCTTCAAAGCAGCCTCCCAGGATGTTGAACTTTAAGCCCCTTCTCTAAGTCAGTGTAAAGGTTAGTAAATCATACCATCTGACAAGCTGCATTCATCCAGCAAGATTATTAATGAGTTGGAGGAAGCTTCTTGGTCTGTTCTTTCTTGTCCAGCAAAATAACTTAATTGAAACTCCCGTATTTCTAAACAAATAGAACATGGTTTTAAAAGGGGAAAGTACTAAGAACATAAATCCAACAAAACTAAATCGTCTATTTTCTTGGCTGTGTCAACTGTCGGCCTTGGCCAAAGGCATCAAGTTTTCGGGTTGTCTATACGTCATATCTCAGGAACGCCATGAGCAGCATTTATCACGTGGACTGGAGGATGAACCGATTAGATTTCGGTGGCCAAAGGTCAAGGTCACTGTGACCTTGCATTCTTCACATTCTTGTGGACGTGATACATCAGAAACGCTTGGAGGGAATTTCCTTACATTCACGTACTCTAAAGATGAGCTCACTAGAATAAGTTGGTCAAAGGTCAAGGTCACTGTGACCTCACTAAACATGTTTTTTGACATATCTCAAGATTCCATGCGCTAATTCTGATAAGATAGATTGAATACCTGATTAAATTCCTTCAAAGTCCCAATATCATGAAAACAAGACAGGTCTTTTTCTGTGAAATTGTTTTTTTTAATGACACATTTGCAAAAACACAATTTTAAAGACCCGACCACTGTGGTTTAGGGGCAGATATGGAAGCTATGGAGCCTTTTTTCCAAGAAAGATTAACAGTACAGAAGTTGAGTATGATATCTCCAGAGTTTTATTCAAGCTTATAAACAGTTGACTGAAGCTCTCGATAATAAGGTCAGTCATGTCTTTGGAGCCTGTTGGAGCATGAAGTGAACCCTCCACAGTCTAGTGGTCGAGGGGCTGAGAAAAGACACAGTGGGAACACGGTGATAAACCACAGTGAAAGAACTCCATCAGAGATGCTGCTTTATAGCCACAGAAAACAAGAAGAAAATAACTTATGTTAGTGCACAAGTTATTTTCCTGCATAAGTTGTTGAGATACATGGGATATGTTGAGCCAGGAAAAAAAGTATTTTCTGCATAATGACGTAAAATGTATATTAAGCTTATAAAAAAATGCAAATATCGAAGATTGACTTATCTACACCTATTTTAAACGGTAATGTGTTGCATTAGTAATAACACAGTAACAAATTACATCCTTTAAGTGCTATCTACATAAGTTTTATTATTTTCTGATACCTAAAGTACTTTTTCTGATACATTTGTAACTTTAATTTAAATATGTTAAATGTACTTTTCACATAGGTATTCCAACTTTTACTTTGCTAAAGCCTCTGAACACGTCCTCCATCAGCTGCAGTTTCCCCAACTACAAATCTAATTGTGTTTTAAAAGGAAGGAGAGGGAGACCGAACAGTTCAGGATATTCTGGGCTGCATTTTTAGTTGGATGCTTGTTAGCACGGTTGCAAGGTCAGGGCGGCAACCCTGGAGCTATTGTGAGAAGTGATTGTCTTGTTAAAGGACACTTGTTGAGTTCTACACGATCTTTGACATAGGGTCGTCTGGTTGTGGGACTAAATGTAAAAAAAGGTCTGAAGTTCCTCCCTGTAATGTGACGTACAGAGAAAGAAAGGTCTTTGTTTTGCAGTTTAAAAGGAGTTGAGACAGTTTATTTCATATCATATGGGACTTCTCTCATGTGACTGATCCACATCATATTCCTGGCTGCTGCCCTCACGATGTTTCCTCTTCGTTGTGTTGAATGTTTCATGTGCGCTTCAGTTTATCTTGAGACAGAGACGAGTTCAGTCCATGAGGTTGATTTCAGATGTTGCTCTCCTCCGCTCCTCCTCTAATAACTGTCCTAGTCTGCAATTAAAGTTCAGCACTGGTCTTTCCTCACACTAACCGCCCATCCGCCTGTTGTAACCTGCCTCTTTGTCTCCCCTGTTCTGTAACTGCTTAACGCTTGTTTCATTTTGATAAATCTCTTACATCTTTGCTCACAAACATGTTTTGTTCATGCAGGGTTTACTCCTGATTAGATGTGTAAACCACTGTATTAGGCTAAACGTGACCAAAACGTATGGATGCTTCTCACATCTCACAGATAGTTAACACATTAGTGGCATGTGGGGGAGAATTTTATGTGTTTTTTTCAATTTAATTTCAATGACGTGCCATTTTCTTTCTTGCCTTTCAAATTGGAAGATTACCAAAGATTACAGGAAGCTGCTATTAGTGTAATTCTGCTTAATTCAGATGATTTATGATGTTTCTCCTTCTGGACTAAGATTGCACGGGGGCAGAAAGGTCAGAGGTCAACCAACATTTGGACCCAGTCTGTGGCGTGAACACCCACAGCTGGACTCGTGGGTTATGAACAGCAGGGATGCAACACGTCATCACTGCTGCTCATCGAGTCCTGTATAGAGACTGACAGTGACAGGAGGGAGCAGCGGCGACACAGATGGTATCTTTCAGGTTTGGGGGTGGGGGTGGGGGGGGGGGGGGGTGCAGGTCCGCAAGGGTCACGTTGTAGAAAAGAACATCCCTTTACCAGATGGTGAAACCATTTCACACATGCCTCTCACCCTGGCAAGAGGAATAGTTTGACTGTCAGTTGATTAGTGAGGCTAAATATGTAGTGTATCTGCTCCCTTCATGTCTGAGGAATGTAATTAGAGAGGTGCTTTCAGTGGACCGGCCTTGGAACCTCCCCATTGTAAAAATAAAGCCCTGAACTCTCAGTCACATTGAATGGTTTTTTTACGCGGATGAAGAAAAAACATTTGAGGAACCTCCAAGCTGAGCCGGCTGAGCACTTAGGACGTGAGGAAGTTCCCCCGAAATGAAAGACACGTGCATGCTGTGGTCTTCATGGCTGGAAACAGGACGAACTCTCTGCTTCAGCATTGATTTACATCATGACTCCATTGTGATGATGTCAGTGTGGCTGATCATATTGTCATTCCTTCTTTTACTAAGGAGCAGTGAAAGAAGATGCGCTCTCAGGTGTGTTGTGATAAAGTCCGTCCTTCAGGAAGACAAGGAGGTGGAATAGATTCAAACATAAGGAGGCTGTTCACTCTGATCTTGTTTGGTCCAGACCCTCGGATATTTCAGTTCAAGGTTCCTCAGACAATGCTCCAGAAAAAAATGGAACAATAGAGGTGGTCTCCTTCCAGATCAAACTGAACCATGGTTCAATTTGTTTGCAGTGTGAAAAAAAGTTTTGGGATCGTTTGGAATTTCTGACGAGTTGCAGGAAATTGAAACAGCATTAAACAAGAAAAGATGAAGAAGAGGATTGGTTGTAGTCTTCGTCACCAGTGACATATGTTTGAATGACGTGCATTGAAATTAACGAGGTGAACCGATTCATTCATTTTCTCAATTTAAATACAAAGATGCACTTTATAATAAAAGTAAGAGAATAAAATATCCAAATTGAAACCACCTCACGTCAGACACCACCCCCCCCTTCTACAAACTTATCAATGTCAATTATAGGTGATGGCGACAGGAAGTATGTATGTCATACAAACCAAAACTAACCGGATCAAATGTAAACAATGTCACAAAGACATGAAGCTTGTTCCAGACTTTCAGATCGACAGTGTGACAGCTATAGCACCGTGGTTTCATCCATTTTATATTTCGACAGAAGATCACAAACTAGCTGCAATCAGTGCAAATCTACTTTGGCAGCTTCGCTTCATCATGGATTCCAAGAAGATTTGTATCTTTCCTGTTTTCTCGTGTTGTACATTAGACCTGGGAGGTGTCGGAGGTGGTTGAAAGGCTTTTAACACTCGCCCATAATTCACCTCATTACCTTCCATTTTGGTCCTCAACCCAGAGCTCCATGTGAGGCATGAGAGACATGTAAAGCTGTGAGATCTTAAAGCGGAAAGATTGTAAAGCTGTGAGATTTCCAGCTGCAGCAGTTTGTCACACACGGCTGGCACGTCCATCCTCCCCGGAGAGGTCAAAAGGTGTTGAACATCAGGGCGATAGGTTATATAATGATCGCCACATTTGTTTTATCTGCTCTAGATCTGGTTGTTATACTTTTTAGGAGCATTTTTTTCTAAGTGGGAGAGAAGAAGCTGTAAAAGTCAACTGGCTGATAATGTGATGGCAAATGTCTTGATAGATCAGAAGAAGTTTAAATCACAGCAGCTTTTCCCTTTTCCTCTGTGATGGGTTTAACAGGCCGCGGCTAGAAAGGCTGTGAACAGGTTGAAGTCTGCTTTTTTACTTTTATTTCAAGAGAATTACGACGTCTTAGGTTCTGACCTTTAAAAAACGTAAACTGAGGGTGAAGAAATTTGCGAAGAGCGCTGTGTCAGGAACAGGTGGTCAGGTGTTTTTTGACTTGCTTTTCATTACTTTAGATTTTTTAAAACACTTTACAACACAATTTCTCCCATCGGCCGTAAATCGGAGTTTAAAAGGGTCCTTCACGGAATCCAGTATCCTGTTTTTTGGACATATGAAGGTTTAATGCCGTTCTTTGAGTGTTGTCAGCAGCCAGCATAGGGTGACGTCCAGAGGCCATGGAGATGTAGACGCTGCAGGAGAACAAGAAGCTCCAAGCAAATATTTTCAATGATCTATTGTCCTGAACTCCTCGTTGATTCTTCCAATACATTTTTCTTCATTTCTATATATTTCTCTCACTTTCTCTCTGAAACTAAACAGTGGGGATCTCTTTAAAGTCTGTAAATAATGATTATTTTCCACATTCATTTATTTTTGATCATTTAGATCAGCAGAATAATAGAATAAACATTTGGTCTATAAAAAAAATCTAAGCATTTAGAAATGCCCATTGCTTTTTCTTTGACCACTAAAAACATTAAATAGTGTAACAATGTAAATGGGTTATGAAAGGTTGCAAATGCTCACTGCAAATATTTGTGGATTTCATACAACTTGGCTCTTGATCTTGATTTATTGATTTGTGAAATATACAATAAGGGTGAGGGACAATCTAAATTTATGGAAAATCAAAAAAATCCATAGCCTGGTAACCCTTGAAGGATGAATTCAAAGTCAGTCAGTCTTTCCTCTCCCCTTGTCGCCTCATGAGAGCAGCTCTGTGTGTGAAGTCAGGAAAGGCACCTCTAATGAGAGGGAGTGCGTTGCAGTCGGAGGGTGGTGTACATCCTCGCCCACCTACCTGCCAATGCATCCTGCACAGCACCCTAATCTCCTGTAATTGCGCTGAGACTGGGCTCCCACCCTGTCTCATTAGGCTCTTTACAGCATTCCTGATGAAAGGTCCCTCCTGGTCACGCTGGGGGCGAGGGCATCAAGTTTGTGCAAATTGGCAGTGACAAGAGTTTGCAAAATACAATTAGGGAGGAATAATCAGTGTGGACTGATCTCTTGATTTGTCGGTGGGACCTTGATTCTCCTTATCTCTGCTACCTTTCAGATCAGGGGAACTTCCACATCTTCCTCTAATTTGACTTAATCTGCCTTTGCTGCCTTTGTTCCTCCTTATCAGCTCCTCGTATAATCCACGGAGCCAAACGCTTCACTTCTAATCTCTGTTTTCCCTCCATCTACGACATTATCTCCTCCGCGTATTATCTGTGGACTTTCTATTCCAGTGCACAGCCAGAGTCTTACTGATATCTTGTGAGGCGTGAAAAGCAGATGCTTATCGACACGTAAATGTTATGAGACGGGCTCAGTCGACTTTCTCGTGTCAAAGGTTGTTTTGTTGAAATCAGACTGTAGTTCGAGTCTCACTACTGTGGTTTATCCGGTCGTCATCTCACACTGCTGCGCTGGCTTTCTGCCTGTAGACACATTACTCTTGTATTTCAGTCAGAGATCAGCAGAAACAGCTCTGCTCTTTGATACTGCTCAGAAAATCAATCTTAACTCAGCACATTATAAAAATATTGATTTCATGGATAATATCTATATATAATAAAATAATATATTTGCCTCTTTGTTGGGGAGAGTGGTAAAAACGTTTTATTTACTTTATTCAACATTATTTTATAGTTATATTATTAAAAAGTCTATTAATGCGATCATACATGGTTCAGCATTACATCACCATATTAAACTAGAAGGGTAATTGAAGAGGTCATATCTCTGCCAAGGCTAATGCTATCTCGCCATTTCAGAGAAAATGAAACTAGAAGCTAAGTCCCCTTAAACTAAAACAAGTCTTAAAGCTCAGGCCGCGTTATGTTTCTCAGCTACACATTGGTGCTAGTTACAGGTTTTTAGATCTATTTGTTACCAGCAACTGAAAAAGTTCTGCACCTCCATGAAAACGCATTTAAATCCGCATTTTTATTTCGATTTGCACCAAATTGCAGACACTCCTAGATATCAATAGAATTAGTCACAGTGTCACACATGATTCTTTGAGAAATCAAGGAAAAATCTTAAAAATCCCTTGCAATGTTAAAGAAAATGAAAAAAGAAAACGTTGATCCGCCCCCTGATCCACATCAGAATTTAAATGGTTCTTCCCTGACCCGTTCCACATCCTTCCACCACATTTCATGGTCATCTGTCCAGTTTTTGCGTAATCCTGTGAACTAACGTCGCACATTTAAACGTAGCCCCCTTGGTGGTGGTAAATATTACCCTGGTGTTGCAGCCTGAGCGAGTGTATGCCCGTTGCCCTTGAAATTCACCGGGGGCAGTTTAGTATTTGACTGCTGTACCTTTCAACTTTCTTTGAACAACTGTAAAACCATGCAGCGTCACATTGGAGCATGTGAATCAGAGCCTCAGTGTTTATTCCCTCCACGTAAACCACGAGCATGAGGATCTGTCATGTATCTGCCACCTTTTCCCCCCGTAGCTAAATGGCTCCCGGCAAGTTTCCGTCTGCTAAGGCCCTGCGCATACCACCGCGGCATATCTCACACGTGATTGAGAGGGAGACAGGCTAGAAACCACAACAAGTAATTTTTGGATTCCTGTTGGCCTCCATGTGTTGTCCCAGGCACTCGAAGCTTCTGGGTTAAAGACAGGTCCTAACAGGTAGAGCACAGATAGAGCACACGCTAAGGGTCAGAGGGCAGTCCCCCCCCCCGAGGTCCACCAGGTATTTGTTCTTCATGTTCATTTATGGAAGTCATAAAATTTAATTCTGCATACATGCATAGCTTCATACAGCTGGCCTCCTTTTTTGGGGCAGCAACCTGTAACTAATACTGACAGTAAAAATGAGTGATGTCGTCTGAAACCTTTGCTTTTCCACACACTTCTGAAAGGACAAGACTTGTGTCTCCGTCAGACGCTGTCCATCATATCATGTGACAAAACAGAGCCGCAAAACAACGCTGGGGTCTATACCGGCACGCAGCGTTCAGATTTGCAGTTTGAGGTCGTTTCTGCCAGGCGCACGAGCTGCGTCTCTGGGGATGAAGGAGTTACGGTCGTCATAGTGACTCTGTGGTGAGGAAAAAATTAAAGCATTCATGAATGAGAGGCAGCTGGCCCCTAAGAATGGGGTTTGCCTCAGCATATAAACATACATGAGTACTTGCACGGTGCTCAGACAGTCACTCTGCACATGTATGCACACACACTCTCATAAGCTTAACTTGCGGCGCAGTGAAATGGATCATCAAAACAGGGATTAGAGGTCTTTAGGGCTCAGAAGAGCAGAACGTTCACAAAACAAACTCAAACAGTGGATTGTAGTGTCTTTGATGTCGCACACTCAACTCCCTTGTGGCCAAATATGCAGGACTAATATGAGTTAAGGCTCAGTTGTCAGGTTAATAAGCTGCACAGCGACTACAGAGTCGCATGATTGATATTTTTTACCCCTCAGAGTCAGTGAGCGTTTCTCTCAGCACAACATTCTGCTGCTCTTCTGTGGTTTTTTGTCAACACTCGCCTTGGGAAGACGAGTTGAATAACAACAAAATGCAACTGTATAAATAGGCAGATAAGCAGGAAACTGAGACTGTGTTTTCACATGAGAAATATAAAACAGAAGAAAATAAATTACCACGGCTAAATTCAACTGTCTGACACACCTGTCAAGAAAGTAAACACCTCCAGACATATTTAAGATCTATAAAAGACGAGGGCTGAAACTAACTAACTTAAATTTTGACTGATTGTTTGAGCTGTTTTCATCCACTAACTCTGGAAAACTGGGTCATTTTCTGGAACATTGTCTGGAGTTTGTCTTTCACGTATATGAAGAACGCAGCAGGAGAACGTCTGGGTCAGACACGATCACGACAACAGGAGAATGTCCAGAACATTCAGGTGAGGGCGGCGTCTGGGTGGAGGACGCAGGAGGCAGAGCATGACGTTTAAATTCAGCTTTTTATCAACACTGGCCCTCATCACCAGAAAGCTCTTGAATCATGTTGTCTTTCCATGATGATGCGTCTGCGTCTTCTACATGAATGGCACCTCTTTTTTATCCTGAGATATTTGTATTTTTCCAGTTTCCACTGTTTCCACTGTATTCTCACTTGGGAGCATCAAATTTCAGGAAAATGACCAGAGTACAGTGCATGTCTGAAATCAGCTTAACAGTGAGGAATGCCCGCGCAATATATCAAATATAGTTTTGATACCAACAATCCAAAACCCCAAAATAATCTCTTTATCAAAATGAAAGAATTGGAAAGGAAATAATCTCTTCAAAGTTGGAACCATCAAATTAATCACATTTAGAATCAGAAATTATGTTGGTGCCTACTTTTCCTTCAGAGTGTTTTTTTGTTAACTTTTCTAGAAGAGTTTCTGTGGAGTGATGAGAGTGTGTTGGATATTTCATGCTCACCACTGATTTCGGTGCGGTTTCTGTGTAATTACAATATTTTAAAAAAGGAAAAGGAAGCAGTGTTTTAATGCCTTTACTGTAACACCCTAAAGGAGACAGATTGTTAATGACCTCATGGAAACATTGGAGGTTTGTAAATTGAGGTGCAGACATCTGAAACCTCAGTGGAGACACATCCCAGAGGACGTAGTTTGGTTTGTCCTTTGTCATTAAAAGGTGGGGTTTTTTCTTAGCCTCTCTGGTTTCAGGAAGGAGCCACACCACGTCCGAATGATAGCGCCACTTAGCAACAACTCAGCTGCCACACTGGCCACAATAACAAGGCTCCAAGTAACCCGTACCCAAAACTGGCACCATGAACGCACAAAGTAGGATGAAGGGGGGGGGGGATTATTGGACTCTTTATACAGCTTAATTAGCATTCTGATGTGAGTCAGGGCAGTGAAGCTGTGTTACTATAAAGGCCACTTTGACAAGTTAAGTGTGGTCTTTTTAACACCATGAATTATGATATGATGGCAGCTGTGTTTTAGTTTCATGATTAATGAGAGCACGTCAACTTCATAAACATACACGTGAACAGCTGGGCTGTTGTTAATGCAGCAGGGGGCACTGTTGAGCTTGAGCTCATAAATGATCATTTTATTTGTACAGCACCTTTCAGAACAGCCGCTACATAGTGCTTCACGAAGAGGACGAATAAAAACAAGTATACAAAGCATCAAAGACAACAAGGCAATCAATACAATGTCATTTAAAATCAAAGACAGCAAATTATATAGAACAAAATCTGTTCCTGATGACGACTCAGAGAGCTTTACAGTACAGTTTTTACATTTCATTCAGTCTATCTATTTGCAGCACTTTCTCTATCATACATCACTCATACATTGCCCGCTCAGCCATCAGGGGCGATATGGGTTCACTGTCTTGCCCAAGGACACTTCGCCAGGCAGACTGGGGTGACTGGGATTGCACTGCTGACATTCTGGTCAGCGGATGCCCCACACTCTCCTGAGACACAGCCGAAACACAAGCAATAGCTAAAAAGTCTAATACAGTGAAGTTTAGGGCCTTCAGAGGAATTTCTAATAGGGCCTTATCCGAAACGTGAAGGAGAAGGAATGAAATGAATACATACAGATTTCCAGTGCCTGAATCAGTTGTGTATTATTCTCATCAGCCAAACAATCCAGTTGTACACTATTGTAAAAAAGATTTCACTAATCTTCAGAAAGTAAAGGCCTCATCCTGACTTCACCTGGCACAAACCTGACGAGTCGTCCTGGTCTCTGCTCCTGTTTACCTGCGGTCGACCTGTAACCGTCACATTGCACAGACGCAGCAGTCTGGCAGAGAGCAGCATAACTTGAGAAACTTGAGAACTGAAGTACTTTCACCATGTAGACACAATGACCCAAACCTGCAGAGGTAACGCTGCATAAAACACTTTAAACGTATCTTTGGGATTCTCATGGCATCCGACTCGAGGAACTGAATATCCATCAAAACCCACGAGGAGTTAGAGAGTCCATAAAATAACTTTTCTAAAAACCTTCATGGGCTCGCGTGAACATATTTCACTTCACGCTCTGGCAGAAAGCCTTGCAGCGCTGCCTGACGCATAGAATAAAGCGAGCGTGTCCCCTACAATAAGCTTTTTCATGGTGTTTTTTTTACTAGAGGTCAAAGGTGAGGATGAGCTTCCTCTGAAGGACTTTTGAAGTAAATTGTCAGTTCCAGTCCATAGCTGGTGACTTTGTTAGTCAGACAAGATGTTGACTGTGTTTCACCAGTTCTCACATGTGGGGGACAGGTTCGAGAAATCCTCTCCTGAGTCATCATCTCAATGAAACCTCGGACTCGAACACGTCTCATGGCGCCTCCGGCCAATCCCCGTCTTTACAGCACCTGGTAAATGAAAGCAGCTGTGGGGACTGTAGGGAATGTGACCAAGAATGAGCAATGGCAAAGCACATTATTACACCAGCAGGCTTTTAGATCACGGCACTAAAAGGAAACAGGTTAGCGCTATCTCCGACGCCTTCCCCCCCGACCTCCTCCTCCTCCTCCTGATTCCTCGCTGAATGCTGCAATTTTCCGGCCCATGACCCCCCTGAGATACAATCAGAGGTCTGGTGGTTTTCGTTGGCCCGGGTCTTAGCCCCTCGTAGTCTGCCGAAACATCAGACCCGTCCTCCTCCTCCTGCGGGAGCAGTGGCGGTCATCCTTATCACAGGAAGTCACACAATACAGCAGAGGAATGTAAACCCAGCGCTTTGCTGCAGCTGAACTCGCAGAAACACCATCAAAACTTTCACTGGAGCTTTTTCTTATTTTTCATTCTTCAACCTGATTACGTTGGAACGCTGCGTCCACTGCCGGGACATTTTCCCATTTTACAGACATGTTTCTGTTTTGTAAATCAGTGAACAAGAAGACACAACGGTGCAAAATAATCTGGCTCTTGCTCTTGATATCGAGGCTGAGAATTTGTTGACTCCATTGAACAATGTTCAGAAACTCCACCGTTCATACAGTACAGGAGGGAAACAAGTATTAGAAACTGGGAAAAAACTAATAAAATGCAGATCAGTTGATATCGATAATTATGAGGATAAATGTCACGTTATTGTTTCTTTTAAGTTTAAAGACTAATTTTGGCTCCTGAGTGAAGCTTGTGGTTTTAAATGAGCAGGAAATAACCAACACTTGATAAACAGCAAAACCTTTAACAGATCTGAGGTAATGTGTGTTTTATACCTCCTCACTGTGCCTACACAATTCAGAAGCATTATATCGTATATATTGGACTTTTTTATGGCTAGAGATGAAAATTATATTGCAACAATTATTGATATTGTTCTATTGCCCGGCCCTAATGGAAACACCATGATGTTTTGTTAGTTAGTGCTTGATGGCGTCTTCATCCTCTTCGTTCCCCCTCGTTTGTTTTCATGAAAATATATTTTTAAAGCAGAGGTGCTCTTGGCTTCAGGCAGTGCGGCCCACCCGCGCTTTAAAACTCTGCATGAAATCCTGAATAAACGGCAATAAAACACAAAACCACTAACTGCTGCCTCCACAATGGGATCCGGATGAATCGGCTTTTCTCTGGCAGTCAACAAAATCCACATTATACTGTAAGTTTCTAGTGCTGAAACTGTTCAGTTAGTTACCAAACAGAAAGTTAATGTACAATGATTGAAATGCTGTTGTTTTGAGTCATTTATCGAGCAAACATGACAGATATTTACTCCCAAATGTCAGAATCTGTTGTGTTTCTGTTTAACATCATTAAAAAGGAAATATCTTCTTGTTTGGGAGTGTTCACCAAAAAACAGGTAGATTTAAGACGTCATCGGGAGCTCTGGGAATTTATTATGGCTGCTTTTTCCTGAGGTTTTATACACAAAAAGATTAAATTTGCTTACTTCACTCTGTCTGAAAGTAATAAAATCCACTTACCAGCACGTCAGGAGTTCGCCAAGTTGAAGTAACCTGCTGCTGGCAGCTTCAGACTGATCAGACACGACAGTGGAATCAATCCTCTCATCTCCCTCTTGGCTATGAGGTGAATAAGTGGTTCACACACTGTCGAACTAATCCTTTAATCAATCATTCAAAAGAAGAATGGACAGATGACATGAACTGATAATAAAAACAGGGTTTAGGACGCAGGGCCGATGAGACAGTAGGAGTTCACTGAGGAATCATCTGATTTCTGCACAGTGTTTATTCTTCAGGAGGAATTTATGCTTTATTTACCACGAAGATTCTTCTGCCCAAATAAAGAATCTGAATGTCCGACACATGGTGAAACGGTCCCGTGCGATTCTCCCTGCATGAGTTTGACCCTGACCGTCGACCTTTGACTCTGACCTGGGGCATAAATTGGGCTGCAGACACACTACTTTGTTTCAGCCATCTGATCTCTTTCTGAAAAACAAGTGAAGCCCCTACCCCCACCCACCCCCCACAGGCTCAGGTCAAGGAGAAGGAACCCTCGGTGATCTGATGTTGACGGATCGGGCCTGATCTCAAAACACTCCATCTTTTAAGGAGACTCCGGCTCTTGTTTCTTGCCTCAGTTGTGTCTGATCACTCGTCTGGAGGCTCAGCCTGGTGACGGACACCAGGATGGATGAGGCTGACGTATGGTAAACTGATCTCACCGTTGCCCCCTGCAGTCTGAAGAGGGTGTAGCCTCCAACCTCCCCCCGAGGCTGCATTGTCCTCGGAGGTCATTGGGTTTAACATCCAGGGAGAATGACTTTTACGGATGGGAATGTCTCTGTGTTTACAGTAGAGTGAAAAGCAGTTTAGCATAGAGATATGACGATAAGAATAAAGTCATCCTTCCATGTTGCAACCACAAGTGATCAATAATCTGGTTCGTCTCTTTTTTGGCAAAGTTTTGGAAGTATTTATTGATTTGAAATGTGGTCCTCATTGGAAAAGACAATATAAGTTTAGATACTGTCACAATACAAGCGTCATTCAAGTATCATTTCTTTTCACAGATGAGTTTCTTCTTCCCCTCGGAACGCGATTCTCTAAACTGAGAAACTCTGCGAATCCAAGTCCATCAAATAAAAAAAGATCGATCCAAAGTAGACAATCAGATTCCACTGTTGTTTCATTCTCTCCACCCGACCCCTCAGCAGTTCAACATTCCTGCTCGCTCATTGGGCCGAAAGACTTGGAGAGTGATGAGCGTGACACTGACCCTGGTCAAACCCCTTCTCTGGCTGACACACAGGTGTGTGGCCTCAGGGGGGGAGATAGACATCCTCTCACACACACACACTCAACACAAACACACTCACGCTGCAGAGCTCACGACTGGATCCCTCGGGGTCTTTAATCCTGCCCTTGATTCCAGGACGCTCTCCCTTCACTGAGCATCACTCGTCTCCTTCAGTCTGGAGGTTTCTTGCGTTGCGGCTTTCAAATAAAAATCAGTGAGTGTCACAGGTTGGATCTTTAGCTGCAGTTTATTTAGTCACACTATTGGTGTGATAAATGTCAAAGTATAACTAGAACCAAACAGCCCCCTTAAGAAACCACATTTAAATTCACTAGATCCAGATTTTTATTTGGATCGGAACTCACTAGTATTTGTCCCCTAAACATGTGTGACTTTTATCATCAAGATTCATGAATGTCTTTCTGAGAAATCAAAGAAAAATTTTGAAAAACGCCCTATTTCACGATATAAAGGGAAGACATAAATTTTGTGATAATCTGTCCTGTGGTTTTTTGTAATCCTGCTAAAAAACAAACAACGCAGACAACAACATAACCTCTCTTGTGGCGGTAATAACTTTTATTCTATGGTAGCTTTACTTCTTGTATCCAGTTCTTAAATCTTGGCATTAGACACTGTGCAGTGTTTGTGGTGTGAACATTTCCAGATGTTGTAAACTGAGAGGGAAATCATTTAATTGGCTGGTTAAACGCTGGCATCGCAATACACCAAAATCTGCTGCGGGGGGAAGAAAATGTTGTATAAAGTGATTTTCTTTACATTGGTACTCTTCCCCGTGTACAGTAACTCTCTTCTTTTTATGGACATGGAGAAGAAGCTAGTCGGTGCCAAGGGAATGCTCCCTCCTAATTTTCTCCATCAGTTTTCAGTCCAATATTTCCTTCCACTGGCATCTCAAATGAAACAACCCGGTGTCATCAAGTTTAAAACTCCGCAGTGAGCGTAATCTCTCCTGACAATCTCCCACAGGAACCAGATCTCACGTTGACGGAGCCGATGTGCACCTGAAAACTCAACAACACATTGTTCCTTTCATTCTCAATTTTAATTGCTCAAATTATGGTATATACGCTGAACTGTCAGCATCTGTATCTGACCCGAGTCATTATGTGCAGTTTGTGGAACTGAGGGGAAAGATTTGATCTGGTTGGGCCGATGACAGATTTGGCAGCGTGTGTAGCCCGGTGGAAGTGAAATGGAAAAACTGGGACTTGTTGTGGAAGCGTTTTCTCGGTCCTGCGTGACTGACAAACGCAGCGTTCATGTCGGAGGAAGTTTCAAGGTTAGAGGCAGCGAGGACAACACGTTACTGCTGCGTGCTTCCTTTCCACTTGAAATATATTTTTATTCTGTTTGGATGTATTCTGTAATTTCCCCCCGCTCATCTTTGCTGAAGTTGCGAGTTAAGGAGACAGGTTTAAGGATGGAAACAGCACACGCAGTTTCCTGAAGGGAATCTCATGAATTTCCAGTCACTTGAACATTTTCCACACTTTCCAATGTCGGACTTCAAAGATTCAAACTGACATGAAAAGAAAGATAAATTCCTTTTTTTTAAACGTTGCTGCTCAAAAACAAAGCCCGCTGCTGTGTTCAACCAAAACATCGAGCATTTTAAACACGTCTGATTTTCTTTGTTTGTCCTTATTTCTGTTTTATATTTGAATGACAGAGTCATAAACGTATCCCTGTTTCTGTCCCTCAGACGTGAACGAGTGTGAGGAGACCAATGGAGGCTGTGCGGCTCTGTGCTGTAACACCATAGGAAGCTTCTACTGCCGGTGTCCTTCTGGACAAATACTGAGCGAAGATGGAAAAAAATGTAAAGGTGAGTAAATCCGCTGTTGTGTTGCTTCGCTGGGATGTTCGTCACTTTAAAGGGGCACTTCCATGAATTTATCATACGAGTCATAAGCAGTACATATAACTTTCCTTTATTTTCTTTTAAACTCTTTCATTTCAATCTAAATGAGTTTTTATATATCGTCTAATGTTGCTCTTACATTTTGTACCGATGCTTTTTACATTTTATGTAAAGTACCTTGAATCGCAATGTTGTTGAAATGTAAAGAATACAACTAAACCTGCAGTTCAACTTTATTAGTGCAGGTGAGTGCATGAAATGTAAAATGCTCTAGAATTCACAGTAAATGGATGAGACTGGTGCTTGCAAGAAAGGAAACGTGTATAAGGGGGATAAGAGCATCAGTGGTTCGATCCCTGACTCCTCCAGTCTGCAAGTAAGTGTCCGTGGGAAAGACACTGAACCCCAAATTGCCCCTGACGGCTGTGCTGACGGTGTATGAGTGGTGTGTGACAGAAGAGCACACAAGCACTGTATGACGGGATCGGCCATACATTTCTTCTATGCAAAATCCTTGGTTTTAGGTTTAGCATTAAAGCTATTATCATTTTCAGCTGCTCTCAGATCCTCAGGCTGTTCCACCGCCTCGGAGGAAAAATACTAAAGGTTCTGCTCTGTAGAACAACCAAAAGACTCAGTGCCAGCAAACCTGAGAGGATCATCCTGAATCATAGATTGGAAACATATCAGATGTGTCAGATATTCTTAAAGACGAGATAGAGAATTTTAAAACTCTCAAACTGACAGGCAAACAACGTGAGGGCTCTCAGATAAGTGTTAAGTGTTCTCTCCTTCTGGTGTAAGTTAGCACCCGGGGCTGCAGAGTTCTGAATCAATTGTAATGGACATGATGTGATTTTGGATGAGCCAGACTGGAGCACATTACAATAGTCAAGCCTGCTGGATAAAACAGCATCAGTGCATAAGTCTCTGCGTCAGTCAGAGAGAGAAACAGCTGCTCTGTAGCTGGATGTTTGAGATGATAACAAGCAGATTTGACATGAAAGACCATATTAAGTTACTTTATGTGGAAATGTGGATTTTAACCAATCCTTTAAAAGTCTTATAAAGTCTGGTGAGGTTCCCGAAATTAATTAAAGTACAAAAAACACCATTAAAATCAATATTACGCGACCAGATATATGTTCATTGGCTTAATGGTGTCATTAATGTTTCTGCTTTTCTGATGTTCATCAGCTGTGTCTCTCTTTCAGTTTAATCATCACATACACATTGCTGATAATATTTTCTCAAAATCTTCCTGAATGAAAGTCAAACTGGAATGACACTCAGTAGACTGCATACCTCTGCAACACTTCCCTGAAATCAAGCCGCACCGAATTTCACGCATTCACAGATATCAGTCCTAAATATGTTTTTCATTAAGATCCATCAATTATTGCCTGAGAAAGCTGTGAAAGCTGGAGAAAGAAGTAAAAGATACAAAATAAAGATTTCTGGATCCCTTTTTTTCTGGATCTTCACGAAAAATGTACCTGGTTCTTTTTTGTCCACGTCCCATCTGCCCACCTTGTTTCATGAAAGTCCCTTCAGTAGTTTTTACACAAACAGACAAACAAACAGACAAGGGCAAAGAAAAACAGCTGAAATAATCCCATATTTTTTTGCCCTGTTTTACTCTGACAATGACCCTTAAATGTTATTTTGTTTGACAGAATCTGTGGCATTTAATTTTCCTTTTAAGTCTGAACTTACTCGGAAGGTTTGTGTCTTTACATCCTTAACTTTCACTGGACCGATGAAACGCTTTTGGGCTTTTATTCTGTATTTATTTGCTCATGAACTCATTCATTTGACTCAGTGAACGTGGGTCCTGCACCCAGTGAACATCAGAACCAGATCATTTTAGCTCAAACGAACCACAGCACCACATCTCTTTAACTCGTACTCTGAAGACCATTAAATGCTCTCGGCTTTTTCTCTCCGTGTAACCGTTGAAGAAAGTGCAGCTACCAGTCTGTAAAGACACAGAGCATCTCCAAACCGCAGCAAAACCAAAGACTGAGCTTCTGCCCGGCATTTTCCCATGAGGTTTCCTTTCTGCTCCTTCGTAGCTCCATGTTTCTGATTACCGTCTCTCTCGTGAGCGGTTGGTTTAATCAGAATAATGATTCCTCTGTGCTGTAGCCAAGCCCTGAGGAGAGATGCTGGAGTGCCCTGCAGTCTGTCTGCTGGAGGAACCAGCGAGAGATGTGATCCAGGTCATGGTTATTAGGAGGGCTGATGGGAACGTTGTCACAGCTGGCTTTCATAGCTGTCTCACCCTCAGCCACTGGTGCATATGGGAGGAAAACAGCAACCCGCAGCATTAGAGTCCTAATTGTCTGTAATTGGCGAGAGAGGTAGAAGAAGCTGGATGGATGTTGTGGATGTTGTGCTGCTTGTGTGGTACGGCGCCTGGAGAGAGTGATCGGCTTTCCCTCTCCACATTGTCGGCGAGATGCCGGGACGGCCGCAGCACAAAGCCCATATTAGTCCGGATGAGAGGCATCATCCATTCAGTTAGCTGTGAAGAATAAATGATTGAGAAGAGCTGGACCGCGCGTAACCACATTAATACTTAGGGGGAGATTCCTGTCCTTGGCAACATGTAATATTTTTTCAATGAAAGACATCTGCTGCGGGATGTTAATATAGCAACACTGCTGGCATCTCCAGGATATGAACAAATACATCTTTTGTTCAGTAGAAGCAAATTCTCAGTTTCCCACTTTCCCTTGTGGTGAGTTTCCTACACAGAAGATCCTGCTCAAATTCCAGCAAAGTGTACTTTTGCTTTCTGCTTTCAGATTCTTGTTTTGGTGTGAACGAGCAGCGTTGATACAAATGGCTCAGATCAGTGTAGAGGAGTCCAACATCGAGTGGTGTCAGCCGAGCGCAGTATATAGCACTGTCAACATTTTAGCCGTCATGCCAAATTAACTTTACAGCTCAGACCAACACGACCGTGAAGGCGGGAGTGATGGTCTGCCAGCTCTCGCCATACGTCGTAATGCTGAGAAACGTCTTCCAAAACCAACAGGTATAATACGCTCTCGTTAAACCCTGAGAGCAGCATGGTTCCTGTAAAGGTTTTTTTTGTTTAAAAGACAAACATTTCCCCGTTGGTCGCTTCTCTCCAGGATTTGTATTTATACTCTGAGTTATTCTACAGTTATGGCTCTGAGCCTATTGTCTGTCTGAGCTGCTTCCCTCCTCACCTGGCTGGCACCTGTGTCCTCGTAATTCTCACGTCTGCACAAATACGCATTTTTCTGTGCGATGTGAGCGGGAATCTGTTGGCATGTCGTGTCACAGTGAGGACCTGGATCAGTTTCTGCCGGTCCTGGCTGAGCATGCCTTCACCTCAGATGGTTGCGGCCTGATGTAATGACAGTACAGGTGTACGTTACAGAGGCTTTGATGAAGAGGAGCGCTGAGAAGAAGTGGAGCTCGTAGTCACCGCCTGTGGCAGAGGTCTCTGTGGGCCATTAGTGTTGGGATGAGGGAAGTGATCGTGACCATGAACATGCTTCGCGCCGTGGAGGCTCCACAAAGAGCTGCTGCCATCCTGCTGCTGTGTCTGGATGTATGTGTTGGCAGCAGATGAGAGAGCGCAGAGCTTAGCTCCTGAATGGACGATTTCACTGCAAGGCTCATTCCTTTCTCAGATGTTTGGATTAAAAATGCTGTATTTGACTTCTGGCTCTTATCAAATATGGCATTCCTTTGGTGGCAGGTTTTATTTTTCAATACATGTCAAAATCAAAAGGAAAAATGCAGACAGCCCATTACCTTCTTTGTTCTCCAACACCTGAAGGATGTGCAGTCACAAATGTGCGCACTGTGCCACAGCAGAGTTATGCAATGAATTATTCAGGGGAAGATATAAATCTTTGTTGACTGTTTGTGGAGCACTGGATGTACCTTGAGTGTAGGGGAGAGTTGAGACTCAGGGTGAGTGGAGAGTGTGGAGACAAGGGGGAGAGAGAGAAAAGAGGGGGAGGAGGATCTTTAATGTGCTGGACATTTAGCTTTGGATGGGAGGGTGAAACAGAGAGAGAGAGATGGAGGGAGGGAGAAAAATCCAGAGGCAGAGTGAATAAGAACCAAGTTACCATGTAACATCAGAGCAGGAGTCTTTACTGGACAACTGGTTACTACCTTAAACAGTTCATAGTTAACATCCTCAATGAAAATAGTTTTGCTGTAGATTTTAAACAGTTAAAAAAAATTACTTTGGAGGTTTTGTGAGACTTTATTCTCCAGCCATGGCTTTGTCGTCAGGATGGTGGATTTTCCTCCTGGCATCATTGGAAGTGATGGCCTGTCTGACATCCGCTGCAAACTATCCACAAAGTTACTATAGGAGGATCTGTTATAGGCCACACTGTTACCATGGATACCAGGGCTACAACCTGGGCTACCCGGCGGCAGGTAAGAGACGGCTTCACAGCAGTTTAATGCAGATTAAGATTAAGTTTGTCGATGCAAAGATATTTATTTTACTTAAAATCCTGGGCACATTTTTTTCTTCTATTTATTTAGAAGTTCTTATATAGCAGTAGTAGGAATTTCAGTAGTGAGAGTATTTGTTTGTGTTGCAGCTCAGCCAGACTGGTTTAATCAGTTTCACCCATAATGAGTCTGCTGTACGCGCTGTCTGGCTCTGCCCACATAACGTGGTCTCTGATCAGAGCAGGGGAGGATCGCTCTTATCAACAGAGATTAGAGCACATGAAAACATGAGCTATGAATCATGAGAGACGCTTTGTAATCCGAACGCAAACAGGGCCAGATACCAGTTACTCTTTCCACAGATTATGTCAATATTATTATGACTGAATATTTCTTCTCATGTTTGGCACATCTGCAGGGCTCTGGGATAAATGCACATGGTAAAATGTGTTTAACATTTATTACTGTCGTGTTGCTCATCGCCCCTGTGATCTGCTGCTTTATTTAGATGTTGTTCTTGGAGATAAATCACTCGTGAATTTATCTCATGCTCCCAATAAGAACCCATCAAACACAAACCTGTCCTTGGTGATGACACCGAGCTGTAGGTGGCTGTGGCAGAGATTTAATGTGCTTCCTGCAGAAGCCAGCGGCTGCTGAGGCTTTGGCTCTGAGCTTGAGAAAGGATCATGTTCTGGACGTAGAACCCGGGCTGGAGAGGATTTACCGACTCAGCACTGCACCAGACACAGGAACAGCAGCTCCGCAAAAGGCTGGAGACGTTTCATGAAAACCCAAAACCAACGAAGAGCGTGTGCAGCATGGACGGAAAGAGAGGACGGCTCCTGCCAGCTTTCCTGGACGAAGCGAAGCTCTAGTTTGGCAGCAGAGAGTCGAAGGAGAGGAAAGTTTAGAAGCTCGTGTTTGCCCCAAACAGTGCATGAGAGGATGTCGTGAGAGGATATTGGGAGTAAATGGGTTCAGCTGAGGGATATTTCTATAACTCAACCGTCTTGGGCAGGTTTCATAGTTTCATAAATAGATTTTAATCCCCTACTGCTCATATACTGCATTTTTGTCCTTAATCTAATCCCATTCTTTTTTTATTTGGAACAGTAGAATCAGTGTTTCATGTACTAACCACTGAGATTTCACGCTGCTTTTCTCCATCAGGTTTTTGGGTCGTGTAAAGATCTGATTTATGGGTAAACTACAGGTCACTTACTGCTTGTGTGTAGGTGTTTAACATGGGAACATGAAGAGTGCAGTGAAGTGGTGATGTGTAATGTGCATGATGAGGCTCGGATACAGATGGTTCATCTGAGCGCATCCCTCTGCCAAGGCTGTCTCGCCTATACATATATATGTTCCAGTTCAAAACAATAAGGTGAAAGTCACCTAATACACAATACATTCTCTCTACACTCGCCACTACTATACTATATAAAATACACAAAATACACGATAGATGCTAGATGCTATGTTAATGTTTCAAATATCATATATGATCTTTAAACTTTCTAGCCTGCCCCCGCCCACACGTCTTTTTGTTTGTGTGGGAAGAAACTGAACTGTGTTTGGAGAGATAAACTCAACTGTATATATGTGTTTATGTGCATTGTTTTCACAGCACTAAGGGTTAAAGTCTGTTTATTTACTCGGTGGAGGAGGTTTCCACTGTGTTTTGAGAAATTATTAACGGGGCTTGTTTGCACCCGACTGTTTAATGTTTACGAGACAGCGCTCTAAGATGTGGTCGAAGTATTTAAAGATATAATTACTATGATGTCTGTAACTTAATAAACCAGGTCTTTTTCACAGGAGTTGTCTGAATTCTTAAAATAGTTTGCAGCTCTAACAGCCGCCTGGAGTCAGGTCTGTACTGAACAACACATTTCTCAAGCAGACATTTCGCCTGGCGATGACTAATGGTCTTTTATGATGTGTTTGCTGTTTTACAGACCGTCAAACAGCAGCCAGAGCCCATTCACACTCTTTAATGTATTATGTCACTCGTCTCAGTCAGCAACATTTCCACTGTAAAACTCCTCAGTTTCAGTAATGCTGAAGCCAGCATGTGACTTGTCGCTGCTCGGAAGGGACGTGAGTCGGCTTCATTTCCTGCATTTCCTGATGATGATGATGATGATGACGAAGATGGCGGCCTGTTAGCTTAAGTCCAAACAATCAGCCTAGATCTCACAGGGGGCCCACTGTGAAACTCACAAACGATTTATTATGTCTTTGACCCCTAAAATAAAATGTGTTTAGGAAGACAGGCTGTTTAATTTGAAATCTGGTCGCACGGCGAGGCGGTCATTTTTCAGTCGCCACCACTTTCCCAGATGAAGGACCCCCGTTCTTTTATTTGTTTATAATCTCGGTGCTCGGCTCAGAGGAATGTGTATGTTTTGCATCCTCTGATTTAAGTTTCCATATGTTTGCTGCACACAGGGGACTTTGACGAGAAGCACAGGAATTTAAATTTGGTTTTAAATGTTCAGTAGTTGTTACCACATGGGGGATTTGTTTGTTTGAGCTGCAATGCACTTGCAGAATACTTTCCCTTCTCATCCATCATCCACTTTCCTCTTGGAGGAAGACTTCATCTTAAAGCCTGCGTTAAATTCCTCTGTCAACTTGGCTTCTACTCCTCCTTGTGACCAAGTTTTTTCTCATAATGAGAGGATTTAGGCAAATTACACTCATTTCTCTCCCGTCTCTCTTTCCCCCCGCCTGCTTCTGTCTTTCTCTTTTCTCCCTCCGTCCCTACAGATATCGATGAATGCCAGGTCCACAATGGAGGCTGCCAGCACAGATGTGTTAACACCAGGGGCTCCTACTACTGCGAATGTCACCCGGGCTCTCGCCTGCATGTGGACGCCCGCACCTGCCTCGGTGAGGAACCTACTCTCTCTGTGGCGGCGATTTTATTTTACAAGCTGTGGAAAAGGAACATGAGTCTGTTCAATGATATCCTGACTTCTTTTATCAGGATGAAGTGACTAAACTGGAATTACAGCCCTGTATTTGTTAGGTGGGCTGCAAAGGTGCAAATACACACATGCACATTAGTCCAGTTTCTTTAAAACATGAAAGTGATGCACAAAAGATCAAACAACCTGTTGTCAGGGAGGATTTGAGGTCTCCTCCTGCATGAAATCCAATAAGCACCAGAGTATGAAGACGATTTGAGAGGTGAGCTCACTTATTCAAAACCTGCATCAACAATGAAACAGCTGCTCTACTGAACGGTTCTTAAAGTCTTTACTGTGAGTTTTATTATTTCATTGAAGTTAAACAAAATATGGTTTATGATATGGGAACATAAGCATGTAAACTACATTCATGATGTTGCACTAGATGACCACTTTATAGTTCAATAGTTCAAAAACAGCAAATGGTCACACATGACAAACTGAAGCACCCAATCTCCTCAATGAAAGAGGGTTTTGTGATATTTTGCTAAAATAATTTAAACAATTAATTATTAAATTCAATCTCAAGGCATTTTACATCGTAAGGTCAAACTAGGTTTAAATTAATAAATTTGTCTTATTCTTCTGTCATCTCGCTGATGTTTACTCTTAAGTTGAACCTGATGAAGCAGGAGCAAAACTTTTTTTAAAAACACCACCGCCACCAAAAGTCCCTTCACCACAATTAATACTTGTGATCCAGATTTTGTTGTACTCAAGTCCCTTTATAATGTGTTGACTCTTGGTGTAGTGCTCTCAGTGCAGAGGGTTTCAGATTAAATCAACATGTATTCAGTTAGGAATTAATATTAAATCTCAACAAACACATTTTGGATGAGTTATTATGAGAGAAGGTGGAAGCCATTGTTTCGGTGCCTCTCTTTGGTTATTAAACTTTCCCTACTTTAAATTCTACTCAATTAAACTTTCATTCCTTAAATCTGTTAAATCTGTTTTTCTTGTTCTCTTCAGTGTTCAGTCTGTGCGTCGTTAGTGCGTCAAATTAGTTTAGACTTTTCAGAAATAGTTAATAG
Source organism: Hippoglossus hippoglossus (assembly GCF_009819705.1). NCBI lineage: Eukaryota > Metazoa > Chordata > Actinopteri > Pleuronectiformes > Pleuronectidae > Hippoglossus > Hippoglossus hippoglossus. Next base: position 11,131,037 of record NC_047155.1, read on the forward strand.
AGTCTAAACCAGGCACTGGGCTTCTGCAGCCAGGAATGTACACAAAGTGTCCTGTCTGACATTTAGAGTGGAAATTATTGTGTGTTTCTTGGCCTCATAAAGCAAAAGCTGTTTCATGGTATCACGGAGCAGATACTGTAGCTGGGACCCGACCGGCCCTGAGAGGCTCTTGTGTGACAGCTGCTTAATGAAGAAATGACTTATTGTGTTCATAATCGTTGCGCACATGTGGAGCGACTGAAGTTTATCTGTATGTGGTTTTAAAATCTGTGCAGAGGTCAGCTGCAAAATATCTCCACGTTCAGTAAGGAATCCAACTCTGAGATCGTGCTTTCCATACAACAAGTGTGTAAAAGTGCACTTTGCAGCGGATAGGCCGACAGCATACATACCGGACAGAGGACAGTACATACCGATCAGCTCCACTCATCTTATCTGGCTCTTGATCCGCCAGCAGAGGTCAGATGAATCCCACACACTTAGCGTGCGTCTGCATAATATTTGAGCTGGAAGCCGCTCTGTGTTCTTGTGATGGATGGACCTTGACACTGGGCTGCTCAGCTCCTACCTGTAGTGTTGGCGTCAGGCCCGTGCACCAGGGGCCTCATCTCTCTCCAGCAGGACGGGGAACTCAAACTGGGAGATGATTGACTCTGTCCTTAACCTCATCAGTGGACGAGTCCTGTCCACCACAGAAGCCGTTCAGAGCTCTGTGGTTCCTGGCTCCTATATGGTGATGGACCTCAGTTCTGACAGTTATTCTATGAAGGATGTGTAGGAATGTCAGTGCCGTGCTTATGATCTTTCAGAGGGAGATTTTCAGTCAAATCAGAATTCAGAAAGAATTATATGAAACTGCTGATTGGAAAATTATATTTTCCTGCAAAGATGTTGGATTTTGTTATTCTTCGTGACAGCCTCTGTTTCGGTCCCTCTGTGCTTTGCATGCCTCTCTATGGAGACGTTATGTTTTCGGTTCGCCCGTCCATTCGTTTCTTGTGAACTCAACATCTCAGGAACCGTGAAGGATTGATTTCAAAGATGCACTGATTAGAATATGATGGTCAAGGTCATGGTGACCTCACAAAACATGTTTTTGCCCTGAACATCTGCCTTTAGGGGATTTCTTCAAATTTTGACCCATTGTCACTTGGACTCAACCATTAACTGATAACATTTTTGTGATTAAAGGTCAAAGGTCATGTTGACCCCATATTAGTCTGGATAAAAACTGTATGTAGACTAAAGCTGCACAGGTTGGCCGAGGCATACATCCACAGGGCAGTAATTCTAGTTTTTGTGATGTCTCTTAATGTGTTTTTCTCTTCTCAGCTGTCCATTCATGTGCCATCAGCAACGGAGGATGTGAACACTACTGTGTGCAGCAGTCCGCCGCTCACTTCCGCTGCCGATGCAAAGCAAACTACATCCTGGCAGAGGACGGCAAGCACTGCAAGCGTGAGTGTTTCCAAACTGTGGTGGGAAGCAACACTGAATACACATGAAAAAAAAACACAGCAGACGGGACGAAGGAATAATAACCGGATAACGGCTGATTGAGGAAGCAGCGCCAATAAAACTGAGCACTTTGAAGGTGTCATTCTGAAGATTTGATCGTAACATTAAAAACACAATCAGTCGCCAGTAGCAATTATCTGACAGGATGTCTGTGCCGGAGTAACTGTCACTCATGGGATGAGACATTAAATTAAATGAAACCACAGAATTCTTCTTCATTGTTTTTTCCCCAAACATGACGTCCTTGATTCTTTTAATGTCTCTGATCTCAGAGGCTTTGTGGTTCAGCATGTTTTCTCTCAGAGGTGGGAAATTATACATTGATGCATTTTTGAATTACCGCCTCTGAGATGCTTTTACTTTGTAATTGTTGGCTTTGAACGGCTTCCTCTAATTTCTGTAGCACCGAAGGTTTCCCATCCTTAACGCTGGGCAGGCTTACACAAGTCAAACACACACGATCTCACACATTCACACACACACACACACACACACACACACACACACACACACACACACACACACACACACACACACACACACACACACACACACACACTAAATCTCTCCACATGCTCTGCATTAAGCTGTAGAGAGTTTTGCTCCACGACTGTGCCAGAATCATTTCCCACTTGACTGTGACACCGTGCAGGTTTCTCTGTCTGACTGTGTGCTCTTTGTGTCACAGTGCAGAACCCGTGTGCAGATCAGAACGGAGGCTGTGCGCACGTTTGTCAAGTCGATGGTGGCAAAGCTCACTGTGACTGTAAGCTCGGTTACGTCCTCGCTGAAGACAGGAAAACCTGTGAAGGTAATTTCCCCAGGAACAGTAACAATGTGACTTCTTAATGGTAACTGATTGCACTTGGAGTAAAGAGTGATTACAAGAAAAATAAATAGCAAGAAACATCAAAGGTTAGAAACTTCACCTCGTTTAGTAGCTGCTTGAATAGTTTGTTTAACTGCTGTTTCCAAAATCAGTCCTCGAAAAACTAACATGAGTTTGAAAGACTAATTTTTCTCAGACGTTTAAAACGAGTATGTTTTTCTTTTAAAAGTATGAATAAAGTGGAATTTACAAGCCAGTCTTTCCACTGTCACTTTCAACTAACGCTGGGTAAGACGTGAGTGTGAAGGACAGTTGGATTTGATTAGTGAGAAGCACATGGTGATGAATGTAAATTAAACTGTGCTGACCAGATGAATTTCTCCTCATAATTCAGAGTTTTTTTTTCCTTTTGTGACAGATATTGACGAGTGTGAGACTGAAGAAGCCAACTGTGCTCACGGCTGCCACAACACGCTGGGCTCCTACGCGTGTGTTTGTCACACTGCCTATGAGCTGGGGTCTGATGGGAAACAGTGTTACAGTCAGTTTCTTTATTTAATACAGTTCATATATTGAGTTGGTAGAATAAGTTTTAAAGTCTTTAATCTTATCTCTGTGTGAACCTGTGACAGGAATTGAGATGGAGATCGTGAACAGCTGTGAGAACAACAACGGCGGCTGTTCGCACCGCTGCCAGCACTCAACCAGCGGGCCTGCCTGCTCCTGTAACCACGGTTACAGACTGGACGAGGACCTTAAAACCTGTCTTGGTAAGAAATCATTAAAGATTACTAAATAGAGTTATAAGAAGATGTAATTCTGATGCATCACCTGAACACTTTACTGTGAAACGTCACAGAAACACCACAGTGCGTTTCTTCTTTTCTATTTCCAAACATCCTCTCCATGTAAATCATCACCCAACATGACTTAGAATGACTTATTAAAACTAAATTAGAAAACAAGAAAAATCTGGAAACTATTGAGCCCCTAAAGTGCCCAAAAGTTATTTTAAAAAGATATTATCCGGAGGTACATGTGTTCATACATAGGCAACTGGACGTGCTTGTGTCTTGTAGTCACAGTTTTCACCTCAACTCCTGAAGATACCATGACCTAGAACCTCCACAAATATTAAATCAAATGTTAAATCAAATCTGTCTTTACTTTATTTCTTCGTCTCTAACCTTTGATACCAAATTGCTCTTTTAGTCAGGAGATGGAGGATTAAATTCTCTGTAGTTTCTGGCTTGAGAATAAAGGCGCAAGCATTTACTGAAGTCAGATTTTATTGAAAAAAATCACAAGTTGAAGTGCAGCACTATTACCTCAAGTAATAGCGCTGACCTTAACTGGCAGTTCAATCTGTACAATTTACACTCTCGTAAAAACGTTCTCTCAGTGAGCAGAGAAGCACATGACCTCAGTGGGATCATCATTTTCTGTCGTCCTGCTTGTTGTGCTTGGCAGACGTCGACGAGTGTGGAGAGCAGAGCTCCTGCTGCGAGCAGGACTGCACCAACTACCCTGGAGGTTACGAGTGCTACTGCTCCGCGGGATACAGGCTCAACTCGGACGGGTGTAGCTGTGATGGTACGTTTCACCCTCCCTCACCCTTTCAGAAGAGAGAATAGTTCTGCTCTTACTTGGGCGAGATCCAGTTCATCTCACGAGAAGTCAATGTCGTCTTTGTTTCATTCAGCGTAGTAGACTTTGTTTTTCTCAGCAAAGCTCTTGAGTCTGAGCTGTGTGTGTATGTGTGTGTGTGTGTGTGTGTGTGTGTTGTTTAGACGTAGATGAGTGTCTGGCTGGCAATGCCGGCTGTGATCACACGTGCCAGAACAGCGCGGGTTCTTTCCAGTGCTTCTGCCGCCGGGGTTTCCGTCTGGACGACGACCGGCAATCCTGCATCCGTGAGTATCAGCAATCAGGGTAAAGAGAGTGGGAACCGCACCAGATAGACGCCAAGAGTAAACCTGCAGAACTGTGGCGGCTGTTTCTGGGAGTTTGAAAGTGAATTGCCTGGAGAAACATGAAGCTTTTATTTATTTGTATGGAATAGAAGTTGTAAATTTGAAAAAGACCATTCTGAGCTGCCGCACAGCTTGATGCCACAACTGGAAAAAATAAGACTTGTTCCCGATATTGTGATAATTCCAGCCAATCAGAGATGTTGTTTTTGAATAGCAGAAGTTTCTGGTGTCATTCGAGGACAAGCACAGGTTTTACTAATAACATCAACAATGGTTCTTTTCTGTCTAAATGTCCCTGTGAGTCAGCCTGAGCAATACCAGGACCTTGAAATGGAATTCAGTCATTCATTTGATTATCTACAGTTGTTCTTTTACATCAATTCAAAAACTTCACCACAGCATAACAGCATGTTTCATTAGACATGAATGCAGAACTTTTATACAGAAGTCCTGTGCGTCATCATTAAAATCCCATCTGAAAACTTACCCCTGGGCAGGAGCGTGTAAAGGGACCCCATGCAGAATGGGACCTAGGGGGCCTTACATCAAACCAAACTGAGCCCCCCCACCCACCAAAATGAAACACATGATACCACACCACATCATTCCAATCTTCAGAAGATTCTTTTATTATCAAAATTATAAACAAAGTTCAAACTGTGCAGCCACATTGAAAATAACAAGGCAGTAAAGTTTAAGTGCGAAACCCCCACCACCACTACAGACACATCAGACACATCAGACACACACATTCAGAGGAATGACCACAAAGTTAATGTTGCTGTGGACTCATGTTCTCAGGCGATCTTGAGCGCCCCCTTTCAGCTCGGGGAGCAATCGCTTGCTTTGCCCACCCTGTTGCAACGCCCCTGCCTGTTTAAACTTACTGTAATTATTTCCTACATGTTTAATGTGTATGACTGAGTATTAAAAGGGGAACTAAATCTAAGATCCTAATATTAGGGGAAAGGTGTAATTTTATGGGAACAAATATGTAAATTTACTAGAATTAAGTGGTAATGTAAGAAAATTATATAAACATTATCTCATGATAATGATGGTAAAACAAAACCCTTTTGAAAACAGAGATGAGCTTAAGGATGTGCAGTATATATATATATATATTTTAGTTATGTGTGTAATTCACTGTCTTCCCATCTGCAGCGCTTGAAGATGCAGTTGAGGCCCTCTCCAGCGGGGGTCCCATCGAGCTGCCACTCATCCGCCCCCAGCTCACCTTGCTGCAGGACTACAACCAACCTCTGGAGCGCTATGACGACTACGAAGACGACGAGGGGGAGCTGAGGGCCGAGAGTAACCTGGCAGAGAAGTTTGGTGAGCCCCCCCCCCTCCCTCAAACCATTAAGCGCTCATTATCATTAACAGGAACCTGTATCTGATTACCTGAGTGTGGCTCCCGGGAGGTGAGGCTGTCAGACAGACTCATTTAGTGCAGCCAGGGACCGACCACACTGTGGGGGTTGATTACTGCGCTGCACGCTCCCAGACTGGTGGTACGTACTGTAACACCACAGCCTCTCTGGCAGGAATGCTGAGGATTATACGAGCCGGCAGCCGCTGCAGGTCTGACACAGGAAGGTTGTAAAGAGAATCACCTGAACACTGTCTCCAAACCACACATAAATCTGAATGGACAGTGTTTTCGTTCCTGTGGTCTCTTTGTCAGCTCCAAAAAAAAGTTGTGTAGTGGCCCAATCAGGAGCGTTTCAAGGGACCAATGGGGCCCCTCATGAACCAGTCCCCCACATGATGCATGATAGGTGTTTTTTTACCAACATGCTGAAACAATGAAACATTCTATCATAAATAACAAATGCATAAAATCCTGAGTTTTGAGAAGCTGGATTTTGCATTTTTTTCTATAATAAACGAAAAAGACTATTGATTTTCAATTAATTATTTTCAAAACCATCACAACTGTCTCACATCCAGTGGGCAATTAATTGTAATTAAGCAGCAGCCATTATATTTTATATTTGCAAAGGTCAGTCATGAGAATTAAAATGTGATTAAAGAAAAAAGATCTTCGATATGAATTGTCCATCGATTATAAACTTAGATGATTGTTTGTGTCATTTTGTTTCCAGTGTGTTTGGACGACACCTTCGGGAACGACTGCAGCTTGACGTGTGACGACTGTTCTAGCGGAGGAAAATGTAACGTGTGGAAGAATGGCTGCGACTGCCCCGATGGATGGACGGACATCGTCTGCAACCAGAGTGAGGACCACACACACACACACACACACGCACGCACACACAGGCACATGCACACGCACACACATACACACCACAGTTTGTAAAGTCAGAGCTGTAGCGGTGTTAAACCTTGTTATTTATCCACCTCACAGCGTGCTCCGAGGGAAATTTTGGTAAAAACTGCTCCTTCCACTGTAAGTGTAAAAACGGTGCCAGCTGTGATCCGGTCACTGGGAGCTGCCGCTGTCCACCAGGAGTCAGTGGAGACTTGTGTCAGGATGGTGAGTCGAAAAACAAAAAGAAGAAGAAGAAATGTATTCCTTCATTTTGTTATTGAAAACATTTTAAGTTTATTGCGATTGGTTTTTTTCCTGTGTGCAGGTTGTCCAAAGGGCTTCTACGGAAAACAATGCAACAAGAAGTGTAACTGTGCAAATAACGGACGCTGCCACCGAACCTACGGAGCCTGTCTGTGTGATCCAGGACTGTACGGACGCTTCTGCCACCTCCGTGAGTCACATGACCCGGACACTCAAACCCTGCCAGGAAACCAAACTGACGAGAGATGCAGTTTTCTATTCCACATGAATCAGTTTCCCTCTGTAGTGAAATCCTCTTTGTCTCCTTTGTCTCACTGTCTTCTCTTCAGCTTGTCCTAAGTGGACGTTCGGAGCCGGCTGCTCTGAGGAGTGTCTCTGTGTCCAGCAGAACTCTCTGGAGTGTCACCGGCGCCATGGCACCTGCGTCTGTAAATCTGGTTACCGGGGCAACACCTGCAAGGAAGGTGAGTACAATGTCATAAAGCTCTCGCCACCCAAAGGCCAAATTACTACTACTACTACTTCTACTACTACTACTACTACTACTATAACTACTACTACTACTACTACTACTACTACTTATACTACTACTAATAATAATAATGGTAATATATGGCATGGTGGTTTGATTCCCAGTTCCTGTGGTCCATTTGACGAAGTGTCCTTGAGCAAAACTGATCTCCACATTTCCCTGATGACAATGTGCGATTGATAGATGGTGTAGATGTTGTGTAAAGTGTTTTGAAGGTTGTTAAAACCTAAATGCTGTATGTACAGTTGTGTTGACATGGTGTGTAACAGCTCTGTCCACCTGCAGAGTGCGAACCCGGAACGTTTGGATCCGGCTGCGAGAAGAAGTGCTCCTGTCCTCCTGGAGTGTCGTGTGACCATGTGACCGGAATGTGCCAACGAAAGTGTCCTCCTGGTCGTCAGGGGGAGAACTGTGATCAAGGTAGGCGTCCCTGCAGAGGACCTGCTCTCCTCCTGCTGTGAGACTCACACGCCTCCTGTTTTAACATGACTCCCTGCTGTGTGTCTCGTCTCAGACTGTCCAGAGGGATGGTTCGGAGCGGGCTGCGTTCATCCCTGCAACTGCACCAGCGCCCCCTGTGACAAAGTGACAGGACAGTGCAAGTGTCCGGCAGGGACGACAGGAAAACACTGCGAGAACTGTGAGTCCATCACTCTTCTTTACAACTTGATGACTGAAAATATCTCATAAATGTTCACATAACGATGAGAATATTCACTTTGAATCACAGTGTGTCAGGAGGGATTTTGGGGACCGGGCTGCAGAGAAACCTGTCCTGCTTGTGAGAACAGCGGCTCGTGTGATAAACACAACGGATCATGTAACTGTCCTGCTGGATTCATGGGAAGACTCTGCCAAGACTGTGAGTATCTGCACTGGGCATTTTGGGGTTTTATGTTTCCATAGCAACAAATGGATTTACTTAAACACTGAGCTGAGAAGGATGTGGCACCGGGGAATATTGAAATCATGCAGTGGTGAAGTCTTTCAGCAGCCTGAAAAACACCTCAGACATATTTTTCATATATTTTCACTGAGAAGAACAAATATATGATTCATGAAACTGTCATCTTTTTCCCTGGTGCAGCGTGCCCAAGTGGACATTTCGGTCAAGGCTGCCAAATGAGGTGTGTGTGTGAGAACAGCGCTCACTGCGACCCGGTGACTGGACGGTGCACCTGCGCTCTCGGCTGGACTGGACACAACTGCAGGAAAGGTACCAAGAGCGGAAAACATCTGTCACAGCTGCAAACCAGAAATAGAACATTTCCAAGACACCGGAGGAGAATCTATGTGGGAAAATGGATTTTAAAATTGGTGTTACAAACATATTTTTGACTTGTGATATGTTTGACAACCGTAATTCTGACGTCTGTGTTTCAGTGTGTGATGTGGGACACTGGGGAGCCGACTGTGCAGAAACCTGCGACTGCAGAAACGGAGACGGCAGCTGTGACGCTGCGACGGGCCAGTGCAGCTGTGAGGCTGGTTACACTGGGACCCAGTGTCATCACAGTACGTTGGTGTCTTTGTTTTACGAGTGTTCAGTCTGTGAAGAGTTAAAGTCGCTGCATGTGGAATTTTTATGACAACTTTTGATTGTAGAAAAATGAAAAATTCAGTTGAAAGCTGGTGAAGTTATTGATTTCTCATTCATTCATTCTCAAGTTTGTCATTCTTGATGCTACCACCAGGTGGCGTCAAAATTAATGTTTCTAATTCTACAGAAAGATAAAAACACACTTTTGTCTCTGATTACCTTCAGGTTCTCTACATATTTTTTGTTTTGAAAATTTAGATTTTTTTCATTCAGTAATTCTTAAGTTTTCAGTTGTTTTCATATCAAACTTTTATTGACACGAAACGTTTGATTTACTCTTCGTGTTTTTGCAGGGGAGGGAAACTGGGAAATCATAAACTACACACTGAATGTATTAATTATTTGTTCAAATTTCAATTTTTTTTCTTGCACACTGGACTTCTTGTCCACATCGGCTTTAAAATTGAGATTTGAATTTTATTCTCGTACTTTGAAAAAATAATGAATACACCAATAAATCACCACAAGGTCAGAGAGGAAATATTTCAACCTCAACTATTTCTCTGTTGTCATTTTATAATCAAATTTGACCTCTAATGTTGATACTACAAATTAAGAGTCCGGTCAGTCTAAAGTTTGTGTGTGTGTTTTTCCCTCAGAGTGTCCAACAGGTATGTTTGGTCTCGGTTGTCGTCACCGGTGTCAGTGTGACAACAAGGCGTTGTGCGACCATGTGAGCGGAGCTTGTACCTGCCAGGTGGGATGGACGGGAACCTTCTGCGAAAAACGTAAGAGACAATATTTGATCACAAACTAAAATTCTCCCTCTGAATATTTGCTATTAGCAGGCCGTCTTTACGTGTGTGTGTGTGTGTGTGTGTGTGTGTGTGTGTGTGTGTGTGTGTGTGTGTGTGTGTGTGTGTGTGTGTGTGTGTGTGTGTGTGTGTTTCAGCGTGTCCTCAGGGTTTCTACGGCCTCGACTGTCAGGAGAAGTGTTCGTGTCTGAACGGCGGCAGCTGCGATCATGTCCGTGGAGTTTGTTCGTGTCCTGCCGGCTGGATCGGTCCGTTCTGCAACCTGAGTGAGTGTCACTCCACCTCAGCATGTTGACAGGCTCCAACATCACTCTGACATTATGAAAAAGGTGGAATCATAAACTCATATTGTTCATATCAGGATCTTTTGAGTGCTGACTCACACTGGAACAAGAACATGCTTAGTCTCTGAGTTATTCGGGGAAACCCAGTCACACATGAGAAAGCCCGGACTTGATGTTCCCCATGCTGTGGCCTGTATCACTTACCAGATGCTGGAATTTCCACGTTTGATCAGCAGAGTTCATGAGGAGGTAACGATATTGTTTGTCCCTCTGCTGGCAGCTTGCCCGCCCGGCTTCTATGGGGAAGCGTGTAACCAAACCTGTCGCTGCGGCAACGGTGGCGACTGCCACCCGGCCAGTGGGCAGTGTGTGTGCACGGCGGGCTGGACCGGACCCAGATGCACAGAAGGTGAGTTTACACAACAGAGCAAAGTGGTCATCAGGTAAATCAGAGGTCAGGAGATGGTTTGACCTGTGTGTGTGTGTGTGTGTGTGTGTGTGTGTGTTTTTTCCTCCCAGAATGCCCTGCAGGGTTCTACGGAGCCGACTGCCGGCAGCGCTGCTTGTGTCAGAACGGAGCCTCGTGTAATAAGACCAGTGGAAAGTGCACATGTGCCAGTGGGTGGACGGGTACAGCCTGTGAACTGGGTAAGACTCTGAAAGGCTGTGAGTAACAGTCTCCGTCCGTGTTCCCACAAAACCACCTGCACATGGACCGTTTAAAGGAAAATCTTCATTTATTACAACTCAGGGTTTTTTTATGCTTTTGACCGCTATTCATAACAAAACTGTTCTCAGATCTGAGAACACCAACATCGATCAGACATGTGAAAAACATTTGATTGATTTGGCTTTACTTCTGATTCAGAAGTAAAGCCAAATCAATCATAAGTGAACATTGGATTATGTCAGACAGCCAACCTACTCTTACTTGTGCTTTTGAAAACAAACGGTTTTATGACTTATTTCTTAATATCTTAAAGTTGGACCCTGAATGTCTCTGTATTGACGTTGGTGGACTGGCAAAAAACTTCAGGACTTATTATGGTTTTAATCCGTGAAAAAGCTCTGATATGTTGAACTGTTTCTGCAGATGTATTCGTGTGTGTTGTCAGTAAATCTAAACCTAAAGCTCTGCAGGTCAAAACCTAAAACCAGGAAGTCGGTGTGTAACCTGATCGATCTTTAAACAGAAAACTTTCACCCTCACTTTCTCTTCCAAATACGTTTTTAGGTGAAAATCTCAGTGATCATCAGTGACTGTTTCTTTTTTTTGTAACCATTTCAACATATTCCCAGATCTCAGCATTTTATTTCCTGCCTGTGGAGTTAAAAACGATAAAAATAAGACCCAACTGGCACAGAAACAACATTTCCCTTCAACCACTGCTTCTGTCCACGCTCCATGTGCAGCAGCCTGTGCATGAGTTTCCCCAGTTTTGTCCAGATGAGTTTTTTGTCTCCTGATTTCTTATTTCTCTCACCCCAACCCTGGTCAGAACAGACACTGATGAATTCATTATATTGTTAAACTAGAATATCATGACCTGGTTGGTGGAGGGGATCTGTTTCTGCTTTTACTTGATGTCACTACCTCCACCGTGTTTCCATCTGTATGTTATTTTGGATTATGCAAAAACTAGATCACCATGAAACTTGGTGGAATGATGCATTATGGGTCAGGAAAGAACCCATGCCATTTTGGGCATCAGGAGGCAGATCCAGGAATTTTTCACAGCGAATAATTCCTGGATCTTGATAATAGAATTCAGGCACATTTAGAGAAGTGATATATATGAGTGTGTGAAATGGTGCAGCCTGATTGGCAGAAGTGTGCACTTTACTGAGAACCATTCAAGTTCATATCATTACTGACATGAATCTTTTACTGACCTTACAGCAACTGACCAGAATCATACTCTATGTACAACTCTTCACGCTGTAATTAAACAGAACAAACATCATGAGGGAGCCAGGATCACGTCAAATTATTGTTTTAATGTTTAATCTAATTCAGGTTTAATCTTGACTTAGACTCTTACAAACACACATGAAGCCTGGATCAGTCTTAGTGAAATCCAGCCTGTTAGACCTCCAGCTCTCTTTCATATTACAAAGTCCTACAGACGTTGCTTAGTCTGGACAGAGATGCAGAAGAATAACATCACCTGAGCCCTGAGGTAAATATTTAAAGCTGAGGCCTGTGGTTGTTTCAGTGAGCTCAGGAAACTCATCAGTCTGACGCTCATTTGCTGCTTGAGCTCATTTGTTTTCTCCTGAAGTTTGGTTATGTGCTGGCACAGCTTTGCGTCACAGACGAGTCTGGACTATAAAAAGTCTCCATCACTGACCCGGCGATGACATTCCAGCTCGTTCTCCCTCTGAGCTCCACATCACACACTATCCTCCCTCTGTGCCTGTTACAACCTTCCCCTGCCGAGCCGGGCCAGGTCCAGCCCCCTCCTCAGGAAACCACTAATCCTGCTGCTGGAATGTATTCACCCTCTAAACCCTGTGGCTACTCCACCTCTCACTGCCAACTCCTCACTCACTCCAAGCATAACTCTAAAAAAAAAACATGGTCCTCAGCAGAAATGGGACAGAGCTTTGTCCCATGTGTTTTCACACCATAATGTTTCTGTTTCTGGTCTCACCTGTGTGTGTGTGTCTGCCTGTGCGTGCTGCCGTCTGTTTACACAGAGTGTGTAGCGGGTCGGTTCGGGGCCGACTGCCAGCAGCAGTGTGAATGTGAGAACGGTGGCCAGTGTGACAGGCAGACGGGACGGTGCAGCTGCCGCGCCGGCTGGACCGGAGAGCTCTGTGAGAAAGGTGAGCCAGTGAGACTCAGAGCTAATGAACCTGCACAAACTGCTGCTCTGTGGAAACTATTTTCTGTTAATCACGACCTCCAATTTGCACCTTCCTCTGCTCAGCATGTGAAGCAGGCCTGTTCGGTGCTGGCTGTGAGGAGAGATGCCGGTGTGTGCACGGGGTTTCATGCCACCACGTCACCGGAGAGTGTCAGTGTCCACCGGGCTGGAGAGGAAAACTCTGTGACAAAGGTACAAACCTGCAGTTTGAGACCCTGTGGAGCTCCTGCAGCCCCTGGTGGACGCAGTTACTTCTGTTATTTCAACAATGAAGCTTCTATATTTCTAAACACCACAGTTAATGTACAGGATGAGGAAAAAACTTTTCATTTATTACCTTCACCAAGAAGTTTATGTCTTCGTCTTTGCCTGCGTTTGTTTGTTGGTAAATAAGCAGGATTACACAACAACTACAAAACTGATTACGCTGATATTTTGGGGAGGGGTGGATCCTGAACCCATCAGATTCTGGTGTCGATTTGGATCCAGGAATAATTTTCAACATTTTCCTTGATTTCTCTGTGCTGTACACACTCATATTTCTGAGTGTGTACAGCAGATCATAATACAAATCTGAATCTAGTTAATTTAAACGTAGTTTCATGAGGTGACTGTTGGGCCTTGATGGAGATAGTTACACTTATTTACTTCCAACATGGAGGTTATGTTTTCATCAGCGTTAGTTAGCAAGTTTGTTAGTTACCAGGATTACACAAAAACTACTGAAACAATTCTCATGAAAGTTTGTGGAGAGTTGGGTCATGACCCGAAGAAGAGCTTATTCAATTTTGACGTTCGCCTTAGCTGACTTAAACACTCTCTTGTTCCTGAATAAGATGCATTATGTCCCTGTTTTGTCTTTTTCTTTCTACATATTATAATTCTACCACTGCTGTTTCTGTCTACACAAGGAATGATCCCTCCCTTTTATCGATTATTTTTTATGTCTGATCACTGAAGTGGACACATTGTCTCATGCAGGACGAAATGTGAAATGTGGTTAATTCAGTTTCTTTGACGTTTTGCTCCAAACAGCTGACATTGTTTTATTTTGGTTGTCTGTCAGTGTGTTTGCCAGGTACGTACGGGAGGAGCTGTGTGCAGCAGTGCAGCTGTGCTCAGGGAACATCCTGCCACCACATCTCTGGAGAGTGCGGCTGTCCTCCCGGATTCACCGGCAACGGCTGTGAGCTCAGTGAGTTCTGCACCACTCACTTCACTGTCTCACCCCCACTGATGATTATCATCCTTTTCTTACTCTCACTGACACACTGATGTAAGAACATCTCTAACTCTGTGTGCTCGTCCCTCAGCTTGTCTTCCAGGAACATTTGGTCAGAACTGTAACCACGTCTGTCAGTGCTCACGGACAAACCAGCTCTGCCACCCGGTGTCTGGATCATGTTACTGCGCCCCAGGTTTCCAAGGTCCCAAATGCGAGCAAGGTGTGTAACAAACAACAACAAACCCATTCAGACACAAACATTAGAGCAAATAAGTGAAGGATTTAAGTGACATAACTCCTGTGTGTTACTTATTTCCAGCCTGTGGAGAGGGTCGTTACGGTCCTAACTGCGAGAGGCAGTGCAAGTGTGTGAATGGAGGGAAGTGTGTTTCTTCCACTGGAGCCTGTGAATGTCCAGCAGGGTTCATAGGAGCACGCTGCAACATCAGTGAGTCCAGCACAGCCTCAGAAGGTGAATACATTAATGAGTTTTACAGTTGATGTGACACGTCTCTGGTGTGTGTGTGTCCTGGTGCTGATAGCGTGTCCATCGGGGCGTTATGGTGTCGACTGTGCTCGGGTGGCCACGTGTGGAGAGGGGGCCAAGAATGACCCGGTCACCGGTCGGTGTGTGTGCATCCCTGGACGAAGAGGAGAGGACTGTGGGCACAGTGAGTTCTGAGCAGTGTTTGTACGCTTCTCTTTTACTAAAACAACTGAATAGATCACCACACTAAGTGGAAGGATGGAACGTGGGCCAAGAAACAACACACACAATTGTGGTGCGGATCCCAAGAAAAAAGAAGGGGCAGATTTAAATTGTACAAATTGTTGATTTCTTTACCCTAGAATGGGCCCTTTTATATTTAAATACGTTATATTAACATCTGGAACGGGTCCTCTTTACGGACGCCACCATGTTTTTTACAGTAGCCCAGACTGGACAAACTAAACACCTTTTGAGTTTTTATAACTGAAGGCTCTTTCATGTTTGGAAGGGGAGGGTGAAGTGAGGTGTATTCTGCTGCAACATGCAACTGTTGCAGCAGAATAGAGGTCGAGCTGACCCCAATTCAACTTCACCACTAGATGTCACTAAATTAAACACACTGAACCTTTAACTACATTTATGGTGACTCTTGGGCCTTGGTGGGTAGGAGCTCTGCTGAGTGCTACTCTAGTTTTTGCCTGTTTAGATAAAGAAGCTTAACATTAAATTTAATTTGAGTGTGTGTTTGTCCTCAGGCTGCCCTCCAGGCTGGTTCGGGGCGGGCTGTGCCCATCGTTGTAACTGCAGTAATGGAGGAGTGTGTGACTCAGTAACTGGCAACTGTACCTGTGGTCTGGGCTGGACCGGCGCACACTGCGACAGAGGTGATGACAAACACAATTCATCTTATATTATATATATATATATCTCCTCACAGCTGCTACGTTTACTTGTTGCATCTGCGGCAGCAGAAGAAACTTAAACACAGAAACAAGTCTTGAGTCAGGAATTTGAATTTATTTTCTTGTTCTTTTTACTCATCTGCCTCCCAGAATGTCCCGTGGGCAGATTTGGTGCCAACTGCCAGCTGAAATGTAAGTGTCAAAATAACGGCACGTGTGACAGAGTGACGGGGACGTGTCAGTGTGGTCCAGGCTTCTATGGACATCTGTGTGAACATGGTGAGAACTGAAATACATGAAGTTAAAGTCAAATCCAACAACGAAATGATCCTAGTTATATTATCTGTGCAGTCTGATGTAGCTCAGTCCTCTGTGTCAAGTGTACAAGGTGACAGATACACAGACCTTTCCAGTAGCAGACATACACAGATTCTCTCAGAACTGAAAAGTGAGACTCTGGAGTTGATACTTCCTAACCCTGAATCCAGTGAGAACATTTTAAACCATAAAGGTCGACTTAAATCTTTTTCCACGCGTCTCTCCTCCTCAGCCTGTCCTCCTGGTCTCCACGGCCCGCTGTGCCGGCTGCAGTGCGACTGTATGAACGCAGCCTCCTGTCACCCCGCGTCGGGCCACTGTGTCTGTCCTCCAGGATATTACGGAGCCCGCTGCCACAGAGGTCAGTCACAGTGCTGCTGACTCACCCAGTACAGTGATAGGTGGCCGTCTACTTTGTCGTTTTTACTGACAATCATTTGTCCCTCAGTGTGTGAACAGGGAACTTTCGGCCTGGGATGTGCTAAAGTGTGCGACTGTGAGGACGACTCTCTGTGCGACCCTGTGACGGGAAGATGTCTCTGCTCCTCAGGGAAGACGGGACTCACATGTGACATCGGTAATCATCGATCCTTTTTTTTGTAGTTTTAGAACAAACACAGTTAAGTGAAGATCACGTCACACAACTCTTCCCTGTTTAAACTCTTAGAGTAAAAAACTGTGTTGTTACATTATACTGACTGTTAAAAAACAGAAACACATCTTTGTGTTACTCCAGTATTTTTAGCTGTACCTAATAAACTGACAGCTGAGTCACTGTAAGTCCCATTACTGATCTTTGGACAGTGTATAACAGCCTTAGACAATGTTTGAATAAAGCATTAATTCAACATGCAGAAGTTGGTGACCTGTTCTACATCTTAAGACATCCACCTCTGTGTAGTATAGTTATAATAATGTATTTTATGTTCTCTCGTCAGACTGCAGAGCAAATCACTACGGCCCAGACTGCGCTGAGACCTGCGAGTGTCAGAACGGAGCCCGATGCGACCGACGCAACGGCCGCTGCAGCTGCATGCACAGCTGGATCGGCCTCTCCTGTCAGGAAGGTACAGCACTGAGAGAACACACGTGAATCGCTGCTGTCTGAAGTCATCTCACTTCACTGTAACATCCACAGGGGACGTCAGGTGACAGGCTCTGTTGACTCTCGCAGTCAAAGCAGAGGAGACAGTTTTTCGCTGACTCTGTGAAATGAGAGTAAATAACGAGTATTAGTGCTGACAGCATCTGGTCACCGTGCTCGCTCTGCCGAGGCTGCACTTTCTCTGTGGTGTCGTCTTTTTTTCACATGGAATATGAAAGTTGTGCATTTGTAGAAGTGGACTCAGCTCAGCGTTTGTGTGTGTGTGTGTGTGTGTGTGTCTGCAGGTGGACCTCCACGTGTCACCTATGGGAGCAGCAGCAGAGGAGACTCACAACACAACTCATTATAGCATCTACCTGAAAGACTCCACCTGGAACTGAGACAGTGATGTTTTCTTTACCTAAGTGACTCGAGCGAGTGAAAGGGAGTCGTAGCAGCTGGAGGATCTTCATGGAAATAGACTCTCTGATGAGAACTGCAGCTCCATGTTTGGACCTGAACTGGACGATACTTAATTTCTTTGTATTTTGGTACCAAAGTGACCTTTGAACTGATCGACTCTGTGGCGTGAGCCTGACCGGTCACCGGTACTTTGTGAGCTTCTTGAGCTCAAGTGGAACGACACCGTAAAATGAAAACAGCTTCAGTCTTCAGGAGGAGAACTACTTCCAAACTAGAAATACCACCCTGCGGTTGTATGCCTCTGCCAACCAGTGCAGTTTCAGTCCACATACTTTTATTTTATCAGATTCTCATTAGGTCAATGTGATCTAATCAATTAATCTTTGTGCCCAAGTGACAACTGGTCAAAATTTGAAGAAAGCCCGACACACAGACTAGAGAAATCATGTTCAAGAAGCCACAACGTGTTTTGTGAGGACACCGAGACTTTGACCATCAAATTCTTATCAGTTCATCCATGAGTATTAAGTGAACATTTTTACAAAATTTTGAAAAAAGTCCCTGAAGGGTTCCTCATATGTTCACAAGGCAAACATTGTGTTTTATGAGGTCACAGCGACCTTGACCTTTGATCATCAAAATCTAATCAGTTCTTCTTTATACGTTAAAATTTGAAGAAATGATCTTGAGGCATTCCTGAGATGTTAACAAGAATGGGACGGACGACCAGAAAACACCATACCTCCGGCGACTGGCTGTCACAGGTGCGGAGGCATAAACACGTCAGCAGTTTGTTTTTACTGCACTTTTATATACAAATACCCACTGAAGGTATTTTATGTTTCATAAGTTTCAACAAAATATCAAAATAATCTCTTAATTTTGTAAGAAAATTAACAATATTGTTGGATGTGATGCAGCCATGTTATAAAACTTGCCAGTTCAATGAAGTTGTTTTTCAGTTTATACCAAATGAAGTACTACCCTCAGTCTAATGGTGCTAATGTGCTTTATCTCCACATGTTTAATAGAAAGATATCAGTCAAGCACATTCTTGGATTTTTTATAGAAATCACTTAATTTACACAGTTAGCTTTCAATGTCTAAATGTTTTCCTTTGAATTGATTTTGTGTATAAGTTGCTTCCTATTTATATTTAACAGTTGAATATACGTCAAACTTAAAATGCATTGTTTTTGTTTCCCACTGGATAAACGAGATTCTGCAGCTCTGCCAAACACAGGGAACAACCCACAATCAGGTTTATTCTTTTTAACACACAGATGCCAAATAAAGACAGACACACGACGGATTGTTTCTCATTCTTATTTTATCATTTTCATTGAAGATCGAAGCTGTACATCCTGTCTAAATTTCAGATTCAAGCACAGTGCAGATAGCAACGCCTGCAAAACAAAATAAAAAATAAAAGAGAAAAGGCAAAGGTGATCACAACCAGAAATATATATATATACAAAGGTCAAACTATGTACAGGAGATACCAGGCGCTCAGCACGTCGTCTTCAGAGCATTTCTCACAATGCATACACAACACAAAGAAATTGCTTCTTTTTGTCAGTCCTAAAATCGATACATTACAGATAGGAAAAATGCAGCATGATGAAAAACAAAAAATAAAAACTGTTCTTTAAGTTTATCTCTACTGCATTAAAGGCAAAACATAAAAAATATATTCTCTGTATAACCTTTGACCTTCTGTAAAATAAGCTCTATCCAGCTGTGGCTTCATTTCTGAACTAGTCGTTGATAATGTTAAACTAGGACCACTTAAAGCATGACGTCCTCTGACTACACTCCAGTCTCTAACAGTTATCTCTGTGTCGACCTGTGAACATCAGCGGGGTCTTTGCTGGGCAGGTCAGCACAGCGTGAGATAACACTGATGGTCAAACTAAATGCACTGCGATATTATTCAAAGGAGAAGTTCCACAGTTTGGGAAGTTTGCTTATTGGTCTTCTTATTCAGACTCAAGGGAGAAGATTGATAACGTTGTGTTCTGCCTGATCAATATGAACCAACACTTAGCTGACAGATAATAACGATAATAAAGAATAAAGTTTGCTGGTTCTGTCCAAAGGAAACTAAATCCGCTTTTAAAAGCTTATCAATTAAAAAGTAACGTCTTTGTTTTAATCTGTACAGAAAACTTGCACCTTGCCGCTATGATGGGGAAAATGGCCAGAACTGAAATAATTACCTCCATCAAGAAGGGTATTTTCACCCCTGTCCATTTGTTTGTTTGGAAGCAAGATTACACAGGAATTGTATTTTCACATTGTATTTTATATTGCAAGATTTTTCAGCATTTACTACTGTTTTTCCAGGAAATAATTAATTGATTCTTATTAAATAAATCAGGCAAATTAAAGGAACTTATTTCTATGAATGTGTGAAATTTAGTGGTTTGATTGAAGTGCCCTACTTTGGGCAAAAATGACGTATCATTTCATAATTATCAAAGAATTATTGTAAATATAATTTCTTACATGACACATTAGGTGCTTGTAACAGAAACGGTTTGGTTCGGCTTTAGCCTCTTTAGCCTTATCATTAGCTTTATGCTGTAGCTTCATGTTTATTAGGCAGACAAGATAGTTTCAACCTTCAAATTTAGCAAATAAGCATATTTCCCTAAATATGGAACGTTGCCTTAAAGTCTCTATCTTCCTCTCGTCTCCCTGCAGATGATAAGATTAAGACACAGGAATTTCACAGACTAATGAACTAAATGTTCTTTTTTTTTTTTTCTCTCTTCAGAGAAAACAGCATCGGCTCACGCCAGTTAAACGGACTCAGACATACGAGACACGTCAAAACGTATACAGGGATTAACTTATACAACAGGCTGTAGGAAGGGATTCGTGGAGTTGTCCCCCCCCTCCCCCTCCACGCACACACACGCACACGCACACACACACACACGATCAACAGTAGAGACATGAAGTCACTTTGCTCTTGTTAAAAATCAGAGGCTGTAAATCATCACCCACACTTTGATCATTGCCTCCACTTAAACTGAGAAGCCCCTTCCTCTCACTCATATCATTCGTGCTAATGAGTTTTCTTCGTCTGTATTTTCCTGCTAAGGATCAATAGTTTCAGCTGTTAGTAAAGATTGGTTATCTACACGTGTTAGTTAGGGGAGTAGCTTCACCTGGCTTGTCCCGTAGGTTATTGTAGACGAGGTGAAGAGAGTCCATGCTTTGAGGATGTTTCACATGCTATCCACTTGTGCTTTAATCACAGTAAGAGAGCACCCAGAGGAGAAAGAATGATACAGGGTGGCATCAAATTATGCAGTTATACGTCTAACAACGTCTCAAGTCGTACGTCGCTTGAAACATACCTTACTATCCTAAAGCTTTGAGCGGTACTATGCATTCTGTATACGAAGGACCTGTTTAACTAGTATAACAGCATGGTCAAGTAAAGATATACATGGAGTTAAGTCCATACCATAGATAGATAACAAACTGGACAGCACATGCGTCAAGATGAGTTCTATAATCTTTCAGGAAGTGAGAGTGAAACACTCAAAGAGAAAATAAGAAGATCTTTGGCTGAAGCCACGCTAAAATGTTCCTGGTCCTGCCCAGTGTCCACCAACGAAAGAAAGACAGACGAGTAAATACAACCTCCTGGACCGTGTGCACAGAAACGGATGACTACAACCACCTGCTCTGTTCTTGGAGCTGCTGCCACTCGCTGATTAACTGGAAACACGACCACGCCCAGGAAAACTAACGCCACTTCTACAAGTCAGCGTTGCCCTAAATACTGGGGACATGAGACCAGTCGGCCAATGGGGACAGCTGTCAAGCTGCTCGTCTACACCGAAGCCCACAGCACAGTCTGATGCAACTGTAAAATAAGGCAAAAATACTTGAGCAGAATTTGATCAAGGAGATGTTTCCATGAGATGTGGAGCCAGCACTGATATGATCACTTCCTGTACAGCAAATCCTCGGCCTGGATAGAGCAGAGGTTGGGTAACACAGTGAAGCAGGACACCGCATTTGATTTATGATGACTGCAGCTCCTACTGTTCGGGGTGAATAAACAGCTAATCTTTTGAGTGGCAGTCGCCCGCACACAGCAGCCTCGCTCCTGACTCCTTATCATGAACAGTTCAGTGGTCAGGACGGAGGAGGAGCCTCCCAGGCAGAGTGCAGTTGTTAACCCCTCGTCCTCCCATTGGCCCCTGTCGGACGCAGGACTTCACCACCGCTCCTCGACAGCAGGAGTGTCAGAGCATCAGGCTGGACAAATGCACTGCCAGTGAAAACACAGAGGGAGGATGAGGAGAGGGAACTATCAGGAGGTGATGCAAAATCTAATAGTGCAATGGTTGTGATAAAACTACTGTAATATCCATCCTCTCCCCTCCTTTATCTCCCCTCCAGCACCTTTACTGACAATACTAAAGTGCTGATTGTTAAAGCCCACAAACAGGCTCCAATACTGATCATGTCAACAACAACAACACACACACAGAGCTCTTTGTCAATAGAACGTCCCAGGAACAAATGGTACATGTGCAACAGAGTAGTTCTTGTATATCCATACAGTATGAACTTCATCTTCCTTTTAGTTGCAATCATCTTTGGAAAAACAAACAAACAAAAAAGAATTCTGGCTGCCAAGCAAGCGTGTGCTTATTTTTTTTTTTTAAAGTAATCTTTCTCTATGGTTTTAAAATACGTTCAGCTGAATTGAATGTATATAAATGATTTAGGTATGAGCGCATATCCCTCATCCACTTGTCTTTCTTTGTCAATCCTTTCATTTCCTGTGGAGGTGACTGTATTTTTTCCCCTTTTTTCTTATCTTATCCCTCTAAATGAGGTGCCCTGCGTGGCCTTGGTGTGGCCAGACTCATGCGCCAGGGTCTCACTTAGTAAAAGCTCAAGCAAACAGAGGATCAGGCAAAGGTGGGGCGCTGCTGTAGCCCGGGTGCAGCCCTGCCGGGCGGGGCTGTGCTTCGTGTTAAGAGCGGTAGTCCTTTTTACTGAACGGCTTGTTCCCCAGGATGCTGTCCACCTCATGTGTGATGGAGGATGACAACTTTGGAAGAACCTGTGTCGGGAGAGAAAGACAAACAATGATCATCTTCTGCTCTTTCACGTTTCCTGTCAGAGCTTCTGTTGAACACTTTTTCTTAAGGCCCCGTTCAATGTTTTTGTTTGTGTGTGTGTCTGCCCGAGCGAGAGATGGAGAGGGCGAGAGAAAGAGCCTGAGTTGAGTCCGGTGGGGCTGAGATTATCAATGACATGCAGTTCTGCTATGAAGAAACAGATTACACTCCTTTGCTAATGGTATCAATCATTACTGTATGTGTTGGTCAGTGTTGATGTTGTTGCGGTGGCCACAAACAAAACAGTGTTTGGACATTGAGGAAAGTAAAAATATATTTGATTAATTCAGGTCAGAGGACATCAGCTGAGAATTTGATCCTTCATATGTGGCCCAGGACACATATGTGACACTCAACGAAAAGAATGACACCACATTCATCCCAGAACACCTCTGGATGTGGTCTGAGGGATCGGATGTCCATTTCATCCTTAATGCTTCTTAGGTCACCTTTACTTAGAGCTGATTGGACCATGAAGGGTGACTTCAATGTACCTGTAGTTGTTGCCAACATTTGTGGTTATTATACTCAATACAATAACTAATTAAAATCATTATTAAAGCAGGTAGTCATATAACATCTTTAAAATCTGAAGATTATTTAATCAATGTGACAATGTCCAACTGTAAAGAAGCTAAAACACAAACACAAGTAAAAGGTATTATCGTCATATCATTATTTTAGGCCAAGAGGTTTGTAAATACATGTAAAGGTATTAAGTGAAACAAAATATGAAATGATCATGTAAATTAAAGTGCTATGTTACAATTATGACATTTTCTTTACAAGAGTTCTTGAAGCAGAAAAATAAGTTATTTTTCTATGATGTAATTAAAAGTATATTATACCCAAGTTGAAAATATAAAAGGTCATTTATTTTCAAATTTTCTCTTTCATACAGACATGAAACAAATACTGCAAAAGAAGAAGGAAATATTATGTGCACTTTCTTTTCAGATGAAAGACCGTTTCTATTTCAGGGTTTGTGATGAAAAATTCTCAGTAAAAGGAAAAAGTACAGAGCCCTGGGGAAATGTGGGCATAGCATTTCAAAACGAAATATCAAATGTGCTGAGGGAGAGAGAGAGAGACATATAGTGTGCACACATTACTAATGCGTCCACACACACACACACACACACACACAAAGCATCCGAATAGAGGAGTGTAGGGCTGTTCTTTACTTCAGGCCAGACATAATGTGAGCAGAGGAGGTAAACCCCCACCAGTCTGAAAACCCCATTAACACAGTGCATCTTATCAGGAGAGGAAGAAGTGGCCTTAAGCTTGCCTCCAATCTCCTGGCAACTGATACTCCCCTGACCTTATTAACTCGGTACAGTAAAGCACCCAAGTGTGCAGCGGCAAACCGCCCCAGAGGCTCAGCTGCACCCAGGAGAGGTGGAGGCTGCTGTTCTGCGCTGAAGGCACAAATACGGACCTGATGAAACAGGTCAGGTCACATTTTCACTAATAAAGCCGCTGATTTGCTCTGCAGAAGCACACACACACACACACGCACACGCGCACGCACACACACACACACCCTCATTTCATAGCCTCACCTGTATCGCTCCTATGTTCTCCATCAGCTGGTCGGTGTTGGACGCTCCTAGAAGGACTGAGCTCACCCCCTCGTTCCGTAGGCACCACGCTGCAGGAAACCAGTAAACAGCAATGACACCCCCACCATGGCTACGGACACACTATCACAAACACACCACACAACATCTGCACACATCACAAACTCAGAGCAGATTGATTTTCTTTTATCACGCTAAATGACATTTCCTACAAAGTCCTGATATAACATGAAAGGCTACGGCAACACTTCTGTACAATATTATCTCTCTCCACCAACCTGAATACTAAAATCCTCCCAGTGTAGAAGACACATTCACGTCTTTGACTTCAGTACAAATACCACAAAAAAATATTCTCAGGAAGATGTACTCAAAATATCATAAGTAAAAGGATTCATTGTTAAGTAGAATGTGTATTGACTAAGGCTGTAACTAACATTTATCAATATTGAGTGATGGAATATAATTTAGATAATTTGTTATGTCTATAAAATGTCACAACTGTTCAGCTCAGATATCCAAAGGCCAAGGAGTCATTTTGAAATGATTTGCTTAGTCAAACAAAATAAATATATTTGAAAGATTATTCAACTGTCAGAGCAGAACCGATCAACTCAACTAATTATTTTTAAAATAATAGTAGGTGTAATAGAGCTGAACAAGATTATAGTTTTTAGAAATATATTTATCATCAACATGCAGTATTTTATCATTGTTGTTCTTAATTGTAATTATTTTCATACGGTTGTTTTGTATGATCCAACCATATTTCATCAATTTATCATATGTTTTATGTGTTAAATGTTAATATGAAAAGCAACAAGCTGTTAAAAAAAAAAAAAAAAGTATAATCTTTCCCTTGCAAATGTAGACACGCAAAAAAAAAAAAAAAAACTTGAAGCCTCTTTAAACCCATGTTAGATGAGTTAGATCCTGATCTTCCAAATCTGAATTTTGCCTTTATTTTGGTGATTTCTTTAAGGAAACACAAAACAACACCCAAACCCTATTATAATTTTAAGACGTATTATGCAACAACTGCATTATGTTGGGATTGAAGAGACTACAGATTAAACAGATTATGGTATAAAGGGACAGCATTTTATGCTGTAAAAACAGTGAGATTACGACTCAAATCCACCATCAAAATGAAAACAGTGTGTTTTGTTAGATTGACAGAAGAGAAGAGCTTCCCTCAGGACAGAGAGATACTCACTTCACATCCACAGACTGATTCCTGAATGTACCACTTATCCAGCAGCAGTAGGAGGATTCAGTCATTGTTTTATACTTTTCAAAACCTCCAACAGGAAGGTAATGCTTTTTACCTGTGTCTGAACTGATTTGAACTAAACATGGTGGAGGGATGGGACATGAGCAACAAAAGAAGCCATTACATTTGGTGCAGATTTGCTTAAAGCATCAGATCCAGGAATTTGTTTTTATCATTTCCTTTCGTCAATTTCCTATGGATGTTGAAGTTCTATAGATATGGTCTGTACAATTTATTGCAGAGGATCTTTTGTCCTTTTATTTTTCCCTTTTAAGAGGAAGTCAGATGTGAAAGATTGTTTGGCCTTGGCGGAGGATGGTTCAATACTGTAGTGCCACGATATAGTGCGGAGGACTACATGGCCGACATAAATCTCTTGTGTTGCCTTCAGTATCGCCAGAAGGATTTATGGTAATTGGGAGAGACGAGGGTGTCCACTAATGGGCCGTGAAACCTAATCTATGACACTGCATTACTGCGAGGGGAGAGAATCTGCTGTGATCTGCGCTGATAGGAAGCGAAGTCCCAGATTTACTCGCCGCCTCCCTCAAGTCTGACGCTTTAATAGCTCTCACAGGAGTGTGCGTCTTCGGGGGTTTGCATATTCTCACACTGCTGACCGGCAGGGAATCAATATGGGTCACTCGCTGGATTTATGTCCAGGATGCTCTTTTTATGCTGACACCAGAAATTGTTAAATACATGTTAACGCCAGGGGAAACCACAGACCTGCATATCCAAACACATAATGTAAACATATTTACATTACCTACATTGATGTTTACGTATGTTAATGTGTTTTAAGGACTGTGCTCGAGGACACACTGTATTCTATTAATGTTGTTGCTTTTCTTATTGGTTTCTAAGAAGCAATGAGTCCCTTTAACATGCACCATTTCCCTTTTATTTTCTTAATCTAAATTTTTTGCTTCCTTTTCCCTTTTTGCACAATTCATTTATAATTAAAAACTACACAGACACACACACAGGACAACACAACACACCCACAGTCAAACCAGGCAGCAGCGAGCTGTGCTGACCCCGGTCCGTCCGAGGCAGAGGGACGGACAGACAGACAGAAAGAGAGAGAGCGGCAGAGTGTATCTGCGTACCGATGGCGAGTTGGGGCAGAGTGCAGCCCAGCCGCTCCGCGATTGCCTGCAGCTCTTTCAACTTCGCCTGCTGACGCCGGCCCTCCTCGCTCAAGATCTTGTCCTTCAACCACTGGTAGCCCTGTTTGAAAACACAGCACACCTGCTCAAAAACACAGCCCTGCTCACACGGCCGCACCGCAGCTCCTGTGTCACCAGGGCCTGTTTTTAAACACGTG
This sequence comes from Hippoglossus hippoglossus, assembly GCF_009819705.1. Lineage (NCBI taxonomy): Eukaryota > Metazoa > Chordata > Actinopteri > Pleuronectiformes > Pleuronectidae > Hippoglossus > Hippoglossus hippoglossus. The sequence goes on from NC_047155.1 coordinate 11,157,721, forward strand.
ACTCTGTCTCCTGCTGCCTACGCCTACATATCTCCAGCTACGCTCACTGAAACTATGATTATTCAGTTCATTATAGTTACAAAGTTACAAACACAAGAACAATTCTGTATTTACAGATATCATTATATCATAATGTCAGAGCAACATGGGATCAAAGGTCAGAAATTAGACTGTACCATAATGCTATTCATAACGCATCATAACCATTAAGAGCCAAAACACCACAAACATCCTCAGGCAACAGTGAACCAACAGGAAACAGCTCATTCCACACAAGTCGTCAAAGAGACTGCACAACACCAAACACTGAAGAGCTAGTTTCATGAAACAGGAGAGGTCTCATCGACAGTCACTGACAAACAAGCCACACAAACAGAACATGCTCCACCACAGCAGCAACACATCACTGCAGTAAGTCAGGTGTTAGCTCCTGTGTCTCGTAGAGTTGAGTTATTTCTGTGCTCTTAGTCAATGAGAATAATGAAAGTAATTTGTCATAAAGTGAAGTGTGTTGAATGTTGCTGTTACTGTACACCTCCTGAGTTTATCTATTACTTTACAGAGAAATAGGTCTCTGAGTGAATGAAATCATGAATATTTGGTTAACGTGGATGTTTTGTTTTCTGTCTTATGGTTCATCTAGCAATTTAATTAAGTTTCAGTGTAGCGCTAGCAGTGTCAAATTATTCAAAGATTCCTCATTGGGCACACATGCTGTACTATTTCTGTTCTGTGTGAACGCAGTGTTGTGTGCATGTTTTGTGTGTGCTCATGTGCGTTAAGCTGACACCCGCTGGCAAACAGCGCTGCTTGTGAAGAGGTACACAGTGCATGGTTTCAACATGGCACTGACAACACACAGATACGTGGTGTACACAGAGTTACAGAACCTGAAAGACACAAACACACAGTAAACAAACAAACCACCAGCAAATCAGAGGGGGAAACCACAACAGTGACACAAGCACAGAGGATCAAAGTGGGATAAAAACGCAAAAAAAAAATACTTTCCTTCAGGGAGGCCCGAGAGTAGGGAGGCACCCTGCCGTCGTATTTCCCTGAGATGATCCCACAGGCCAGTGGTGACCATGTCATGGCCCCCACACCTGAGAGAACAAACATGTCATCATCACTTTGTCTGATTCCTCCTCTCTAACTGGCTTTTTATTTGAGCCTGTTTTTGTTAACCTGGTAGATAAACTAGAGCAGTCGCTTGAAGACAAACTGCACTGTCACAAAGGACTCGTCAATCATTTGTGTGACAATTTATACAAGACTTGAACCAAGATAAAGTCTGAAACAGATCATGTGCTGTAGTTGTAGATGGCCACTGAGAAATCACAGTGGAAATAAAGTTAAATGGGAACTCATACTGTAATGATAAGAGATCAGAGTACTGTCTAATCGATGACCTTCCGAGGTCTGTCGGTTTTTCTTGTACAGTCTCATGGTCGAAGACCTTGACTAAATGCTACACAATCCAAATCCATGCCAGCTCACCTATCTTGTGAAAGAGTTCAGGTAGCTGCACCTCCACCTTCTCTCTCTGAAACATGTGGTACTCAGCCTGCTCACAAATGGGAGGAATCTGGTTGAACTGTCGCGCCACAGAGTATGCTTCCTACAGGAAAACATGGAAGAAACAAGGTCAGGCCCACATTCAGGACAGTAGTGTATATATTGGACAGTGCCCAAAACCCCACTGTACATAGTTCAGCATAAAACACAAACAGGACCGAATTATTATCCAATCTACGTGATAGAACAAGAAAAAAGTGATATTTTCTAAAACTTTTGTCTTGTGTATACACAAACTTTAAAACGCAATATTAGGTGTGGCTGCCGTGTGTCTGCTTCTTCAGCACCATGGTGAGCAAGTAAAAGGTGTGTTTACAGTGTGTGTGTGTGTGTGTGTGTGTGTGTGTGTGTGTGTGTGTGTGTGTGTGTGTGTGTGTGTGTGTGTGTGTGTGTGTGTGTGTGTGTGTGTGTGTGTGTGTGTGCGCTCTGAAAGTTGTCAATAAATAAATACACGTCACTACTGCAGAGCCCCTGGACTCAAAAGCCAGATGTTGTGGGTGTTTGTAAGGTGTTTTTGTCCAGTGTGTAAAAGGGGCTCACCATTATTTCCATTGGACTCCAGCGGGATGTTCCCCAGTACATGGCCATGCCTTGATTTATCACATGGGTCATTGCTCGAACTGTTTCTGTAAATAAAAATACACAAAATGTTATAAAACACATTTAATGCTGATGTCACCCTGTTATGTTTATAAAACAGTATTATTACAACTTTTTAAAATATTTGTATATCTCTCTTGATAGAGCAAACAATGAGTTCTGTGTTCTCATAAAAGATCTTGTGATCATTTGCAATCTAAATGGACCGGGCCAATGAGCAGAGAGGTGGAAACGCTGATTATGTGAATCGACATGAGTGATTAATTCTGAAAAGAATGACATCTATTCACCACAGGGTACACATGAACCACATCAATGTGAAAATCTAATAAAAATCCTATTTTTTCAAATCTGACACATGCTAAAAAAAAAAAAAGAGGCCAGTAAAATAAACTGATTACAGACTTAGGTTCACAAACTGGACTGCAGCTTCTGTATTTAAAGTACTTTTTGATTTAAGTACTCATCCTTGGTAGGTCAAGGATCAGTTTTTTCATTAATGTGACTGAAGATTAATCTCATGTTTTCTTCTGTCAACACATCACTACATTTTATTCAAAGCTATCAGATAGGAATCTGATTTTACATTTTATATCTGACTGTATGACGCCGAATGAAATTTCACATTAGTGCACTGTAATTTCTGCCTTGTTTGTGACAATTGGTTTAGCTCGACTGCTGCCCAAGCAGATAATGATCAGGGCATCCCAGGTAAGATCAGGAGCACAGGAGAGCAATAAAATGGGTGTATCAGCATCTCAATCTGATAATTTCTATGTTATAATTTCTCTATATTCTCCATCCACACAACTCCCCCTTGCTGGTGTGCAGTTTCTGAACACTCAGACTAGACTAACCTTTCTATCATCTAGTGGGTGCTCGGCTTTAGAGCTTTTCTCTGTAAACAGCACTTCACCTCCTTTTCACCCTGTACACTGCCCTTTAGGGATTGTCAGAATCAAATTTACCAGATGGTTTTACCACTGTGTAGTTGAAGACATAGACTCAGAGCTGTCCACGGGAACAATATTTAAAAAGCCAACTGGCCAAAAGAATCTCTCGACATTTAGACGAAACAACACCTGCTACTTGTGACTAACAAGACACTGAAATATATTGTGCAACAGCCAGAGTCGATAAGGCATCAAACTGAAGGCAGGAAGACGACCTGTGACCTTACTCTAACCCGGGGAGGAACTCCGACACTGGAACAGATGGATACCGTGTGACCAGTTGAGCCCACACACAGTGAGCACGCTGCCATTTAAAGGTCTCCAGCCTCAGTATCTATCCTAATTCTAACTATGGAGGTGGAAGCGCCAGGACAACACACACACAGCGTTTAAATATAGATATTTTAGTTACACGTTGCAGTAGTCATAGAGACAGAAAAGAGGTGCGTTTATTATGTCCCATATGACAAAACAGAAGGAAGACATGGTTAAGAGTGTGTGAGAGGACAGGAAAGGACAGGTGGTAACTCAGAAGTGATAAATGATAGTAGAGGAAGAGGAATCATTTACCTTCCATGGGTGTATTAGGGTCCGGTCTATTTGCAAACACCACGTCCACATAGTCTAACTGCAGTCTTTCTAGAGAGGCCTTTAAACCTGGAAATGAGCACCACTGTTAGTAAATAGCAGTTGAATGAAACTACAGTATATACTGTCAAAAACTTTGTGTGTGGGATCCTCAAAGAATATATTTTCACAGGGTTATTGTACAAAAATGTTTTTGTCGCCACTCAAATGAAACCAAGAGCATTTTGTAGCAGCATCAACATTTAATCAAGTGATTTGCAGTATTGATATTTACCTTCTATAATGTGTTTTCGGGATAAACCTCTTTCAGTCTCAGCTCTGGAAAAAACAAAAGACAATAGATCTTGGTTTGTAAACAGTAATTTGAAATACTAAACTACCGGCCTCTCCAGAATAATACATATCGCATATCCTTTGTGAAATATGATCTAATAAATGTTTCAGGCTTATTGAAAGTACCTGACAACAGATAAGTTTGGATGACACATGATGTCATTACCAGGAACATCAAACAGGTCGAGACAAATTATTACAGCGGAAGCATTTATCATTTGGAAGCAGCCAGATGAAACTTACTTTCCACCCCAGAAGATCTTTGTTGTTATCACCAGAGTTGAACGTCTAAAAATGAAAAATGAAAGCAAATCTGTGACATCAACAGGTGAACATGGACAGCAGAAAATGTGTTTTGGACTTTACACAAACCATATGTTTGAATGTATTAACAGGATGAAGAGCTCGGATACTGAGTAACCATGCGATTCTACCTTATTCCCTCAGTGTCACACTCACCCACATTCCACAATAAGTGTGATTATGCCAGAACTTGGCCAGCACCAATGAATGAGTCTTGAAGGCGTATAAGCTGACAAAGCTATACAAATGCCAATTCAAGACGGATAAAGTATAAGACAAGGCACAAGAGGTTGAACCATTATCCAGAGTCTTGTTAGAGGGACACAGGAGTGAGTGTGGATATGGCACGGTGGCCCTCATTAATCTTTTATCTCCCTATCTTACCTTTCCAGCACACAACACCCTGCCTCCCAATATGTGCAAGGAAGGAGATGATACAAGATTAGGGAGGCTTGCTGGGACGGATATTAGAAAACACCAAACTCAATTAAAGTGTGCCTCATACCTCCATCCTTTTTTCTTTATGATGTTTCCGAGCACCACCTCTGCCCTGCGAAGTAGACGGAGAGAAGGTATGATTAAATAAAGATGGTCTTGAAATGATGAAAGACTCGACAGCCCACTATCACAGGGATGATTTCAAGCCCCAAGTCTAGAAAGAAAAACTCTGACAACTCTGTGTGATATATGAGGGAGCGTTCAATGGAAAGCACACCTGTTTGGGACTGGAGAGTGTGAACTGGCTGCCAGGTCACAGTCAGCAGGGCCTGGGTCCAGCTGTTCTGTGGAGCCACCACTATGTCACTCATTAACAGCCGCAGGGGTGCTAATGAGTGACATTACTTCCAACATGGGGCTCATTAAGACTGGACAGAAACCTGTCAGGAGGTTGTCTCCGCAGTCCTCTCAGCCTGACAAGTAATGAGACACCTGCCTGTAGCATAGCTCCCAACAAAATGGACTTGGGCAATGCTGAAAACTAAAACACAGCAACTACTAAGATTTGTTGAGGTTTAATGTTGGGTACATTGATGACTAATACTTGCTTTTTTTAAATAATAATATTAATAATAATTATCTCACTATTTGCCACATGCTTACTTGTGCTTTGGTCGATAATCTCTCACACACACACACACACACACACACACACACACACACACACACACACACACACACACACACACACACACACACACACACACACACACACACACACACACACACACACACACACACACACACACACACACACACACACACACACAATTTGGTGCGCAAAGACCTTAAATCTTCAGTTTTAACCCAAAGAGGGTTGATTCATATACAACTTTTTTTTTTACCAGCTCTTGTTAAACCAGGGTCTTATTTACATAACAGGGGCCATTCTGACTTATTGTTGTACTTCTTATTGTAGTAGTGGATTACAATGTATTTAACTACAATCCAGGTAATCCAGAGGTCTAATTTCTTTTGTCTCTGAACTCCTGTGTGTGTGCCAGTTTTAGTCTGCTGATCCAACAAGCAGCATGAGTAGAGTATTTGCTGCACTACCACTGTACAATCTGTTTCAAGCTCTGCCAGCTGGACACACACACCTTTTTTAAACAACCAGCAAATAAGCACTCTCCTGAGAGCAATAATGCGTGTTTGAGTGCATAATAAGGTGTGTATGTGTGTATTACTGGAAAATACCCACACAATGGAAATGTGAGTCATTTGAGAGCCCAAACATAAGGTACAGTGTGCCTGGAGCAGGTTAACTGTCTTCATTCATAATTAGGTATTTATTCCAGTGTTGACTTACAGCACAAGCAAAGACACAATGCTGCATTATTCATGGCTTTATAATATTTTATTACTTTCAGATTTGTGTGTAATTATGCTCTCCAATTTGCCACTGGCCTCACTCAGTGTCATGCAATTACTATGCATCTAGAGCAAAACGTTTAAGCCTGAAAGAAAACGAAGATGAAAATTTATATTCTTCCAATTACTCGCATACTTTTAAATGCTTTGAAGCAATGTGTGTCTGCTGATAACAGTGGCTACACAGGATAAGCAGAACATTTGTATTAGTGCATTTACACATATTTATTTATATATCAGAAAAACAGCCTACAAAATGGGATGGATACGCTAGTTAGGCATCACAATTGATGATTTAATATTTATTTGTTGACTGTTTGTTTTGTTTCTGTGTTTTGTATAGAACAAACTACATTGTTCGTAGTATTTTTTGTAACTGAGCAACCAACTGCAGAATCGACGATCTGCTTTCTCTTTACACTGACACTTACATGTCCAGTGTACATGAATATTCCTTTTGACGCGTGTTAGTAGGGATCACTACTGATACAGAGCCAAAACGCTTGAATGGATGAATGGCTTTTTTTTGTTTTAAAACGCCGTGTTAAGACAAAAACTTATTAGTATGGATGTAGCCTGTTCGTGCAGCCTCCAACATCAACATACATTCCCTGAGTCTGACTGAAATCACAGAAAGCTAAACCCAAGGACTTCACATGAAAGCTTTCGCAAAGTGTGTGATGTGTCCTACTCCTGTGTGTGTGTGTGTGTGTGTGTGTGTGTGTGTGTGTGTGTGTGTGTGTGTGTGTGTGTGTGTGTGTGTGTGTGTGTGTGTGTGTGTGTGTGCGCAATATAAGCTCCTCAGCGCTGCTATGTGCTGGAAACTGTTTGGATTAACACCTGTGCAACACATACTGAGCTGTGTTACATGCTGTCACAAACATTTGCACGTGTCAAACAGATATGTGCTTTCTGTCAAGTGGTGCTTTGTATTATGGAAGCACAATGATTAAAGTTAGAGTTGGTAATATTTCTGTGTCAAAAGTCAACTCTGTGCCTGTTTTTTCTGGACTCATCCTTTAACAACAAGGCAAACTGATTGTTGAATTCTCCCCAGACCATCGGAGCATGGACTGATGACATTGAAGGATTCAATGAGAAATACCACTGACACCTATTGAATCGTTCCCACTTTTTGTTTTCATTTGATTTTCACAGGAGCAGTCTGACGCAGCTCCTAAACATAATGTCAAAACTAAAATATTCTTGGGAAGGATTAAAAAAAAAAGGGACTTGCTGCTGTTAATCAGAGATAGTGTTCGCAAAGGATAATCCCTTAGATTATTTCAAAGCACCCAAGTTACTACAAAGCCAGATTAATCCACGCTGGAATTTAAACCGTCACTACATTCAGCAATAGGGCAACACGGGGCTGCTTTCTCAGGGTAAAAATATCATCACAAGCTGTCCAGTAAATTTAGATCAAGACCATGAATATCTGAACCCTCGTGTATGTTACTGCAAGAATGAAAAGGACCCGATAAAAAAAGACTTTCAGGTCTATGTTCAAGGAGAGAGACTGTCGTGTCCATTAATAGTCAACTGGAAATACTTTACATGAACAATTAAATCTGCTGACAAAGAGAAGTTATATTTCCATCTAAATCAAGAGCAAAGATCACAGTTATGGCAGAAAACATGAGAGAAACACGGCATTTATAATTGCTTCATGTGTTAATTTGAAGATGGTTCCAGTTTTCTGATTATTCCACACAGATCTAATGCTTTCTTCTGCAGCATTTTTGTGGATATTCCCATCACATATTTCATCTGTTTCATGATTAACGCGTATAGTGTTTCCATTACGTTTTGCTGCAGATTGTTTTTACTGATAAACCGACTTTTCTTTGAATTGCCTGAGTTTCTTGTTTTTTAATGTGCAAAGGGAAAATGTGAACAACATAGTGATGCTTGTGAGTTTTAATGACTTTGTTACTGTTATCACACATGTCTGATAACTTTTCAAGTCAAAGCTTTGAGCAGCTTGAACATATCTGTATTCATCTCCATTGGTGGCAGAAGTTTTCAAAGCATCTCACAATTTTCTTGCTTAGATTGGGGGGCAATGTTTTTTTATTTATTTGTCTACTCAGTTTTCTGCTACACTGCATAGTTAGCATTGGAGTAATGCCGTGTTAGTATTGGTTGAGGGAGAAAGCCAATATGAAGTAGCATTATGGGGTGCTTGAGGTTCTTTGGGAGAAAGAAGTTCAAAATGCAGCAGAATTGTATATAGCTGTGTATCGAGATCTTGATTTTAAAACGATTAATCATGCCGACTAACTGAAGCTATCTGCATCGCTTTACACCCATAAAATAAAAGAATATGTTTCATGAGATTTGGGTGAGTACCTGGAAATTGCATTGAGGCACGGCAACTACTTCATAATCTCTGCCTGTGACTTAATCAATCACGCTTCAGCAGCTTCATAATATCTGTTGTTACCGCTCAATGATGCATGACCCGTGGCACAGGATCTACTCACTTTCCAGCAGCGTAGACCTCCGCTGTGTCAAACAGATTGATGCCATTTTCATACGCCAGAGTCATCAGCTGCTCTGCCATCTGTGAAAAGAGCAGGGGAGAAGGAAGCGCGAAGGGAAACAATAGGGTGAGAGATCACTCATTTGAGGTGTTGGCGCTTTTCAATTATTAAAATGTCCCTTCACAAGACTACAGAATGATGTTGGGGGTTTAATTTGGTATAAAATGTTTATTCACTGGCTGTCGAACTTTCAGTGTGTTGTTACTAAAAGTAAAAATAGTGTCTTGAGCAATCCAGGATATGCCAAGTCATATGGATGGTTTTCATTCCCAACCCCTGACTGATGGAGGATGACAAAATCCATCTGCTCTCACCTCATCCGTTATCTGTCCGCCAAACGTCACCCATGTTCCTAAAGAGGATGACAGGGGGGTGGGTGTCAGTGTAAGTACACAAACACACATGCAAACAGATGAGCCAATACATATTATTACCATAGTGAATGTACTGTTTTATAACTTCTGCAGAGTTCTGGAACTTGCTTCTTTATTTTTTCTCTCATTTAATCTTTCTTAGAAGATTAAAGACCATGGTGTGGTCTGCTCATCTCATCAATCTGCTATACAAAGTTGTTTGTGTGCAGAAAACTTTTCAGTGTTTCTAAGAATCGAAGAGACGCATACCTAATCCAAGGCAGGACACCCGCAGGCCCGACTTCCCAAGGTTTCTGTCAAAACAGAGAGAATCATTCACATTAATGCAGAACTGAGGTGGCAGTGATTTGTGATATTTACACCCTGGTGGTGGCTATGACCATTAGAGAAGGACTTAAAGCCTTGTTTTCAACCTTGATTGACCGATAAATCAAATCGAATACCCTATCACACTTTTGTAATGGGAGAAAAGCCTGTTCTGAAGGTTCTTACTGAAGTGGAATATTACAGCCATGGACGACATGAAAAACAGGGCTTTGTGTGGATCTGAAGCCTGCACCTACTGCAGCACTGACACACGTCGAGTGGATGTGTAGGGGAAGAGAGTAACAGGAGCTGACAATGAGAATGTGTGTGTGGGAATATGCGGTTTATGTATGTTTGTGTGAAATGTCAGGGAAGAGGAGAAGAGAAGGAGTGGGACTTAAACAGGCCCACCACGACATCCACTGAAATTTCACACAACACACCAGGATCCCTCAGCCGCCATCTGACTAAAATCCCCTACAGCAACGTAGAAGCACGACAACTCACAACAACTAAAGCTGGCATCTCGGAGCCTGCATGGTCCGGACAGGCAGCTCTGCTGACGATCACAGATTTGGTTAGGTTCTTTTATACAAGCTTTATAAGTGCTCCGAGATGCCTTTGGTACCTGGTTAAGAAGCAACATCATCACAGATGTGTTATAATCACTGAAATAACTCATCAGTTTCAGTTATTTTTCCACACAAAACGAGGACCATAGGACCCGTATTGGCTCAAATCTTTCCCAAATATATCTGATCTAAGAAATGATTAAATATACAAAACGAAATGTGCTACTTCTGGTCAGCCTCCTGCAAGAGATACGCTGGCAGTGTTAAACGATTAAAAAAATTTGTCCAACGGGGATGATGTAACATGGGCAGGAGTCAAAGTAAGCGTGTGGGAGGACAACTAATATATTTTTATAAAACTGCCTGTATAGAAATATAGTTGAAATGAAAAGGAGCAGAGAAGACAGGGGTCAGATGTGTTCTGTGAGTGTGTGCGTATCCAGATGTGTCTGTTACATCGCTCTGCCTGTGAGGACTGTGTGTAAGTGTGTGTGGGTGTTTTGTGAAGCCATGATAAGACTGTTGAATTGCTGCAGTGACTAAAAAAACACTTCTTTCAATGTGGTCTGAACACCATGTCCAAAACCACTGACTAAACTGTTTAAAATAAATATGTAAATCTCAGCGGTATCATACAGCCTCAAAGCAAAGCAGGCTACAGTGGTCTACATTTGTGTTGTTCTAGAAACAAAAACAAGCTTTTCAAATGCTTTCAATTTTCACTTTTTTGATAAATCTACTTTCTTTTTTAAAAGAGTTAATCCACTTAAATGTTCACATCATCAAACATCATTAGCTCCACTCTTATTCCACTGAACTCCTCTAGAGGCTGAAAGAGACTCATCTATTTGTTCATATTTTTTTTATATATCGAGATTGAATATCTCAGGAAAAATCAACCATTTCTGGATCTGTCTGAGATTTCGGTGTGACTAAGAAACAAAGAAATTACATCCGCTTCATGTATTTTCCAAGTAAAGCAACTTATTTTCTACTAAGGGCCTCATTAAAAAGATCTGATATGGTCAGTGAGGTCTGTAATCGTGTTATAGTTTGAATCCAAGGGGCTATGACGACATCTATAGGAGCCCGATGACTTATACGCGCACACAGCCACTTGTGAGGGAGAGAATGAGAGTGATAAGAGAATCTAAAGGGACCACGTGCCCTTACGTTGCACCGCAGTGACGAGGTTAACACAAGTCCCTTCTGGCAAATCACTGGAGCTGATCTACAATTAACTGGCTCTTAATTGCATGAGTAAAATACCCCCTCGGGGAGCTGCTGCTCTGCATCACTTACAGAGATAACCAAAACCAAAAGCAGCTTACTGAGTGAAACTGTTTGGTGGAGCATGTTTGTGAGAGTGTTTTTAATGATGGACTGAGCCATTTGTCATCAGTGAGAGCAAAATAACTTCACTAATAACTCTGCTTGAGTGCATCATCCTTTAAATAGGCAGTAAACACAGTGGGTTTTGGTTTCCGAAACACAGTTGTGCTACTGTACGTTAAGCACAGAGCATTTTAAGCCTTACACTGTTCCAGATTTAAACTCCTAATGTGATTAGATGAATCCACGTTGCTTAATATGTTAATACACCGTGTATGTTGTGTGTCACTGAAATGCATAGTAAACAAGTCTAATTAGATAAACTGAGAGCAACTGTCATAACATGCTTCTAGAGTTGCGTCTTTTTCATCAGCATGTGTTCGGGGTTATCACAAATTGAAGCTTACAGTGCAAGTGTTGCATGAGCATGTTTTAACCATGAACACTGCACAGTGCAGTGCCAGTGTAGTTAAGCACTTCCCCAATCCTAAAAATAAGTTAAAGGTATATTAGAATACACAGCTCTGCCCTTGCTGTTGTTCTCATTGCATGGGCGTCTCTTTGTCAGCACATTGTTGTGTTCAATATTTTACTAGACGGGCCTTGAATATTGCATTGTGTGTTACTGCGATGACCCCTCTGCCAGGCCTAGTAAGTATGCAGGGCTCGGGTTCCCGCTGAGCCTCAGTAGACATGAGCCGCAACAGTAAAGTCATCTATATCACACCCTCCTCAATAATGAAGGAGACAGGTACAGTACTGGATCAGCAAACTCACTACAGCTGCAGGGACACAGCCACTGAACAGAACACATAATAACCGCAGCACATGGTCAGTGGTCTTGTTTAGTTTGAAGAACTAGATAACCTTTCACTGAGGTTGCTGTTAACATCACCCTTCTAATCCAATCAGCACAAAGCCCAAAGGGACGAGGCAAGGGCTTTCATTTTGGTATGTTGGTTTATTTAATTAAGGGCTGGCTTGGAGATCTATTTGGGGCTTGTTTACACACAGATTGCATTACACTTTAACTTGACACAATGAATTCTGCATGTCTAAGTCTATCATTCAGCGCTGCTGCTGACTTTGGCAGCTGGTGAAGGAAGAACAACTCTGGAAAATGCGGGAGCTTCAAGACCTTCCACCAAGGTCGACATAACAAAAGGAATAGCAGATGACACCTAAGAGAGAGTCATTTATTATTGATCAATGGAATATAGATTATTGGATTGTTGTCTCTTGAGGAAAAAACATGAAATACAAAAGAGATGTAATAAGGGGCCTCAACACAAAATAGAAAGGGTGTATAGATAAAAATAACTAGTACTCCTGTTATTCCTACTACTAGCTGAGCCATTCTCACACATTGAGTTTAGCATATTTACTGTAAGCACTGCTAACTGTATGAATCACCTTGTTAGAATGGCGTTCAAATTGTACTCGCATAACACCCCAAAACTATCAGCAGGAAACAAAATCTTTAACTGTGAAATACAATCTACTACTACAGGAGGAAGGACAGAAGGAAAGGTAATATAGATAGCAAGGATTAATATATGATAGTCGTTGAAACCCGGCACCACTCCATAACAATCCACAAGAGTTTTAAGTATAAAAGTGTTTTGACACATGTCATCACAATCCCAATAAGCAATAAAGTAAGTTAGTGTAAACGTAGCTGTAGCCAGAAACATGCAATCTACCAAGGTCATTAAATGTGTAGTTTCCTCTGAATAACACCCTCCCCTGTTGGGCCAATCAATTACCTCAATACAAACACGGGTGTGACCCTTCAGATCAATCAATAAAATGTTTACCACAACACAGTAATATGCCTCCGCCAACCTTTCAAGTTGCACATCACATCAGTCCAGATTCATATAGTACAAGTAGTGAAGACTCAGAAGGAAGTGTATGAATGTTTTAGTTACAGCAATAAACACATTTTGTGAGGTCACAGTGACCTTTGACCAGCAGACTCTGATCAGATCATGCTTGAGTGAACATTTGTGCCAAATTTGAAGAAATTCTCTCAAGGCGTTCCTGAGATACTGTGTTTACGAGAATGAGATGTAACGAGACAGATGTAAGGAAAACTCACATTATGCCTGCAGCTACAGTGATGCACTGATGTGGAGACATGAAAACGCCTGATGGATACACATACATTACTCCCTACAGTCTTCTGATGATGTCAAATATAACATAATTTCTACTAAAAGACACATTTTTATTTTTACCAAGTGATTTGGAACAAATTGGGGTCAATCCAAATGGTAATCTACTTTCAAATAGGTATTCACAATGTTATTTTCTTTTTGTATAACGTGGTGCAGATTATCAGACTACTTCCTTTTTTAATTTATTTTTCTGTTGTTCAAGAAATAGACATGTAGGATTTGTCTAAGCAGAGATATGCAGTTAGCCGAGTGCCATTTTACAGTATTTATGCATAACCACAAAAATCCCATTAGTCCATGAAATAAGAAATAGTAATCCAACGATATTCATTAAGGATCAACATTTATTATTGTGTTATTCTTAGACAAGGACATTTTTGTTCATCACAGCTCTAATCTGACATAACATTATTTAGTAAATCATCTGAAAATCAGAGCTGCTAAAATTCTGCGTGCTAACAAATTTAGCTTTATGGCCACAAAATGGTATTTGGGACAGCCTGAATACAAACTAGGCTATGATGATTCAAACAATAATTCATTCGTCAATATCATCCACCTCTATGACCATGAAAGGGTAAAATTGATGGATGATAAATATTCACCTTAATTATCCTTAGATCGTGAAGCTTGAACTTTAATTCAAATGTAGGATGACATAAGGTTTAAAACACATCAGCACCTCACACATGTACAGTTTGTTTGCAAGTCCTGATATTGATGGATTTCAATCCATTATTATACCTTATGTCATCTAATCTATTTCACCTATTAGCTGTGTCTGTTGTCTCATGGTTTGTATCCATGATCACACAAAAACACACGCACTGCATTCGCTACAACCACAGTTAGAGATGAGTTTAGTATGTGACACTGTTTAAGTCTTCAGAGTGTCAACTAAATGTTGACGCTTTCCAATATCCTGTAACTTTGTGATTAAAACTATGGCTGAAAGAATTCAGAGGGGTTAGCCTTTGTTTGCCAAATATTTCAAAACCAAAAAATATGAACAGTACAGTGAAGCTCTAGCTGCATTGAGGAGGAGCAGGACTGAGTCGGAGAGATGGTTTAAAGTCGGGGTGAAGTCGGCGGACAGGACACGGTGATGAATGAGCAAACAAGGTCACAGAGCTGTAAAGAGAAACGTGTTGAGAGGTATGTTCGCTGAGCTGGACTATTAATACTACCTCAGCCGTGGATTTAACTTGGGAAAAACACAGGCTGAATTCCACTGGCTCGTGGTAGCTGCAGGTGGTTTCCTCCTCCATTCAGGTTTATGTAACATCCATTCCACATAAAGGAAAGGAAGGGTGGAGGGAGCGAGGGAGGGAGAGAGGGAGGGAGGGAGCGACCAAGGAGAGATATTGGATTAAAATTGTCCTGACTAGGCAATAACAAAGGAGAAACCACTCTGCCCAGAAAAGCTCCTTATGCACATTTAAAGCAGACAAAGGAACAGTTCAACCCTGAAATAAAATTTCATTATTATCTGCTTTTCTGTATTTAAGACTTAACAGTCAAACAACAATATTGTTTCTATTGATCCAATTACCTCCCATTTATCCCCAGTATCCACCTCATTGGCTGACACATGAATGGTTGTGCTCTTTGTTGTGCACATCCTCCAGAGTCTCACCACCAGCCTCTATTCACTTGCTGCCAGCTGGATGACCCTTTTCAGTAACTCAAGGCAAAAACAGTCAATTCTCTACTCATATAAAGCCAAAGATGGAAATTGCGGGGGCGAGTTGTGACTGGACGTGAATGTTAAAAGATGGGTTATTATTCAGGTGTGGTTTTAAGAGGAAATTGTTTTATTTTGATATATACGCTAATCTGCTTTCTTGCAGAGAGTCAGAAGAGAAGATCGATAAAGGGGTATGAAGGTAGAGCCAGGAAACAATTTGTTTAGCTCAGCACAACGACTGAATGCAGAAGAAGAAACAGCTATTCTGGGTGTGTCCACACTGATGGGAAATAAGACGACCAGTACCTATAAAGCTCACTAACGAATACATTATGTCCTGATTAGTCCCTGGGACTTTTCCAGTTTTTATGCCTAAATCTGCCAAACAGCTGCTGGCTTTTTAAGATCACACATTTATAAGAGAGGTATTGTTTTTTCACGTCTAGCTCTCAGGAGAAAGTAAATAAAGATATTTTCTTAAATCCTAAATTATTCCTGGTTCACAAAACAAGGCAATATCCTTAGAGAAGAAACACTAAATGCTACCTGGCATAAATTCTGACGACTGCTTTCACCAATCTCGTTTATTGACACTTGCATATTATACGTCTTTGGTAACTAACTGATCTGAGTCCCAGACATCGAGTTTATGAGACTGTTAAAATGCCATTCAATGTATGTACAAGCTTATGCAAAAAAACATAAAACACTTGGGTGAAGCTTTGATGCCAAAATAGTTATGTGTAAATCATACCCAACAGAAGAATACAGTTGTTTTTTTCTATTGGGAAATGCCATTATGAGTGTCAGCCACGTTTCTCTCTCAGTGTGGTTAGCTTACGTTGACGGTTTACCACATACAAGATTCAAGAGTTAGTACGTGTGTTCTCACAGGCAAAAAAAGACAAACCCAAAAGAAGCATCACATTAAACTTAGACTGTTGACATCTGTTCAGGCTAACTGCAAAAAAAATCGTCATCAACTGCTGAATAATATCACGCAATAACCTTCAACCTACATATTTCATGTTTCCCATAATTATTGCACTTGTATTTTTTATTTCTTGTTCTGAGGATGTTAGTTCTTATTTTGCCTCTTTTATCCAGATCCATTCCCCCTTTAAATGAACACATGCTCACTAATAAACTGTATAATTGGTTTTTTGCAGCATCACCTGTGAAAGCAGTTCAAGACTACAATATCAAATGTGATTTCATTTGTGTATGTAAACAACTTCATACATAAAGCAGCCAGAAACAAAGTGCTTTGTTGCCAATGGCTCTATGAGACAGTTGTCAATGGCAGTTCTTCTTCTCTCTTATAAACAGATTGCCAGCACAGAGGGTTTTCTTGAGGCTAAATTTGTTTTGCTTCTAACCCTGGCATTTTCACAGGCTCTTGTCTCGGAATAAATCTGCCATCGCCCACAGGGATGGGAAATCTGCTATATGTTGAAAAGGAGTGAGGGGGACACTAACAATATAAATGTGGCGGATTCCAAGTCTGAGGTAATGAGTCTTATTATTTAAGCGCCAACATCCTTTTAAACTAAATATCATAGTCAAAGTACACTGACAAACTTTATATAGTGACATGAATGATTAAAATGTCTTTTAAAAAGGTAACAGAGAATCTGTACATCGGCACACGGTTGCAAACAAAATCACTAATAGAACAATTAATCAATCAATCAATCAGAGATCAAATTATTGTTTTGAGTCAGTTACTAAGAAAAGTGTCCCAACTACTCTGGTTTCAGCTTCTTAAATATGAAGTTTTCCCGGTTTTCTTAGTCTTCTATGAGTGTAAAGTAAATAACTTTGGCATTTTGAATGTTGGTCAGACTAAACAAAAATATTTTTAGATGACAACTTGGGCTTTGAGGAATTTCAATGGACATTTTCAAGCTTTTATATAGATATTAATAGATAATCAACACATGGATCAGTGATTTAAAAAAAATATTGTTTGTTGCAGCCGTAATTATAAGTAAGCGACTGAAGGTTATTAGCATAATGGATCTAAACTGTACTAACAAGCCTGTAAGAGAACATCTTGCTGATAAAAACAGAGCAGAGACTGCATTGGGCACTGTATCAATTTAGAGAAAAAAACTGGTCCATCTGCCTTACTAAAAAAAATGTTGAGGTTAAATATTCATAGTACACATGACTAAGCATGATGCTCTTGGGTATATGGGATTTTTGCCTGCTGGCCCATGCTGTAATACTTTATTAAGCTAAAGAGACGCTTTTATTTGAGCTATAAGTGTTCTACATCACTGATTTGACTTAACCTCCAGTTCAAATGCAGCGAAAAACCTAACTACAGATTTCATTATCAAAATAAGTCTCATTTCATTTCTAAAGCTAATCCGTCTCCTAACAGTATGCGGAATATCTAATCTACAGTGGTGGTTTTCAATAACCTCTATTGAGCATTTGTGCATCTTTAATTCAACCACTGGACTTAAATCAGTATTTAAGCAATGCTACAAAACCCAATAATGATATGAAACCCTGAAGGATATAACGTGCGCGCGCACGCACGCGCACGCGCACACACACTCTCTCTCTCTCTCTAATTAAACTCTATCAGTGAGGCAAAGAAAGAACAGCTGTCTTCATGTTCTCCTTCAACATAACACTAGTGTGTCTCTCGCATGCAGACACACTTAAAGACACAGGCAAAATACTCCTCAACAACCCCCCCTCTCACTTGTTCTCTTATACACCAACACAGAAAAAAAAAAAAGTGCATACAGTGAAACACAAGCCTACATCAATAAATGAACCATCCCACCGTTTGGCAATTTCTCCCAACACGCCCAGAGCAAACAGATGGCGAATGTTCTGTGCACATTTAAGATGGTACCTAAGTGGCTACTGTGGCCTGAAATCTGTGCTGTGGATGAGTCTTAGTATTTACATTAGAGCGGCCAAAGTGTACCGCTGCTGTATGTGTTTTCTGTTCAACAACCACAGTCTATTTATGATTCATATTTCAAGGGGGAGTAGAGGCAGTGGAAAGCTGGCTTCCGTGGTGAAGAGAGCCCTTAGAATGCAACGTCCCACCGTGCACCCACACTGACGATGCCCCAAATCTTACACCCACAGCTTTTGTCACCCAACACTGAGTGATGCATGATTTTTGCATGTGTGTAACAAAATACTGTAAAAATGGAAACCTAGTTTCATCTTTCAGAAAAATTCCCTTACTAGGGAAAAACTACTCCATAATTAAGCACCAATTCAGTTTTCATTCTGCAACCACAGCTAATAGGCAAATGTTAAATGTGTATACTGGTAATTAACTGATATATGATAATGAGGTGTGTGTAATTTGAAGCTAGTAAACGTAGTAAATCTATATGTGGTTTCATTGATGAAGGAATATGCTCTATAAGTGGCCTTCTATTTGCCATATGTTAGAACAACTAATTTCAAGGTGAACTAACAGAGACAACTCCGGGGAATGGTCTTTTTTAAAGTAGTTTCTTTAGTTTCTCAGTTATTGATAATGATACATCACAACCCCACAAAACACTGTGGTGAGATTCAAATGCCATCCGCTTTCATAACAATGCCAGTAGCTATTTACTGGGGCTGTGACTCACTGTCAACATTATAACCAACAGTGGACCTCCAGAGATGTGAGGGATCCTGCTGAAAGTCTGGGCTAGGGTGAGTTATCTGTAGAGCTGCACAAGCGGAGGAGGTGAGTCAGCTCTGATTTACATGGCCACTGCAGGAAATGATACTGAGTGCAACGCAGCACAATTGTTTTATCGCAAAGTGTGGCAAAAACAATATCATGATTTGACAAAAAAAGCTAAAAAACGCTGGAATTTTGTCTGCACGAAGCACAAAAATGGCAGATCCAACTGAAAGGTGATATGTTATCGATCTTAATCTCCTCGGTAGTACTTTGCAAAAGTTTACTTTCTATGACTACGCAAAGAAAATGTGAATCATACTCTACAGACGCTTCCCGAGTTAGACCAATGGAGAGAAGTGCTGATATCGGCCTGTGAAGCAGGGCTCATGTGGGACTGACTCCCCACCTGCACTGTCTCACCAGTCTCTCAGATATTCCCCCATTCCCTGAGAGAGACTACTTTACATAATCATAAGCCATTTTGTGTGCATCATTAATTCAGTCCTGACTGAAGGCATTTAATCAATCCTTGAAGGTGGCGCAGGCTCTCATTGCTGAGTTTGATGATTTTAACCAGTGCAGCCATGCAGACCCGGTGTCATATTACAGAACGGCTCCGTCTCTGGTGAGGCGGCTCAGTAAAGCTGCCGCAATCCCTCCGCACCTTGAAAAGACGTTCACATTGATGGTTTCCCTGGCCTTGTGGATAAAGTCACTTTCAACCTGAGATGCTTCCTCGCCTGTAGATGTGAGCCGACGGCCTTGATTGAATCTCAAGGCTGCGACTCAGGGAAACAGAAAGGGATGTATGCAAATCAGGCTGATCTGAATTTCAGAGTACTATTCAGCAGGTTGGATAACCATGGAAAGTTTTGTAGGGTGGCTAAAGCAGCTTTAACTGTATTCTTCTGGAGCACAGTTATAAAACCACAAACATCTTCAGCTGTCAAAAGTGCAAAATGAAAAATTCAAACTGAATTTAACAGAGAGAAAAAAAATCATGCGCTCATAGATTAAAGGAGAAATACATTTCCATTAAAGGGGTTGGTAGCCTCAACTCCAAGAGGCACATTTGAAACACACTGACATGACAGATCATTCCACACTACTGTACTTCCTCTTGGGCATAGAGCCTGCACCAACATTAACCTTAGCACTCTCCATTCCTTTCTTCCCTTCTTTCTTTCACTCTCTCCTTCCTTCCTTCCTTTTCATTTCTATTCCTAAAAACACTATGCTGCACCGCCAGCACACTTATCCCAGAGCCTCATGCTGGATTTAGAGCTGCATTAGCTTCAGTTTATATAAGATACAGGCCCGGGTTCACGAACCAAGAGCCCGATATATATCTAAGACTACGCAGCAGAAGCAGAGAATGCAAACAGCCACTGGCCCTCGAGCAGAGAATGATTTTACTCATTCAATATCATTAGCCTCAATAATGACAGTGTGCCAACATGGCAGGCCTGCCGCTAGCAAATCAGATGCAAAGGATTGCGATGAACCATTCAGACAACAACAGCTCTGAGGGTGGGTAATGTGTTTCCTCGAATCAAGTGTTAGTTTCTTAGCCGGCAATTAACATAGCACTAATTTCCTCCTCAAAAATACAACAACAAAAACCCTGATTTATTCTGCTTTGAGGACACAACATCACTTTGCACATTATCATCTTCAGCTTTGAGGTTTAAAAAGATTAAATTCAAAATGAACAGTTATCTCTTTACCAATACCATCCCGATGAGACATTTTGTCCTGATTATAATGTTTGGTATGAACGATAAACTGCATTATAAAGAAAACAAATTACATGATTTTAATTAAGGCTCCGCTTTTGATTCCACTGAAGAAACAAACATATTTTATCCACTCCGAAAAGCACGTTTAATTGCATTTATCCTCTGTCACAATGAATAGCGGCACCCTGAAGCAAGATGACAGTACACCTTGGAAACAGTGACTCAAACTGAGGATAGTAACTTGGAAGAATGTTACAAAATCAATTGATAATATAACAGTAAGATAGTTACTGTGAGTAATTTTAATGTATTGTAAAATTTCCAGCTGTGCTAGTACGATAGGGATGTTGGTTTTTATTATTAACCTTGACAAGCTGATTCAAGTTGGAAATGCAAAGCAGATGCATTGCAAGAATGGCCAGCTTGCTGCACATTATCATGTTCCTACGTTACCATGCTGCAAGATAATTCAAACTCATTTCCTCACTGATAATGACGACAGATTTGTCATCTTGCACTACTGGTTAATTTGCCTTTCACTTACTCCTCTATGTGCCGCACCTCCATATGCTTTTAAAGATATTCCACCAAGTAATTGTTTTTCTGCCTCCTTATCAGCTCTCGTGTAAAAGCCTGAATAATTAAAATAATTCGCCACACAAACAAAAGACCTTTGAATTTTGCTACAAATGCTGTTCTGCATGTAAACCACCGCTTAAAGGTTAATGTGGTATGGCAGAAAAAACATGGTCATGAGTATTCAGGTCGTTTCTACACTCAAACAGGTCAGATCATTTCCCCTTAAATAAAATAAAACACATTTAATCCACACAGGCAGTAAGAAAGCAACAGAGTTGTAAATATACAATTTAGTGGAAATTGGTAATCGACTGAGTGAAGGGGTGTAGATAAATATTCAGCCCAGCATCATGTCAGCATTGTGTATAAAAGCTATAATTATGTCAACGTCTGTTCCCTTTCCATTTAGAGAGGCTTTTTAATATGACAACATTACTCTGATAGTGGCATATGGAGCTTTGACTCAATGACTGGAAATTAAGTTGATCTGAATATTTCTGCTCTATGTTTAAAAGAAGTATTGCAGTGATAATCTATATAAACCCACACTATAAGAAATTATCATTAAAGACTAGGACTAGTGTTAAGTCAAAAAAATGAGTTCTATCAATAACTAATTAGTTTCCCCTTCAAAGCTGAACAAATGCAGTTTACTGTGCTTTGTTTGTAAAGCTTGTTTACGTCGCTCCTGCACAGAGCAGATTAGACATCAATTGCCACTAACCAAATACAAATTATATGCAACATCACATCTTAAAGTCAAAGATGAGATGAAATAACAAACTGAAAATATTTTTTAGATCCCACTTGATAGATAAATAAAAGTTTGGGAAGGTTAAATAATGAGTCCTTGTCATGATGAAGCACTTCATTTAACTGTGGCTCTTAAACAGGTGGTGTGTGGCATATTGGAGAGAAAGGACAAACAAAGACAAACACATTGTACCAAGAGGCAATGCATTTGATGAATCATCATTTAAAATATACTGGAGCAGGTAGCAAATCCCCCTATGTAATTTCATTTATATATTTAATAGCCTGAAAGTTTTGGGGTCACATTTATCAGTTAACCTTTTTAGTACCCTACCGATACTTCATGCCAGTCCTCATGCTTTGCTCGCTGGAGGTAGGCACACTCTGAACAGAGAGTTGTCCGAGGCTGCGAGCCACCATCGCCACAGCTCTGAACTTGCTGCGGGTGCCTGTGTTGGGGCTGTTAGCGTTCTGTCGGTTTAGCCGGTCCTCCGTGGTGCGGCTCACCCCCCCACGATGGTCCGTGCACACTAGTGACACCTGCATCTTGGATCTGTCACACTCGCAGATAGTCCCAGAGGTGGAAAGTCTGAGGATCCACTGAAGAGTGTGACACTGTTCAGTCTGTAGGATGTTAATCCGACCTCAAAAACTGTGTGTCTGATGAAGTTGCGATAAAGTCACTGACCAAATCACAATGGTTAATAAGAAAAAAAAAGGACTGCAGAGAAGTGGGAGGGCAGAACAGAATGTATTCAAAGGCTGAAGGACCGCTGATCAGGTGAAAACTAAATCCTCTCAAAGGAAGTCCAAATCCAAGCACAAAATTACAGCATCTCTGCCTCCGCTGGTTTGAGAAACAAATTAGGAATCACTGCAGACAAATACAAAAAAACGCAAATCCAGCACAATTTAGGGATTAAAAGAAAAAAATATATAAATTTCTACAAATCACAGCTCAAAAAAAGCAGGGGTTGTGTGAGTTAGCCCCAGCAAGTTTTTCCTTGATTCATCCAGGGGTCCTCCTCTCGCTTTATCTCTATATCAGAGATCATCAGGAGCTGACGAGCAGATATAGAGTCTTGCAATCTCCGTTTTAAGCTGAGCTCAGTGCAAGAGACAACACCTCTTGCTTCTGAGCTTCAAGAGTGGAAACGCATAGATCCACGCAAAGAAATGGAGAGGATAAAACATGACAGACAGTTCCAGGAGGTTTTCATCTCTCCCGCGAAGCCCACCTTGACAGCTGCTCTGGGTCCTAAATAATCTCCTGGAAACTACAGAATGTTAGCAAAAGGGCAACCCCATATTCACTTCCCCAGCTCTGGCCGTTGCCTGGATTAAACTTACATCTGTATGCCTTGTGCTCAGCATAAAGCAGCACACAGGCAAGAGATGGGAGGGGAGAGAGAGAGAGAGAGAGAGAGAGAGAGAGAGAGAGAGAGAGAGAGAATGTGGTGGGAGGGATATGAAGAGAAGCTGCGAGGAGGAATATTCACAGAGCCAGGGAGCAAGGCATTGAAATCTGTTGTGTTTACAGCAGCTCCCTCAAGAAAAGGATAGTGCATTTTTTGTGTTCCTCTTTGTATGTCTGTTAG
Source organism: Hippoglossus hippoglossus (assembly GCF_009819705.1). Lineage (NCBI taxonomy): Eukaryota > Metazoa > Chordata > Actinopteri > Pleuronectiformes > Pleuronectidae > Hippoglossus > Hippoglossus hippoglossus. Next base: position 11,181,269 of record NC_047155.1, read on the forward strand.
CCTGCAGTGTGGTCTAATATAGTTTATTGTGTCAGGAAAAAGGAAAGGAAGCTGCGTGTTCAGTGGCCAGGAGCTAACTACAGCCTATGGCCCCTGAAAAGGCAACTCTCACGTGGGTCTCTCCAACTGCCCATGAAATATTCATTATGTAACTTTATCTGTGACAATATATGTCAAAGGCAGGGATGTCACAGACATATCTGAGATGCTATGTTTTTGCCCATAGACCCTTCTTCTCAAATACATTTTTTCAAAGTTGTTGTAAGAAATTATTTAATGTTGCATATTCTTAAACTGAGCAAAGTCTATTCAATCCAAAAATAAATTATAAAAGGTGGCAGGATAATGCTTGAAAAGCCAATTTCAGTATATCGTCTGTTATTGCTTAATAAAAAATGATCCGAATAATAAATACATTTTTAGGTGAGCCGGAAGGGTGCAGGTAAGAGTAAAGAGCAAAAATATAATGGTTGGAGGATTAAAATAAACACCACAGTAATTGGACTCAATGCAACTATGGCTACAGATTGAAGAGACATTAGATGAGACACCCGCTACCAGTAATGTAATACTGAAGCTTATCGGAGTGGATCAGCTCGTGTGCCAAGGAGATAATTAAAAGAGATGCCATCAGGAGCAGACATGTTTAGTAAAGTATAGTCAAAGAAGCGACCTCCATCAGAGAAATCCAGCAAACAGGCTGTTGCTAACTGACAGCCCTATTCTTGGAGCTGTGACCTTTTGGTCTCCTGGACTTAAATAGAACCCTGAGGGGAAAGGGTGGTTTAATTCAACTGAAATCTGATTTAAATTTCACATTGTGTGCAGAGAGCAGCCAAGCTAAGCTCAAGAGGGCTCCTTCTCTTAACAAAGACAGAGTGTGGAGTTTAAATGGGATGCCCTAACCAACAGTAGACTGGGTGTTTGTTTGCATCAATCTCAATAGCAGTGGCAGAAAAAAGATTTATGATCGATGGGCTTGTGTCACCTTCGCAGAGTTATGTCCTGCACTCGTGGTCAGGTGGTGTGGAACAGATTTGGGGCTGATGCCATTCCCTCTACCATCTGCTCCACTTGACCAGAGTCTCTACACAACAGGGTAAGGTCCATATTCGCCTCCACTGCCGTGGAAATGTGATGCCACAATCCACTCCCCTCCGCTCCAGGGGCCCCAGGAGTCATGACATGGGCAAGGTACTGAAAAGTGGGAGAGGCCAGGGACAGGAGCTGAGGCGGCACAGATACAGTGTCAGTCTTCTGCTCCATGCCAAGTCCACATAACAAAACTGACAAAATTCCGACCGCAGCAAAAAGGAAACATTGCAGCAAAATTCGAGTCGATGTCTTATAATATTCATGTACTGGCATTTTTCAAAACATATATACCATATCGTTGTGGCTTTTACTGACCTGCCACAACTTTTTATGACCAGTGAAACCATATCAACAGCTACCCCCAAACAAATATGTGAATCCAATAACCCATGCCTGTCACACGTCCTATGATTTTCACAACAGGCACATCTGCCAACTGTCTTCAGATTGACAGCATGTATTTCATCCCTTTTGACTGTATCTGGAAACCAAAGAGGGACCAAGAGACCAGATAAATAGAAGAGACTATCATTAAAGATGACAGACACCTTATCACTGTGTTGATGACATGTGGTTCTCATGGGAAAAAATAAATAAAAAAAGGACGTTACTGTGATCGTGCCTTACAGACATTTTAAGAGTCTGCAGCCTCTGTTGTCAACAGAAAAGATGATTAGTGGAACCTGTTATGTCTCTTTTGTTAGAACCCAGTAACCTCGTGCCGATGCACCTATCAACATGTAACTCTCCTGCAGTACAGACATCACATTGCTGAAGGGGAATTGTTCCATGTGCGTGCCCCTCATGCTTCATTAACTACCACTGTGTTAATGTTATTAATGAAGTTTTAACATGCATGACGCATCAAACTGCAGTGCAGAGGTCACACTGCCCCCTGGCCTGCAAGTCAATGCAGTCATAGTCAGTCCAAACAAATGTTTCAGCTGTTGTCAGAAATGAACAGAAATTCAACTGCAGAAATCACATGTTTTTATTACAGCAAAATAAGTTACTGACTCAGCCGTAATGTAAATGCTTGCATTGACAAAAATACTACTTATCCAAGTATTTGGACAAAACTGCAAAATCAGTGCAAGAGTTAAAAGCAATATACAGTTTAATACCTCCTCCGGAAAAATTCAGGAACTAGTTCATAGCCACTGACTCAGACGATTGTGTTTTCACATAAACTTTCCTCTAGAAAACATCATCAAAATGTCCATACTGGATAGTGCATGTCTGAAAGCAGCTTTATCAGAGTTTTTTTTTTACCTCAGTACTATTATCAAGTAAATGCCGGCCTGAACTTTAAGCTGCTTTGTGATAATTCATCAGACTCTGTTGGAGCTAATTTGGAATGAACCTCTACTCATTGTAAGTCAAAAGATAAAACAGTTATTAAGGTTGCTTAAGTAAAAATAAGACACTGTGATCTTTACATAATGGCTTAGCGTGTCACTGTTAAATTGCTAATTAGTGATATTGTGTTTAAAAGGTGCAAATGTGCGCAAGCCAAAGATTTATCCTCTATGATAAAAAAGTAATTTTTGTATCAATGCAGGAAACAACGGAACAATACCCGAGAACCAAATCCTATCAGTTGCCATTGTTGGCGTAGGATTCAGTAGCTGGTGGTTATATAGCAGTTCTGAGCAAATAAAGAAGAGAAATCCATCTCCTCCCACAACGCAATGTCCTCCCTTGTGTTGTGTTGTGCCCTTCCTTTCCTTGCTTTGATTAAGTGCCTGATTTGTGGTTATCCCAAAAAAATCTACTGAGCTGCTAAAATCCCCCTTTGACAATCAATCACTGTGAACGAATGCAGAGCACTGATAGGGCCCTGCATTTCATTCAATGTGCGGGGGAGGAAGAGGAGAGGAATGCTGTAGATTGTACAGCCAAATGTGTGTTTCACTGATCATGACAATACAGTGGAGTAAAATTCACCATAACTAAAAAACAGCAGCAGAGGAGAATGCAGACAGAGAAGGAAAACAAAGAATCAAGACAACCATATAAAAATGTAGCCCAACAGCTAAAAACTGTTAACACAAGCAAGCTGTGGAAAGAATCCCTTCACACACACACACACACAGACACACACACACAGACACACAGACACACACACACACACACACACAGTTCATCCTTGCAGCCCTGATCGGGACAAGGCTTAGGCAATCAATGAAGCCATACCATAATGAAGCCTCCAGAGTCCTAGTTGCACAGGAGTTTTAGCTCAGACAACTGACCTCGCTAAGCTACAGCCCACATACTGCTGCTAGGGAGCACAGTGGCAGAGGGGAGGACAGCGACTCTGATCAACTGAGCGTTAGGAACTAGTCTGATCACAGAGGTACTGCGGGATACTGTGATGAGCGGTGATCCTTCACCACGACGGCAGCAGTAGCTCTAAAAATAGGCACAGGCTCTCTGAATCAATGCTGCACAGTGAGTCTGGACAAAGCACAAAGAAATGCCTTTAGCTGCGAAATAGGACTCCCAAATCTGACATTCATCAACACACTGAGCATTTCATGACGTCTTTCACTAATTTGTTCTCAGGGGCAGTCTGGGTACCTCCACCGAGCTGGGACTGGCACATGAACTGGCATCCAGACTTGCTTCAGGGTGTTACGCCTGATCTCTCTCCCAAGCGAGAGATACAAGCCCTGGCTTTCTGCAGCCCTCTGCAGGGACTGCTGCACAGATCCTCTGAAAATGATTCCTTTGAAATCTGCAATTTAACATGGGGAGTACATCTTAAAGCATAGCCCTTCAAGTTGGGTAAACAGAATAACCTAAACTCATGAATATCACTTTACAGATAGTTCCACTACTTATATTAACTAAGTCTGTGTTCTTCTGCACGTCTGTCTCTGTTTACTTAAGAAAACGTATCCAGGGGCATCGGGCTGGGACAAGGTCATTTGTGGCAGGAGGTGATTGTTAGTGCAGCAAACGCCCACACAGACAGAATGGCCACAGTTGTATCATGTGTTAGTGTTGGCCAGCTGTTCAAAGGAGGTTAAAGTTCCACTTACTGAGGGTTTAATTGAACAGCATTGGTGGGGATTTGAGTAACCGAGTGAAAGGGATAGCATCCCTGAGATGAGGGCTGGGGAGGTAGTAGAGTGTGTGTCTGTGTGTGGGTGAACAGGCTTAAGAGAGTTAATGGAAAACGATGTGAGGTCAGACAGACTGACAGTGCTGATCGACAGATGTGGTAATGCTTTTGTAGCCGCTTACTGCATCCTGAGGCTGTGTCTAAACATTTCTAATGGCCGACTGTTTCATCACGGTAATGAGGCTGCAATTAACTGAAACAAAAAACATCTCAGAGTATTGTTGTTTATTTTTTATCCTAGCATCATGACTGATTTGTAAGAACGATTAACCACGGTAAAGTTCCCGATGGTTAGTATTACCTTGTGAATTTTAAATATCATTATAACCGTGGTTGATTACAACGGTGTTAAGCTCATGGTAAAAACTGTCCAGCATCAACCACAGTGAGAAACAACGTCACATGTGTAAAGTTTACTCTTTGCCTGAGAGTTTATTAGACACATATTTAATCGAATTGAAAAGTCAATTTGCTGCAGCCAGGACATCAGGATTCACGATCAGACGCCATCAATTGATAACTGCCCCCGCTGCTAAAGTAAATCCTATAGGAAACACTGTACCGTGATAAATTGGTTGATACTGTCCAGCATCATCTAAAGTCAGCAAGTCTATAAGATGCAGGCGCAGCAGGAGCAGCAGGCGGAGCAAGCGCAGCATTTGTTGTGTTTTTAAACATGGCGGAATTAGCAGCAGGCAGATGGGGGCTGGAAAAGCAGGAGAACTGTTAGTAATCTCTGGCCATAGCTACCAATGCTAACGTCCACTGTTGCCACATTGCATGTGTTTAACAAACGCAGATATTTCGTCCCGACCCTGACATTGGGGGTCGACATCTGCACTTAACGCAAATTGTCGACCTTCGATACATCATGAAAAAAACTATCATTTTATTGATAATATATATTATGTCAATGTAAAACTTGAAATTACTATGGCCAGTCACTTTTGAAATTTACAGTACATTTTAACAATACCGTTATAATACTGATAATCATGATAATTTTGGTCACTATAATCGTGGTACAAAATGTTCATACCGTTTCATCTCTACGCTCAAGCGAGGCATGTAAATGTACAAATTAAGTAGAAAATAAGGGCGAAGTATTATCCTTGTAATTCTGGGAATTCCTGAGGAAGCAGAAGAGTGAAGAGAAACACAGGTCACATCTGTGAGCAGCGTGTGCTCTGATTCTTAATTCTCCAGTGACCATGACAGAGTCCCCACAGACAGCAGGGCTCAGGAGGAGTTGTCGTTTCAGCTGTCCCTGCTGACACATCTAACAGAGCAGGAGAGCTGAGACATTCAAAAAATAGAGGACAGGGAACCCCTGTTCTTATGTAATATGAAGTCATAATGATGCCTTTTGGCTTTAGCTGAAGATGCTCTGTAATAAAAAAAAATACACAGCATGTCTGTGATGCTTAGCTAGATAAATATTTATGAAAAATGCACCTTATATAAAATATGAAATGAGGTTAATGGAGAGTGTGAGTTTAAGTCAATATGGTGACCAGCAGTAATCTAACAGCCATGAAGGGATTTCAGCCTCACAGCTTGTAGAACAAGGTGTGCTTAAACCAAACAGGGCCGTGTTACATGGTCCCAGGGAGGACACTCGCTAATCTGAAGAAATGCGGGGTGAGTGGAGAGAGCAGAATAATCTGTCCCGTTCAACGGAGGATCCTACTGCCTGCCTGTGTGCATTTGTCATACCTAAGGGAATGTTCACACAGAGAAGCGCAATGCAGAAATGTTTTCTACAGCATGCATTCCAGAGGAAAAGATGCGGCTGCTTGCACTTGGCACCCGGTGTCTAAGACTGTTTTAAGAAACTTGAGTTCAAATACGAGTAACGAGACGTTGTCGAGAACCCTTAAATTTAAAATAAATGATTAAACACGTGATTTAAAAACCTGAAGACAATTTTTTAGCTAAAGCTTTTAATGGTCCTTTCACATAATCATTAAATAAAAGGGGTAAAACTAAGCTTATGAAACAGATTGTTCCTTTATTTCTCAGCTGTCAAATCTAAAAGATTACACCAGCTCCAACCTTTTTCCTGGTGGTCCTGTCTGAGGTCAGTCTACACGAGGACCTGATATCTTATCATAACAAAGGACCAGTCTAAGAAGATATAGCACATAACACATTTTTGTTAAAGAAATAAATACCAGCAGAAATCAAGAAGGGAAAATGAAAAAAGAGAGAACCAATAAATGCATTAGAGGAAGAAAAATGTTAAGTTTGTACAGCAACAAATTTGGTCAGAACTGTGGTTTTGGAGTGTTGATCCAGCTTGAGTGGATATTCTGTATTCTCAGTGATAAAACCGATAACAGTATATGAAAAATAAAAGGATAAGAAGGATCAAGAGAGCAAAAACATGCAATCAGCTTATAATATGATGTCACAATGAGAAATTTGAAACATTTGATGAAAGAATGTATATTGCATAATTTGAAAAAGAAAAATATCACTTTAATCTGCAGTACAACAATACCTGCATCAAACCAAGTCAGACTAAGGGCTTGCTTTTGGAGTATTTCTGAATGATCAGTCAAGTGTGAAGCAAAATTTCCCTCTGCATTAATTTTGCAAGAGTGGCCACGAAACCACAGAAATGTACTAAAAGCTTTTATGGACTTTCCATGAAAGAGTTCAAGATAACTTGAATAGGACTCTTAACCCGACCACAGGAACATAGAAATCTACAAATGTGTGTCAAGTACTCCATGTTATGCAAGATGTATATATAATGTACATCCAACATACTGTTTTTGCCTAGTGCTCCGATAATTCATTGTGAAAGAAAAATATATCAGGGGAATGTTTCTGCCCCGTTTACCACTGATGCAGCACATTCTGATCTTTAATGAGGAGTTCATGGGAGAGAGGAAGCAATAGATACGGCCCTGGGTGCAATTTTAAACAAACAACCCCTCACCCTATTTAGAGATGGAACTTGACAGTTCAGGAAATACGTGCTGAATGTTGTTAAGTAACAACCTCAATGGGATGCGAAGCGACAACAGCACAATTTTGTAAGCCTGAGTGTCTAAAAGGCTGACGACAGTGGAGAGGGCCTCCTACCTCCTGTCACTACTGGGTATTCAAACCCAGTACAGAGCAATCCCCCTGCGGCCACCGTCGCCGCCGCGCGTGCACACACACACACAAGGTCACTGCAGAAATGCAGTTAATGGATGTAAAGCTAGATCAGTCATGTTTGATTGAAAATTACATAACAGCATCATGAAGGAAAACAGGTTTAAAAGGACTCTTACTGTTTAATGTTTAGGTTAACAACAGGGCCAGTGTCATACAAGGGTTAATAATTCCTAAACGGAGAAAAATAAATCAATAAAAAAACAGTATGTGATTATGACCAATATCCTGGTCATAATCACCATTTCAACTATAATGTAACAAATGGTAAATTGATTATACACAGACACACGGCAATTTTGTATCAGGAGCTGCACTTCACATACCTTCTATTTTGCAACATCTTGTCAAATAAAAGCAAAATTAACTACATGTGTGACAAGCATACGCCCCCTGGCAGCGCATCTTGACAGAAATCTGACATCAAAGTGAAAACGGTGGTTTAATACATCAATAAACAAAGCCTTACAAATGAGACATTTACCACATAGTAAATCAATGTCACCCAAAAAGACATGGTAAATTGAGACATAAAATAAAGAACTAAGCCACAAATTGTGATCACGGGGGATCATCTAAATGAGCCGGCATTTTAAATGGAAATACAACAAAAACTGAATTGCGTCATCCCTGGCATTCCCACCTCTCGATTCCACACTCACATTTCTGACAGGAGCATTTTGACAAGCTGTCAGACTAGGCCAGTCAGAGATAGCTCAAAGAGGAGCAGGAGAGGTCGGCACAGGAAACTGAGCCTATATTACGCCAAATACCTACAGATTTACTTCCACTCTGCTGAGGGAGATAAAGAATGGCCATTTCTGCAGCTCTCATCAAAGTAGTAAGATTACGAGGCTGAGATAAAACAGCGGATGAACAGGTTAGGCTGCAGCCCGTTCAGCTGTATCCAGCTGCAGCTGTGGATACGAGTCTGTTGCTAAATATAGCACTTGAGTAGGGGATTGCCTGAAGAAAAACGTCACAGTTGCCCAGGTTGCAGCACTGCTGAGATTTAGAAAAAATAATTTATATATATTTTAACAGTTTAGAGTGACTCAGTCCAGATTTATGTCCTCACCAAGAACTTAGTGTGTGTACAAAAGTGAGAAATGAGAGACATTGGCATAATGTGTGTGTGCAAGAAAGAGACACGTGAGAACAGAAAGAATACATGTCTGAATGAGGCTTTGAAGCAGCAGCAATGAGTCTATGAGAAAAAAAAAACATTCCTCCACACTGCCACCTTGTGACAGGCTTATATGTTAACAGATTTTAGTCATATCTTGCTCATGTTTCATCACCAGGCTATGCTTCATAAAAACTGATAATGATTAAAAGCAGATGGGAAGCATGGTCAACGGTGTCAGTCTTAGAATGATGCTCAGTGAAGGCATGAATATGGTGAGTTCAGTGGAGGTATTTAGAATAGGCAATTCTCTGCATCTACTTAGCTGCTTAAGTGGAACACTTGCATCATCTAGTGGAGATCAGTGGTTATTAACACAGAAGTATATAAAGGGATTTCCGCTGGTCCCATTCTGTCACATATTTTATAGCTTTACAACTAGGTAATGGGGTTATATGCTTTGCGTTAGTACTTATCTTTTTGTTTTTTATTCTTGAGTTGAGGAACAATTTCTAAGCTAAGATCTTTCCTTTTTTTTATGTCCACGTTTCCTTAAAGCTAAAAGAAAACAAATTCAATGGCTGATAGGCAATAAGAGCAGTCTGCAATCATGCCCATAATCAATCGTTTAATTTTTCCTGCAAAATGTCATCAGACTATTTAATTTAATTTAATTGTTTTATTGATCAAATACCAGACAACTGTAAAAATGCCCACGGAATAGTGCTCAAATTCCAGAATATATTAAAGGGATAGTCTATCCAAAAATTTTTGTCCACAAAACACTTCTGGAGTTTCAGGGGTAAACTTTGTTCGAGCAGAATCCAATACAATTTAAGTCAACGGTGACCGCTTCTTCAGACGTAATAAAACAAAAGGAAAACCACAACATGCCTCCATACAGCTCCTGTGCTGTCATCCAAGTGTCCACAAGCCCTGACATTCACATTCGACTCGAAACTGCGTCATTAACATCGTGTCTTTAACCTTAATGTCCTCTGAGCAGCATTCAGGGACCGTCGGTAATGCTATTGTCCGCTAGCTTAGTCACTTCTGGTGGACTTTTAAGTTTAAAACACGGTGTAAATGACCTCGTTTCCAGTCAAATATGAATGTTGGGGTTTGTGCACACTTGGATGACACCACAGGAGCAGTATGGAGGCATGTTATGTTTTTTATGTTGTTTTATTACGTCTGAAGATGGGTCACTAATCAGCTACACGGTTTACTCCAAAAGTGTTTCGTTGAGGAGCTAGAGTGAATTTTCATTTCTCATTGGACTATTCCTTTAACACCAACCTTGAAGTTCTACAGAGATTTATTGTTCCTTAAGTTTTGGTTTTACAGCAAACAAACGTCAGGTAGTTGAGTCTTAGCTGCTCCTATTAATTCCACTAGTCAGATGTTTCCCACAACCCCCCCCCAAAAAAAACCATTGCACACTGCCTAACTAGCACCAATCCACATTTTTCCTGAGAATAGAGTGAAAAGCAATCTTTCATTCATTTGGTAACTTCAAAAATATGTAGGCGTGTTTGATATGGTGTTGACTGTGGCTGTATCAAATTGTTTTTGATATTTGTATGCCCCCTGGTGGCCAAATCTTAGGCAATACATCCAAGAAGCGCATTTAACTTTGACTTTAGCTTTGATATCAAAGATATTCTGATTTAAGATAATTATATTCATCACACATGAGGTAAATGTTTTTCATTAAAAAAATATGTGTCCACCTGCATATTAAAGCTTTAATAGGCAGAAAAGGTTGAGAAAACATCAGGGAACAGAGAAACACACCTTTCCATGTACTGTATGAAAGCCTAAGTGGAGGTCATTACCATGCCCATTAGTGTTAAGTCACTCCAGAAATCTATATTCCATCAGCCATTCTCTGCATTGTGTAGCTTGAACAGGAGACGTAAGGCTTCCTGTCTCGCCCTTCTGAACTCAAGCTGGCTCCTTTTCCCGCTGCCTGCCTCGTTCAGTCGGACGACATGGACACTAGGGAAAGTTCTCCGGTCTCCAAGCGACCTGCTGAATCGTAGTATTTCGTTTCAAGGACAACATAATAAAATAGAGTCATCCTTTACCTTAAGTAGCACAATATTTATAACTTTAAAACTCATCAAAGATAGCAACCGTTCTAAGGGAATTTATTAGTTCAGTGATCAGTGTTTGAGCTGTAATACAAAGACCAATCTAGTATAAAACGTAGTATATTGAAAGATCTGTGTTGATATGTTTTAAAAAGACATGTTTGCAGGTTTCTGTGCAGAGCAGTGAACAAACAGAAACAGTGGGACTACAATAAAACATTTGTGGCCAACTTTTTTGTAAAAGATTCTGAGATACATTTCAGAAGAAACGCTGGCCTGCCTCCCTCAGCACACACGTGAAATAATGATGAGTTTGAGTCAGAGGTTACATGCACTAATTACAGAATTGCGGGCGATGACGATACAAGAAACAGTGGATCCTGGCAGGATTTCCTCTGCCAGTTGGACTAATGCCTCTGTGGTAAACCAATACCTATGGTTAAATACAACACTCCAGTGGGTAAACAGCATGAGAAATCACACTTCGATTTTTCAATAACTCCATTAGATCGAACAGAAGGAATAAAATGATTCGAACCACAGATACAGTTTTAGTGTTTATCATGTGTAACCTGTACTTAGAGTTACAGGCTCTCTCTGAGGTTTGTAAGTAAAGAACCACACATGCACTTTGCAATATTAAACTCCCTTTCTACATGCATGCTCACAAAGCTGCACCCAAACCAGTCACGGGCCACTGAATTAGCTTTACACACCACAGAGATAACTACGGACAAGGTAACATGCCATGATATACAACACTGTCTGCTGATAGTAAAACTCCAGGTCACTGCAGACATGGTAACAGCAGCCGACCATAACCTCGTTCTAGTCACTGGTCTCAGTCAAAAACAACAGCAGCCATGCCTGTGTGTGATAACAAGCTATCCATGTCCACTACATTAACAACATTGGCCTAACAGGCCTTGTTAGACAGAATAACAGCCGCTCAGCCTGCTGTACGGGCTCAATAGCAACATTAGATAAAATCTGTCTTGATAGCTACCCCAAAAAGAAATTAAAACCTAAATAATCGTATAAATCATATGCACTTAAATGTCAAGATTTTTTTTAAATGAAGCTTGGTGTAATAAAGATATTACCTTGACTATGCCTGATGATAAAATTTGTTCAATAAGTCTTTCTATGAAAGCCTTGTATCTCCACAAATAGGTCATGAGCTAAGATAAAGCCTAAGTACAACATTAAAGTAAACCCAAAAAACACTTTGACCAAGCCATTATTTTTAAACTATATTACAACAACATGACGGTTACAATATCTTTTCAAATATTACTATATGCATATTGTTGGCATCTCCCAGTGCTGTTTTGATCACATGAAGTAGTTATTCGTTTGTCTTTATGAGGCAGAATTCTCTGTAGAGTAAACAGGAGAGCAGCGCCTAAGAAGGACGACTGTAAACATGATCAAGGGGAAAAGGAAAGAGTCTGAGTGAGATTTTAAGGGGCCAGGTAACTCCTTAAGGAGAACTCTGTCCTTCCCATGTAGTTGGGCAAATATGTCACCGACCTAGATGATTAAAATAAAACTTGAGCCCCAGTGCAGTCTGACCAGAGGACAAGATTGTTAACGATATTAACAAAGAGGAAGATAAACATGTTCCAAACTGCTCTTCTGTGTCTTATGGCAGCATCTGTCGAAATAAAATCAACAGCAGAGTCACATAGTAGTAATTTTTGAGGCCAACTATAAAAACACTAACAAAACCTTACGCATGCATCCATTTAGCTGAACCTTAAGTGTCTGACCACCTCCAATCACAAAGCTAACTGACTCACCTGCTGATTTTCAGCTCCCACCACTCACAAGAACTATCTGAGTCCCTGTCAAGCTTTGCCCCTCTCTTACCTGTACTTCATGCCTGTCTGATAGGACACACACTCCTCCAGCGCCAGGCCATTCATCTTCAGGAAGTCTTCCATGTTCTTAATCTGAGCAGCAACTCTCTGTTCCCGGAGTCTCTGCAGCTCAGCCGGGTCGGTGGGCCTGGCCGGTGGCTGATTCAGCCCCTGGTCTGAGTGGTAGCGGTTAATGCCGCTCCGGATGCTCTCGCTGTATGTCATAGAAAGCATCTTGCCGCTGCCACTGCTGCTGCTCTTACGAACACCGCTGCTTGGCGCTGGTGGTTTGGGGATCTGCAGGTTTTCAGGAGGACAGTAACTGGACTTGCGCCTGCCAGGAGGCCCCCGGGGGCCACCAGCGAGCCCCCCCGCAAACATGCCCCCCGCCCTTTTCTCCTCTTCGAGATGCTGAGACAAACCCGTGCAGTGAAGAATAAAGTATGGACGGCGCAAGGACCTGACAGGGTACAGCCACCTCCCTAAATAGCACCTGCTCCCATAAAAAAAACAGCTCTCCTGCTCAGGGCAGCGCATGGCCATGCATCCTGTAACCAGAGTCGCACAACATAGCCCGGCACCACCCTCCCTTGACAGGTACACAATGACAGGGTTACACTGATAGGGAGCATCCAGGTGACTTGCTGGTGATTAAGGAGCAGGACCAAAGAGGGCACATGCTATCAGCAAAGAGGAGGCATTCACACATGCACCAAGCAACAGGAGGGTAAATCGTCCCTGGAGTAACTTCTAAGATCTGAGTAGACTGAACAGAAGTGCTCAGGGGCAAACTTTCTGAAAGAATTGCACACATGACATAAATTAAGTGTATCTGACAAAAAGGCACAAAAGATTCTCAAAACAACCAAATAGCATCCAATTGCTCTGTTTTTGGAGTTTCTTCCTTAAAAGTTTTTGTTTCAATGATGACGTCTTTTCTTCAATGAACACAAGTTTGTTTAATTGAGTCGATTCCTCTGTAATTCAACTCTTAAACAGTGTTGTTCTCAATAAAATCAATGGAGGGCAGCACTGTGTCAGTTCCAATATCACTTCAAGAAAGTAACACAAAGTCAAAGGCACTGGTGAGCACTGACCACAAAGCCTTTTTCTTGGTAAAGACAATGCACAGTATTGAGACTGGGTTTTTATATTTAAACATTATACATATATTATACTGCAGAACAATGTGCTTTGAATACACATGCATTCTAAATGACTTCTATGAAAAAAAATATATAATATACAAAGTTCAATATTTCTTTCTTTACATAAAAATGGTAAATAAATGGTTGAATCTTAATTGTGAACAATGTGTAAAATCTTAAACACAGATTAAGACTAAATTGCAGTATAATCCCTTTCTTTGAAGCATGAATAGATATGATTATGATTGTAAAAGTTTTTATAAACAAAGTATCCATCAAATATTAACATACGACATGATAAAGAGTTTCTGGCCTGACAAAAATCTGAAATTACTCTAAGTGCCATTACCCTTGCATTTCAATAAAGGAAATTTAATCTGGATTCCTACAAAGCATTAGTCTTTGTTTGGGTCACTGTCAATCCACCACAACTGAGAATAAGATAAAGGAATTTACTGCTGGTTTGAAATATCCTGGAAGGTCTAAAGGTTCGCTGTCTCAGGGAAAATGACTCACGGTGTAACGCTGACATCAAACCTTCCCTTAAACTCAGATTTCAAAGCGGTAATGAAACAGCATTTAATCTAAAACATCTTGTATAAATGAATGTATAGAGACTGTAAAATACCAAGAGTCAAAATGTTAATTAATGAAATTAATCCAAACCGATCATGCCATCATCGACTCTCTAAATTTAAATAAGCGCTATACTGAACAGTTGGTTTCCTCACATAGAGACAGAAGATGTAAATAAAGCATACTTCAAGCTAGGCAGCATGCACGCACACACACGCACACACACTATCAATGCTCCACCAACCGCTCACACACACAGAACACACGCAAACAAACACTCCTGATCAGTGAAAACCTTTCCTCAAACTCACCCGATTTCTTGGGGGTCGGCTCATGAGCGTGGGGTTCCAGTCTGCTCTTATAAACACACACTGCAGACAGTGATGAAGCGGGTCCACCCAAACTGGGAGTGTCTTACTAGGAAACGTCTAAACCTATTAGTGAATGAGAGAGTGCATCCCTTCCCTCCCCTCACCACTTGGACCATACTCTATGTCCACAACCAACACCTCTCCGCCTCCTCCGCTCCCCGAGAGATCTCATGGTAGAAATCCATTTATGTCATTTAGCAGCCTGTCTTGTTTCTGCTAACCGCAGCAAATAATATCAGCCTTGAATTATTCACCAAAGCTTTTGCGCTAAAAGCCTCTGATTGTTGTTCCACAGGAAAGAATACTAAGAGCTGGACTATAATGAGGGTCTGAGTGTTGTCTGCATACGAAACACACACAAACACACAGTGTCAAGCAAACATACACGATACGGACACACACACAGAGAGAAAGATAAATCACCAAGCATGTTCAAGGACTCTCTAACCAAGGCACTACGAAAACCACACTGGTTAAGCCTGCAGCATCTCGGCAGCAGTGTTCAGGTCAATGTCCAAAATCAGTGGTTCACATTACAATGCATCTGAACACAGAACTGTGCAGCACCTGAATAAGACACTGAAGATATATTTATATATACACATGACCCTATATTGACGTTATTTGGAAAACAGAGGAAAGCTTCCTATGTACTTACAGGAGAGTCCATATTTATCATCATCATCCCTGATAATAAACAAGACCCTAATGAACACTTACTTACTTTATGTTATTCAAATATATATTATAACAAAATTGCCATCAATGCCAGCGACAGCAGATATCTGCAGAGTGCAGACAAATAAAATACTGTTTTTTGCAAGCTCTAGTTTTAAAGTTTCCATTTTTTTGATTTGCGAGAGCATTTTATGATTTAAAATACAGCACAGATATATGCAAACAAACAGAGACAATGCACATTTTCTATTGTGAAATATTTGTCAATATAAATTTTGAAATATTTTCAAAAGTAGAAACATGTTCATAGAATGGTAATACAACATAATATGGGCATTACATATCTAATAATCTAATAAATTTTGTTATTTACCAAACGAAAACTGGTATACCTCAGTTCTGTAACTCAAGGTGTGACTTTCAGTTGTAGAATTTGAACTTGTGTAAAATGCAAAGAACATTAACACTAAATATATTTGTTTCAACAAAAATGGTGACATCACCCCTGAAATACGAGTCTTAAAAATGACCCATTTGCTGCAAGACTTTATTGCACATGATCTATTTATCCGTGATGTATAAAGAGGAGACTGTAGTGGTCAAGTCAACGACCCTCCCCGTCAGGAAAGCACTCAGTCCCCTGAAAACTGTAAAAAGGTTGAACAATAGCCAGAGCCGGAAATACTTCACTAAAAGCATCTTTAGTTCAGAAGCATAAAGGCCAGTGTGAAATGGCTGTGGACAACAGTCACTGTTACAAAACAGTAAAGATCTATGACTCAATAATGCAACACCAAAGTGAAAAAAGATGTAAACAATATGCCCTAAATGATCATTGTGAAGTTGAAGCAGAGGGAGGACTTGGATTCCATCATAGTGGGATAAAACTTTGAGAGTTTATTTGCAACCTGGTGAGGGTCTGACAGTCATTATGTTTGCAGCACTACAGTTTGTGTGTGTTATGATATAGAAATGACCACTGAAATTGAACCAAAACTTCCCTTCCCAGCATCAGTCTGTGAGGCAGTCACAGACTGATGGACCTAAACAGATAAGGGGCTTAATCGATCCTGCTGTACGTAGGGCAGGGGAGCAGCTTGTTGGACGGTTTGTGCTTTAAAAAAAGGACAGAAATGTGCAAGACGCCAAGATAAAAATCCAATAGTGAGCTCATTACAAGCAGATCCACACAGTCAGGGCTTTTTAGAACTGGATCAGCAAAGTAAGGCCTGATATGAGACCATAAAACCTGATCCTACTCTAAAGCAGCGGAACGACTGACCACCTGAAAACACCCTATTGCAGGAGTAAGTACCAGCTCCCACACATGCACTTGAATTACTGAATTATGAATGACTATCTGCTTAATCATGAACATTTTTTAAAAAGTGCCTCGATATCAGTTCAGTAAAGAAGCACTGCGGTGGATGTCTCAAATGTCACTGCTGAAAAAACTGAAATATAGGGGAAAATATAAAACAAAAACTCAGACAGTTACTGTTGATTCACAGGTTTTGTGAGCAGCCTTGCAACTAAATCCATCATCACCCCTATCAGGTTTAAGCTGGATAGTGCATTGCCAGCTAAATAGTAGATGATAAGTGTTATCTATGCTGCAGAGGTTTACTAATGGATGTAAGGTTTTATATGACGGAACAGAGCGTCTCTAGTGCAAGGTTATAAAAGTCAAATAAAACTAGAACAAAATGTTATAAATGTATCATATACAAATGAAAAGGGTAAACGCCTCACACACATACACACAAATAATCACCCTGCTCTTCGACAACAAACCGGCAGATATAGAGACAGACAAGTACCTGTAGAACTGCAGCTGTCGTTTGGGGCTCCCATAACGAGCACTGAAGACGTCAGGGGGAAGGAGGAAAAAAGGAAAGATTCAGTTAATAAAGGCAGGAAAGGGAAGAAGTTAGCAGTGGTTTGGAATGAAGATGCAGACGGACAGCATAAAATATGGAAGAGTAAAGTAGGAGGAAATAGATAAACCGCATTAGAAGTGAAAAGCGATGTTAATTGTGCAGATTTCAAAACAAAAGAAAATAATTTTGTCTGCATCTAAATTACATCCAGCTACCTGATCTCACCGTTTCTACTCATCTCAGAATATTCTTGAGATTAAAAATTTAGATATGAATTATAAGATCAGTATCTTCTTTTCACAACTTCATCTTCATCTCAACTCATGAAATAAAGTGTATGCCACACACATTATACGATGACCAGCATGACAAACTGTGAAAATGGTATAACGGATTGGTGTATGGCAGTATAACAGGCTGTCCCTGATGCCTCAATGCAACAGATATCCCAGTAAAGGCAAAATGAAAGGTTTATAACACACAATATTTCAACAGCTGTCAAACTGCTTTAATAAAAGTGTCACAAAACCCACAGCTGACAGCCATGGTGCCCAATCTGGACAACCTGGAGGTGATGTGTAACACAGCCATGAAGTTGCTTGAGGATTGGAGCAGATGCTTTCTAATGATACAAGCTGATGAATCTCTAGTGCCACATGCTGGTGAATTATGAAAGTGCAAGGTAAAATGTACAAATTAGCAACGGCTGTCCAATCTGCTGTTCCCATGGAGTGAACGCAACACAGACTTTACAAGGAAGGTACACAGGGTGTTTGGTGTTACTTAATGTGTTAGCACTGTAAAATACACTCAAGCCACGCCAAAGTGATCTGAGTCGTCATTACAGTTCGGGGGAAGGTAGGATAAAGGTTCAGCAGGTAATGACTATAACTACAGTAAATAACCATGAATCAAAATGTCCTCAATTTCCTCTCCATGAGCTGTGTGAGAGATTGACTGAATAAGTGACTGATATTAAATCTGCGTGTGTGTGTGTGTGTGTGTGTGTGTGTGTGTGTGTGTGTGTGTGTGTGTCAGAGATACCATAGTTTGTGTTGTTGTCACATCTCCGACGATGCTGAAAATGCCATGTCTGTCATTGGTGAATATGCAAATCTATGTACTGATCCGTTATTATGCCTTTAAAGTATATTAATTTCAGTCAGGTAAAACTGCAGTTTTCTTTTCTTGGAAATCATTTCTTCTACGCCACCACAAATAGCAGTTGTGCTGTACTTCCACTGGCAAGTAATGTTTTTAGTGCGGTAAAGAAGAAATGATTTCTGATGCCAAATCTAGATAAATGTCATCAACTTTGAAGTATTTTCACACACAAAATGTCAACGTTTACCATTATGAAAGACTTTAGATTTGAGCTATTCAAAGGAAGTGATTATTGTGAATTCCTAGATTTGTGTTCGTTTTCAGTTACACTGCATAACAAAAGAAGCTTTGTGTCATTCGCTCTCTGTAAATCAGTACTCTGAAAATCTCTTTTTATATTTGTAATAGGTGGCCTAACAGAACCAAATTAAACATTTCAAATGTAATTGCTGCATGGATTTATTTAGGTAATAATAGACGTAAACATAACACAGGGTACACACATGAGTTTCTGCTCAAAGTCTTCGTTCAGTAAAGAGCAAACCACGCATTGACTTCTTCTCACAACAACACAGGTTACTGGGCAGAAGCAACCAGCTTCACAAAGTGCAGTAGCAAATAAACTGCTGCAAATAATCTACAGTCGATTCTTTCGATTAAATGTTGAGGAACAAGTTTCTTAAACTTTAATAACTGGCATATGGGTGTACATGTACAAGATTTACTGAATTGTGTCATGTCTACGCATACAGCATGTGTCCATCGACTCACCTGTAGATCATGCCCGGTGAGCCAGTCTGTCGGAGGGAGAGGCGAGCAGGGGAGTCTGTGGTAGATTCAGGATACATGGAGGCAGGAGGGAGGGGCAGTGGCCAGCCTGCCAGGGACGGTGTTCTTTGAATGGGACCACAGTGTAATGCCTGTCACTGAGCAGAGCTTCTGGAAATAACAGAGAGAGACAGACACGCATGTATGTCAGATAGTGATGGGGTTTTTATGTCTGCAACAATATAACCTGCACGTAACCTTGGCCACTCAGTTGCAGCTGGTCAACTCCAATACTGGGTTAGTCATGCCATCTGAAAACATTGAATGTGTTGCTATAATGCTGAGTGGATCTGTCTGGCACTTAGATCTGGCAAGTACGTTCAGTGATTTAACCCAGGAATTCTAATTAGTGACGGATTACTATTATGTCGACTGGACAAGACACACAAGACGGTGTCGACGGCCCCTCCCCATGAAAATATTAAGCATATTTGATGATCAGCACGTCCCAGACAAGGTCAGGAGTCTGAGAGGTTAATTAAACAACAGCGCGCCAACACTCCCACAACGGGGGGGGGGGGGGGGGGGGGGGGGGGGAAGACCCAGCCTGCTGTCCTGTTGGTCAGGAGCCACTTGGTAAAATGCGGATGTCAAGATCCTTCTTAGTAAAAAATAGTGCAAATGTAATACAGGGAGTAGTGCTGATAAATTGCAGCCAATAGAAGTTGCTGACAGCCAACATTTCAACTGTTGCAGGATGGTAGGTAAGGGAACTAAAACATGATCAAAAATGTCACTTTGATTTTGGTCTTTTTTTATTGATATTGCTGAACTGCACTCAAACATAAAACAATATTAGGTAAAGCAAAAATCGCAGTCAAGAAAAGATATGTAGGTAAGTTTATCACCTCCGCCGAGGGGTTCGATTTTCATCTGCTATTTGTTAGTTAGCAGGATAACAGAAAGACTACTCAAGCAATTTCCATTAACTTTTGTGGAGGGGTGGTGCACGACACAAGAAATTCATTTTGATTAGTGAGTGTGTTAGGCCTTGGCAAATATGGACTCCACTGAGTCCCATCCTAGTTTGACATAATTTCTCCTTTTTCATGGGGCTGCTACATTCCTCCACCACTAGATGGGGTGATGTTCTCATTCTGTGGACATGAGCTGAATGAATAAACCATCGGACCAACAGAACCTCTGTAGTTTACAGCTGCGAGATTTTAACATCTTTAGAGGGCTATGAATACCACTCTGGATTGACCTGAACATCAACCTATTCAGAGAGAATGATAACCACAACACAGAACAGCACCACTGTAAAATGTGGTTAAAATCCAGGCAGAAACAACAAGCAGCACATATGCATATTAGGATCTTTATCCTCCTTCATCATCCCAATGGCTACTGTACACTGTGTGTGCAAGACAGCAAACCATGGCCAATGCACTGCTTAATGCGATTCTATGAATAATTCAAAGTGTCTGCCCAAGAAGCAGGCCACTGCTGTAAAGAGGGCAACAGCTAGGAAGCTGGGCATCAATGAGGGTTGGGTGGCTGGTTAAGGATACACAGATCAGATGCTTTTGTGACAAGTAAAATACTTCATCCAGGCATTTCAAGTCAGCACCAAGGCCTGGGAGGGGGACCAGCCGCACTGCTGATGTTCTAGTCCACTTTACTGAAGTGGATAAAATAAAATGAGATCAGCGGCGAGCGTGGTACCTCTGTCACCCTCACAAAGCTGAGAGTTGAGCAGTCCGTGCTACCCTATTTAACCAGCGGCTGCACTCACGTGAGTCACTGCTCATAGCAGACATCATAGCGATAATGTGAAGGTGACTTTCTCCCTCCATCAATTTCCCAGACAGCCAGTTAGTAGTCCCCTGTTTCCAAGGACTCATTTAACACTCGCTGCCTTTTCATTTCACTTACGCTGTGATGGGTCACAGCTCATCCCTGCTCATCAGGTGAAGATGGTGGCATGACCCTGATTGGGAAGACATGGCAGTAGATCTACTACACAGCAAAGTTCTCCTGGATCATTCGTTACTGGTGGGGATTTAAAAAAAATGGTGGATTGCATAGTGGGCAATGAAAGTACCTGTCTTAAAGAAAAGGCTTCTTACGATTGCTCTTAGAATTTAGGTTATTTTTAGGCTAATTATCAATTAAGACTGATAGAAATTACATGTTCAACATCTTCTGTGTCATATGTCAGTTTGCTATTGGCAAAGGCTAGGATCTTTAAGTCTTATGAAACTGTATAAGGGAATAGTCTTAGTATGACCAAATATAATTCCTGAGAACCTGTCCTTAACCCTCAACAAGAGTAAGGAAAAAATACCAAAAAACCCTATTAACAGGGGGGAAAAAAACATCAAAACCTCAGAGAGACACATGTGAGGGATTCCTCTGCCAGGACGTACAATAGTGCAATAAATGCCGTGTTAGGAAGATGCTTGAATCATGAGTAAAATACATCATTGAAAAAGACAGTTCACTGCAAGTTGTGCAGCACAAAACTAAAATCAACTGCGAAGCACAACCTGACCCATCCAATGAGCACATGGTTGTATACTGTAAATTAGGAAAGCTACCACATGGGGCCTCTTGGGTCCAGTAACTACTTTTACTCTCTGCAGTGTGATATAGCAAGTGATCAGTTGTTTTATCCTATTTAGATGCAGCACAAAAGTGTTTACACCTGATCACTGACTGGATCACGGAGTGTAGCATATTGTAGAGCAATGCAGCAGTCTCACAGAGCTGCCTGTAGTGAACTGCAGTTTGAGAGGACGCTGCTGCTGACTGCAGCAATGCGGTACATTACAGACTCATCCTGGCTCAAGTTAGAGGGCTCAGATTTACTGCACTAATGGGCCAAGGTGCACTTTGCAGATTAAACTGCCGACAGAGAAAGAGAAGGAAGAAAGTAAAAAGAAAATGTGGGAGAACATTTGAATACAAGCTGCCTTTGTCAAAACACTCAGATCTGGATTTAAAAACTAAAAGCCATGTGACAATCGAAAAGGAAAACAATGGCTGTTCCTACAATAGTAGTTTTGCATATCCAAATTTCTTCAAACTATCATCTGCTCCTTTCTGTCAAGACGAGGAATATAATAGTGTCTTTGCCTGATGAGCCTTGAAAATCGACTTCCTGGTTTGTATTTACTCATCTCACCAGTATCCTGTAGCAAAACGCCCACTCCAATGCAACGACAACCCCTTGCGTTTTTGATGCAGTGTTTTGTTGATCTGAACTCAGCCTGAAGCATCAAGGCTACATGTCATTTCAAATTGTTTCACTGCAATACCCCACGCAGGTATGTGCACTGTTCATTTTAGTTGTCTAAAAATAAAAAAGAGAGAAACACAGGATCTGTATTTTGTTGCCCAATCTCCAAATCTCTGTCTATGATGCAAATCTCGTGTTGAGCTTTTAAACATTTCTAAACATGCCATACATGGACATCCAGGGAAACTGATAATATGAATAGCACTCCAGTGAAAACATCCTGATTGATCAACTTCGTACAATAAGTCACAAACATATTCCAAAATTGTAAGTATAGATGTGCAAAGTATAAATGTGCAAAAAGTATCACAAAATAATGCGCAACATTATATCAAATACAGGATGGGTAGACACTAACAGTTACCAAAAATACTTGTTCATATTATATACTTGTGTAAAAGATTTTACTATTCTCTTTTTAAGAGCAGCAAAGAAGAGGTGATTTGATGAAGCTTCATCCAGAGCTAGCTAAAATGTAGGCAAACTATCAATACTTCACAGTGGAAAGTCCAACAAGTACAACACATTTATTTTATGCACTGTTATCAGATCAGTACACAATATCAGCCAATGTGCAAAATCTTTGGAATCACTATTGGGAATGGAAATTTGTATTAGAACATCTCCAAATATTATATATTGTATACAAAATCCACTATAGACTTATTTCATTACAACTAGACAGAGGCAGTTGTCACAGAAAAGACTGGATGGACTGGGAAAGATGTATCTCCATAGCCTCTGATAGCTTACCTCATAGACCTCAGTCTCTTCTAGACAACGAAAAAAATGAGTCACAAAAGGCAGTTCTTCATGCTCTCCATCCACAAATCCACCTACACCCAGCCTGAGTGAATTCCCTCTTGAGACAGGGCTTACGTGAGCAAGGCAAGCAGGCAGGCAGTCAGTGCTGGCCTGGAAAGCACGGCACGGTGTTGTGTAGTATGTTGGCAGCTGCAGAAAACACACACGGACCCAAGCAGATGGCTGTGGAAGAGGGAGACAGGCTAACAGACGAGAACTGCCGGGGATATCCTACATGGGAGTTCAGTCAGGCAGAGAAAGAAAGAGAAAAGCTAACCGTGTTCTCCATCCGGCTACAAAGAGGATTCAGACGGAATCTCCTCTTCTTCTTCTACTTCTTCTTCTTCTTCAGTAACATTCATCAGAGGACGCAACTCAAAAGCATGTGAAGATGTGAAAGATGTGAATCCATGTCAGTGCATCATCTATACTCTCTCATCATCGGCCCGACAGTTTAGGCTTTTATAAATGGCCTCCCTCTCTGCTAAGCTGTGGAGGGCCCTTGATTACAGAGGCAGTTGCAGGTCACTGGCTGCCAGCAGAGAAAAAAAGAACTAACGGCAATTTACATAAATAGCCTATTTATACAGCAAAGTTCTGATATAAATCCTCCTCCCCCAGTTAAAAGAAGTTAAAAGCGCAACTGAGAGCTCTGCTGTCAGAAATCATTAAATTCTAGGGCAGCCGCAGCTGTTTTACATAGAGGTTTACCACGTTATAATCAAACTTTAAGCCATGGCCATCATCAGCTGCTGTCAGTGAGCCTACATAGATTAGAGTTCAAGGTCGAATAAGGTCTAATAAAAGGCATTATACACTGAAGAACCAATACGATTACATTATTAGTTTTTTCTTTAGTTTTTATTGAATCAAGCTCTTGTTTTTAATGGATTTGCTGTGTGTGCACACAAATGCAATGACCATTGACTGAATATAGAGATGGATGAATTGTCTCCATTTCCTCCCACTATCCAGAAATGAAGACAACATATTCAGGATACAAACACAGCCATCTTGGGCATTTGGAGTCAAAGTATGCACAGCAGTGATTGGGGGATGGAGCTGCAGTAGCGAGGTCCTGCCAATACACGTGCTTGACCAATTGCTTCTAGTCGGTCACAGCTGCAAATCATGATGTTTCAGCCCTTTTTTACAGCACCAAATATCTAATTCCAACTGAACTGAAAAATAAACACTTGGGACATTCATCAGTGTAATTAAGTTCCTAAAAGGACAGGAACCATATGATGACATTTTATTTGACGTGTACTTTAACTTTGAACTTTTTTCATGTCCTATCGATATGACCAACACAGCAGCCAGGTAGTGGAAGCGTTTATGTAGTGATCAAGATTCTTTGGGTTCACTTTTTGGGAGCCATCATGTCTTGTCCATCTTCATATACAGTCTATTGTAATGACTCATCACCCCAACAAAGTGTTGTCAGGTGTCGCCTGATCTTATTTTTGGTATGTGTCGAAAAACAAATCAGATAATGCTACACTAACAAATTTCACTACTTTTCAAACTGTCCAATAATTCTAGATGTTCCTCAAGAAAGGAGGCAGAAACATGAACAATCCTTTTACCTTTGTGTGTAAAGGATTAAGTCCAGTTAACACTACCTGGTTTGAATACGCTATTAGATGTATGGCCCCATGCAGGTTGCCTGTATCACTGACATCATGAAGATGAATCAGCACTCTGTGTCCTAGCGCAACATTATGTGCTATGTGCTATACCTACTGTATATTGTGCTGACTTATAGTCAGTCCCTAACATTATCATATGGTGCTACAGAAGCTGTGACAGAAATATCATCCACTACAAACACAAGTCAAGACAAATACAAAAGGAGTGAGTGGAATATTACAAGCGAGTTGGCAAGTACAGTATAGACTGAACTGCGAACATGGGCCTGTGAAGCTAAAATGATGCCTTTGTAAGCACTGCAGAGAACACACTGCAGTGAACCACACTGCAGTAGAAATATGAAACCATCTTTCTTTTCTTCAGCCTAAGAGAGACAAGTGTGATGTTACTGTCTTGTTCCGGCTTCACACTTCTGCACTTAGCTTGTGGTATTTAAACTGCAAGTGTCCATCAAGACTGGACGAGGACTGAGAAGCTGTATGTAGGATCATGGTGTTAGACTGATCTTTTTACCATATGATAAAACCAGTTGACGTAGGTTTTTGCTTTCAGACCACACCCCACGTGCACTTTAAAACATCCTTATGCAATATGTCCTGAGCTGAGTTCTTACCTTTCCTGGCTGGTTCAACTGCCTGTTTAAATCACAACTGCAAGCAACTGCATCAGAAATGTAAGATAAGCAAAACATGGCAATATACCAAAACGTAGGGAGAATTCAATTTTTCTATGCAAGTACTTGACCTAACAGCTAACGGTAAACATCTTTTCAACATTTTTGTCCATAGCTGTGTTGCTAGGCGATGGCTGCAGCTTATATTCACAGTACTGATACAGTACATCAGATACTAAACAAAACACTTAATCTTAACTTCAGCAGCTTTAATATTTATTTTCACAATGTCTTGTGTCACAATTAACTCACAAGGTTTTCCCATGCATCATCCTAATGTCTCCACATACAAGCCATTGATATCTCGAGTATTTTATTTTCCTGCCACACAGAATAAATTCTTCTCCCTCAGGATGCTACAATGCTACTCTAACAGATGCGGTTTCTCACTGACATGGAAAACATTGTGAGCCTGGTCCAGAGTTCCTAATGAAATCTGGCGCAAATGCAGCAAGTGGCTGGCGGCTCTTAAACAGTGTCTGAGTGGCCCCAGGAGAGGCAGCCGACAGCTACTAGCAACTAACACATGCCTTCAGAGGAGCAGGTGAGCAAAAAAACTGGGGGGGTGCATTGCCCATTCTATATTTTCTGGCAGGAAAGAAAGCAGAAGAGAAAACCGCAGTCAACATCGAGGGGAAAAAGCTGAGTAGGCACTAGAGAGCAGGCTAGTCTAGGGAGGCCCTATGGTGCAAAACAGCATTGCATCACCTCTGCTATGTCTCTCTCAGAGCTGCACTGCCGTCTTCTCAAGCAACTTTCACATGGCTTTCACTAAATAAAGTAAAACTTAAATACTTGATAACATGGTAAAAATGTGACATACATTTTGAATTTAATTCCACAGTTTTGCACTTGCATATCTCGGACAAAATGCTAAAATACTTTTTTGCACAATTTTCACGACTGCTGTATTAAAACATGGGGACAGAATGTCGGTCACAAAACATCTTAATAAAAATGTATGCTTTTATTTGACAACATAACCAAAAACTACTAACCATGTGTTAATAAAGAGTCTACAGAAGGTCTGTTTCTTGATGTAGGAAACCAAAGATGAAACCTGTGACCTTTAAGTGATTGGATGGTCTCTGTACATCACCACACTGCCACTTTACTGTTACAAGATGTGCTTTTCTTATTCCGCTGTGTGTCATCCTAACCACTGCAAGGTCACTTAAGAACTGAAAAATGTAAGAGGGGCTGGCATTGTCTTGCACTTACTTTTACATCTCGTGCTGCTGCGAATGTGCTTTCACACATCTCACTTAAAGTCCTACCACAGTGTTGGCTGATCACTGCACAATAAGAAAAGCACCCCCGGTCTTCACTTTGATGCAGTCTAGCTTCTATTCAGCACCATCATTGTAGGTTTCAAGGTAATTCAGTCTAAATTAATTGGTTATGGGTGTCCTAGTGGGGGCCTGGGGGTTCAAGAAGCTGACTTTGTGATCACAACATCCTAAGGCTGGAAATCATCCTCCCTCTCTCATTATCTTCGTTTTCCGTGTCTACCAATAATGTGTTCTATGTGTTTTCTATTAAAGAACAAATATCCATCAATCCATTATCTATACAGCTTACCCTTGGCTGGAGCCAATCCTAGCTGGCATAGGGCCAGAGGCAGGGCACGCTTACCTACATTAAAACATATGGTCAATTTAGAGTCTGCAATTAACCTAATCCCAATCTGCTTGTCTTCAGACTGTGGGTATACGATTACAGTCATTGCAACACAAGACAAGAGATTCAGGCAACAACATGACATGTATCCCATTATAAGGTTCACTCAACCATGTTATCAATGTATTTAAAGATCAATAGCCTGGTAAGCCTGATTAATTTTTTAAACCATATTCATTAATGAAATCAGAATATTTTATGAGGTTGGAATTCAAATATTCACCAAAACATTTAGATGACATTTAAGAAATGTCAAACCTTCAATAGAGTGCCTCTCTCTCCAATCCAAACAAGAGTCATCAGTATAAAGCAAGAATACAGACACACACAAACCAGAAAAGTACACATCAAATTCATGTCATTTTAAATTAGAATAATCATAAAAATAGAATAAGCCATGCTAAAACAAGCAGATAATCTTCTTACCCTATACCCTGAGAGCTGCCCAGGATTTTATGGTCACTACAGTTTGTCTATCTGCATAGTTTATTTAGTGTGCAGGTGCTGAGTATAGACTAATTCTGTAATTCATTGGCAGCGATGACAAATGAATCCCTTCATATCCATACCCTGTAAACAGAATGCTGCGTGGTGTCTGAGATGAGATACTACACTCAATTTCCGGCCAAGAAACAAATACAATTTCAAGAAACCCAAGATATCAAAAAGCATGACCTTACTACCTGGTAGTTGTAATTGTTACAGATGGACAGACAGACATACTGATCATTATATCACCTCAGATTATATGTTGGGGAGACATCATCAATTCAATCTAATTGAAATTTGTTAACTGTAGAAACATTTACAATTCATCTAAATCTGCAAATGCAGTTCACAATGAGCAATAGAATTTTCCCGGAGCAGTCATTGAAACTAAACAACCTCTTTATTCACCTCTTAATGGCTGAGGAACAGCTCTGCTCTCGAAAAATAAAATCATTACAGATGCATAGAAGGACGGACATACCGATCACTAAACCCCCTGCATCCAGGGTAATAACAAAATTGGCCATTTCAAGTACTTGTGTTCGACAGACATGTGACAACATATTGAAAAGCAAAAAATATAAAGAGCTCCAACCTGAGGTAATGAATTCATTCCCCTCAAAAGAACTGTCGCTGTCCACTGTGCTGCAGCCTCCCGTACATAAACTGTCAATGTGTCACAGGATTAAAGTGAAGAATTGTGACAAACTGCCAAATTACACATGCAGTATAAACACCCACTCACCCACATTCTTCACTCACACAGACCATGCTACTTTGCCCACTCAGGGTGGTAGTGTTGACAAGGATGACCAACACACTCAGTCACATTAAGCACATACTGCACATGTTAATAAAAGCACGCACATTCATTGTTGGGGAAAATCTGAAATATTTACAAACAGGAAGCTGTTTGTGCAAATCACTTGAAGATGTTATAATGATAGTCAGTGAAAGCTCTTTCAGACTCCCTCTCCTTAATAACTAAATGTAAAGGATCCTTGTCGACAACTTTGCTTGCGTATCCCAGAGCCTCAGTCGAGGACGTTTCCAAATTCCAAAAGATTACTTGTGATGAGAAAACCAGATTTATTGCTCCTATGTTAAGGGATGTGGATTAGTTTTTGGGGCATTCCAAATGGCACGCAAACAAAGGATTGATGCCACGTCTGTTTGGCAGAAAGACCATTCAGGTTCAGCTGGGGTCCATACTGTGCCTTTAAAATAGCAGAAAAAAGCTGGAGATTTGTGAAGCACAGACAATCTGCCTGTCTGACAGAGTATGTGTGATTCACACAGACTTTAAATGCCAGCTGAGGGAGGTTGCCGCCTTTACTGTGGTTTTCAGCTGAGAGATGGTGAAGGACTGCAGCATTACGTCCTCCTTTAGCCATCATTGTAGCCCCAACATTATGAAAATCCTCCCGTATATAAAGCATGGAGTGCACAGGCTTCCAACCTTATGATCACATATATGTGTGCAGAACTGACTTACTCACGGATGACTTGGCAGGGTCACTTTTCACACACACAAATACCACCTCAGGACACTAGTGCAGCTGCTCTCTTGAAACAAAAACTGCTCTTTGTCGTGGCTCCAGAGAGGAAACATCATTCACTTATCTTTCTTGACTCCAGAGAGTATTGCAACTAATTGCTTGATAAAGTTACTCTATAACTGAAGAGGCCAAATGCTAAACTGCTGGATTTCAAACTGCTGGTTCCTGCCTCGTTTTTGCTGCGTGCTGTGAAAGCGGAGAATTGCCTTCAAACATAATCTGTGAATGAACACGAGCAGAAGTGCAGCCAGCATATAGTAAAATATACAGAGCCCCCAATCAAAAGTAGGACAAACTAAATGGCTACATGTAAGGGCCCACACAAAGACTGTATGGTAGTGTATGGATGCATCTAAGCGCGTTTAACACAAAAGCTATTTGAGTTTCTATGGGACGAGAGAAGGAAGATTGACACCGATTGTCCATCTCCCCGTCTCTCTTTCTGTTCAAACACAAACACACTCACATTACATCAGACGACCCACACAAACCCTTGCTGCATGCGTGGTCGAGCATGAGAATAGTACCAGGTTTCCTGAGGCATAAAGGGTTAACGTCATGCTGTTTATTCATGACCACGTATATGCTGTTGGCCTGCCCATAGTCTGTGTCACAGAAAATCACTGAAGAATCGGTGTAGAAGCGTTTGTTTACTGACCGATTCCTGCTTCCCTCAGGCAACAGCAGCTACTCTCCGAGAAGAGAGGGCCTATATGTGAGTAAAGGCAGCGGCACTTGTTTTGATCCTGTGTGTCAGCGCAATGTGTCCAGGTGTTACGTGAGTCAACGTGCCATCTGTACTGTTATATTAACCTTCGTAAACTGTGAGGCTAACAGCAGGCAACGTGTAGGAAGTTGGGAAATACCGTGAGCCGCAGCACTGTGCCATTGACTGTGTGTTGGCTTGAGTGGAGTTGTTACTTGTTATTTCTTCTCAGAAATCCATGTGTTTACAGCCCATTGCTAACAAAGATTGTTGTTGCTTCACTGCCATGCAGGTCCTAATGGTCATTTTCTCCTTTATTTAAGATCATTTTCCTGCTCCAACATGTGGGGCGGTGAAAGTTTGGGTTTATTGTGGTGATATTTACACTAATAGTAAAACTGAAAGGATTATAGTGGTTATCTTGCTTCAAAACACCAGCAGAGCTGATGGGATACGGGGAAAGTAGTGCTGGATCACGCCTGTGGAAGCTCACACTCGCAAGTGTTTGGGCTTTTATTGGGGGGATGACAGGTGCTGAAACATTAAAGCAAGTAAGGACCCAAATGAAAGTATGAACCTAAAAATGAGCATATGTCCCCTTTCATATCAATATTGTGTCTGTTTCTGTCTCCGTTCGACAGTCTCTCTGCCTCCTAGTGTGCTGTCCATCTGTCTTTCAACCTGTTTAACTGTAAGTAGACCATCCCTGTAAAATATCACTCTGCCTCCTCAGTCACTTCAGAATAATGTACCTTATTATACAGTTTTTGTTAAATTACTCTCATACAATATCCTCCTCTTCACTGAAGCTTTTCCCTGGCTCGAGAAAAATTTAGTGTATTCTACCATTTTGGTCTCTTCTATCTCATGCAAGTAAGTTAAATACAGTGGGTAAATGCACATTTTATAATGAAAAGACACATATTCCTATTTACACAAACAGCATTGTTAGAACATATGTTGCATGTCAGTGATAAATGGAACAAACCTCTGCTAGTTTGCACAGCACAATAAATTACTATGACTTTATAATTTATTGATATGCAACTAAGCATTGAAACTAATTTGTACGTTTACAACTACTCTCTATTGTGCAAAAAAACAACAACATCAAATAAATAATGGTTCTCCTGCCTTTTTAAACACTAAAAAATGTTAGCTAGGTGCTCTGGTGAACCCTGTGTGAATTGAAATCTGCCGTCCAGGTGTTTACTAATTACAGAACAAAATAGCAGCAAAATGAGTGAGGTCAGAGTTATCGGATCTCCAGTGCATCCTCAATACTTCTTAGTTGAATTCACACTGCAAACATATCACGAGACACATGTTACTGCCAAGTTTGAACTTTCACTCAAACACAATCTGATCAGAAACTAGAAAGATTTGAGCGACACAGTTTTTAGATCACAAGCAGCTCGTCTCCAAACGAGGTCAGCCAGTGATCTAAAAACTTAAAACCACAGGGGTATCACAGGGGCTCAGAAGCCAAACCTATATTTGTCCTCAACGACATGCCCACAGTATTTCATGTCAGCTGTGGATATAAAGTAGATAACGATGACGTCACTCGCAAGAAACTCAGCCCCTTTCACACACTTGTTTTCATTGTGCTTACACTTCTTATTTACTGCCGTTTCAGTTTATAAAACCTTTGTCAACAGTAAATAAGAGCAGCATTTTGTAACACTATGATTGTTTGAAGAGACATTAAATAAAAACATAACAAAATCAAACAGCACCTGCTGTTATCTGCAGAAAAAGATTGAAATGAAAATCAAATATTCAGATTTTACAGGCCATCTTCTATTTGGTACATTAATAAGCAATTACTAATATGTTAATATGCTAATTGGCAGATTTGTTCTCCTCTTCTAGTGCTCGTTTTCTCTGCATTTCATATTTTAATGAATTGATTATAATATATATATATATACACACACACATTATATTCACCATCTCTCACTGTCTAAGAGCTATGTGCCAGGTCAGCCAATCCTCTGCCCTCACTGCACCACTAACACACATTAGGACTGACAAACCTGAGATGTGATTTCATATTTGTGTTCAACATTTGTTTCTATAAATAATGCTACTTTGCTAATGTGTGCTTAATCTTATTACTTGAGATTTGTGCCCACTCATTTCATCCTTGTCATGTGTGAGAATTAACAGCCTTAGTTTCCTCTCAACCTGAATTATTTACTCTTTTAGGGCAATCAAATGTAGCCAGTAGTTGGACCAGCCCACAAGCGCTATGGATAGCTGTAGGACCAGGAGAGGAACAGACATAGCCTGAGCCAGGGCGAGGGATGTATGATCAGGCAGCGCCACCATCCAAGGCATCTGCTTTTTAACACTTTCCCTAATGTCCCCAAAGACTGAGAAGCAGAGAACAACCACACAACGCTAATGTGTGCATCACACTGAACTAAACCAAAGTGAGTTAGCCTAAGGTGCATCGTGTTAGCATGAAACAAACAGCTAACACACTATGTGTGCAAGGCAGTGATTAGTATGCTAAGCACTAAGCAGGCAATGCAGCGTTAGGGTTTTACTAATTTAGCAGACAAAAAATAATCCACACAGTTCTCAGGCTTCATACAGAGGCTTTCTAATCAATCTCACGCATTTCCACCAAATACAGACATGACCCTGCTAACTAAGCCATCACAAAGACCACGGTTTCTCATAAGTCACATAGACAGCCTGGGCTCAATCACTATTCACATGCAATATTGTTTCTGCAATTCATATGGACTGTCCACAAAGTATTGCAGTGTATCATGATTATCCTGGTTTGAGCTTTGTCCTACACTCACAAATACCATCTGACAGAAACACAATACTTAAACATGGCTAACATGGCATCATGAATCATGTAGATCACACTGAATCTGAGTAGGATCAGCTCTATGTCAACACTGACCCCTTTGATCTAAAAGTAGCTGAAAATGCTTGCTGCGCTATTTTGGCCTGTGATGTTTGTGGTTCGTTCCTAGAAGGCAACATTCAGACAATAGGTCACTCCTCCTCACTTACATGTGACAGATTCCCTTAAGGAGCTTAACAATCTCACAGCTGTTTATAGCAGAGGCAGGTCACCTCCAAAATCCCCAAAACCTTTCTGAAATTAAGCATTCAGAGGAAATGAACAGGGGCAATATTTTACAGCCAATGAGTTAAGCTTCGTTTAGACTTTCGTCAAGTGAATACATTGATCAAGAAGCAGAAAATAATTTTTCCAGCTGGGAAACAACAAAATTATACCAGTGACTGATATGATTGAATTACTATACCTGGGCCTCATCAGGGTTTAAACCAGTCAGGTGACAAATTTCCATCTGTCATCAGTTTATCCATGTAATGAGACCATTTGGGGTATTTGTGTGCTGAAACTGAAAACACTCATCAAACTAAACACGTATTCTAATCACACTTAACGCTGGTCATTGCTCTTATAATTAACCAACCAACACATTATCGAGCTTCATGAGGGAATATTTCTGCAGTAATTGTCCCCATTACAGGGATTTATGAAGTTCCAACGACGCACAGTATACACAACACCTGACACAGAGCAAGGGCATGATAGGAATAAAATAATACAAAGTGGTGTTTTTAATTCAGTGGGGCAGTGCACTACTGCTTACTTTTGTTGCATTGGTCTAGAATGTTAACACGATTTGCAAAATGTTCTACTAAGCCAGTCTTTGAATAAGAACACAGAATGCTCTCATGTCCACTGTCAAACTGGGACTAATCCTGTTTTTTTTACAGAGAAATCAACAACCACTGTGCGCACATTGACCAGCACTGCACTGTTATCTCTTACTACAAGTTCACTAAACAGGACCGGACCAGATCAGACACCTAACTTTTAAAACAAAACAGAATACATGCCTCCACTATGTCTGTTCAGACTAATAATGTTTTTTTAAAAGTTTAAAGGAATTTAATAAAAGGTAGTAAGTGTATTTTAATATAATAAATATATGAATTTTTGTTATGGCCATAAACGTGTGACCATCAAATTTGAATCATCCTACAGTCCAAGTGAACCTTTGCGTCAAATTTGAAGAAATCCCCTCACAGGATGTCTGAGATAGATCGTGTTCACGATGGTGGGAGGGACGGACAGACAGATGGAGGGACAACCCGAAAAACATAATGCTTCCAGCAACAGCTGTTGCCAGTACAGAGGCATAACAACAACAGGTTTGTGGGTTGACATGTTTATTCCTTCACGCAAGCTTTTGTTTTTGTTTTTCACAGCACCTTAACTGAATAAAATAAAAAACTATGCTGAGAGTTTTCTGTCATTTATCCTCGCCTGTTTGACCTATGAGGGGGCTCAGCTGAACCTTCAACACTGCGAAAGTGATATTTTATATCTGCTGACAGTTTTCGCTTTATTGATCTGAGCCAAATCAGACCTTTAAAACAACACCAGGGCATTCAATGGTTAAACTGGTTGAGCGGGTGCCCAATACGGAGGCTTTAATCATAGTAGCTGCAGGTTCGGTTCTGACCCAGCTCTTTCTTGATTAAACCCCATCTTGTCAATGATCAATTAAATGTTGTAAAAACAAGAGAATAAATACAATATTCTTGTGCAAGTTCTATGTTGCTGCAGAAAGGTTTTATATGATTACTGACCTCCAGAAAGTTGTTATTAGTGAAACATTTAAACCACAATTGTTACCAAATATATAAACACATTCTCACCACCATCAGCAGGGATTTATTCTGGATTCATTTTCTCATATTCATTTGTCCTGACACAACCTCTCTTTCACACGCTCTCACACTCAGGTTGTTTTTCTTAGTGCCGTTTTCTGCTGCTCTGCATCGCATGGTATAAAACTGTACTACGTTACTCATATCCAGCTAATTAGCCTCAAAAACACTATGAGGGAGTGGATTGACCAGATTAGAGATTTTTTAAGTGTACTCAACATCACCTTTCTCTAACCAAGACCCAACAGTTTGTGAGACTAGCATAGACAAATCAGCACAGGAAAAAAGGGCAAAATCAGTGGCAGAAATGTGTATGTACATGCAAACAGGAGAATGATTGAATATGTTAAGTTATAACCAAGTTGTGGCACCAAAACTAGTCTTTTAAATGTACATATCATGAAACCATTAACCCAGTTCAGCCTTTAAGACAGATATAAGCAAAAAAGTCCAATCTTCTCTTTTCTTGAACAGAAATAGATTTAGAAAAAAAAATGGGAGCCAAGGAGGAGGGAAGCACACCTGCTAAACAAATGTGTGATAAATTCACAGATCTGGGTGATGCCCCCTTGGGAGCTCAAAAACAGGGCTAATGAAGGTAGACAGGCCACTGAATCTCAATTGCAGAATGATAACTGAGTTCTGTTTAGGAAACACCCCAAGTGGAGAGTTCAGCAGACCAAGCTATAAAAACTGGGCTGAGACAGGACCTACATTAGTGACACATTTAGTTACTTCAGTATATCAGCTGTATATCCTGTCTGCATAATGATCTGCACATGACTGCCTGACCTGAAAATACTTGAAAGTTTTTCCTTTAATAAGCTTGTTAAATCTTGGATTTGAACTGAAACAATAAGTAATTCAAAGTGTCTTTTGTGATTTAGATGTTCACTGTGTCTAGAAGAGTAACTTTATATGCTGTAATGTTTAAAATATTAATTACTCGTCTAATACAATATTCTGCAGCAACTCTTTCTTTCCTCTATCTGAAATGCTCCATTTTAGCTCTTGGACCGCCTCCAAAAAAGCCTAGTTAGTCACCTGACCCACTTGTTTGTGATTGGTCAACCACATGGATCGAGTGTCGCAAATGTCACGCCTCTTACCCAGAGGCTTCCTGATCAGCTGTACATCATGGTATGGGTACTGAAATGCGGTATTCAATGGATCCTACAATATTGTTTCAATCTCTCAAAACATCTAAAATCCACCACAAGCAGGAGAAGTGGAAAATACAAGTTTTCTGTCATTTGTTTTCTGTTCATCTGTCATTGCTTGGTTGCCAAGTTATATGTGCTAGCAGCCTGGAGCCCACACTCAGAGTAAACTAAATTACACAAACATGGGTTAATGATGGCTAACATTAGCAGTGCTAGCTCAAGCAGCCTTCTCTCCTTGCAGGAGAACATTCATATGCCTTCAGTTGAGTGCTTGTATGCCATTTTAATCTGACACAGCCTACATACAACCTTATTTTCATTTCAAAATCAAAACTGCACTTGTTTTACAAGAGTGGAAACTGCCCCACTTTCTACCTTGCTTGTTTACAACATGTGGACAATAGCAGATAGTGAAGCGGGACTGTTGTCTGCCAGAGATGCAGCCCTGGGCAGTGGCTGTGTAACATCTGTTAACTGATATTGTACATTAATAAAATAATTATAGTAGTTAGTTAGTTATTACTATTAGTAGTATGTAGCTTCACTAAGCCAGTGTGGCACCATTTAATAGTTGACTGACTGCACATGTGTTTTTTTCTTTGTATTTAAAAACAGAAGAGACTGTATTTCAAGAAATAAAAGGCTACACATTGGATCCATCACAAATAACAACTGGGCCAGAAAAGTACAATATCACAATACAATGGACAGGATGCAGACAGTAGCATAGTGTTTCCCCTATGTTCATTTAATAAAGTTCAAAAGTTAAATGAACGTAGGGGAAAGTGAAGTGAAGGTGAGCTATCCCCTCAGGATCAGGGCAGATGCACATTATGAATCCGGTATCCTTCAACTGTTGTATTACCTTGCCGCATGTCCTCCCTCCCCGACTGACCTGGGCTCACTTTACACATTAACAATAAAAACCATCACTAATCAGAAGTTATTAGGATCTGAACAGTACTTGAAGTTTACTTTGTGTTTGTTTGAGTCGCTCGAGATTTTACGAGACATGGAATTTAAACACTTTGGGGGGAAAAAGTCAAAAGTTTGGGCACACGCAGTTCACACAGGAGACGGGACATGACGCGCACAACCAGGACATCAGGGTTAAAGTGACTGGGACGATTCAGATTCATGATCCAACAGCATCGACAACTTAAAAAAAAAAAAAACTGAATAGTACTAGTTTCACATAGGGAGGAGTATTGTTAAGATTTTGACAGGACAAGTATCTCCTTTGTTTTCAGCATAACAAGTATAAAGAGTGACATCTAATCAAAGCAAATTCCAGATTATTCAGCCTTTTCTGTTGTCACTGGATGTCACTAGATGTTTCTTTGATGGGATTTTGTTTGAAGCATTGTTGTATTGTTTGCTGGGGCTTGTCACTGCCTTTGCATTAAGTGAAAGATTAAAAAAAAACAATGAGATAAAAAACATATTACTGTCCTTGCACGATCACACTTAAGTCTGTCTCATCATAAGCCTGTCTGTTGACAAGACAAATTATAGGTTAGTTTAAACAGCAGCAGCAAGCTCACTGTTAGACTAGACAAGGACAGATTTATTGCAGACATTTCAGAAAAATCTGAGCTTCTCTGCAATATACAAGTAGCAGCCCAGTGAAAGGACACACCAGCACTCGAATCTGCCTTTATCTGCTCTTTACAGGGCATTCAACAGCTTACTGCACCAAACTGAACCCCTGCAACCTGCCTCTCTTGTGCTTTCCTCTTGGACCAGAGCCCATGGGCAGGCAAACACACACAGTCACACACAGTCACACACACACACTGGCCCCACAACAATCAGCCTCAGCATGAACACCCACGCATAAAACACATTTAAATGACACGGTAACACATTCGGTCAGGCACACATGACTGTCACAACCTCTCAGAAACACACATCTCAAGATTGGCAGTTAAAGCATCGCTGCAGGGAGTTCCTGGCTGCGGTACCTGCAACAGATGGAACTACTGCAGCCGCCGCAGCAGCAGGGCAGTTAAGGTGAAAAAGAATCAAACCTCCTACATTTGTGAATGCGCATGTGTGTGCAAGTGTATTTTTGCACAAGGTCTGGACCCATGTCTTGGTTATTTTGAGGTTCTTTATAAATCCTACAGCATATCCAAGTATCTGGCAAGCATTCAAAAGAACAGGGCATGCATTAAACATGACAGCTATTCAGGCAGAGGAGAGTAACAGAGGGAGAGCAAAATACATGCCAGTATAATAAGGTATGCAAAGACGGTTTTCAATGCAGCAGCTGCAGCAGCAGCCCCATCAACCGCACTGACAGCTCTGAGACCGTCAGGGAGATCTGGAGAGGATATGCAACCTCGCTAGCATATGTGTGACAATGGTAAATGCTGCGGCATACAGATAGTACATCTACTCCCCTGTAGTAACACACAAGCATGATCATCCCAACTCTCATTGAGTGAAGTGAGAAGAGAGGCAGGAAGAGAGAGTGGTGAGAGGAGAGAGAGGGAGAGATGTAGCCTCAGACCAAGCGATGATGCTCTTAAAAACACCCACCTCAGTCTGCTGCTGATTCCTGACGCAGTGAGCACAACCAGGGAGTAAATGCAGAGTACAGTAGCTCTGATGGAGGAGCAGCAGCAACCAAAATCCAAGAGATTGAGCAGGAAAACAGAGAGAAGAGAGAGAGAGATGTGGGAAGATGATATGAGACTGGTGTATATGAGATCATGTGTGACCCAGACTATGTGCCCGAGTGAGATGAGCATGTATGTTGGACATGAGAAAGACAAAAATACGGACAGAGAACTAAAAAGTGACACAAGACAAACGAACAGGAATGGGAACACGAGGGAAAGAAAGAAAGACAGACACGGAGAGAAGAGAGAGAATAAATGTGTGAGCTTGGAGAGTCACTGAGCAGAGCAGATGGATTAAAGGAAATGCCCCTCCCTCTTCCCTCTACACACACACACACACAAACACACACACCTCCCTTTGCACTGTCAGCATGTAAGAAAGCATGCATTCAGTAAATCAGAGTGAACTGTAAATGGTGAAAGAGAAGAAGGGCGGGCCTGAGAAGAGCAAGCAAAGAGCATTTGTGTTAATTTAAAAACCAATGACATGACAGTCCTTCCTCATACTGAGAGATCTGTGGTTTCCACTGAGAGTGGCTCAAAGTTACTGGCAGCATAGTGTTACCACACGTAGGGAGCTCTATGCAAACACTGAAGAAAAACAACCACAAACCCCAAGTCCAATGAGTAACTTTGATACGCAAAGTATGGAATCTACCATGCAAAAGATTTCCAGTATGTAGTACCCAGTGAGACACAAACCCTAAAAAAACGTCAACGTCCAGGTCTGTTCACGCTCACATTCATGCAGAGGGCATGAAGAGGTCTTCTTAATAATAATAATAATAATAATAATAATATCAATATATAGGTTGGTCAAAAATATTGGCAGTTTGTGCATTTATGATGTTTAGATTTGATATAAAATATACTTTTGTTATTCAAGTTCTTCAAATTTGGAGTTGTGTATTTC
Organism: Hippoglossus hippoglossus; assembly: GCF_009819705.1. Classification (NCBI taxonomy): domain Eukaryota; kingdom Metazoa; phylum Chordata; class Actinopteri; order Pleuronectiformes; family Pleuronectidae; genus Hippoglossus; species Hippoglossus hippoglossus. The sequence goes on from NC_047155.1 coordinate 11,220,576, forward strand.
AGTTTTCTTTACTTATAGTTATTTATGATAAGGTTTATGGTTCAACAGTAAAATATCAAGCCTCAATAACATACATCAACAACATGAATCGTTGCCAATATACGAACATGCAGACACTTGGCATCTGTTGATGCTAACCAGGAAGCTGCACAAAGAAAACAATCGCTCAGTTACTGCTGCACAATCAACTCAGAGTGGTTTAGTGAAACAAGGTGTTCTAGTGTAAGATTTAACAAATCCATTCGTCTTCAAACCCAAAACTCCATTGTATGCGGATACTGCATATTTACTGTCCTGAATAATATTTACATTTTAATGGGAATACCTAAGATATAAGATGTCAGTCATACTGTTAACCAACTGTTTATCAGTTCAAAAAAAGTGCTGTAGTTTCTGTGATCTCGTCCTAGTGTTGGCATTTACAAGTATTGCTAGCACAAATCAGTCTGCTATTAAACCACTGCTCTCAAATAGCAGGAATGGAAGTTTCACTAATGTTATAAACATGATTTTTGAAATCGACTACCTGACTACTCTTTGGTAATTAGGTAAAATATGAGAGTAAGAGACAGTCAGATCAAGCCGGAGGGAAGAGAGGTGAGATATATTTCGTTGTGGTGACTAGAAACCAAAGTTGACCAGTTAAGAATAACTAGTGGCGACTTTGGTTGCTTGTAACTATAGACAATTTAGAATTACAGGGAATTCCAGATTTGTTCAAACACTGGAGATTGCCATGGGCTTTAGGTAACTGAGCAGGTGGTCGAGCAGGAACACTTGCTGGAACACTTATGTCCCAGCTAGGGCTGAGCGATTAAACAATCTTAATAATATAACAATATAATTTTCAATATAATAGCAATATGAAATGAGATTAGTCCATGGTCAAAATTTTACATTTTTTCACACAAAGAGCACAGCCAGTCAAAACATATCTGACTTAACACCAAGACAACAGTAACCGTGTGTGGTGTAGTATGCAGTCCGGAAAAGTCTGATTGTTTGATAACATTTTCAGCTAATTTTAAATGACTGAAAAAATGAAAATGATCAAAGTGTTTGTATTCTCTATCTTGTTTCTGATTTCTTAGTACTTCCACTTCAAATAAATAATCTTAGATTTGAACTACCTGTGTAGTTATTTCTTGCTTTTAGGGTGATGCTCAGATCAGTTTCCTCTAAATGTTTCTCAATGGATTTGCCTTACCCCGTGTGTGAATGTGTTTGTCTGTCTGTGTGTGTCTGTGTGTATGTGTATGTGTGTATGTGTGTGTATGCATGTGTGTGTTGCAGAGAGCCTGAAGGGACAGCTACAGCTTCACTGTTGCGCACCAATGTCCATCGCCTTTCTATCTGAGCTCAGTCACATCATCTCCAACTTCTGGTTCCAGCCAGGCTGTAGCTCCACAGCTCGCTCCTCCAATCATGACACCAAGCGTGGCACTGTGTACAACAGACTGTCTGATGGGGCCCTATCAAGAGATTGTCACCCACATCCAAAAAATAACTACAACCTCCTAAGATCTAATAATTAAGGGCACATAGAAGAACATAGAAAAAACATGACCATGAACTCTGATACAAAATCCATTGTCCAAAGACACCCAGAAACACACTCGCAAATATGCCCTCCCAAAATGACCCACCTTGAGAGTCCACATTCATATTGAATAGTGTCAGGGTTGATTATGTGCTGTGTAATGCAGTGATCATCTAGTCTGAATGTGGAAGGGAGTATTTGCCCTTCTCAATAACCACTGGCCACTGTGGGCAGTTTAAGACTCAATCAGTCCATTAATATTGTGAGGTATTGGTTGAGGCCCCAAAGACAATGTACAGCAACAACCATTCTTCCTTTCTCCACGACAGTAGCAGTGCAAAGTCAGTGGGTGTATACACGAATTAAAATCAGCCCAAAACAACGTGCAGGACAGATATTTTGGCCGATTAAAGCATTTTTAATGGACTGCTGTCAACTATATAGTCTGATCCTTTACAGATACTGCCTTAACTGTAAGCCACTGTGTTCTGGGTACAACTGCATTATTAACAGAAACCAGCTGTATGATAACCACACTGACTGCAAGCATCAAAGTGCCTCAGCAAGAAGACAAAACCCTCTTGAATAAAACTGTCCTTGTTTGACTCTATTTCACTGAACAGGTGGACCAAGTGTGATGCAGACTGAAAACGCTTATGAAACTGTATTGGGTTCTGGCAAGGGATGAAGATAAGATGTTTAAATCTTTGATTCCATAATACTTCAACAGTGGCACTCCTTAAAACCTAAAGGCCACAAAACAGCCAAGTAAATTATTACAGGCAAGTGGTGAGGCAGGCTGTGTTTTATTAATCCAACAAGGCTTTAGACAAGAATAAGGAGTACCCCGCCAGTGGGAAAAGGTAGCTAGGGGTGCGGGGGTCCAGAGTTTTGTGGCTGTAATTCTGTATAATATACAAAGTATGATGTGTAATGATCAACACAAGTCAATGCATTTCTTTGCTGACGGAGAGGGACGCCATTATAGCCATGGCACACAGTGCATTACCGAGACAACAGGACCAATATAACATGTGACAAAAAGTTGTCACAGTTGTTGTGGTTGTGCAACCAGTTTTCTGTTTGTTACACAGTTAGTATGCTAACAATCCTAGCTTGTTTGCGAATTAGTTTATATACTTACTCACCGTGGTACACAGTGCATATAGTCCAAAATCCACCATATTTGTTTTGTTAATTTGTTAGCACACTCCAGGAAAATTGGGAAAAGTTCCACCAACACACTGGAGATCATGGACATTCCAATAGAAATGAATGGTAGATTTGCATGACTCAACAGAGCTATTTGGAGATGAGGCATTAGGCTTCCTGAGCACTTTAGCCCACATGTGTAAAAACAGGCCTATTCCTGACTGATGAGAACTTATAAGTATCATTAGACCGTTTATTTTTATCTACACGTGAATCAGGGGAAGGGAAATGGACAAGAGAATAGAGGTGGCTTCCAAATTATTACCACTCTGCATAAAAACACTTAACACAATAGTTTACATGCAGTTGGTTATTCTTTCAACCCCATAATGAGTTGACTCTCAAGTCCTATGAGTATTGCTGAGTAGAGGAGCATTAGGCTTTTAGTACTGCAGCCTGCACGGTCTCACTGGGATCACTACAGAGAACAGAGAAAGTGACAGGCATTACACAAGTACACAAAATTACAGGCACTGAGGTATTGGTCTGCAACTTCCTGTACAACACAGGAGGCCACACAATTCGTAATCCGGTCCTGATTTTATAGATAAGTGTAAAGTAGTATTAATAGATTGACACAGTAGTGGATGATGATGTCATACTAGTGTTACAGGTTTGGACTTCCATCTTCATACAGAGTCAGATAATCTAAAGAAATGCCGTGAGCTAGTATCAGAAATCGGGGTTCATACCTGACAGTGATTATGCTATTGAAATATAATTTTATGCATTTAAACCAGTGCTTTGCAATAGTCTCCTCTGCAAAACTTCCCACTAGAATGCAAATATAAAACATGTATATGTAGTATGTACATACAGGTGAAGGAAGCAAACGGATGGCAAAAGTCAAGTTATCCCTCCAAGCTAACGCATACTACACTAATGACGGCCCATACCGACCGTAGATATCAAACAAAACTTATTGCATGAAATTGGTGTGAGCTGTAAATGTACCATCTCTATGCAGAAAGCAGAAGATGACACTTGGTCATGGAGCCGGACCATCAGCTGCCTCATTCTCACTCAGACAAACGATTGGTCCGCAGATACCTGTACCCGTCACAGACACCTTCACCAAGTGGACAGGTCGACTTGACAGTAGTGGAATATTTTTACCCTAGAGCGTGAAAGTGAGGAGCACTCACTCTGCAGATACTTCTGGGGACTGTTATGTACCCAGACGTATTTTCACACTGACTGACAAAAAAAAAAAAAGACTTGAAGAACCTTGAGGGGTCTTATGATTCAAATTCAACTTTCAGGACGTTACCTTAATCAGCACATGTCCATGTATTTGTTCATCTTTACTTGCATAGAGGAGACAAATAAATCCAATCTTTTCCAGACAACAAACAAGCTGAATAGGTTTAAGATCCTAATTTGTACCTGTAAAAGTTTGACCTTTAGTTCTGCCAACTGTATTTACCTCAGCAGAATACAATGCAGAAAGCAGACAGTATTTGACGTCTATCAGTCAAATCTGGACAATAAAATTACCCAACTCCAGTATGTGGCTACATCTTACCAATACATAAAAAAAACATAAAAATCCATTAAGATAAAACTTATGTGTATTTGTCCTCACATAGCCCTGGACCCCTGTTGTGTTTATGGAAATATGAATTACAAGAGCTGTGCAGACAGCCTAATAACAGAGTGATAAGTGTAACTGTGGACCGCCAAGTTCAGCGTATCCCATTAACCTTTGCATTTGAAAATGTTCAATATTAAATTCTCTATCGATGCAATTACCTTCTCATCTTATCTTCTAAAAAATAAACTACCACTGGTTCTTTATACTTTTGTAGATGTCCATCAAAGCATTTTCTGGCAAACAGATGAATCCATTGGGGGAAATGGTTGGTAAAAAACAAACATTCATATCAATCATGTTAAAGCTAACATTGTGTTATACTAAAGTACATATTGATACAAGTGACTATGTAGAGAAAGTGAGTCTTTCAAATGAAACCATATTTAATTTATTTTTATGTAAAACATAATTTACTGGAAAGTTAAGAATGGAAATCACTGACATACAGCCATAATTTAAATTCCACATTAGGTTAAGTGGCTAAGATCGAAAAATCTATTCACTCATTGCTGATGACACAGAAAAAAAATGTTTATGTTTGACAAAATCCCAATGGCTTGCAAACTGTCTATTACCTCATGACATTTATCTGCTGAAGTAACTCGGGCACAAAAATTCAGCATTCATCGTCTGCAGGCCAACATGTGTATACGGGATCTAATCAGGAGATGCAAAGTGCAGCACTCTAATTGCATCATTAGCTAAACCAATGACTCAGTCACAGTGACTTCAGTCTTACCCTCCCCCCACCACTCCCTCTTCTGCCCCATCCAGAAATAGGGAGTCAAGCCTCCAGCTCTTTACTGTACAGCTGCTCAAGCAGAATAATTCTAACATGTTATGTGCAACAGCGCAAAATGTTAACGTTCCAGAAATACCCGACTGAAAAACATAGCATTAATGAGACTGCTATACAACTGTCATCGAGACACATATTTCCAAAGCTGCCGTTTGTCAGCGAGTGGAAAACAATTTGTGATTCATTTTGGAACATGGATATAGAGCATATTAGCTCAGGCACACAATGCAGTGATGTTGCTTCAAGGTGACAGGCACGGCCCCATCTAAAGTGTTCAAGGCTGTCATAGGACAAACAACAAGCCTGCAACCTTGATAGTGCAACCTGAAGTAATAGTCATACACAAGTGCATGCTGATGATTCTGATTATTTAGATTTTGACTTGATGTGATGTTAGCAGTGAACAAAAATCTCTTGATGCACTGTAATGGCAGCCTCAGTCTTTTTTGGGCTCACTTTAGTGTTGTTGAAGAATGGTGGGTGGAATAAAAAAAAACAACACTTAAGTTGCCCTCCTACAGATTTTGAATGACCCCCCTTGACTTGCTGTGGTTGTGCATGTTTTGCAAAGAGTGACTAAGAGGCAGCTTCCTGACAAATGCAAATGCCTATGCAAATGCAAATGGCCTATATGCCAGAAGAAGAAAAAAAGGTGAAAAGTGAAAGAGGTGATGATAACACCCCTGGTTCTTCCTGTTTTAAGTGTTCAAGCAAAAAAAATGATGAGCACAAATCTTGACAGGCCTCGTGTTGTGGAGGAAATGTCTCCGGTGAAGACAACTCGTGTTGCAGAAGGCTGCCCCGGGCAGACAGGCTCCGCTCAGGTACATTTAATACATTTATTATTATTATTATACATTCATTATTAAGAATAAATGTCTTTATGAGGTTAAGTCATTCTAATGACAGCTATGGTCGGTTTCCACGTGACCTTAATCTCGCTATTATGACATTGCCTGGGATCATGTTTAACTCTTATCATGCTAAAATACATTTTTATTATGTTGTGATGATTTCACTTCATGTGTTTGACAGGGCTTTTCCTCTGCAGGGGGGAATGAACCTGGCCTCTGCCGCACTGTGTTAGCTACAGTCAGTGAATGCAGCACAATCTGAGGATGGAGAGCCTACGGGACATGACATCTCCGTGTCGGCTCACATCTGCACACAGATCCCTCAGTGATGGAGCTGCGGATTTCCACCGCCGCTCGCGTGTGGACGTCTGTGCTGGACGCAATCCGGTGCAGGAGCGTCTGCGTCGGGCTAACGTTCACAACTCTGCCCGGTCTATCTGAGACGCTGGTGTCGGTCCACTTTAGCCCGGGAATGGCAGCGAACTTCAGGCTCCCCGCTCCGCACAGTTCACACACTAACCGCGGCTTTAACAAAGACACAGGGGCGACTCCCAGACGCCTTCTCTCTCTCACCGGTGTGGACAACACTTGTCCCCGCTGTTGTTATGAGTACAGCGCGTCAATTTCGATAACCGTCTGGAGCGAGTTACCGTGATTAACGCCGCGATAACAGCCTCGCGAGCAACAAACAGCAGACATGACAGTACCCTGACGACGTTAACCCTTTTTCTACATGAATATCACCGCCATTAAAAGCGTGAATTCGCCCACACAGCACTTCATCTCTTACCTTTCAGTCGGATTCCGTCTCGTGTCTGACTGAGGAGCTTCTGTTGCTCTGACACCACCACCACCACGCGCTGCATCACAGCCCCGCCCCTCCCCGGCCAGGCGCCAGCCGCCAGCCGCGATTGGCCGACGAGAACAGCGCCGCAGCCGGCTCGAGGCCTCTCATTGGCCAGCGTCGCCTGCCAATCTGTTTGGATTCCGCTTCCCGCGTCTCAGGCAGCAGCAGCAGCAGCAGCATCAACACATTATGTGATGCAGCCTTTTCTCAGCCACTGCAGGGGTATGGAGACCAGTGACCTCCAGTGTTATTACACAGCAGAGTGAGACAAACAGATTCAGACAAAAGGTTTTCATCAAATATACTTTATTGTCCCCATGGGGCCCCTTAAATTCAATCAAGCATCACCAAATCTCACACTCATAGATATCAGCCCCTCGAAACACCTCATTCTTTTTCATCAAGATCCACGAATGATTCCCTTTACACTATTTATAACAGAAAATAACTTTATATTTGTATATGTACAAACAGGGTTTTCTTCTTATGTACAGTGTTTTACTTGCCCGTGCCACTGCACTTTACTTATCTATACAAACCACTACAATGAAAGGTGTATATAATGTACATACTCTTTTGTGTGTGTGGATCAATAAAGTTGTATCTTATCTTATCTGAAGGTATATGGCAAGTGAAGTAATAAAGCAGTCAGTATAATGACAGAAGTGTCAGTGGAGAAACTACAATCAAACAAAATACATTTCAGATTTTGAAAGCATGTCCATTCATTGTTACCGCTGCCAAAGAGGTTATGTTTTCACCCCTAATTGTTTGTAGGCAGGATTACACAAAACAACAAAATGGAAAGATGTGGTATGGGTCAGGATAGGACCCTTCACATTTTGATCAGGGATCAGATTACAATTTTTTTTTATTCACTTTCTTTCAAATAAATAATGTTTATTATTCATATTTTCACTTATTTCCCAGGGAATAATTCATGGATCTTGATGAAAAAATCAGACACATTTAGGGCTTTAAGGCGATTTGGCAGAGGCATGCGCTCTACTGAGTGCAATTCTAGCCTATACTGTGTTGTATGCATTTCATTGCTGACTAAGAAAGACAATAATCTATCAGAGCAGAAACACCTTTATTCTCTGGGCAGAGTGATTTGTGACTAGTGACTTTGAGTCATTGCACCATGCTACACAGGATCTTCTGTCTCAGTAGTGGCACACTTGTGGAGCAGGAAGCGCGACTTGCAGGATGTAAAATGAACACACAGCTACTTTCAGTCCTTCAAAATAAGTGGAGCCTTGACTTGAGCTGCCACCTCAGCCCCCAGAAGTTCCTCTACAATTGCCAGTGCGCACTCAAAACTGGTTCCTGGCCCGCGGCTGGTGATGTAGTGGCCATCCTTCTGCACACGAGCCTCCGAATATTTATAGTGGTCTAAAAAAAGAAAAATGCAAAGAGCAACAGCATAAGGATAATCACAATATGAGAGATTAAAGCCACAAGCGTAAACCCCCAAAATGCCTTATCATAGATAATCTATCACTATTCCAGTTGACCCAGTTCTAGTATATTCTGTCAAATTCCTGCATCCTCTCTCACCTCTGAGTGGTGCCTCTCCCCTACTGCATAGTGACATGATTATTCTATAGGCAGGAAAAAGCTAGTACAGCACCATCTGCTGCCCTTTACCTTTAATTACAATATCTTAGGTTCTTCTGAGGTACAGAAGGACACGTTAAAGCAACTAGCTATAAATTCTTGATTGTATATTAAGATGGACGAAATGACGGCTCTTTAAGAGTGAAACCAAAGCATCTGGCTGCAATATAGGTCATAAATCCGCCTCCTTCATGATAGTGGATGGGACTTGGACTAAAACTAAAAAGTCAAAGTACACATCATGGTTTCTGTCTAGTTCTATATCACAGAGATGTTTGTCCAAATTATCATCTTTAACGTCATGATGACAGCTTGGACCTACTCCAGATTCATCGTCAGGACCTCGATACCGCTGCTCCACGCCACGATCATTATTGTGCAATCTCTGGTTTCAAATGCGAAATGGTAGCGTTCGTAATTCGATGCGTCCGATATTTTAGCTTATTTTCTGGATAATGTGTGGAAGTGAAAATGTCTCGTCCATCTTTTTATACAGTTGTTCATTTAAAAACATTACTCATTGTATTGAGTTGTTTTTTTTACCTCCAGCCATCATTTTCTCCTTCATGGCAGGATGCGTAGTGACAGTGCTGCCGTAGCCAATGCCATGTGCCAGAAGAGCAGTGGGACCTGTGGAAGGGCAAAGCTTGTTCAGGTTCATTTAACAGCCTCCTCTGATAAAATGACACTTCAGAACATGTTCTTTTGCTTATGTCAGTCCAGTTTTCCATCTCAGTGCTGTTTTAAAATGGTTGCGGGAGTCAAGGGTAAAATAGTGTGTCCTCAAAACCCTCCCCTTCAAGCTACACACTAAATATAAAATAATATTCAGCCAGAGACAATCTAAATACAGAAACCACAGAAGGGATTGTAGTTGGCAATATAAATGAATGACTTAAGTGCAAAATATTTGATGACAACATTATGTCCTAAAGGTGTCCTCAACTGTGCCATTGTTTCTAAGAATACACACATGCAGTCTACAGTTTCAGCCTCTCCCTGAAGCCTCTGCACCACATTGAAAAGAGAGGGGGGGGGGGGGGGGGGGGGGGGGAGGAGGCTGAAGACATTACTGCTGCATTAACTTTGGTAGCGTCCTAGCACTGCAGTGAGCTCGTACAAAAACTGTTAATAAATAGAAAGTTATTGATTATGCTACTTGGCTGCCTTCCCGTGCAGTCTAAAGATTACACTTTCCCCTGGCAGAACAGCAGACTGCCAGTTAAAGCCAAGCTACTCCTGTTACAAGCCGTCCCCACCCCAAAGGACGCCACTCAGAGAGAGAGAGAGCGGGAGGGAGAGAGAGAGGGAGGGAGGGAGAGAGAGAGCGGGAGGGAGGGAGGGAGGGAGAGAGGGAGGGAGGGAGAGAGAGAGAGAGAGAGAGAGGGAGGGAGAGAGAGAGACCTTCTGAGAAACAGAGACAGACAGCAAGCTGACGGGGAGAGAAGGGCGATGACCATCTTTCAATCGTCTGATAGAAAAACCATGTATCTGTTTTTTATGGACACAAACCTTACATGCATCTACAAATATCACATCAAAAAGAGAAGCAAATAATGGTTAATCAGATTCTTTTCTTTACACCTATTATTAAACTGCTTTTCAATCAAGTCATTTTTAAACAGACCTTTTCAACATGTCAGGATAATTTTCATGCTCTGCAAAATAATAAGGCTTGCAATCGGCCCTCATGCTGGCAGGTTCATTAAACTATATATTCCTGAGAGGATTTCAGTCATTTTCTAGGACACCCTTCAATCCACTTTGCTGCATTGGTTCCCTGTCCTATTCAAAATGTCCTTCCAGTGTCCTTTCCTCTGCGCACAGAGGCCGTCAAATGAAATGTCAGTGCTTATGGGGGTCACCCGGGCCAAGTTATTAATCAAACCCAAGCGCTTTTATTTCAAACGGCAAAAGAGGGAGAGGGTCACAAATGACCACTGGTTAACAGAGCGTGTTTTTTATTAACCTTGAACATGTATCACAATCTGGTAAAGGTTAGTGGTAAACATGTTTAAGGGCTCATCCTTTTACCAGGTAAGTACCAGGAAATCCCCCATATTCAGAGCCATGTTCATATAAAACTGTACCTTTCCCCTGTTGAGATCTTTAACTCCAGTTGTGAGAAAATCCAAATCACTAGCACAACTGATTGTGACTACCCGTTTAACTCGAACCCAGGGCATGTGTCCTGTTGTTAACTGCTGTATGCTGCCGATGTTAAAAACTGCTGTGAAAACTACATAAGGTGATTTAGATGTATACATGTCTATATAATGCGATTATCGTAATACACATGTCATAATTCCATTATTGCTTATTACTAGTATTAGTATTAAAAATGCTGTTTAAATGGCAGTGTCTTATTCAGACTATTGTCTTAATTAAGTGTAAATGTAGTGAAAGCTACATAGCAAGGACCTGAGTTAACAGCAATGTGTCTGGAGTGATTCAAATCGACTTCATTAAAAGCACCACACGTCGGTCAAACTTCACGTTAACCCAGTGAAAGGCATCTCTATAAGAAGCTGGCCCTGTGTAATCCTGTTTTTAGTTTGTTTTCACAAACCGTACCTGCACAGATGGCTGCGATCAGACCTTTCCTGCCATCTTGTTCCTGCAGCACCTCCTTCACAGCAGGAGACTGCAAGAGAGCATGGAAACCAGACGCACTGTGACTCATTTGGGATTGCACAGTGTGTATGCTGACTGCGTTATACTCCTGAAAACAAACTGACAATGTTTTGAACACATTGAAAAATAACCCATCACAGTTTCAAAACAGCAAAATATTTATTACAATATTACATCTAAACGTGGCTATATCGTATTGATCAGATGAGTTTGATTAAAAGTTGTACTTTGGAATAAACATTAAATAAGTTTCAATTTTAGAACATTTAGAGTTCTCCATGCTTCCTAAGCAGAACAGAGGGGTAGAATATAATAGAGAAAACGTGCACTAAGTAATTATCTTGTTCTCTCAGTTCTGATGCCCCAAAATGTATTTTAAAAAAAGGTTTGAGTACCACCAATGGCAGCAATAATCAATATACTCTTAAATATGAATATTGAGGATAGTTTCTGTACTCATTAATCTTGTTCAGGGTCACATAGAGCTGTACTAAACATGCAGAGGTGTGTCCGCGCCGATTGCCTATTAATTGTCTGTTGGTAAACTAATCGATTGATTTTTCAATTCATTGTAGCAATTTTCCCAGTTGAGAATTTGACAAAAATTTTGACATTTTGAGAAGCATGGGTCGAGTTTATGTGGCTGGAACCCGGCCAGAACAAAATATGAAGAGACTTGTTCCAACCAAGTGCAGTTTGCTTCTCACCTCTGCCAGATACTTTGCCCCTGGCATTCCTCCTGGAAGAAACACCACATCATAAGGGCCCTGGGAAACAGATGAGGTTAAACATTACATAACAATAACCAGGATCTGTAGAACTCATGGTGAATCAAACTTAACATACAATAAAAAACTCTATACTTCATCTGACTTCGAAATATTAAGCCGGGCATTAAGCCAACATGTAATGACAGTGATGAAACATAGCATTGTGTGCAGATTATATATTTTGTTGATTTTTGCAGTGAAAGATTACTGCAACACCTGCAGCAAATAAACATCCATGGTGAGCTATTCTTTAAAATTAAATTAATTGTGGCATGTGTACTTAGTAACCCCAGTTTAGCAGACACATGGGCAGATATCACAGTTTGTAAATTCTTCCTGTCACCAGTTAAGAGTCTTTCTATTCTTGTTATATGAATTTTTACCCACTCCCCCAGTAAATCATCTCAAGCTCTGGGATATTTTTGGATTGTCATGCACACATGGCATGTCTATTATCAATGCCCACAGGTTTTCAATAATGTTCACATCAAGGGAATGCGAGGGCTTTTTCCAAAAGCTTCAGATTGTGTTTCTTGAAGTACTTTTTTGTGGATTTTGGGGTTTCTTCTCTTCTTTGAATCGTGGTCCTTTCAGTTTCTCTTGACTGATCCAGAATTTGGTGATATTTCAGGTCGTATCTTTATCAGTGTAATATTTCCTGTACTCCTGACTGCCACACAACCCCAAAGCAGAATATTCCCTCTTGTATATATAGGAGTTGGCAAAGAAGGGAGGTTGTTAATAAATCCTGACTCAGTAAAGTGCCCAGACTTGCACACATGCCACAATGAGTAATAAATCTTTATTTAACTCAAAAAATTTAATTTCGAGATGGGGGTGGCACAGTGGTGCAGTGTTTAGCACTGAGTATGTGTTTGTCTCTGTATGTTGGTCCTGTTATGGGCTGGCGACCTGTCCAGGGTGTACCCCACCTCTCACACACCGACAGCTCCCACGTAACCCATAGAATATAAGTGGTACAGATCATTGATAGATGGGTGGAGGGATGGATTTGGAGATATAGGCTTGTCATTAATGACTATTTGCAGCAGTGGTTGTTTTATTTCAACATATTAATATATTAAATCAAATTTGCCCTGGTTTCCATGAATGTGTGCATACAGCTGTAGATACTGTGTATAACCTGTTTGCTGGCCTCCTCCAGGCTGGCGTCAGGACAGATGACCACATTTCTGCTGCACTGAACTGGATCTTTACCGGTCAGTCCCGCAACTGTGACTGAAATCTACAGGGTTACACACACAAACACAAACACACAATATCAGTGAATACGCCTCAGATAACTGGTGTCTTCAGGAGGGAGTTGTACATGTGATGTGTACACAGGATACTGGACTTGCTTGTGTCTCTTGAAGACACCTCTCATCAAGATGATCTGAGAACATCTTCCAGAGACACAATCATGTCCAGTTGCCTTTATACACATGTCCAACTCCTGCACGCGCGCACACACACACACACACGTTAGAATAAGACATGGCATCCTGTAGGGCTGACTGTGACTCTTATTTTGAAAGGTATCAAATGGCGGAGAGCTGGAAGGACGTTGGACTTTGACATTTAACTTGGTCTCATGTGAGAGGTTGAGAGAAAGTTCAACACTCAGCCCATTAAACTCCAGTTCAACCTGGGACTGGTCAGTGAGTAACTACTTGCTAGTCGAGCACTTAGCTGACTGATTCATGTTAGCATTAGCTTGTATTTAATACCGGTTACATGGTAATAATCGTCACAGAGACGTTAACATCAGTGAGACATTAAAAATCATATACGTGAGGGGACAGGCTAATTTTAAAGTGACGCTAGCAGGCTAGGTTGTGCACCACCACCGTTAGCCAGCTAGCTGCTAACACACAGAGCACGTCACGCAGACAGACCCCAGCTCTCCGCATGATGTCCACAGGAATGACGGTCTCCATCTCCTCTGCACCTGCAGCCAGGATCACTAACGCCTTCTTACTCATGGTGGAGTTTCAGCTGGGACACAAACACACTCAGAGAGACACGGTCACTTCCTGCAGCAGGAACTGGAACTGACCCAGTCTGCTGTGAGGCAGCTTGACAGAGGCTGGGTTGCCAGGTTAGCTCCTCTATCCCCCCTTTTCAAAGAGAAAGCACCATCCTACCAACAACAGAACGTAATGAGAGTGTCAACACTGAACTAATCAATGGTTAACTTATGAACTAAAGAGAGACTTAGAGCAAATACAGAGAAACCACTCTTTAATTCTATGTCCTCTGCAGAGAGAAATAAAGTTAAAACTAGGACGGCACTCACAGTCCCCCTATGAAACCATATTCAAATTCACCACATCCAGATTTTTTTGTGGATCTGCACCAAACTGCACAAACTCAAAAATATCATTCAATTAAACATGTTTGATTTTTTTGTTCATCAAGATCTATGTACTCAACGAAAATGGTGTCGCAATATTTAAGAAAGTGGAAAAAAAGATTCCTGAATCTGCCCCCTGATCCGGACCCATACCACATCCTTGCACAAAGTTTATGGTAATTAGTCTTGTAGTTATTTTTGCAGATTCCTGCTTATAAACAAACAAATAAACAAGCAAATGCAGATGAAAACATTGTGCAAAAGCTCATGATAAGAATTCTGACCTGTGTGGTTTGATACAAATTTGCTTTGCGTTTATCAAAATTGATCATTTTCCTTACATGTATATACAATTATGACCTTTGACCCCCTTTGATATGTTTTGCATGACAGTGTGCCTTGGCTTCTTTCAAACTGTGTATTTGCACATTACATGTTGGCTTAAGAGTGCAGTATATTTACCTGGCAGTATCAGTGCAGAAAGTAGTTTCCATTCTAATAAGTACATTGATTCTGGTGCTATTAAACACACACTTATAAGGTCAGAGAAATAACATTTCTGTGTGGTATATTTCTGCAAGTATTAATGATACTTCAGCTGTGAGCAGCCATGAATTCATTGTGCATATTATGGTCCCTAATACCAGGCAGTACATGTTTTATTCCAGCAGGTGGTAGCCTTACTTCAAGATTCAAAAAAGAAAGTTTCTCCTCCATCAGTGTTCACCACAGTCTTAAATCCACAGACAATAACAAATCAGTGTTATTTTCCCTGTAAATCCATGAGCCCTGTTAGTTAATCACACTCTAATTGTCAGAGTGATTCAGGGTTAACTCAGTCAGCTGATGAATGTGCTTTTCCAAAACATCACCATGCAAGAGGTCACCACAATACAGGCCTTGTTTCTGCAGGTTCACCGAGTTCTCCAGAATCTGTCTGAGAACTTCTGCCGCAAACTCGCCAGAAAGTTAGTGAATCAAATCCCAGGCTTAATGTCTGGGGCTTTAGTGTTGCACGCACCTATCCTAGTTAATGTGCCTCTGTACATTCTGCTGCTGAGATTCCACTTTCATATTTGTGTGTCGAGCTCGAGCTCAGTGAAATGGCAGATTAGACAAAAGCGTAGGGGGTGCTGGCAGCAGGTTGTTTGTTGCGTGCCTGCGAGTGAATCCAAGAGCCAGTGGTGATTACCAACATATGCAGCTGGGGATCAACTGAACCAGACCCGCGGTGGCACTCATTTCCATACATTAATTCACGTATATACGTGTGCTAATTCCTTCCAGTAGGCCTATGTGATCATCAAGTGCACGATCACACTGAGCAAATCTGTCAAAGTGACTCGTGACACAGGAGTAAAGAATGACAATTAATGTCTGAGATGCAGAGAACAAACACATGAAGGATCAAATCTGACTGTTTGCTTCATCTTCTCATCTCCTCTAAGTTTTTATTTTTTTATACAACACAATGAACTAAAACAACTTCCTGGAAAAAAATAAAACATTAAAGTAGAAGGGTGGTGATTTCAGGATTTTTAATTAGAGAAAAATCCTATAAACTATCAATAGATTGAACCTAGTAAGAAGAACTGCCTGGTTGGACAAACCCGGACCTTGATTACCCTTATTTCTTGCCATAGATTTCCACTATTAAAAACACAATATGAGCCTAACTGTTTATCTTTATGAGAAACAAGTGTAGTTTATTTTGCCCCACACACACTGTGCTGCTGCCATATTGCTTCTAATGCACACATTAATCCACGACTGGAAATAGTCCATATAAGAAATTACTTGATGTTTTTTAAATGAACCTATCAATTATTTGTGACCAATGTTATCTGTAATCAGTTGGAATCAATGGACTTGTGGCTGAGAGACGCACACAGGATAAGGAGGTTGGGAAATATTGACAAACTTATGAACAGATTTGGTTGTGGACTTTTTATGGGGTTTGTTAACATTAAAAAATACATCTAGAAAAAATACCTCTCTGAATGATCTTTACCCAAATTTTTGGGAAAAATCTACAAATATGTATTATCCATAAGTGTAACATGGCGACGAATGATACTTTATGTGTTACGTTGTACTTGGTGTGGGTGCTCATCGTGTGGATTTCTTTTTACATTATTATTTCTCGTGCTCCATGTTCCTCCATGACCAGGCCTCGCTCTGCTTTATCTGCCCGTTCACAGAGGTCTGCTGAAAAACCTGAAGGCTTTCTGAAACCAAACCTTCTGGGGGGGCGACTAGAATACAGAAACGTTTTTTTAAGACAGGGACAGAGGGGGGAAAAAAATGAAAATCCTCAAACTGAAATGAGGGAATTCCACAAATTACCGTTTGTCACAAGGTAATCCTGTTACTATTGCAAAGAATATGAAATGGTGTAAACATGGAAATAAACTGCCAGTGTGGATGTAGCTTACAAGCAGTGGCTCTGTTTAGTTGAGATACACAGCTGCAAACCCTGTTTCAGATCCCCGGGAAGGAAGAGTGCCACAACACTCAAAAGTGGTTACACAAAATTTGCTTCCACAGGCAGAGATTACATTTTTCAGACGATATTCTCTCTATTTATTCTTTGCATTTCTACATTCCAACTCATTTTGTTCCTCATTTTGCTCAGTGGTGACTCTTCCCTGTGATCTAATGGCAGCATTCAGGGCTTGTGTTGCGGCAGTCAGAAAACTGATGAATATTTTGGAGCGTTTTATCTTTCTGTCTGTTCACAGGGTTTTTTATCCAGTGTCTGTTTCACACACTGTGCAGTGGAATGAGTGACAAGCATATAATCTTGATTGCATCTTGATGCTATTACCTTATGATGCCAAGAGCTCAGGCAACAGCTGGGGGGGACAGTGAGGAGATGGGAGAAAAGGTGACATTGAATTCTATGCACCTGTGTCGGGGGGTCGTGCGGTGCAGTGCAGACACAAGATGGCGCCAGCTGAGTGAGTTCAACTTGGTGCAGGAGGGTTCAAAAGCAAAGGCCAATGGTGTGAGAACATTTTCAACCATCATAAAAAAGAAAATAATACAAAAAGTTGACTTCGGAAGGCGACGGCAGAGGCAATCAGCTGTCTTTGTCAAATCATCAGAAGTTTTCAGATGTATAGTTTTCTATGAACGGAGCAGATAAACCGAACAAAGATATGTTTGCATGTTACGTCTCAGCCTTCATTAAACCTTCTGTGTTAAATTCTTTATCCAAAATGAGATTCCTGCAAATCCAATGCATGACAAATGGTTTTCAGCCACAGAGGCAGTATTACAAATTAAGGCAGCACATTAATGTGTTGTTTAGATTACTGAGTGTGTGTAGCAACATGAACCAGAATTGCCTCACAGTCATTTCTGGTTTGCAATAATCTGCCAATCCTCAAATTATGCCCCGGCCCGTATTATTTCAGGGGGAGGTGCCGGTGTGACTCCTCTGTCTCTTTATTCTGCCTCTCTGTCTCAGTGAGTTTCAGTGTGTTTATTAGATGCCTTAATGCTAAACAGTGTGGCCTATCTTCAAACAGGAATGCTGGTGATACTGGCCCTGCAGCGGTGCCCCCCCACCCCAGCCCCAGCCCCAGCCCCGGCCTGCTCCTCTACACAGAGGGCAATAAAGACACAAGGAGGATTAGTGTTGTGTGCCTAACAAAGTGGTTGCCAGAGAGTGAGAGGGCCATGCCCATGGGCTCAACCGCAGCCCTGCTCTGCTCAGCTCCGCTCGGCTCTGTCGAGGTCCCCCCCCCCCCACTGCTCGGTCTTCCCTAAGGTCCGCTCTCTCTCAGGGAGCTCTGTGGATGTGTGATAGACTCTGAGTGGGTGAATTCATGTTGATGCTAAAGAGGCAGAGGACGCAGACAGATAATCCAGGGCTTAAGCAGTGCTGTAGTAACTTTTCCCCTTTAAACAAGGGAACATATGTGCAAACAGTTACATTTAATTCAATCACACTGTCGCGCTGTGAGGAAAAGACTTTCCCCACAGTGAAGTCAGACAAAATTTCCAGCTAGTAGCAGGCGCTGGAAATTTTGCCGCCATTAAAGCTACGATGGTGTAGGTTAACCTACACAGAGACCCGATGGTCCACAACAGCGCCTTGTCCTTCTTTGTTGAGTTCTCCCACTCAGCGTCCGGTGGAAAAACGCGGTGTGATTCCGAGCACAGGCAGACCAAAAGGCTGCACACTGTGTTTGTGGATATCTCTCTCACTATAACCAAATAGAGCACCATATAATTGTACAAGTCTGATAAACAGAGTGGCTGTGGTCTTGTAAAATGTTGTCAGGTTAGATAGGAGTGTTACATCTGAGATTAGTGTGGAGGAACGTGTCTGTGGGTGCAGGCCTGCGAGGACAGAAGCCTCTGGTTTGATGGAGAGCCGTGTACAGGACAGGACAGGTGAACCAAACAGCTGCTACCCCCGTTTTTCCTTAAAAACCCCAGCGTGACCGATCAGGCCATGGCTCTCGCACATAAAGGTCCGCTTTTCACACGGTAGCTGTCTCAGGCCACGTTACACACATCTTTTAGATGGTCCTTTTTTTTTGCGTCGGGGGGTAATGAAATTTACGCCGGAGACCCCAGAATATGCAGCCATATGGTGGCTATTAATGCTCCCTTTTCCTGTGCCGCAGCCCTCTGCCCAACACCGTGGTCTCTTCCCGCCTGTCTGTTCTGGGTCCTCTTCTCTCCTCAAGCTGTTTGCCTTTTACCTCTGTCACGCCAACCAGGATTCACACAGCAGCATGAACCGCTGTGTCTGGAAGAAAGGCCAAGTTCTGTTAATACTTGGCTAAGTTTACATGTTCATTCACACTTGATTATGGGGGAAGCCCTGAGTTCTGAATGGTTTCAGTATGGCAGAGAGGAAGCAATGCTGTCCACCCAAGAGACACAATGGGGATGTTGTAAATTTAAGCTTTTGTTCTGGAACTCATATTACTGGTACGAGAGCAGAAAAACATACTTAACATGATTCCTACTAAAAATAATAGTTTTATGAAGAAATCATCGAGTGATTTGAGCAGTTTGATTCTTACTTCATGTATTTGCAACTCAGCATAATTCACGGTGCAATAAATGTGGCAAAAAATTCTGATTCCGTTCTGGTTTGTCCTGCTCAGGCCTCGGAAATGATGGCGGCTCTATATGCTTCATTCTTTGAACAACGTACCAAAGCCACACAGAAAACCGATGGCAAAACATCCATTTTCCATTCCTTGGTAATGGAAACGGATGCTCAATAGTCTCGCCATGCAAAGTATTATGGCGGTAAAAAAGCATGCAGGTGTAGTCTATATTTACCTGCATAAGCCTTTATAGATTAACACAGTTTACCAGCCCATGCTCAGCTTTTGGTTCACCATCCTAACTCGGAAATTAACCGGATTCCACTCACTTAATCCCTCACTTTTTATACAAACGCATACTGCATTATCTGACTTAATGTCTGAGACGTCTCCAAACAATTTTCCCTTAAAACATCTTCGAACTGGTATGAAAACATTCCCACAAAAATTATGCTTCCTCCATTGTAGTCGGAGGAGATATTTGCGGCTCGGAGTGTAATTTTTCCGGGTTTCGGAAGGAGACAAACTAGCTATAAATAAATCCTATGCAATCTCAATTATGTCTCTTCCCCTCTCAATATTCCCACACTTTTGATTTCCACTTTAAAAGCAGAGTGATATATTCCTATGATTGGAAATGTTCAATGCACTTCTGGAGGAGGGTGCGCTGTCCTGTGCAGATAAGGTTGCCAATGCGAGATCTGCCTTTTCTGAAATAGAAGCCTGACAAACAGCACTGTCTCTCCCAGACACAGTGGGAGAGGAGTGTGCTCGGATGGAAGCCTTTGAGACCGGCCTTTTTAATATCGGCACCGCTGTAACATCAGTAAGGTGACATTTCGGCAGCACCATCAAGATCCAACGGTGGCCATGCTGCTTCGACAATCAATTATCCATGCATAACATCCCGCCAGTGTGTGCGACATGAATCAGCCCTGGACCAGGCTTCTCCTCTGCCTTGATTCACGAGAAAAGAGAGACCTTTCATTCGACCCCTAAGAAAGGGAGAAACGCTCTGTGTGCTGATAAGGGAGTGAAGAGAGGAAAAGTTGTGGAGGGAAGAAAAAAATAAAAAACTGGCAAATCAGGGCTGATATTTATTTGCATTATCTTGAAAGGAGCTCAAATTGGTTTCATTCCAGTGGCTGTGAATTGTGATCCAGAAAGCACAACGACCATCTCCGAGCAGAAGCCAACATTGCGAGTGAAAAGGCAGAATGCATTCTTTGTGTGCGCTCGGTGGACGACGGGGGAAGAATGCATTTCATCTGTTGCCCAAGGAGAGGGAAATACATTTCACAGCGCATACGGCTCATATCAATTCTTAAGACCAGTTGAGTTGTTGTATGATTGTTATCAGAGTATAGCGGCTGTATGTAATTTACCTTACACAAACAACTGACATCTCCTTCAGCAGACGGTAAGGTTCTCCTTAGGTTCTTCTTTGCTCAGGATATGTTGTTGAAAATAGAGAGATTGGAGGGCATTTGAGGGAGGAAATAAATTATCTCCGCGCCTGTAAAACCACTGGCACTGTTGTACTTTATCGTCACTTATATTAAAGGGTTTTACGTCTGTATGTGTCTTGGGCTGGAATCGTACTCTCTCGCAACAAGCTTGCACAACACATAATCAGATCATATCGAGTTTTAAGTTTAACCACACAAACGAAATGCACGACCGCGGTGTTAAGTATAAGATTTCGGGCGCTGAAACCTCACAGTAAGCTAAATCAGAGGACCCAGTTTCTGGAAGTGGCTGTCTATACTCCCTGAACCCAGAAGCTTCCTTCCTTCCTTCCTCCAGCATTTGACAAACAGCACCATTCCCCCCCGCTCGCCTTCATTTCCATCTGTATGCTATCACTTGGCTGTCAGCGGCCGGATTGGCCTGTAGTTCGCGGGATGAAAGAGAGGGAGATCCTGTTGAGTGAATAATCTTGCCAGTTTACAGAGGAGAGTGGATGTCAACTTGACAGACTGTGAGTAGCACACAGATTTGGGATTCATGGGCAATCCCATAGTCCCTTTAAGTCCGGACGTGTGAATGTGAAATCAATAGTACATCCATACAACAGTTTGTTTGCTGGACCCAGGGACGTTTTGTTATGAAAATAAGAGTCATGGATCGTCACCTTACGGATTGAGGACACAGAAAAGGGGACTATAAACATGGGATTGCAGCATGAAAAGCCCCATCTCTCTCTTTCTCTCTTTTAAAAAAAACTGAGAATAAAAACACGCACTATTCAAATGTATCTATTTATCATCATAATGTAGTTTTATAAACACAAAACCAGTGCGAACGGTGAAGTGCAGTTCTCGTGCTGATATGAAATCTCTCATGTGTATAATTTCTCATTATATTCTCCATGAATGGGTTTGTTTTTAATTACCATATTCATCTTGAGGTTCCATTTGAAACATCTCCTCTATACACAAAACCACCAACCTCAGACACTGTGTCACCATGATGTGTGTCACAGGAGACACTCAATAGACTTCAGTGGCACCTTTACAGACACATGCATGTGCATCGCTGCTGCGTACATATATAACATAGCTGTCTGGGTTGGCACCGCCATCGTGCCCTGCTGTTTGTTTGATATGCAAAGGAGTGCTGTGGAGCAGCTCCACGGTCTCGACTAAAGTACTTTACTCCTCACATAACCCAAAGTGGCAGCAGCAGCATCAGGATGAGCTCCAAGAGCGAGGTGGCTCCCTCTCAGTAATTTATAATGCACTTAACTCCTCTACCCTGTTGATTGTCTGCATTACCAAGAATCAGACACGAGGCAAAACAAATAAAAAATGCCACTTTTTATTCAGGTTTAAATCGTCGAGAGCACGAGTCTTTCATTACGCTCCCGCTCATTCACATCGGGGCCTGTGTGGAACAGAGACTGGGATTACGGTCGCAAAGGAAAACCATTTCAAACTGCTTCCATAAACACCATCAAAGAATAGTGACTTAAAAAAATAGGGACGAGGGGGAAGAATAAACATAAAATGTGTCAGCTGAAGAGTGGGATATGTTCAATAAAGTTTGGGCAAAAGCCAAACCTCATTATTGAAAAAGACAGCCCTATTAGATTTCCGTAGCAGACACTTCAGGGACCCTGCACCACACCCATCATGCCACTGTGACAAGCCCCAGCCTTCCCAGAATGCCGCGCTGCTGCTCCAAACGTAGGCCCCAGCCTGCAGTCTATATGGCTGCCTTGGCTCGGGGTGGAGACCATTATTAAATGTGCTCTGCGGAGGGCCTGCAGGTAGCTCCCAGGATCAGACACAAGGAGAGCAAGAGGAGGCTGTTTGGCTTAAGTGTTTTTTATTAGGATAGATGGAGGCCTAAGCTCCGTAACAGAGCTTCAGCCCTTTCTCCCAGACAGGGACCCACTTTCCCTCCTCGCTCCACACAGGGCCCGTATCAAAACAGCGGCCCCCTCGCAGACATGCCGCGCAAAATGGCATGTTCTCTTTTTTCACTTGGCTCAGCTTTCTCCCTGTCAAAATACAAACGCTCTATGATGGAATTCTGCAATTTCCTTCATCATCTGCAACAAGCCCATTTCGCGACTGTTAAACCCCATAATTATTCTCACTGAAAACAAAGCTGCACGGGGCGGATTGACAGGGCGACCACGTGAGTCTGTGCATCAGTGTGCAATTAATGACATACTTATGGGAGAAACTCTGCTGTGGCCTATATATCGTGTTGTCTGAACCTTGAACCCCGAGCGAGAAACGCTGAACTCAACTGCAGCCAAACTTGAGTTTTTTGGCTCCACCCCTGCTCCATATTTTTCACACACTGCTGCAGCTCATATTTGAGCCAGCTGGCCCGATGACATAACTTTCTCCTCCATGTTGTAACGATATGGTGACATGAACATGTGTAAGCCTGCTTTTACACTGCCCATCACTGAACATCTGCTCCTGAACAAGGACAGTGAGTCGAGAGGAGCGGAATCGCCTCGATGCCTTAATTTGATGACTGGGAGAGCTTGTTAAAATCTCTCTGACGGAAGAACTTAATGTGAACTTTACAGCAACTTAAGGACCGCACATGTGGTCACGCTACGGAAGTCTCATACATGTATCGAACACGTTTGCATTATGAGAAGCTGAATTTCTCCCTCTGCCTATAAAATGCAATCAAAAGTGTGAGGAAATATTTTTATAGAGGACTTTACCTTGCCTTGACCCGCGCTGTCGTCATCAGAGGAATGCTGTGAACCCCCGAAAAAGAAAAAAAAGAATCTCCCATCTGGTTTGCCATCGCTCCAACTGCTGTTATGCGTGTGGGAACTACAATGGTCGTCACTGGGCACAGAGGAGGAAGAGAAGAAAGAGGGAACAGAATGGATTCGGTTGAAAGATCCAGCTGTTAGACCATGTGAACCCTGGGAAAGTCTGATATTGTTTTTAATATATGGGTGAGCCCATCAGCCTGACTCATAAAGCCTCCTAAAAAATGTAGGGAACAGGTGGAAGGGGAAGTTTGGCAAAGGGGTGAAAAAGGCCGAATGCCAGGTCTGTTCTCTCTGCCAACATTGTGTGTGTCGCTTTGAACCCGCTTTTTAAAAACCTCATGCAATGCAATAAATCTATTTTATTTAGCTAATTTTTCCATGTTCTCTTTTTAAAGTCTATTATTTTCCCAGATTATTTCTCCACCTTGAATTTTGTCTCGTGCTCTTTGGGCTGCATGCAGCAGTTTGTGTCAGTATAAGCAGGCAAATATGAAAAGAGAAGAAAACAATAAAAAAAAAAAAACTAGTTCCAAAGCTGTAATGTGGTGCAATGCGGGTGAGGGCTGTACAGCAGTGTGTATATTGACTTCTCTGTTTTCTGTAATGTTTCATTGAATAAAACAAACACACAGCCCCTCAATCCAGTTTTATCCATAACCTCTGAAATGAGACTTTATGTTTCATACAAACAGCATCTCGGTTACATCAATAATCCTGCAAATGAAATCGATTTCCCCTCCCGCTCTTCCAATTCTGATCACAGCTGGGTTCCCCATATGGAGTATTAATGGGGTGGAGCACCCTGAGCCTGATCTAAAGCTGGAGAATTCTGGGCACACCACAACATCAAATCCCACTGTAATTACCTTCATGCAAACACAGGGGCCCTCTCCAACACAATGTGGGCTGAAGAAATGGGATTTGTGTGCATTGTTTTTCTTTGATGCCGGAATTGATCTTGAAAATTGTTTGGTGCAATTTACTGAGATGCTTATGAAAATTGAAGAGCAGTGACTGTGCCCCATACAAATGTCGTTTGTGACAAACACAATGTGCAAGCATCACCGACGTTCATCCACCTTTTTTTTTTTATACTTTCTGGTGCAACAATAGCTAATCATTGTGTTTTCCATAAATTCAAATTATAGAGATCACAGATCTTGACCATCTCCAGTCGTCATTTTTTACTTAACATGAAATTTTCCAAATCAAAGATGAAACCAATTTCCCCGCTGCAGATGGCTAAGCAGCTGGTTCTCCTCAATTAGCTTACACATGTATTTGAGCCCGGTTTTGGCACAGCAAATAAAATGCCATTTTGTCACTAGATTATGCCATCTGACATAAGGCTATTGTCTTAATTCCCTCCGGCTGTGGTGTAGCAAAATCACTACACACACAGAGGGCCAGGCTATATCCTGTCTTACAGATGTCCCTATCCCATCATGCACACCCTGGCCTTCTCTCTCCAGCAGGTGGGGGTGGTCATGCACCACGCAACACGGTTATGGGTTTAAGTCTGAAATCTGCATACTGAAATGACTTCAGCTCTGGCGCACAATGCCAAACTTGCTGGAAGTCTGATGAGTTTATTTCATCAAATCCAGAAATGCTGCAGAGAGAGAGAGAGAGAGAGAGAGAGAGAGAGAGAGAGAGAGAGAGAGAGAGAGAGAGAGAGAGAGAGAGAGAGACGGACGGATGGAGCGAGATGGACAGAGTGAGAGAAGAGAGTCCATTTCTACACACAAAAGGCTGTGTCCATCAACCTCTGAGCGTGTGCATGTGGATGTGTGTGTGTGAGTGTGTGTGCGTGTGTGTGTGTATCCCCTCTGCATACATAGATGTGTGGAGGTAAGTTTGATGTGAATCCTCTCTGCCCTCTGAGTAGCACAGTGACTGCTGTCCATCTGCTCCAGGGTCTCAGGTGTGTGTTATCTCTTCCTGTGCCCCTGGGAACTTTCAACAGATATGCCAGTCAGCCTGAGCTGAACTGCTCTTGTAAATTACTCACTAAACATCCCTGCCCTGGATTCTGCATTCGGGGGAAAATCAATTATTTGACCCCCCCTTACATTTCACAGTCCATTTTCAGCATGCTGGGGCCAATTACACCCAGCAGAAAGACTACTCTTTATGTCATTCCCACGATGACCTCCATCTTGCAGCTCCACACGGAGCACTGTTAATGCACCAACTACAAGCACTTGTGCCACGAAGGAGCGTGCTAATGCACTGGTTACCCACACTTTAGCCACACTAAGCGCACAAATACAGCAGCTGAGCGGCAGCGCCACAGCCGAGCACAGCCAGCCGCAGTGTCTCTCAACTGGGAGGTGATCATCCCGTGTCCAGTGCACGGAGCGAACGCCACTGACGGTTTGACAACCCTAATGAAAGCTGATTACCAGGAGGCATCTATTAATTTGTCCTTAATCATGACAAAGAGAGTCTGTGGCTAACAGCTGTGAAATGGCAGCCGCCGCGCGGAAATGAGGCTCAGGGAAAGGCCGGGGACGAGGGGTTAGGCCCTGTGCTGTCATTAACCGCCTGCCATTGTGTGTGCTCGCTCAGAGCTTAGCTACAGGTAACTCAATAAGATAACACGGAGCACGCTCTGCCCTGGTCTTTGTGAAGAGCTATTGCTGTGAATCCTGGGCGGCTGAGCACAGAATAGGGGGATATTGGTTTGCATGCTCTGAGCAGGAGTTCTTATGATCCAGGTGAGAAGCTGACAGTAACAGGTTTAAGCTCTGTTCCCTCATCTGCCGAAGGGGTGTGGAGGGAAAAGTCAATCACGCACTGAACAGGTTGCTGAATAAGGGACTGAGCCGGCCTTTCAGGGAGACACAGTGCAACAGATGCACGCTCAATCAAGCCTTCATTTTAGATTTTTACAATACGAGGGTGTAAATGACAAGTTTGTTTTGTGTTTAAAATATACCAGAAAATAAAAAAACGAGGACACAACAGACTGAAATCATCATATTTGAATATATACAGTTGAAATCCTAAATGTAAATGCTGCAGTGGACTGGTTAAGTAATGTTCAGAGACGGGGCCTCCTTCAATAATGATCTGCTGGGGTAAAGTGGTTTACAGGACCCCAGGGAGCGTCGGGAGGGAGGGGAGATAATTATAGGGGCTGTCACAAGGTTGGTGATAAAATGACACCACTAAGTATTTAAACCACACACTGATCAATCAGGGGACTAATGATCTTTGAATTTCTGTTGTCGTTGTAAATACAATAACACCGTAACACATGCTTTGGAGTGTAAAACACCACAATCTCATACAAATACGCACACATATAAGCCACCACTTACAGCACATATTTAAATATATGTTTACAGGTATGACATACTCTTGCCTGAATAAAAAGGATTCAGCAAATAGTCGCTTTCCAACATTTATTATAATTCTTCACTTCACCTGTTGTCGTAATCAGACTGTTTCTGTCAAGATGGACGACACATCTCCAGTTCCTCCCACGATCCAGAAATGAAGCCGAAATATTTCACATACAAATGCTACCATCTTGCCGCAAGGACGTAATTTGGAGCATGATTCTGTTGAGTAGTTAACGTGGTGCCCAGGTCGCAAGGTCCCACCCATACACGGCTCGACCAATCGTGAGACAGTCGCAGCTGTCAATCACGACGTTTCACCCTGGAAAAATGAGCACTCACATCAGTGTGATAAGAACCACCTGAAATTATAGAAAACATCATAAATAACATACAATTAAGTTGATATGTATTTTGACTTTTTTTGTTTGGTCCATGTTCCATCTACTAACATGGAGGAGGCGGGGTTTATGACGTATACAGCAATGTGCCACCAGGGGGGGATCTAGATCGTCGCATCCTCTGGTTCACATTCACCAGCAGCAGCCTGTAAGGTCGTCTTAAAACACAGTCTGATCACGCTCAGTGGGCCCTTACATGAAAATGTCAAATCAGAATGGACTTCCCTTCTGCTGTGAGGTTATTTGACAAGTGGACACTGGACCATGCATCACTAATGTTAAATAATCTGAATAATCCATTTAATTAGCGTGGGACAACACAGACAGGTTTACGCAGTGATGTTAAATCTGTTCTGCTCCGGAATACGTTTGGTCTCACATTGTTCCTGTTCTTTATTATCGTTGCCTTTTTTTCTGCCTCATCAAATCACAAATGACAAGGTGGGTTTTTTTCCCAATGGGAGGAAGCCAAGGTGTTCCCTGGTTATATATCAGAAAAATGTAATAGATAAACACCACGTTGAAATATGTGGAATGATAATTGTAAAATTTTATACAAGACAGGGAGCTTCTCTTATTCATTATGAATGGCAGTGATTGGTGTCTACTGTTAATTAATCCATTCATTGGTCAAATAACTCTGTGTGTGAAATGATGAGTTTTCATGACTTGAAACTTAAAGCTTAATATTGGGACATATACCTTTGTTTATGCTGCTTCTGTAAACCTACAAACCACATTTTTCATTTTAAATTATTATGATTTAATATTCAGATATATACAGACACAAATCACACAATAAATAACATGAGAACATGCGTCTCTCTGAAAATCTTATTGCATTTAAACTGATTATGATTAATCAGAAAATTCCTCATTATACTTCTGTGTTTTCTTTCTGCTCTGAAACACTGTGATATTCTGATCGGTGACGGACTGCATGGCTCGGGTGTAACGTGACAAACAAGGCAGAACATTTCGTTTGGCCTCATATGAATTAATCAGTGGAAATGGGCAGACATGTTGAGCAAACAGTCATTTAAGACTCTGCTGAGACACTGATGGAAGCTGTGATTCAATTAGATCCTGAGCTCTTAAAGATGCAACAAGTCTTTTCTCAGGACAACAGAAACAGCTGGTTTCAACAGAAACCCGGAAAACTGACAGACACACACATCCACCGAGGACCAGCTAAATCATTCAGCGATGGTATATTGATATCAACATGAATATATATGTATATTGTGAATTTTGGTTATATTTAATCTTATAACAAAATATTATATGTTAAATAGTTTTGGAGAGGCTGAACACATCTTGATATCCACACGTGTAAAACACAGCCTCATTAGTGGAAACATTTAAACTTCTTTTTCTCAATTCACATTTAACTTTATTGTACATTAGAACATTTTACATGTCAACCATGCTACAAAAACAACAGGCTGTTGCTCCGTGTTGCATCAGAAACTGGCTCACACGTGTTAAATCCAGCAACATCAAAATCTCTAAAACATTAGTCATGTGAATTGGGGCTCAACACTTGGCCGGCTGGCATAATACTTATCCAGCATATTTTATTTACAAGTAATGGAAATTGTATTGGCATGTATTTCTGAATTAGACTTTTATCCTCTCAATATAATCTTCAAAACATGTCGCATGTTGAAACCACTTTGAAACCAGCACTCGGTGTCTGTTCTCCCTCAGTGACCGAGCAGCGTCTCATTCAGCTTTAATGTCAGTTACTTTACTGAAAGTGAAAATAGATCTTTCTGCTTTGAGAAGGAAGCTTATTTTCTGACTGAAGTTTAATCTCGTTGGGCAATATATACAAAACGAACATATGCTACAAATCTAGCACAAGCAAGGTATAAAATGCAATTATAGCAGCAACAACAATTACAGCATCATGTTTTACTGTCTGCATGGTAATAGAGTGGTTAGTGGTTAGTTCACCTCACAGCGAGAAGGGTCCTGGTTTGAATCACGGTTTGGCTGAGGTCTTTGAATTGAGACTCTAAATTGACCAGAGGTGTAAATGTGAATGGTTGCTGTGCGTTGGCCCCGTGATACGCTGGCGATCTGGTTCTTGGTCAATGTCAGCTTGGATTGGCTTAAACGCCCCCTGCGACCCCGGGTATAGGTGGTATAGTTTATAAATGTTTTTATAAATCAGGCTTATATTTAAGATAAGACACTTAAGATTCAAGATTCAAGATTCAAGATTCAAGATTCAAGATTCAAGATTCAAGATTCAAGGTTTAAGATTTAAGATATTATTAAAAGATTTTAAAAAGAAATTGTACTTGAGTGTGACATCTAAGTCTTTGCAGGAGCTGTAGGAGCTGTTCTTAATATTACTACTGAGTAATACTAATTAATACTTAGCTATACTGCTAAACTTCTTCATCCAGGCCTTTTCTGATCAAATAAACTCTGTGCTTGCATCTTGTTTTTTTTAACTAAACAACAGCAAAAGCATTCCTCATTTTGTTCTTTTCAATGTTTATCTTTTATAAAAGGTCAGTTAACCTTTTACTTGTGTTATATTTGCGTTTTTTTTATTAGCATCTGCCTATTACAGACTTTGAATTTGCCTGCAGTAAATGATGAAATGCCACACTGTGAGCTTTCTTTATTTCTGTTTGTCATCTGGTGGGTGTTGTTGGTTTAGGGGTCGGGGCAGCGGGGAGTTAAGAGACGCCGCAGGCCTCACGCTGAGCTCCCCGGTGCTGCCCCCTCTCATCTACGAGAAGACTCTCTCCTCCCCTGCTAAGTTTGCAAAGTCCAATTTTCAGCTAATACGGAGGTCGCAGCAGCAGGCGCACAGGGCGTAGTAGGACATAATGGCTATGGGATTGTAAATATTGGTTTTAGGGAGACACAATTGGAGGGCAAGCGGAGAGAAATTTCCATAGAGTATTCGCTAGCACCATTGGAGGCCCCGGTGCAGCAGAATAGATTTTCCATTCTAGTGTGTCACATTAGATTTTCGGAGGTGCTCAGTGGCAGGTACATGTCATTAGTAACACTTTAGCACAGTAATGAACCTTTTTATTTATCCGGTGCTTCTCTCATGAATGAATAAGGAGCCGCTCCCCGACTGTGCCCAGCCGTGAGGAGCAGACAGGGGAGGAAGAGGGAGAGAGGGAGAGAGGGAGAGAAAGAGGGAGAGAGAGGTAGGTAGGGGTTGGGGGGGGGGGGCTGGAGCAATATGAAGGCAAAAGGGGAACGTGGAGCCCTGGGGACTGCTGAGGAGGGTTAAATGATCATTATAGTGACACTCGCATGCACACACATATGTGTCAGTGAGCAAAAGAGCAAACACACACACACACATGCACGCAACACACACACTCAGGCACATGCACTCCCCCACCACCTCCGCTCCCTGGGGTCCTGATCTGACACTCTATTTACACACACATTTACACAGTCTACTCCCTCCTTTATAAAGCTGACAGGTACTTAAGCGGTACATTACTCCGAGGAGCTCAAGCCTCACGGCGGTGTAACCAAACTGTCCATTCACCGCTGGCCTTGTCTCAGTGTTCATTCAATAATGGTCCCTGAGAAATGCACCAGTAATGAGGCGTTGTAGCCGAGCAGGCGGGCCGGTGAGTCCGGCGCTGAGCATCAGGACACTTTGTAGAAGGTGCAGGCTCATTGGTGGAGGAGGGAAATGTGATGGAGTCTGTTAGAGACACCAGGAGCTTCAGATGTGTTTCAGTCTGATGGGAGATCAGCTCTCCAGACCTGCCGATAGTAGAGTGACACGTGTCTACTTCTGTCAGTGTCTCTATTTCTTGTGCTGCATCAGATATCAATCAACAGTGCTGTGGAGTTGATACACATTTCTAACATAAACAGAGGTGGGATGTAGCTGTTACCGTGGTGAAGAACCTTGTTCATGCATCTGTACTTTACTTTAGCAGATTTTTGTGAAAATGTCAAAAAAAACGTCTGATCTTGCAATGTTAAAGAAAGTGATAAGAAAATTCCTGGGTCAGCCCCCTGTAATGAGGTAATGAATTCAGAAGAGGTAGTAATATATAATAAAGATGAAAATGGACCATTGCATTAGGGAATATAGGCTACACTCAGCAAGTACTTTTACTTTTAATACTTTAATTAAAAGCAACTTACTCAAGTAAAAAAGTTAATGTGGTACTTTGTGGTCTATTTATTTGTACTTGTACTTACATACAATGTTTGAGTACTTCCTCCACCACTGAACATCAATCAACAAACCAATCAGCGCGTATCTGTTTTAGGTCAGTGAACCAATAATATACAGGTGGCCGACCTCCATCTTACAGCGCCTCCTCCTCAGCTCCTCTCACATCTCAGCCCGGTGCAGTGAAGCGGTTAGAGTGGCAATAGCTGGTGTGGTCAGGGCCCCATGTCACCCCTCGCATCCTCAGTGTTCATTTCCCTTTCATCTTGAGTGTGAAATCGCTGCCGGTGCAGCACTGACCTCAGCATTAAGAGGTCAACTATTGAAATCTGATGTGCGCCTCTCTGGCTGAGGGACTTCAACAGATGCAGGGAAAGAGAGGGGAAGGTAAGAACAGGGAAAGAACCATCTTATAACAAGATGTGTGTTACTGGGCTGTGTCTCAAAAAAATCACTTTCTAATAAAAAAGTTAAAGAATATGTGAGAGGAGTGAGAAACACAATTTTGCAGCAACAGTCACATTTTTGACACGTGATCTGATTTCACCTGGGAAAAAAAATCCATCTTAAAGGAAATAGAAAATAAACACGACAGATGATGTTGAAATTAATACTTCTGAGGGGAGGTGGACATGTTCTCATCAGAAACATTCCTGTGACTTCACCTGACTGCTCTGAACTGCAGAGAGCCTGTGATCATGAATTTGAATATTATCATTACAATTTGTGTCCATTTGTTCCAGGTCATGTTCAATATTTGGACTCAGCGTTTGTATTTGGCCTTGTTTTCATTTTAAATCACTCCCACTCATGTAAATAGATGCTTAGCTTCTCCATTTCTGTGCTGGAAACATTATGTTCATGTTTTTCCTCCCAGTCGAGGGCAGTCGTATCTCCGAGTCGAGAAACTCGGGAAAACTTCAAACTTTGCGGCTCTTGGCAGCTTACTGCAAAATACATGCCAGAACGTCCTACCTCCGTGTGTTTCAAACATAAGGTTCTGCATTTAAAGTCAATTCGACACCTCATCTCAGTATGAATCCCCTCCGAAAGCGTATGTGATATGAAGAGTCAGAGAAGTTTGAGGTCTTGTCTCATATTTCCCATCGGCTACACTTTCATCCCTCTCTCTGTAGTAGACCACCCCTAGCAACCCTGCCCAAATAAGGTGTTCTGCCTTCAGTGCTCTCCTCTCTGAAGAATCTGAGGAGTTCAGAATCTGCCGAAACTTTGGATCTCAAACACAAACATCTTTTATTCAAAGGGTGTCTGTAATCACAAATAAATAGCATTTCTGGCGATGAGTACAAGGCACAAGAGAGAGAGAGGGGCGCCTATCTCAGGAGCAGATAACTAGTAGATATGATTCCTTAGATAAGGAGCAGTAATTTGGCTTTTAGAGATAGCTCTGGGGGCCGCTGTGCTGAGCTGCGCTGATTTACTGTGTGTATGGGAGGCTGTTTTTTTCCACATTTTTATCTCTCCTGTTGAAGAGCTTTTCATCTCTGATGATTTTCCCTCTTTTTTATGTATTTCCCCCAGAAGGTGAGATCACAAACCCACAGAAGGCAGAGTGGCATGTTTTAAAGCGATGGACAAAATACAAATATTTGAAAATGTATTTCATGGTAATTATGTCAGGTTTCATGGCCTTGGCACAGTACTGAGGCACAGCCTGGATGCCTTAATTTGTATAGAAATTGTAATCATTTGTTCATTTCAAGGTGAAAATTGCATTTTTTAATTTAAATTGTATCCTGCGTGATAGGCTATTATCTAGAAAAATTGTCTCTGTGTATGGCGGTCTATGCCCTGCCGTCACGCCTGTTTAGAGCCCACTTCTCCTGAGAAAGGGCTTATATATGAATCTCCTGACTGAATGCACCCAGCTTGTTCTTCACTTAGGGCCGCCACTGCACTCATTTCCATTTTTGTTATTAATATTAATTAGTTTGAGAGCACAGCTCAGATTTTAAATGTAAATCAAGCTTGGCTTCACAGAGATTTTTATCTCACTCAGATTTCTTAGATTTATAACTTTACTTGGACTTTTTTTCCCCGTCTCCTTTCGTTTTTTTTTAAACTGCTTTGAGGGAGGTGTGTGCATTAGTGTGAGTCTTCGTGCAAGGACGTGTATTTGCAATACCAAACAAAAAAGTCTGACTCTTCTCATAAACTAAATGTAAACGAATCTAACGCAATATAGGTAAAAGATTTTTACAATTGTGAGTTTCTGCTAAATCAGACGACTTTAAGCTACGACAATACCTTATTTGAGCCTCTACTTATTACTTATACATGACAGATTGTCTAATACATGAGGGGGGTAACCGTGAAATTCAAAATACCTCAAATGTTCTGAAAATATGATTTTCTCCCTATGCAAAACACACCGTTGGGAAGAAGATATATGCACAGCAAGCTGTGCGTCTGTGTCAGTGGGATCCTTGAGGTGACGAGCACAAAGCTGAGGCTCAGGTACACGGCGTATGCTGGCATAATTACAGGATTTGGGGGATTATTATACTGTAAGTGCTTTCATGGCGACAGCTGGGAGCTTTTTACTCCCTGTGACACATAATCTCGAAGAATAAAACCAAGACCCCCAGAGCATCTCTTAATCATTTCTTAGCATACCTGCACACGGCTCTGAACTCACTTTCTGAAGACAGATTTGTAAAATTAGAATATGATTATCATATCACGTATAAATCATTCTAAAGTCATGTTTTCAAACACAATTTCTTTAAATTTTTTGGCCTATTTCTCTCCTAGGCCCTCGGTGGCTGTTTGTGTTCTACCCTCTTCTTCTTCTTCCTCTTCTTCCTCCTCGTCTTCACGGGTTTCCTGCTCTTCAGCAGCCAGTTATTTATCACAGCATGGTCAGGTTGAAGAGCCCGGTCCTAAATTAGATCTGAATCACAGCTCCTATTCCATGGCTCAGATTGAAAGTGAGTATGACCAGGCTGAGGTTGGGACTTCTTTATCACTGCCTCCTGAGCGATAGGGCCTCCTGGTCTCTACAGCGAGGCTCAGGAGTTTCATTTCCATCCCTGTGATCTAAACAAACCCATTACCGCCAGCCATTTATGCACAGGGGCAGTACGCAAGCCCCGGGCCTGAGGACACAGCCCACAGCTAAGCTACCATGGCACAGAGCCACCTTCAATGGCCGCGTGTCCATATAGAGAGAGGAGAGGAAGAACGGAGCGCTCGGGCCTCTGCACTTTATCTAAACCACTCCAGAGAGGCGAGTGGAATCGGCTCTTGTGGGCTCTGTTTATCCCCTGCTCCTGTAGTCAATCAATTAGGGGATCAAAGGGGGAGATGAGCGAAGTGTCATAAAGCTCTCCCACACAACACCGCCTGAGCTGCCACCTTGTCCAGTCTGAGTGACAGCAAACCAGAGGGAGACAAAACTGCCGGGCTGGCACCTCAGGAGACGAGCTGGAGCAAAGGGGACAACCATGGCACATGCCAGGGTCTAATCTGGACAACCAGAACACAAACTTTCAGAGGAATATATCAGGGATGACACATGGCAGGCAAAAAGCCACCTCACAATGTATATTATTAAAAAAGTGTTGAGGGGATCCACTGAAACCCGTCAGTCTCCTCGGAGTGACAGAAAGTATGCTTTGGAATCAATTTAATAATTTGCCATACTCCTGCCTCATTGAAATAGTTCTGCAGAGCCCACTCTGCAAAACACAAATTGTTTTAAATGTGTGTTTTTGAATCAGAGATCTTCTATTTGAGCCTTGATTATTTAACATAGTGATAAAACTGCAGTTTAGTTGTTTTGAATCAATACATCCTGGGTGAATACTAAATATTTTGCATCTGTTCATGCTTGTCCTCAAATGACTCTCTATTCAATATCAATGATGTTTTTACCTCACAATAAAATATTCTGATAGAAGTTTATCCTGATCAGTACTTACTTTATTAAGCTTAAAATGTATGTCCTTATACAATTTGATGTAAACAATCTCAAACATTGTGATTAATGATGCCTTTCATTTGTTTCATTTAATTGTAAATAAATAATTAGTGGTTGTTTTGTTGTATATAAAATGTAAATACCTTATCTCATGGTATAATTTGGCATGATTACGTGTTGACATTGTGTGTCTTCATTGATCAGGCACGTCCAGCACGTTTGAAATGTGTTTAAAATCAGTCAGCTCTGAGTGAACATGCCTCCGACGTGTCCGACATACCTCCAACAGTGCTAAGGGTGAAAACCTGAATGAGCTCCAGTGTAAATAAAGCACAACCGATGCCTACATACCCCACCGGTTAGTTCCCCTGCATGCACGCCATACCACAGAGACGTGCAGACAACATTCCCCCGGCCAGCAGCAGCAGAGGGGGAGAGGAGAGCGCTGCTGGTCAGTGAGCATGAATGAGTGACTTCCTACAGCTGCAAACAGAAACACACAGACACACTCACACTCTGTGTCTGTGAGTCTGGGACGTCTGAGCTCTCATCACTCCTTAATCACATCACCACCACTGGAACAGACACCACTGGCTCCACTGATGTACTTGAACACATGGAGGACGCGCAAACATGAGGACACGCATGTTCATTTAGTTAACTATATGCATATATATGTTACTTTTATTATTATTTACTTATTAAATGTGAGCAAATACTATGACTAGAAGAGAGTTCGTACCTCCACGAGGGCCCAACAGTCTCCTAACGAAACCACTTTTCAATTCTCAATATGTGCACATTTTTTGGGGGATCTACACCGAATTGCTCAAACTCAAAAAATATCAGTCCCCTAAACATGTCTGATTTTTTTTTTTTAGAATCATGAAATTATTCTCTGAGAAATCAATGAAAATATGGAATTGTTAAATTAAAGAGGATCCAACCCCTGATCCGGATCCGCTCCAAAATTTAATCGGTTATTTCCTGACCCACTCCTTCCACCAAGTTTTGTGGAAATTTGTCATAGTGTAGTAGTTGTAGTGTTTTAGTTTTTAGTGTGATCCTGCACTGAACTAACAGAAGGACCAAGAAAACAAAAACATCACCTCCATGGTGGAGGTAAAAATACTGATTGTAATTGTCTCTCAGCCCAGGTAGAACTCTGTCAGCCCAGAACTCATCTATCTTCAATTCACATTGACGTTAAACTAAAACGAACAAATTGATTTGAGAAGCTGGAACCATAAAATTTGCCTAATTGATGATTTTAATGGTTCTTCAATCATCAGAATAGTTGTAAATGATTGTCCTGTGGGCTCATACGCACATTTATAGTAGTAGATACTGAAAATGTAAATTTTTAAAAACACACAGTATAAAGAAAGGAGACAAATGGCAGAAATTTTGGATCTTTAATTGATAACAGTTACGCCAGTGTTACAGTAAACACACCAACAGGCTGAAGGTAGTAAATACCAATACAAGTTTCCCACTACTCTAATACTTCATACAGCAGAATAAATTATACCATGATAATATATACACATGCGGAACAGAAAGAAGGACTAAAGCAAAGCACAGATGTCAGAAAGGAACTAAAAAGGTTAAGGGTCACATAGACGGGAGGGGGATAAGGAGTTGTATGCTTTTAAATATCCAAATGTTTATTGACGCAATTGTTAGAAATGGGTTTGATACACTAAAGACAATTCTAAAATTCTTCCTTTTTAAAATATACACGAGTGAGGCGTCTAAGCGGAGCAGCCGGAAACTGCTGCGGTTCAGTGCGGAGTCGACTTGGACTTTTCCTCCGTGAAGTCTCATTGGTCCACAAATCAAACAGGACTCAGGTTCAGTTTCCCCTCAGAGCCGAGGGGCCGACTCCGCAGGCTTCCTCATCACTGGTCCCCCCTTACACCGACAGGCTCAGGAGTTCAGGTGTGTTAGGTCCAGGGTCCAGTCGCGTCCGGTCTGCATTAATAATCAGTCTGTGGTCATGAACACCCTCAAAACGCTCTGATGTGCGAAGACGTTCGTCCGGACACTTATTCAAATATACAGCGGTCCTGTGGTCCAGGGAGTATCTCTGTGTTTCAGTCCGATCCCCTTTTATACAATTTTTATTATTTTTGTTCATGGAATTTATATTTTACTAAATTTATACAAATTCATTCTCACCTGGGCCCAAAAAACCAACCAACAAACAAAAACTTTTGGTCAAAACAGCTAAAAACCAATTAAATACAAGTAAAAGAAACTCAAAATGAAAAGTCAACTCAAACATTTATACTTCCACAGATCCCTTGCTCGCCTACCACTCCACATAGTGTTGTTTTAGTATAAAACATACTCTTTATAAACAAACAATACACAATCTGCTCCAGCTACTGTACAGGTTTCAGTTTTTAAAAGGTGACCAAGGACCTAATTCTGTCTCGAGATGAAGTTTACAAACATCATCAATATCGCACTGATGCCGATGAAAGGAAATAATAATCACACACATCTCAAGGGAACAGCAGGTCCTGGATCGTGTCAACTCAACTATGAGTGCTACACAAACGTCTCATATTCACTATTCTTTAAGGGTTTTTTTTCTTCTTTTTGTACATTTCAGAGAGGACGTCAAAGTGGAGGATTAGAGGTGAGGTGGGGGGGGCTACGGTCCAAACCATAGAGCGAGGGAGGGGGGGCCAATCAGTGCTGTTACCTGTGCCCTTTCACAACTGACTGGATTATATGATTTTCCAGAGTGCATGTGAATGGCTCAGCTTGCGTGCTTT
The DNA here is from genome assembly GCF_009819705.1 of Hippoglossus hippoglossus. Taxonomy (NCBI): domain Eukaryota; kingdom Metazoa; phylum Chordata; class Actinopteri; order Pleuronectiformes; family Pleuronectidae; genus Hippoglossus; species Hippoglossus hippoglossus. The sequence continues at coordinate 11,258,789 of NC_047155.1, forward strand.
TTAATCTCATAACAGAGAGCGCTGGAATGCTCATAGTATGTGTTTGTAAATGGAGCCTGAGGAATGTTTGGAAAAAGGAATGATTATTTAGTCTGAGAGTGGAAAAACGACTGAAGGTGCATTTACAGAATGTGCTAAATACTCTATAAAGAAAAAAAACAGAAATCCTGGCTGGTGATGGGAAGGGTCACTGTGAATTAGTGTCGACGCTATATTTGTGTGATTTAATCTGCTTTACACTGTTTAAGTCACACAGACTCCCTGGCAGAGGGGGATTTGGGAGGAGCAGAGGGGGGAATCGAGTTAGCCCTCCTTGGCAAGGTCCATATTTCTAAACAAAATACATTAATTTCCCCAATCCTGTTTTTGCAAACAATGCTCGCCTCCCCACGGACCATGGCTAAGGATGGGATGGAGGTTAGAAGGGGAAAGCTATTGGCCGACCAAACGCCGCTTGAATTCCCTGCAGAATCCATCCAGCCAGACTTCCCACAGAGTGGCCAAGTTCTTTAGGAATGTCAAGACGAATATGAAAGTGGGAAGGTCAAATCGCTCACGAGCGTTAGAGCTCAGGGAGCAGGCAGAGGAGCAGCAGCTTGGAAAACAATCATCCTCTCTGGTATGACTGTGCCGACACGCAAACATGCACACGCAACAGACACGCAACTCCCAAATGGTCTCAGTCATCCAACTGTGTTTTTACACACCGACATCTAACAGAGAAAAGAGATACGAGTGGAATCAAAGAACAACGTAAATCACATTAACCATAATCATATAACAGCAACAATAATCTTAACAATATCAAAAAGGAACGAGAATAAGAGTCACTGAAATGATATTGGCTTTGTTAACTACTATGAACAGCTAGGTCAGAGTACATGTTTTTGATGGCTCGTAATGTGTGTTGGACTGCAGCCATGACAAAGAGGAAACCGGCCCAAGGCAGCCGACCATTCTTGGGTCGTCTGGGGTCCTGTCTGGCCCCGTGAAACAAAACAGGGTTCGGGGAAGGGGTGTGAGAACAAGGAGCAGGCAGGGGTGCCCACAGATTTGAGGAGAGCAGGTGCAGAGCTGCCTGGTGGTTGAGGATGGTGTGAAAAGTTTACTTCCATCTCTCCCAGATGATCCTTCTCACACCCCCAAGCGTAACTTTTCGCTGATAACACTGCATGGCTGCGTGTCTGTGCGCTGATGTCATGGCCCGGGCTGCACATCGAGCAGCAGAAGAGGTGAGCTGGAGTTGGGAGTCCAGACTTGATGGATCATGGAGGAGGGTGGCAGAGGGTGGAGGAGAGAGGTCCGGGGTTGCGTCCCGAGGGCCTCAGTAGGCCTGTCCCGTCTCCACCTGCAGGAGTCCCAGCACGGCAGAGTGGTCTCCGAGTTTCATCCTCCTCTGGGTGGACAAGCTCACGTTCTTGGCTAGGTAGTCGACAGCAGCTACACAGGAAAAACAAAAAGACAAGAAAACACACACGTCAGACAGGTGGTAGATTCCTGAGACATACGTCCTATTCTCTCCAATTTAATTCCTGTGAACAAGGCTGAAATAAGTTGTGGCAGAGACTGGTGAGTCAAATGAAAAAACAATTCCCAGAGAGAGAGTGAAAGATAAAAAAAGCTCCTCCCCGGTCCCTTGTCTGAGGTTGGCACGCCGCTGGCACCGAGCATGTGCATCCTGGTAAAGTCTCCATGCTGTCACTCACACGGCTCCCTGTGTGTGTTCTATGTGCCAGTCTTCATTACACTTGGCATCTCTGATTTCATGCCCTCCACACTCCACATGGCCGATCATTTTCCTCCGCCGACAGCAGCTCTCTCCTCTCTCCTCCATTCATTACCCATCTACTGTGCTCAATCACCATCTTAATTAACCTCACATCAGCTCACATCCGCACTGCCATCAGTTTCGTGCTGCTGACAAAAACACTGGTGCGCACACACACACACAGAAACGTGACGGATTGGCGAGCGCTCACGTGCATCCGCAACACAGGCCAGGGAGATTTATAAAAGAAAAAAAAGGAAAAACCAGCAGATGCACAATGCAAACAGATCTGTACTCGAACCTTCACATAAATACAAACAAATGTTGGCCTGCTGACGCTGGCTGACTTGCTGGGGAAGTGTGCTTCATTTTACCTCTTATGAATGGCTGTGACAGCATCAGTCAATTATGCTAATCTAATAAAGCAAACTCTTTCCTGCCCTGAGGGTACGTGTGTGTGTATGTGTGTGTGTGTGTGTGATGGAGACGAGAGAGAAGGAAAGAGAGAGGTGGACAAGAGGACACTGTGGCCCCTGAGGGTGTGCCGTTCTTTGAAGTGGCCCTCTCCTCTTTCCCATCCAAGTGGAGTGGGGTGTGACTAAGGCAGCTCTCTGGGAGGATGGAGGTGGTGGGATGAGAGAGGGGGGGTCTTTATCAAGAGCACGTGTCTGCCTCAACCAACCAGGGTGCAAAGGTCAGGAGGTTCTCTTGCCTGGGCATCACTTCAGATGCTTTTTCAAATTTAGTCAAAAGGAGGCTGCAGAAACAAATGACCTGCTCTAGTTCTTCTCACCCAGACAGACAAGTCTCTCAGTGTGAAATGTTCATGCAGGGGTTTACTTACTCTGGCCATACTGGCTGTATTGGTAGCCTGCAGTGACGGGGTCCACGCTGTAGCTGGTGGCACTGTAGGTGGGGGGGCAGTATGACTGGGAGGAGGCCAGGCTGTCCACACTCTTGATGGTGTCGGAGCGCTGGCTGCAGCTAGCCGAGATGGGGATGGAGCCGTCCAGGCTGCCGTGCAGGGGGGAAATGGAAAAGTCGTGCTGGGACTGGGAGGGTACGGCGCTGGGGTTGCTCAGGATACTCATCACCTGGGGGGTAAGGGGGGAACAGAGGATGTTATACATTTGGAAAATTGAGGATCAAAGCATTGACAGAGTTGAGGGAAAGTACTTTTTTTCCTGGAAATATAGTGCCATCCTAGCACTTCACGGTAAAGATGCCGATAGAAATACACCATTTCAAGTTTGAAATAGGGAAAGGGAAAAACTTCCCAATCTCTTTTTCTTTTCTTTTTTTGAGAGAGAGCAGGGGAAAGGATACATGGAGGGTGATGAGGTTAAAAAAAGGAGAAAGGGAACAAGAGAGACTGTTTCCATTAGTTGGCGGTGCCAGTAAGTGTTCTGCTGTGGGACAGAAGGGTCCCAGGGTGATAATAGACCCACCATCCGTGCCAGACAGCCCCTGTCCTGGAGCCTGAGGCCTGAGCCCGAGCCTACAGCACAACAAGCACCAAGGGAGTCCCTAATCCCTCGCCCCTAGCCTACCCATCTCATGAATAGTAATGGAGTTGGAACTGGTAAATGATCCCCTCAGATCCCCACACAAAGTAGGCTGCACAAACATTACTGAGGGGCCCGCTGATACTGCAGGTTGGGGCTCGCTGCAATATTACAGTGTGTATATTATTCATAGTGCATAAAAGCTTCCAATTCAATATTCTAGATTACTGTAATAGCATGTGACATTCGTCAGAAGAAGGTCTCAAAATATGTTAAAATGGAAGAGATTACCTCTGGTGCTACTCCAGTCTGAAGAGGCCCAGAACAGTGTGAAGAATTTTGTTTTCTTATGCTGCGAGTTTCTTTAAGTGAAAAAGAGAAAGTGGCGAGCGAGTGTGTGTGTGTGTGTGTGTGTGTGTGTGTGTGTGTGTGTGTGTGTGTGTGTGTGTGTGTGTGTGTGTGTGTGTGTGTGTGTGTGTGTGAGAGAGGGGGTGGTAAGAAGGGAATTGTCCCACACATGCTTCCCTCCTATTGCAGGGAAGCCTTCCTTTCAACATCAGGTTCATGTTGAGTTTCGCTATGCTGCACTGGCCTTTGGCCCTTTGGCTGCTAAACCAATTAGCCCATCATGGAGGTGGTTACACAGGGGTGATACACATGCAGACATATGTTTGCACGCATGCACACACACACTTACAACACAACCATATAGGCAACGCAAGCCAAACAGTCCACAAAGGACGCACGAAGCCAGGAATATCCCACAGAGGGAAAATTAACCATATTCTGCAAATTAATCATATCTTTAGAAAAAGGCCTCCCAGGAAATCTGCAGCACTCGGAGCACATCAGAAACATAACGGCTGGTTAGTCATTTCCACATGTTAATTCTATCAGTATGGAAAACCCCCATCGTCCCCTCCACATCTGCAGACAGAGCATGTGACATGTATCCATAAGAGGGAGATTCATGGCCCTCTTCATGCCGGACACATGTGATGCTCCCTCCCATATGGAGCCGAGCTGCACACTTGGAGGAAGATGAGGAGCAGTATATGTGATGGCTGAGAGCGAAGGTGGGGGGGGGCGCTCTTTATGTGTCCTGAGAGCGACAGCTGGAGGGCATGAGTCCATTTTAGTCATTGGTTTAATTGAAGCTTGATTACATCGCTTCCTAGTGAAATAGAAGAGCCAACAAACGGCTCGATTATTATAATTCATGCTCATGAAAGTTCTTCAAAAGAAAATGACTCCTTATCATCGACAATGTTGCAATTTTGCTATTTTAGCCAATTAGGATCGGCCTCTTTAGAGTCTGTCAAGTTTGTCATTTGCGAAGATGTAGTTACCCTTCACACGTCCTCCCCAAAAAGAAGAGGACCATCCTGATTATAAGTTTTACTGGAGGAGAAAAAGGTACAAGCTCCTCTCGAGTAATGGGGTTTTCATTAGTCTGTATTTTTTGCTCATCCAGCAAAATAAAAATCTTTCAGGTGCCGGGTCGGATTCAGAGTTAGAGTCACTTCAGCCTTTAAACACGACTCAAAACTGTGTGAAGAGTTTTCTATCCAAATCTCTTATGTTATCCATGGAAAGGGAAGATATGTTTTCACCCCTGTCTGTTTATTGGTCGGTTTGTTTGTATGTAAACAAGATTATGCAAAAACTACTGGACGGATTAGCATGAAACTCGTTAACTTTCTTTTACATTGTGGAATAGGGCGTTTTTCCTTATTTTCATTGATACCTCAAATAATAATTCACGGATCTTGATGGAAAAAAAATCTGACATGTTTAGGTGACTGCTATTTATGAGTGTGTAAACTCTAGTGCAGATCCAAATTAAATTCCCGATCTGGTGAACTTAAATGTGGTTCCATGAACTCTACCGAGTTCCATTCTATAGTTGCTACTTTGGTGTCCCCATAAAGATCTTTAAGTTCACATCCAAGTGTTAAATGATACTTAGTCACATAAGGTCATAAAAAAAACATTAGCAGCTGCATACCGTCACATATTTCTGTCACTACATGTAAAACAAAACTTTATAGATAAAGTAGATCTGGCATAAAGTGTAATGTGGCGTTGATTCAAAATCCCCCTCAAACTCCTACTCAGCATATTTACTCTCACAGAGGGATAAAAAGCTTTTTGTTAGGTTTTTGTTAAGTTTATACAAAGCAAGGTGAGATGATCGGTTATTGTTGACGTTGTTTCACTGAATCTGTGGCACTCAGCTTGTGGCTCAAAATTGTAATGACATCATCTCTGTATGAAACCAGGTAATTTAACCAGGACTTGTGGAGTTTAAAATTCAAAAAGGAAGAAAAAAACCTTTATTCACAATATTTCTCCTAACATACTCTTGCGACTTCTTCCTTTCCTTGTCTCTCATGACTTCCCTCCCTCCCCCTCCTCTCTCCCCCTGTCTCTCTCTCTCTCTCTCTCTCTCTCTCTCTCTCTCTCTCTCTCTCTCTCTCTCTCTCTCACTCTCTCTCTCTCTCTCTCCCTATCCTTGCATACAGCGTCCTCAGCAGCCCAGAGTTCGTTTGTTGTTCGACGTTGTGTGAGTGCTGGTTTGGGAGATAATGTGAGCCAGGACCTAGTTTAAAGGACAATGCTCCAGGGCGTTCCCTGCCTCTCTCTCTCTCTCTCTCACACACACACACACCCTCCCCTCACCCTCTCCTCCTCTATTCCTCCACTGCCTCTCTACAGATAGATTACTTTATAAATAATAATAAAAAAGTAATTAATTCTCACAACTTCTGAGCCTCCAGCCTGTGGCGAAGTGAATGGGGAAGTGTAAATTGATACAATGTGCATCCTTTCAGATAAATAAATAGTACATTTGAGACACAAAAAGGGGCTCTTTCATACCTCCCTAATTTCTTCAACAGTCAAATTACATTTTTTTTTTGTCTGTGCTAATGTTTGACGAGTTGTTGGATTTCCTTCCAGAATAAAACAATGTGACGGAGACAGAAACACTGCGAGTGAGACAAGAAAAAAACACAAACAAAAAGAAAGGGAGAGAAGTTAGTGAAGAAAGAAAATGCAGACGTGCCAGAATATTAAGTTTGTGTCGTCACTGGAACAATTAATTATTGTATTCTGCGTGTCTATGTCTATGTCTCAAAATTCATATTGCAACTGTTTGTCAAGAATGTGGCGATAACAACTGGGCGCACAGACCTTTGTGTTGGACAAAAACAACACAAATACACAAATGTAAGGGGAGTAAATGGAACGGCGAAAATATGAGAGCCTATAGAAAGAGGGCGAGGGGGGCAGAGGAGAGAAGAGAAAGTGATATAGAGTGAGTGAGAGGAAAAGTGGAGGCTTTGGGAAGTACAAAGACTCCTGTAGGACTGCACTGGCCTGAGGGCTAGCCTGCCTGGAGAGCTGATAGGAGCCCCTTCTGTTCCATTCCCGGCGCCAGCGCCAACACACCCCACTCCACAAATACTCTTAATCTGCGCAAGACTGGATTAGTTCCTCTGTCACCGATAGCTCCCCGTTCTGCCCAAATCAAAATGCCCCCGAGATGTACCTTTAAGTTAGGCAGAGGTCACCGGGGCAGACGGGGAAAAATGAGCACTCCAAATGTCTGTAAGTTATCTGAGCGCTGCAGAATAGCATCTTGCACCTTAGCAGATCTGCCCGGCTGATACTCGCCCCAGCAGAGTGATTAAAGATCCACAGTGATGACACTGAATTTCAGATCAATATTTGAAGGCCAGTCCTGAGGGTGTGATTACAGGAAAAGAATAGTGTTTAAATCTGTGACCCCAAGAGTCACACACACCCAGTGAGAACAGCCAAAATACTAAGACCCGTAAAATATGCGACTGTGGAGCAAATGTAGATATTTTCTTTGAGAATTTGTTAGCAATTTTTTTTTTATTGCCTCAAATCCCCTTTTCAGAAAACCAGAACCAAATATCTAATAACCAGAAACAAAACAAAAAATGAAGGAATAAGAAATGAAAATATCAGGGACCCCACCAGCCACCCACCCACCCACACACACACAAACGCACACACACACGCTCAAGTCGGTCGACTCCTGCTCCCACTACGTCCCACCCTTCCCCCATCCCTCACATGAGAGGGCCGGCCCAGCGGGCAGTAAGGCCCCTCATCTGAGCAGACAAAATGACTATTTAAAAATAACAGTGATTGCATAAATTGAATTAAAGCGTTTTGGTCACGGTGGAGGTGGCGCGAGGGGTGGCGTGGGGCCACAGCAGACAGCCGGGATGGTGGCAGGCAGCAGATGACGGCTCTGGCCTGCATGCCACTGCGTTAATTGGCCGCAGCACATTAATAAAAACTGAAAAGTGTCTTCCGCCATGCGCCCTTTAGGATGAAGAGACAGAGGCGGAATGAAGGGTAGAATGGGAGGAAGGGCGACGGGCGAGCGGCAGGCGTTGGGAGGGGGGGGGCTGGTGCTGGAGGGGGAGAAATTGGCCTTTGAAGAATATGGTGTGTGTGGGGGGGGCTGGGGCGGGGCGCTAATTGTGTTCAATTAAGTGGCTGATTGGCACTGACAGAATCTGGGCATTGACAAGTCAGGCACAGATGAGGACGATTAGCGGGCACTGGAACAAGCTGTCACTCCTCACAACGTGTTAGCCGCCATGCGCCTGCGTCTCCTCTGCCTCGGCTCCACGAAGCTCTCTATTCACACAAAGCGGAAGTGCAATAGAAGTCATGTCTATTTTAGGTTCATCTACACATCTTCTGTGTCTCTTTGCAAATTTCCATTAAGCCGAATCCTTTTGAGCCCACTTTTAGCTCATGCTGGCGTTAAGTGTTGAAGAAAGCACAGCTGCTGGAGCTGGAGGAAGGGCCCCCCCCCCCTCGCTCCTAAACATCCCACAGTATGAGCTATAAACTTGGCCCTGCACTAACCAGAGGTTAATATGCCGTCTATTGGACTGCAATTGGAGAACGTGTGGGGAGCAATCCTCTATTCTCTGCTAGTGATATGCTTGAGTAACTATGGGATGGATTCAGCCACTGGGAACAAGAGAGGCCCCTTCAAAGTGCACACTCTCGCAGACACACACACACACACGCACACACGCACACATGCACAGCCTTCGACTCTTCGCACCTTGCACTGACGCCTTTCCTAAATTAAACGGCAGATTTTCTGATTCCAGGAGAGTGGTTTCAGCGCGGCAGGGCCTGTGTGTGTGTGTGTGTGTGTGTGTGTGTGTGTGTGTGTGTGTGTGTGTGTGTGTGTGTGTGTGTGTGTGTGTGTAACTGAGGGAGCAGCCCCAGAAGGAAAAGCGAGGCGGATCGAGGGAGTGAAGGAGAGAAAGCGGCAGGAGGAGGAGGAGGAGGAGGAGGGGGTTGTTTGCTAAAAACAGCAGGGGCCAGGTCTAGTGAAAAATGTCAGGTCAAATTGTTCTTGACAGTGTTAATATCTGCACCTCATAGCCATAATTACATGTAAATACATAGTGAAATAGCTCTCAGCTGGAGACTGAGAGGGGCGAGCTTCTGCATGAGACAACCAGCTGAGGACCCAACCACCTCCCATAGTCTCATCTCATTGTAAGGAGGAAGAAAAGAGACAGGTGAAATGAAGCATGCTGTTTGTGGATACTCATATTTCTAGCCCCTTTTTTAAACGAAGGCAAAGAAAACTACAAGTTTTGGATAAACTTTGCTTGCGGGTCATGAGCGAGAGAGGGTATAGGCGGAGAAGATCAGTGCAGGACATGCAGGATGAGACAGAACGGGAAAGGAGGGACAGAAATGAGAAAATGTGGGTGAGAGATGAAGTCAGAGAGAGTATTAATCACGGCTATGCACCTGTCAGAGTGGCATCTGGAACTAACGGGAACCACATGCAGCTCGACAACATCCCAAACCTCCGGCTATAGCTGGGCAGGTTCACAGCGAGCCAGCGCTCTGTCTTCCCCCAGCCGTCCCATAACCCTGTGCACCCTGACCCCTCACCCTGCAGAGATAGGTCACCCAGCGTATGCACCCCAGACACTTCACCTGCCCTGCAGCCTCCTACTACAAGTAGGAGATATTATTATTATTAATATTATTCTTATTATTATTTCTATCCGGTGCAAGTCACCTTCAAAATGTGTGTATGTATGAGGCTCTGTGTGTAATAGGTATTTCAGATATGATCGATGTCTGTGCCTACACTTTAATAAAGGCAGTGGCACTATCCACCTTATAGGCATTTCGACTGCGTGGGACACAGCATGTGAATCAGTCTCAGTCATTTTCCTCCTTAAATCCCCATCTTCTAGGATTTACTGAAATTCATATTGGCTGCCTCTGCAAGATAAATGTAAATCACATTCCCTTATATTTACTATTTATCAGGATGCAGCAGCTCACTTTCAGCAGGAAATATCTCTCACCCGCACACAAACACCCTTGCATTTAAATAGCATTTTTATTGTCCGCCATAGCCTTTCATCTGAGCGTATGGGAGAAGAGCCGCCTCTCCAGGGGAGAGAGTTGGAGCAAGGGAGGAAGGTGGGGAGAGAGAGAGAGAGAGAGAGGGAAAGAGAGAGAGAGAGCAAAGCACTATTGGCAAGGCATCATGGGATGACAAAAAGCCAAACGGAGGGAAGGAAGGTTGATAGGTGAAAAATAGACGATGAATACACAAAGCTCCGACCAAAGATATTTTGGAAGAGTGAGGAAAATGGCTTCACTCGGGGCTGCTGAGACCTGAAAGATGCAACGAGCAACAAATGGCACAGGTATAAAAAAACGAGTAGGAAACTGCCGAACTGTCTCTGCATGTAAAGCAGCATCTGCAACCGCGGTGTACTCCACAAGTGGCGCTCTTTGGTTCTGTACACGCTTTGAGTTTATGCTGAAAAAAGTGCTGGTTTGTTAGTTTTATCTCGCGTCATAAAAGCGGCAGATGCGACTCAGTGGAAAACAAACCAAAACGCATTATCACATACAGTAGAGGTGAAGGCCAACGCAGCAGCGGTGGTGCGTGCAGACGTGGATTTCTTGTGTCACAGATGCAGAATCTTTCCTCAGAGTTCAAAAGTGTTGCAAAACAACAGCAAACACTAATAATCTGTTCAGAAACAGTATAGCCAGTGGATATGATTTACAGTCCCTGGATTTTCTTGGCAGCTGCCGACAGCAGGACTCTTTTTTCTCAAAGCCTCTTACATCTTTTTTTATACTTGCCAAATTGAAACAGTATTTGTTTTAATGGGAGTTCTAATTAACCAGTATGTATTCCCCCTCTTGCTCTGCGAGTGGCTGAGCTGTGAATGCAGGCTATGTGCTCATCCCCTTTGATTTGTTGTCAGTGGAGCCTGCCAGCTGACACAGTGCCCGGTGAGAGGCTTAATGCCCAAGTTTTAATAATGTGGGGGACTACATGAATCTCCCCCTCTCATTGGTATTCAGGTGCAGAATGTCTTGTTAGAAGTCAGGGAGGGAGGCGGAATGAAGCCAGAGCTCCAGATTGTTCCGTACATTTTCCCCTCTCCATTTTTTTTTTTTTTTGGCAACGGCAGAGCTTGCTTCTTAAAAATAATTCATCCCGCTTTTAAAAGAAGCGTCTGCACTAGCTAATGGAAGAGCAGCAGCACAGTTTGGAGTCTCCCCTGGCTTATCTCTCTCAGACAGTTGTGGGGAGTCGCTGGTGAGCATGGTGTCAGCGTGCGTGGTACGGTGCAGCGCCGCGCGGGCAGGCAGGCCTGGGGACACAGATCAAAGGGAGGCAGGGTTGAGAGCCGCTCTGCCTCTGATCCCGTGTACGTGTGTGAGTGTGTGTGTGTGCGTGTGTGCGTGTGCGTTTGTGTGTGTGTGTGTGTGAATGTGTGCAGGCCCGGCCCACTCACACAGCCCAAAGGCCCTCCTCAGATACACACACGCACATCCTTGTCATTCCAAAACACACAACACTTTCATAAAAACTGCAAAACAGAAAAAAAAGTTCCTCACAAAACTTTTGCAAACTTCCCCTCATCAAAACAGCAATAAAATCTCTACCCACCACACCAACCTACGGAGGTCACCGACTTCCAACTGGGGGAACACAGCACATCGCCGCATGCGTTCACCAGTGCATTTCCCACTTTTACAATGTAAGAAAAATGCTTTTTTTCCCCTATTTTCCCAGCCATTATTTCCAGCCATTTCTCTGAGGAATGAAACCCAAGCTCTGCCACCGAGCTCCTCTTGCATGGCTTTAGCCCTCCAGTGCACTTCAATTATTTTCTTTCCTCTCCCAGCAGGTGTCCCTGTCATGCAGTAAAGAGGAATGCAGGCCAAATGTCTCCCTGCAAATGAAATGCCAATGAACACGGCTTCTAGGAATCACTGGAGAAGTATCTAACAGGCTCTTTTTGTCCGGTTTTGTGGAAAATATACAATATTCTTTAGACATAAATGTCTAAATAAGTGTGACCTCTTCAGTTAAAGCTCTGCTGTCTGTCCAAAGCAAATATTGCTTATTTCTTTTCTAGTCTGGACTATGCAAAGTTCAGATTTGAAGCATCATAGTAGCTTCGAAGGAGGTCGACACAGAGACTCATTTCAAATGAAATATTAGAGATGAGAAGGACCATAATAAAAAGGCAGAAATAAGCTTAAATCTCCAGGTGCACATGGCTGAAAAATACCTGGATGCTTGTCCTCCATGCCCTTGCCTTTCCTCCTTTCCAACACCTGCTGTGTCGCTAAATGAAACAAGACCAACAACAAAACGCACTTCTGGTTTCATACCTTTTGCCCAGCCATGCACAGCTTCACTCTCACCACCTCTAATACGCTGCCTCCCTCAACCAGCCAAACATGTTGTATATCCCACAATGACAGTAACCAGTTTGGAGAGTGGATAGCTTCTCCGCCGCCTGTAATGGGAAAATGTGTGCTGTCGGGATAGGTTATGGGATTGGGATGGACGCGAGCTCCTGTCGGGGCCGCTGAACGCTGCAGGATTCCATTACAGACTTGGCACCTCGCCACCGCGGGCCCATTTACCGGGGAATCAGAGAATTTTTGTCAATCTCTGTACAGCGAGGCCATCAATGCCAGACACTTGAAGAAAATAGCTCCACACATACAAATGCACAAGCATATCTCCAGCAAGCAGATGCTGTCTGCAACTTACAATATCAAAATTCTCATTTCCATCTCGATAGAGAGTGTGTTTGTGTTCGACCCTTTTTCCCATTACAGGGCAGCGAAGGCAGGCGAGTGAAAAACATGCTGTAAATCATGAAAAATACACGCCAAGTAGTCAGATGTGTGATCGACAGTTTTCCTAAGCTGAAACTGAGCGAAATTAAAGAGAAAGACAACGCAAGTTCTGACTCGGACACGGGAAACTGAATGTTGTGTTGAGTGAGTTTTGTGTGTTTGTGGAGAGCTCCATGTTTGTGAAGTGACGAGGAGAGAGAAAGAGGGGGCGGGGGGGGGGGGGATGTGGGGTGTGCCCGGCCCAGCGGGACGCTGCACCGTGGAGTGAACTCTGATTCTGCTGTCAGTGGGAACATTCATCTCCATGCTGAGAGACTGATAGGAATGCCACACAGCATTCTGCATGCATTCAATACATTTCAATTCTGCGCAGTGCAAACGTGGTGTGACACATCAAAACATCCACACCACACTCATATACCAGCCCTCTGAAAAGATGAACAAAATCCACAATTTCAGCTGCATAATAAATATATGAGTTTAAAAAACAAATACAAATAAATTGCATTTCAGGTGGGTTTTTATAGACTTCCGTCAAACCCACTTGATAGGGTAATTGAATACTGGAAATCCAAGCTGTACAGTTGCCCAAAGGCTCCTGTTCTAATCCTCGCTATGACAGGAAATGTTCAATATCCCAACACATTCTTGAATGCCTGTGCAGAGAGGGAGAGAAAGCGACAGTGCGCCCCATGCCAGTATTAGAGAGAGCCATTAATGAAAAAAAAAATGACTCCATGTTCCTGGTGTTTTTGTGCAGGTTTGCAGTGAGAGCATTAGCAGTTAAAGCCCCTGTGCCACGATTAACAATCAAACACGCTGTGAGCCTCCATGTTATCCTCCGTCGCTCCGGCAGGAGAGAAAATCTCTTTTTTGTCACAAAATCCTTAATTCTTTTTTTCTCAGAAGAAAGAGGGTAATACCAAGAATGTTTCCAATCTGCTTTGAGAAATATTTGGAGAAGAAAAAAAAAAAACTCCCAATAAAACACGTGTGAACGACGGGGTAATTGTGGACAAATGCGGCATTGAAATTCATTTTCAACTCTTTACACACCATTTCAATCTTATTTTCTGCCTGTTAACCACATCTTGTTGGTGAGGGTGGGCCAGACTGGCCAGTATTGATGGGTAATTGTGTGTAATTCGCTCTGTACACATGATGTGCGTCGACACAAATCACTTTTTTTATTCCGCGCTACTTAAAGCTCCACCCTTAGCACAGGAGCTGAATTTAAACGCTCATTAATGGACGCATTAACAAAGGGGTTAGCATGCAAAATCCAGCAGAAGGATGCAAAGGAGCCTGCCGCTAAGGGAACAGAGATGATGGCTTTCCATGACAGGGGAGGGGAAATAGTTTAGGGCCTTGTGCAGATTCAAATTAGGACTTAACCTAAGAAGACGAGGAAGTGCGCGGCAAGTGAACAGCAGGTCTACAAAAACCTCATGTGGAGATCACGACACCTCCATCACTCTGTGCATTGAGCTGCCTGCGGAACTCATGCAGCTTCACAAGAAGGAAATCACACATACAGCGCCGCAGTCTTCCCGCTGCAGACAATTATATGCAGAAGATTATGGGGTCTACATTTATAAGCTTTAGCTAATTATTTCATCTGCATGTGTTCTCACTGCGCTGCGCAGGATTTAAGACGTCCCAGGAAAGTCGGAAAACCGCTGTTTGGAGCAGCTTGAGCACTTGTGCTACTATCTAGATGAATTTTAATTTGTTGATGTTAATCCAATTGTTTTACAAATGTAGCAATTTAGAATAGCTAGAGTAAATCCAGGGCTTTGGAAGGCGAACATAAAAGCCCACACTGGCAGTTATTTTGCTGAACAAGCTGTTTCTGAATTTTAATTTCAGTCAAATGCAATTAGTCTGAGCAGTGGGAGGAGGAGGAGGAGGAGGATGGAGGGATGTTAGCGCTACCTATAGGGGAAGGTATAGCCGTGATATATGGAGGTAAAGCCTATTGGACTGACCTGTGGGGAGAGGCCGTTGCCAACAGAGTTCATGTGGTTGCTGGACGCCGAGGGGCTCATGAAAGTATCAGAGTAGCTGGAGAAGCTGTGGCGGTTGGACGTCAGGCCGTAAGAGCTGCCGTCGGAACCCAGACCTCCCTGGTGCATGGAGGATGGAGGCAGGGGCTGGGGTCTGTGCAACGTGCCGCCCTCTGACAAAAAAAAAACAACACAAAAAGTGCACAGGTAAGAGCAAATCGGAAATTGAAATTCTGCGCTGAAGCAACAACATGAATCACCAGTTCAGGAGGTCATAAATCACAGATTAAATGTCCTTCCTACAAATTCTTCAGCCAATAAACACAAGGCTGAACATTAAAAGTGTTGCAGAAATGACCTGCGTCTCACAAGAGAAGAAGTGAAGGCTTGTTTTTGTCCCACTGCGACAAAGCTGTGATTGTAAAGATAACTACTTGCTGCATGGTTCTTATATGCAGCACATGGTTCATAATGATGTTACCATGAACATAAAATATGGATGGCATACCCCAAATAAAGAGCACTAATGTAATCTGTACCAAAATTAGATTAACCTCTGATCCTACTGTGAGTCTCAAAATGGAAGGGGTTTTGTGCCTGGGTGCAGAAGTGGTGGTCTTACCCTGCGATAGCGAGCCGGGGTAGCCGGAGTCCTGTAGCTGGTACGTGGGTAAAGAGGGCATGCCTGTAGGTGGGAATCCTCCGGGAAGCAGGTGGTTGAAGGCCGCTAGCTGGTTTGCCCCAGCCTGTTTGCGCCACCGAGCTCGCCTGTTGCTGAACCACACCTACACAGGAGAAATTAACGTCAGGATTTCAAAACAAAGTTCAAATTCTTCGATTCACAAATACTTTTATTTCATCTTGTGTACACTAAGTGCAGCGAGCATGCAGACCCTCTGCAGAGTGTGCTGGCTCCTGCCACCTGTGATCAATCTGCCGGTTAGTGCAAGTGCTGGTGGTGGCTGCGAGCTGCCGTCCCTGTGGGAGCTGCCACAGAGGCTCAGTGGTCTGTCCCTGTTGTTCTTAAGTGGCTGAAGCTGTGATCTGTGTAAACAGGCTGCCCTAAGCCTCCTTCAGAGGGAAGAAGTCATCCAAAGGTCAGAGGTAGGTGAGCAGTCTCCACATCCCACACCTCAAACTGTTAAATGCTTTGCGAGAGGCCATCACACCTCTGGAGACAAAGGGCAACATTATCTGGCTGTGTTGCTACACCGTGCGGTTTTAAACATGGTTGTTTTTGAAGCTTTAAAATTCACTTTCCAGAAAGTGTTTTAACCTCAGAGTTGAGACTCTTGAGTTCTGAGCCAGCAAATGGCAAAATGCTCCCAAAATGAGCAGCACTAAAGCGCAGACACACAATGTCAACTCCCTGAAAGACAGGAGGGGGGGGGTCGGAGTCTTTTGAACCGCAAAGATTTACACATTTTAAAAAGGCTTCTGCTCCAACAAAACACAAATATAATCAGGCTGTTTTGAAAGGAGCCAGCAACCTGTTCCATTTAGCCCGAGACAAGGCCCCGGCTTCACTGTGTGCCGAGGGTTGAAGGACATTGATCTATGCCTCGCACAGGCAATTCATCAGAGTTTAATACACTGTCAGAGCAGTTCATCTACTGTTGTGTTTCAAACGGCCCGGGCCATTGTGAGGACACATGAAAGAGGGGGGACAAAAGCCCCTCCATACGCCACAGAGAACAGTGGACACAAAGGGAGGGCGTCCCTTTTAAACAGGTCTTAAAGAGGGACACTTTCAAGGGGACTTACACAGCAACATACTCGCTGCTTTTCAGGGGCTGCCTCTTTTTTTTGTACACACAAACATACATATAAACTCGTAAAGGCCTACAAGGGATCTCAGTCCAACAGAGATCTCAATTTGAATGTGCTTCTTTTCCCACACGGTCAATGCCTCTGTGAAAAACTTTTTTTTTGGGGCCTTAAAGTTTAGTGGCGAGCGCTCACTCGAAAGAAAACGGGATTCAACAGGCGACGACTTGCAAACCTCAGTCGTACAACTGAAAAACCAACATGAAATCTTTATCTGAGGCCGAGTCGCCTCTCAAGCCCCCGTCTGAATCCCTCAATCGAGTATTCCAAAACAAATGTGGTGTGTGGCTGCGGTGAAATGTTCGCCATTGGGATGTAGTGGAGCGTGGACCAGGGTCTGAGCTAAGCTTCTACTTGGGCCAGACAAACAGCTGCCTGCAGGGGGGGGGGGGGGGTACGGTGGGGTACACCCCTTCCTTCCACACCCCCCCATCTCCGCACCCCACAGTGCCACTTCACCTCCGACCTCATCCACTCACCCCGCCCATCTTTTATGTTTGCACTTTCACTTCCTTCCCCCTTTGTCATCCAGGCTTAGGAAGGAGGTGTTCAATCATGGCCGACACAAAACACTTAAACGCTAAAGTCGCTTTTTTCTTCTTTTATTTTTAGCTTTTTATCGTTTTCGTTTTTTGGTCTTTTTTCCTTCAGTCCCTCACTTTACTAAAATAGTAAAGTTCACGGCACCTTTATTTATTCGTGGCTGCTCTATAACGATTTGCAATAATAATTTATCGTTCAATTATTAATTAAAATAATTTCCCATCACTGTGGATTTAATGTTAATCTTGATAATGAAATCCATCATAAACACTGAGCTTGTTGTTTGAAGTTTGACAAAGTCTTTATGAGGCCAGACACTAAACAAACATTTATCAATCATTAGATGTTTAGGCCTGTCATCATAAAACTAAAGGTGAAAATAATTAGCAGAATTACTTAAGCTGTTTTTAGATGTGAACTCCAAAAAATGTCTGAATCCAATTTTTGGGAAATTCTGAAAGTTTGTCTTTCACCTATGAAGAATACAGCAGGAGATTGTTCGAGACGGACACATTCACAGGACGTTCCTGACCAAGTCCTGCGAGAGGCAAAACATGACAATAAATAAGTTTAATCTTTCTTTAGTCGCGACCCTTATATTTTATTAAAATGTATTTGCTGTTAAAACTTGTGGGAGATGATTCTGTCTGACATCAGAAAACAGTCCCTGGTTCAGACATGACATCAAAGTGTCTCTCAAGTGATCTGATCACAAGTGGACAGTTCTGAGTGCGTCAGTTCACACCTGACATTAGAATGTCTCCTGAGTCGACTTGTGATTGGATCTTATTTCCCGGCTCTAACTGGCAGGAGGCAGCAATCAGCAGAACTTAATGTGCCAGAAATTTAAAAAAGAAGAAGAAATCAAAACAAATCAGACTGGTTCCAGGTAAATCAAAGCACCCATTTGACGCAATGTAAATACATGTATGGACGTCATCAAATCTTGACTCGCTGATGTTCTTCGTCTTACACAGAGGACACCCGTTGATACATTCGTGTTCAACGGCTAAAAGAATAAAAGAGCTGAACAGCTAAAAGAATAAAAGAGGCCAAGAATGTGTCCCAGACCTCATCCAGATGTGGTCTGAGCGACTGGATCTCAATCTGTCATGGTGGGATCATATTAACCAATACGCAGATATGAAAAGGGCCATAGAGCGAAGTCAATACTCGTAATTTATGGGAACTGGCAGTTTTCTTAGGCCTTGAACAGGCTTCCTGCGATGGTAATACACTTAACTCGGCTAAAATACCAATGAGTCTCCAGCTCTACTCAGTTATTGTGCGTGAACTCCGGTTGCATTGTGTCCACTTTGATAAAAGTCACAAGAGGCGAGTTCATGTCAAGTGTGTTCTCCAGTAATCACCGGGCCCTCAGCACAGACTGGGATAAACATGTGAACCAGTGGTGATGCACATGCGCCCAGCTGCCCATACGGTATCACACACATGCACAAACACATGTGCTCTCACACAGACTATCACACAGCCCGGAGCTGAGGATTTGAGGCTGCGCTCTGGAACCTGATCACAAAGTCACCTTGGACCACAGATTCTCCTCTGCTTTCCCCAATCCGGTTTAATTCGCTGCTGCACAGAGAGCCGCCGCGCTCCTCCATGTCCCCCCCTCTACCTACAAGCGTGCAGTTCATGCATGTGGCTCACTTCTGTCTCGCTGTCATGGACTTAGAGGTTTCCCAGGGCCAATACACTTGGACATATTGGCAGCATATCTCTGAATCGTTGTGGAGTGAATATTTTGGAGAGGGAATAGGGGAATATAAGTGCATCTTATAGAAGTCAAGCTGCTTGTGAACCAAAGAGGACGGCTTGAAGGAAGATCCACTTGGAGGTGGACAAAGGGTGAAGGTTGTTCCACAGCAGAGGAGGGTTTAGACAAAAACCTCCAACCTGCAATCGGATGACAAACCTGCAAACACGACGTTCAGTACAGGGACACGTTTCAGTCTCCAGCTCCAGTTTGGCTGCCTGCATCGGTTCATTGCTTTCAATCTCCCATTCACTCCACACCAAAAGAATAGATTCCTAGCGATCTAGAGGCACTTTGCATTTTTCATCTCTGATCAGCGATAATACGCTGCAAACATTGTAAACGCGTGACACTGCAGTGCAGTGGGAAAATAAAAAAAAACGTCTGTGTTGTTTTCTCTTAAACAGGATCGCTCATATTTCAGAATTCCCCCCGTTCAGTCAATCCTCCATGAATTATTTTGTCAAAGACGAGTACTGAATGCGTGTGACGCCTTTCAGGAGCCAATTTGCAACATTCGGTAGATGAATACCGAGAGCCGAGATAATGACAAAACAAAATGTGCTGCTGACTTCATATCCACAAAAAACACAGAGGGGTGATGCAACCAGCCTCAACATACAAATCCTCTTCTGTCTCATACCACGCAATACCTCCCCCCCCCGAACCCGCACACCTCCCCCTTCTCCTCTCTCCTTCCCCTTTTCTTTCCCCTCTCTCTCTCTCTCTCTCTCTCTCTCTCTCTCTCTCTCTCTGATTCCCTCCCTGCTTGCCTTCCAGACTGGCACTATGCTAATTAAAGTAGCTAGGAGTATGAATTTGAGAGGAGAGTGGGATTAGCTTGATAAGTATCAGGAGTACAGAAGCACTGTACCAAAGTCATTTAAATTCTAATAATAAGAAAACTGTTAGAACATTCACACTGATGCATTGCAACAATTTCTCCCCGACAATCTACACAAATCCTATTTATTCCTTTATGAAACATAAACCCACACTGGCGGGAATACAGTTGCCTGTTGGGTTTGCTTGTCAGCACTCGGCTCCATTGTGATTCCCTCTCTTGCCGCTGGTACTTGACTAATATTATAACAATCAGGAAACTGTGTATTGCCTCCTCATACCTCCCTATGGGATTACATGTTCAGCAGCTATGTTGAAAAGTGGTTTAACAGCACCAGCGTGAGTTTGAATTTGGCTGCACTGGTCTTTCACAAAAAAGCGGAGAAGGCCAGACTCCATTTAGGTCTTTTTTCCCGCAGTGCTCATTCCATACATCAACAGGCCAGCACAAGCCACAGATAAAGAGAGAAACTTTTTACCAAATTGATTTGCACGCTTCGTAAAAAGCAATGCTTATACCTTATTAGATTCCACGAACTATAATAGCTACATGCAGAATGTTTATTGGTAATGAAAGAGGATCTATGTGACAGATTTGGTAAAGTGAGCCGGTGGCGGCATGCTGCGAAGATGAGCCTCAGCCGAGACTCAGAAGTCAGTCTCTTTAAAAACTTCAGTCTAAATGGAGGAGAAAGTAATTTGCTTCATCTGTGAGTGCTGATTTACAGCGGCCTGCAGCCCATATCCTCCTCGCCGCTACCCCCACCTGGTCCGCCCCACAGAGGGATCGGACACAAACGCTGCTCTCTTCTCTAATAGCTCATGGAATGGCTTTGCCGCCAGATCCTGTTAAAACTGAGGGGCTATCAGATGGAAAGTGGCAGCGCTCACTGCATCAGCGCAGCGTACACTGAAGGTAGAAGTTGGCAGTATCTCCTCCCACCGAGACAGCCTGGAACTAATCGCTGAGAGATATGGATCATATCCCACAATTTGTCAGTTGGGGTGATAAAACCATTGTGAGGCTTGTGGTGGTGGAGCAGCGCTGGTAGCTCTGCTGAAAGGGACAGCGGGACTGATAAAGATGGATGGTGAAAAGGTCTTTAAATGGCAGGCGAGGGCAGACACAAGGGAATTAGCTCTGTTTATGAGTTTGGGTTTGGAGTCAGCGCTAAGCCAAACACTTCCACAAGAATGGAGCAGTTTAATTTACAACACAGAGGTGGAGAGCCGGTGCAGCCGCGTCTGCACCTCACCAGCACCGTTTACCTCCATCTGAGGAAACTACTTTCCACATTAACGCCGTTTTTAATGACAAACGGACACGAGTGAACCATGACTGTGGACACAAATTCAACTTAAAATATGAGTGTGAGAGACCCCTCCGACACCCCCAGCCTGAAGCTTCTCCCTCAGCCTCAAACAGATTAGTCTCTGAGCGACATCTGGAAGATGCGTCATTGCAGCTGTGCTGGAGAAGCTTTGCTCTCAGGCCAAAGGGTCTCCTCTCTCCTGCCCTGTGATGGGCCATTTGGGCACCTACATGTGAAAGCGCAGCTGGTGGACATTTGTAGAACACGGCGATACAGACAACACACACGCACACACAGAAACTTCACATTTAAATCCCCAAAATCTGCACTTAGCTCATTTTTGTCATCTTTATTATTATAATTGTATTCATTTAAAAGGGTTAAGTGTTTCTATGTGAGTGTGATATTATAGTAGTGTAAGAACCTGAAAAACAAGCACTCCATCGAGCAACTATCAGACTCATGTTGTAGAATATCCTCTCGTAAACACGCTCGAACTGAAGTGCAACTTTGGCCATTATTGCTTCGTAGCCTTCTTGGAAAATCAAGTTTGAGTTGACCTTTTGAGACTTTCAAAGACTTTCAGAATTAGATTAGGAGGAAAACAGCATTAACAAATTAAAGCCATGACTCAAATTCCTCAGGTCTTCACATGACATCATTTAAGTCTATCATCTAACAGCAGAGAGACTGCAGCCATTCCGTTTTCCTTTTCTTCTCTCGCTTTCAGGATATTTTTGTTCGCCTCCATAAATACACAGGTTCTAATACAGGCATGGATTATTCTTTCAGACCCGAGGTGTCACTGTCCTCTGTGATCACTATGACTCGCACAAGAATGATGTATTTATACGTGGCATTAACGATAAAATAAATATGTTGGTTTGCGCAATTGTGCGGTTAATTTCCATCATATTAGAGTGTTGGAACCCAATCAAGCAAATGCGAAATTAAATTTACTTTTAAATCAATACTATCAGAATGTGCTCGAGTAGATTTTCCCTAAGATTTATTGATGCAGCCTTTAGTTATCCCACCTTTTTTCCTCATTTACTTCTTATACACGCAAAAAAAGGCAATATATTGCTCTATAACAGACAAGAGATAAATTTCTCTTCCCTTGAGTGAGGCATTAAACGCTCAGACGTAGGACATCACTGCATTTTGGGGGTTTTTAAGATGGACAAAGACATGTGTGGAATCAGTTACCCCCAACTGCATGTTTGTAGTGTGATGAACAGTTAGCATGCGGTGAGGAGTTTGGGGGGTTCAGAGGGAGTGTGAACGACTGTGGTAAGAGGAGAGCGGTGCCCCAGACCTTTTTTTTTTTACTAGCGGCTGATTGATTAATGTTGTTGTCGGGGCATAGGTTCCCAAGAGAGGATGAGGAACCCTGTGTGATATGTGGAAGATTTTACAAGCAGCGGCGAGCTTGAAAGTGATGGGGATGAGATCCTGGCCAAAGGCCGAAATGAGAAATCCATCAGGAATGCATTCCCTTTCTCTCCTCTGTCCCACCCCCCAACCCCCTCTCTCAGTATTTGGAAGAACAGCTGTTGCTATAACTCTACTGTACACATCTTCCTTCAATCTTACATACGACCACAGGGCACCCAGGCTGTCAAATAGTTTTGCGGGTCTGAGGTGAGAAGATGGGGAGGATCGCTGTCAGAACACTTAAAACATGGAGTCTAAGGGTAAGCAGCAAATTCTCATACATGCACTTTCTGATACGGGAATAAAAAAGGGTCACATCTTCCTGAGAGATGAATGCAGCATTGCCGTGGGTGAAAGACTAATATTTTCACAACCTTTAGTAAGTGAGTGAAGGCAGGTGTTATGCTTTTTATGGGTGTGTTTAGGGGAATTACAGCAGCGCAGAGCCCTGCGAGGCATGTACCAGGTGTGATAGAGTGTGAGCGTCTACAGCAGGCTACAGCAGAAGCCAGATATTTGCCTCAGTGATGCTCAGGACTGAGCTACTGCAGCACATTGATGTTGACAGGTGCAGCCTTTAGAGTTAGCATGGCTAATGTCCAATTACACATGTGTTTAAAGGATCGGTACACTCAAACAACAAAGAAACGGTTGCTAAGTGTTGCCTCACTTACCTCGAGTGGGATCTATAGGCATGCAGCTATTTTTGTTCTGAGATTTCTCACCCCACCCCCACTTCAATACCATGGAGGTAAATGTAATTTTGTTTACATGGAAGAAAGAAAATCTACTGACAACCTGTTTTTCTATGTCACACTCCAAAACAGCTGATTGATTGGAGCTTTGTTCTCCCAAAGAAATAGTTCCTGTGAAAAATCTGATTGAGCTCCAGGAGTTATCCTGAATATCATGTTCATTTCTTTTGAAAAACAAGTTGCTGTTTAGTTATAACCACACAGTTTAGGGTTTTCATCTACGCTTATTTTCTGCTAGTTAGTAGCATTACATAAAAGTACTGGACGGATTTCTACAAAATGGTGGAAGGATGTAGAACGTGTCAGAGAAGAACCTTTAAAATCTTTATGCATATCTGGATCAGGAATATTTTTTTATCACTTTCTTTGCCAGTCTAATATGTTGGTATTCTTTTATGTTTTCATTGATTTCCCAGGGAATAATTAATAGATATATATTAAGAAAATCAAGCATATTTAAGAAACTGATTGTGAACGGTTTGGTGCAGCTTGATTAAATGTAAGGGGACTGTCGGCCTCTGCGGAGGTATACTATCTTTTTAGTGCGATTCTAGTTTTTAAGATGCAAAATCCTCCCATCGTCCCTTAGATTTCTCCGAAATCACATGGAAAAGATTTCCACATGGCACATTATCACTAGAGATGTGAGAATATGTGATTTCATGCAGGCCTGTCACAGAACAATGTGTTTGCTCAGATCTGTCTGTGTGCTGTTGCTTAAGTCTGACCTGTACTCTGGCCTCTGTGAGTTTCGTCCTCTGAGCCAGCTCCTCTCTGGTGTAGATGTCGGGGTAATGTGTCCGCTCAAAGGCCTTCTCCAGCTCCTCCAGCTGCTCAGCAGTGAACGTGGTGCGACTGCGCCTCTGCTTCCTCTTCAGGGGCAGGTCGGGCTCCGAGTCTACATCTGAGCCCTCATCTGTGCGGTTACCTGAGGTGAGAAGAAAGGGACACGGGGCCATTTGTGTGTGATCGTGGAGTGAAAACAAGTAAAGAGAAGTCTTTTGTGTGAATTAACCGAGGGGTGTTTGAGGAAAATGGCATCAAATGTGAGCTGAAAGTGATCATAAATTAGTTTTAACAGCATTATCTGCGTTTTGGAGCCTCTTTTGTTGCAGAAGAGAGGGGGACTGGCAACATAGAAGATTCGAATGACAGCTTCTCCTCTCTCAATATACAACCGGGAGAATATTATCTTAATCTGTGGATATTTATTTAATGTAGAGGAGGCCCTGATACACAATCCTGCCTCTGAAAGGGGCCCCAGAGGCTGTGAAGGCAGAGGGCTGAGGGGGAGTGGGGGTGTTCGTGGGTAGAGGGGTTAATCTGCACAGGCCACCTTGCTGCTCCTCACCCTGCTTTTCTCTCTCAGTGGCCCAGGGCACACTGCTCATACACAGCACAGCCAGAGTGTATAAAATAGAACACAATATCACACCGAAACCATTCAGCGCCATGTGTTTCCATCTGCTGTCATTAAATGAATCACAACATATTTTACATTACTTTTTAGGCATTCAACTAAGCTGAATTTTTGCTCGAGGAACATAGATACAACACAAAGATGCACAATCCGGGCCGACAGGGAAATTTTTGACAGCAAATACGCATTACCATTGCACATTACCGTTATAACTGAATTTAGAAAATTGCATCATTTTCACCTCCTCTGCACGTCTATTCAAACTACATGGCCCTTTTCATTTCATGTCATAAAATTCACATTTTCATAATTTCCTCATTGAGACATTGACAAGGCGGCGTGATGTGCCAGTGTTGCTCCAGGCCCCTTTTGGATTGCATCACGCACCGTCCAGAAAGTGTGGGAGAGGGAAAATAAAGGGAGATATTGAAGAAGAGGGTGTAAGAAGAGATTTGCGCTTCTGACAGTGGCCCCTCGCTATTCAGCTCAAATGAAAACTATAACGCTCACCTGAATGTTTTGCCTGAGTGAGTTCCTGTCGCCTGATTCATTGTCACACTGCTCCGATTTGTCTGTTTCAAGCTCACTTCAACATCAAATCTTTCAGCGTAAGTGGACAAAAGAATACTCAGACCGCGCCTCCAAATAACAACTGTGAGAACAAAAGAGCAACAGAGCTGGCGGAGTCTCAAGGCCAGCTCCAGAGTTTAATTAAACAAGGAATTAGGGGATTATATGGAAGCTATCATTACAGGCCACTCCATGAGTCTTCTACGAACATTTTTGTCCCCCTGAGCTCATGCTCAATGATTCTCTGTGGATTACATGTGGCCGCAGGACATGAGGCCGCATTCATTAAATCAATTCTTCAGTCTTATCCTTTTTAATAAAGATTGATTCTTGAAGCACAGGCTCTCTCCACTGCAGAACACCCTTGAACATACAAAGTTGAATATGTACATACACCACATATCCCTTTGTTGGTTTTCATGAGGATGCGTATATCCATTTGCCCGGTAACTTGCCGTGACGACACTTGAGACCGGCCCAGCAGTGTACAGATCACTTTCCAAAGTCACCTCTGCGTCCTACAGGGAGACTCTCGAGTCGTCTCGCACTCAAGGGGCTCGGAGAAAGACACCAAAGTCTTCTCCTGTTCAAATTATTTTCTTTTCCTCCTCCTTTGTTTGAGGTTCTCTCGCAGACTTTATTTTGCAAGTAAACCACTGCGGTAATCTATGTCACATTTAGCATGCTATCAGGCTAATGACTGATAAACCTCAGCAGACAATGGCGCATAACCCTGCTCTCAATTGAGCACAACACATCTGCTCTTGTACATGAACCAGAAGCACAAGGTCGACAGCCCTGTCTGTAATGAGTAAGGGAAAATGGAAAGTGGCCCACGATGCATGGGGGCCAACTGGGATTGGGGTTGAATGTAAAGCTCATCAATATGCTGGTGAATAAAAAGACAGAGGACATCAGAAAACATGTGTCTGCTGTCCAGACTCTTCGTTCTGGTTAATATACGGTGGTGTTACAATAAAGGACCAAGTCCGTCCATGGAAAGCAGATGGTTTAGAAACTGGTCTCAAAGGCTGCATGACAGTAAATATCTTTTTCTGTCTGTTTCCTGAACGAAACACTTCAAGATGTAGATAAGTGTATAACATGTCAGTCTGTTTTCATCTCACCCACATGCCAAAGTAAATAATCGGAGACAAAATGAGGAAATATGCGAACTGGAAGGGTGCTAGGAGAACGGATACCTCCGCCAAGGCTAACACCTTATCTATCTCTAAACTGAGTTAAAGGAAGTGAAAATAAAGTATCCTGAATCCGCCCCCGTGATTCTCCCTTGGCCCATATCCCACCCTACTGCCAAGTTTCAATAAAATTGATTCAGTAGTTTTTGCTAAACCAGTAAGACAGACCAAGTAACAGCAATGAAAACACACCCTCCCTGGCGAAGGTAGCAAAATCCCTGCAGGGCAGCTGAGGTCCGTTTCTTGATGGTTCTCTCGGCACAAAAAGGTGCACTGTGATTACGCCTTCGCATAATACAACTGGTGTAATTTCCATTTAAAGGTTCAGGGGATATTGATAAACAGCTCCTGCCTTGTCTCATTAGTTATCGTCCAATTAGAATCTAATTATGTGCCATCCAGTGGGCATGATTACTGCCGTGTACTCTCCTCCAGGGGCCCTCTGAGGTTTTGCCCCGGTATTGATTTAATATTCTGCCCATTATGAATCGGAGGAGTTAATTAGGTTTACACATTGCTTTGTTGAGGTAAGAGCTTGATTATGATTTAAGATAACATTGGGTTTTGTTGAAGTAAAAACTACCTTAACCTAAATTGTCGGGAATGCCGGGAGTGAAATGACTGAACTACACGGCTTCAGTACTGAAGAGGGCCGATCACTGACAACTGAATGAATATTGATAAACTAATAAGAGGACTGATGTTAATCTCTGCAAACAAACATAACCGTTTTCTTCCAAATGCACATTACATTCTAACAATCTATAAACTATACTGATCTCTATAGTATAAATCACCATGATGCACTGCTTTATACTAACAGGTAATGATAGAGTACTGATTCAGCCAGATGTCAACTGAACAACAACCTTACTGTTCACTTTCCAAGCAAAATACTTTCTTCAGCACATTTTTTCTCAAGTGTTTCTGGAGCATCATCATTCACGGTTAGTTTGAAATGTTTTCCAGCTGTGATCAAGTTTTCTTTTCATTTCAGAGAATATTGTGCATCAACAGCATTCAAGTGCAGTCAAGTGTACTCGCTCTACATACTCAAAGCTGGTTCGGGATTTGGATGGAGTGACGTTTTGGGACATGCAGCTAATTAGCGAGAAATCTGTCTCTACACAATTAAAACAGTTTTTTTATTTTTGATAAATATCATGTTTTTATGGGTACATCATTCTCCTGGAGAACTTGAGTTTTACACAGAAACTGTCGTCCACAAACAATTATAGTGTTGTTAATTAATGTGCAGTTATTAACGTATCCCATGGACGTGGAGAACCACACATTGACCCTGATGTGACTTTGTTTTAATGAAGCTCTAACTCCGACCAGACTTTTTGGATAAAACTGGGTTACACTCTTGAAGGACTCAAGCAGCTAGTTAATAGTTTGGAGGTGACTCCGAGGTTTAAAGGCCGCTCTCTCTCCCCGGAGATTTCACCGCTGACCTCACAGACAGACTCTTCAGACTACAGGCACATGGGATCCTCATCACCTCCTCATATCGACCCCCCCTCCCCACCTATATACTCACTGCTCTGCTCATCTCCCTTCAACCCCTCAAACCTTTACCCCCGAGATGCTGAAGTAACGTCGATTAAACAGGCAGCTGTCCATTCAATACCGGCAATTAAAGAAAGTGATATTTAAAGTTCCAGATTTACGATGCATAACAACAGCAATGAACTTCATGTCTGCTCGGTTGTTGAAAACACTGCATCAGGACACTCGATACTGTGAAGAGGTTTTGAATGAAACACATCGCGGCCCGTAATGTAAATGATTACAAGACGTTTACTGTCACCACTATGAAAACTAATATCTATGTGTTCGCTGTGTTTAATGTAATCTAATGTAATAATTTTTGCTTTATTCCTTTTCATATGTAGTTTTTATATTATAACAAAAAAAATAAGAATGAGAATAACAATAAGAATAAATGACTGTATCAATTCTGATGTGAAAATATAAAAATGTACAAAAGATAATAAAATAAAAACTATATTCCCTCAAATATGAATGCATTTAGCAAATGATAAGGTCGGGGAATTATTATATTTTAGCATTTAAAGATACAAACAGAAATAAAAAATGTCCCTAAACTAAATCATGCTTTTGCAGCTGTGCAGGTGTAAAGCATTTTTTATCCTTCACCTGTGAGCAGTACTGACTCAAAGTAAAGTTGCACTCTAAAGCTGCACCTTGTCAGACTGTCTCTGATATCACAACCCATGGCCTCCATATCAGCCATACCTTCGCAAACTATCCAAGACACAGGGACAAAAACAGACAGGGCTTTGGCAGTGCAGCATTAGCTCATAATGGCTCATTTTGAAAAGCATATTAGTTCCAGCATAATTACAATCAGGCCTCACGCTCAGTGTTTTGCAGGCATTCACAGGACCAGCCTCTGAGCACCGAGTCACACCAGTTGACTGTGACTGACAGCAGATTTAGTTCAAAATGCTGTTTTTTCCTCCCTCTTTTCCCCCCACGGGACAAAAATAACACCGCATCCTTTCTCCCTATTTATGTTGACTTGTTTATTTTGTGCCTACCTTTTGTCGTAGTTGATGCTGCAATTATACTTTTTGTCAGTCAGAGGGGGTGAATATCAAAAGACCTAATTATGCAAACAGGCCTGTGATAAGAGGCATCTGCCTGAGATGGGATCTGCTATCTCTGACATGCATCTGTCTCTGTGCTGTCTCTGCTGCTCCAGGCCTGCATATAAACAGCCCTGCCTGTCCCCGGGACTGCACGCAATTCAACCGCTAACACTGGAGTGGAGGGATGTTTTTTCGGGGGCGGGGTGGGGGATCGCGCAGCAACATCAAATAGCTAACAACTTCCCAATTTGCATTTTTCCGAGAATGGTGCAGCATCTCTGCTTAATGCACTTGCCTGTTCATCCCAAAGGGGTTGCCAAGTTAAAGGAGGCATGTGATTCAAGGCATTTACCGAAGGATGTATCTGAGATAGGAACCTTATGTGAATACAAGATAGACGACAGCGATAACCAGAATGGTTTAAAGACAAATTCCCTATGAATAATCTCTTCCCCTAGTTATCTCCCTGCTAACGAAAAACAAAACTCTCAACGTGAGCGTACAGCCTCGGCAACGTGGAGATTTTATTCTGTATATTAGATATATTCAGATCAACATACAAAAAAAGAGTGTAAATGTGGCCGATCAAGTTATCCGTTACTCGGTTTGGTGACATGCCATAATACATAATCAATTTCCACTGGTTGTCAGTGACCTTCTCTGGGCAGTGATTTGACATTTAGCTGAAATTGAATCTGGAGGAGAAGTGTAAGTTTACATATAAGGATATTTTAAATGCACCTATCTAAAATAAAATCCTTCTCACCTTAAGGGACAGATGTCATGGGATAAAGTTTTGTCTCATGCCTTGTGTCAATACAGTAGCAGGTGATTGCGGGCCAAGGGCACTTGTCCCAGAGTGTACCCGCTGCGAGAGGACAAGTGGAAGTGAACTTAAATTTGTGCTCTACCTGTACGGAAATTACACTTAAAGGAACTTGAAGTGGATTGATGAAAATGTTAGAAAATGCTGCCTCTCTTTTGTTACCAAACGCACAACCCCTCAGTGGCGGTGTCAGAGTTTTAGACTCTTTTACATCAGCATTCCTCAAGAAAATTCCAATACTTTTCTTCCCTTGTCTCTTGGACAGAATCACATTCTTTAGAAAAGGAGTACGGGGGCTTGAGGACAAAAATGCAAGGAAGGAAGAAAGATGGGAGGCTCTATAATCTTTGGCTCTCACAACAAACAATTAGCCCCCTTTTCTGTGTTTGAGGTGGGGAGAAAGTGAGAGAGAGTGAAGAGGAGGGGGTGCGGGAGAAAGCAGAGGAGACGGACAGGGAGAAGCAGCGAGAGCGATGCTCTTTTATGGCTCTTGTCATATGGATGAAGGCGCGGCGCGTCCATGAGAGCGCACGCTCACCTTCAACAACAGGGCGTCCACTGGGCCTCCCGGCCTTTTCAGCCTGGAGAGACGAGCTCCTCAGGGGGCCATTAGAGCATGAATAGGGGCCTGACAGCCCTGTGCAGCTCCGCAGGGCATCCATAAACGCTGACATATTGACTCCCCATGCCTCTGCACTGCACTGAGTGTGAAAGCGTGAAGGGCTTGAAGGGTGGGATTCTTTTTCTTTAATATACTACTGACTAAAACGAGTAATTTAACAGCAATATGATTTGTTGCTTTTGGCTCTTTTTCTACACGAGGGAAACACTGTTGTTCACCAGACAATTGTTTAAGTTTGTTTGATTTTTTATTGTAAGGTAACATGAGGGAAAATGTACATAAATGTGTTTGTTTTACTTATATGCTCCTCTACTTTGGCAGTTTTTAGAATAAAGTCAGAATACAGAGGATCTAACAAAACTACATAGAGACTAGAAAACTAAATGTGAACCTTGTCTCCAGCCGTCACTTCCCCAAGACTGAGCTTCACTCCAGGTTTCTTCTTCTTCTCCTTCTTATTTAGAGCAGAATGTCATCGCCTCAGCTTAAGTCTTTACTAATTGAGGTCACAGCGAAAGTAATGAAATTAACAGAGAGCACAAGAAAGTAAAAAAGAAAGCCCATTGGGGGTCTCTGCCAAATGGCACTGGAGCCAGAGCCCCGGTCCCCCAGCAAAAGGCTCAAAAAACCTACGCAGGAAATCAAACAGTGATGTCTCAGGGCTATGAGCTGAGGTCTCCTGGAGGAACAAATCATTTTCTCAACAAAGCCAAAGAGAGATTACTGGGCACAGTATAGGAATGCACAGCGGACATTTTTATGTGCCCAAGGGAAGTTTCCTAATTTTCTGGACGAGGCTGGGCAGCAAATATTGTGGAAAAGTTTTGAGTGATACAGAGGACATTATGGAGGGAGGACGAGTTGTGAAGACTGATGGAAACTTTAATAAAACCTTCATGTGAACGAAGCGTTTCATTAATGTGCAGTAAAATAAAGGTTTGTATCTACTTTGGCTTCTGCTTCATATATTCGAATACTCCTTTGTACATCCTGTCTTTTAAATATGAAAAATAATAAAATAAAAACAATATAGCTCGCTTTGAAATAAAATAATGTAATATATTATCAAAAATACTATTATTCTACACTGTATTATGGTCCCCTGATTGCAAGTGAACAAACTGTTGTCAGAAATTAAATGAATATTTGCCGTTAAGTCCTTTTTTCTCTGGGCAGAGTGAAGCATCACTGTGCCTGGCATTAGTTTGAGATATTCCTCACATATTGAGGGTTTGTAATGTGGCACAGTAGCAAAGCTTTTTATACTGAGACTACATATTCCCCAAGGAGAGAATGACTGACGATGCAGAAATAAGCCCATTAGTTGAAAATGGGGGGGGACAACATTCGAAGTTGTTATTTTGTCGGCTGTAGGACGGGAGCCCCGCCCCACTGTTTGGACAACAGCTTTCAAATTTAAACTCGGTGGTGAAAAAACACATTTCTGATTCGCAACACTTAAGGGAACGTGTTTATTGTCTTTGTGGTCGTGGAGGGGGAAAAAACATGCACAATTAAAACAAATGAATATTTCAGTGGTGAAGCACATCAAGAGCATAAAATGTGAAATGTTCTGGCATTAAGTAGCATGGGCTAATGGCGATTTTTAAACTAGCAGACCATGGTCAGTGTCTCTCATTTATCACTGAGGGAGAGCACTGTGCGAAACGTAATTACTGTTGCACATTATGTGGGCTATTCCTGTATTGTAATAAAATTAGCCAGAAATGCTTTTTGTCTTTTCTAATGCAGCTCCATGGTAACCAGTGGACGGTCATAATGCAGAACACCACCGTGATCTGTGCCAGCTGTCAGAGTTTGACAACCCGAGCCGCCAAGGCAAATTGGAGGAAACTACATTTCTTTCAGTAAATTACGTGGCTCTGACCTGCTCATCTATTACCGAATTTAACATGGGGCATGATAAAGCTGGAGATGTCCCGATGGGCTCCACACTCATTCATGCTACACTCCGCTTTATTGTTTGGAAATATAACAAGCGTTTAATCACAAAGACAAAGACCTTTTGCTGCCAAAGGTCTCTGTCATTATTACACTGTCCATTTTAAACATTGTCCTGAGATTTTTTCAGGCAGGCGAGGAATTCAATTAGACCATACCGTTTATTCTATATTCGTCAAAATGGACAAATAATTTTTTCTTAGAAACAGATATTGGTAATTACAGGACTGCATCCTAATAAATATTCCTGAAAAATGTAATGGAAATAATAAAAACCCTTTTCAAACACGTTTATATGTATTGGAACACACCAATGTGGTTATTATAGGGGATCAAAGTGATATCTGCAAAACCCTTTCACAGGGTTGAAAAGCACATTTACAAATAGACATAATTTAGTTAGTTGGACCCACTAATATATTTCTATTTTTATTTGGCTTAAATCATAGAAACAACTTAACTTGTAAGCCCTCGTCTCCTGATGACTCCGTCCTGCACTGTGCAGAATCACTGGTGGACTCTTTTTGGGCTTCGTCATTATTTAATCTGTGATCCAGTGACAACATTTATATTGTTTGGTGGATAACTTATTAGGCAAAAATGACTACGATTTATGAAATGACATGGTTATTTAAATATTGCTTACAGCTGACATTACTGTCTGTCATCATTTGGCAGTTCACCTAAGTCGAGACAAAACAAAAAACCTCCAGTCTACATGAGGACAATAACGGGAGAAATGTCGATGTTTGGGGCTTATTTTCTGAGTTGTGCGATGCTCTAATACCGTGAACATTGTACTGCCTGTTAACATTGTTACTGGTGCTTTCTGACAACAGGCTCCATTGTCTGTAAAGGTGACAAGGTCAGTTAATTACATTTGTTTATTGTAGCAGAATAATGGCATTGTTTTCTAATAACAGAACAACTGCAGCAGGAGGTTTGTTTTGGTGGATGTTACCTGAATTGAACTACACTTGTTTGTATTTATTCCAGATGCCTATAGGTTAAAGACACAAAAAGGACATCTCAAAGCAATTAAATGAGATTTTTGTCTGATAACAAATACTATAGGTTTTTTCTTTTTCCCATTAAAACCATTGCAGCTAATCTCCCCTGCTGAGAACACTTGTCTCTCCTCGTGGCATGGCAAGGAATCAGCAGTGAGAGATAAATAAATGGCCTCTAAGAAAAACATTGGCCCTCTTGTCGAGTAACGTTTCCACTCGAGAGCAGCAACAGTCCACATGTCAACTCATTCTCCTCTCATTTCCTGCGCTCTCGTCGCCGAGACACCTCTGTCTAATGAAGGAGAGCAACCCCACAGGGTCTGTCATCCCTGAGTGTTGTTTTCCCTCTGGACAGCCCAGTCATTGTCCGCCACCACTGAAGGTAATACTCACCAATCGGGATTCATTACAACACCAAATCTACCAATGAACTGCCCACCGCAGGCGCAAACACACGACTGCCCGGGAGAAGAAATAGGCGTCCAAGGGACCCCCCTCCAAACTAAATTGGATTGCCAATACGGCCCACAGACATTTGAGAAGTCGAGAAAAACAATGGAGCAGAAAATAAATACTCCAAAGCCACAATGATGGCTCCACTTTGTAAACTAACACAGTATTGATCGTCTTCTTTTTTTGTTTGTTTAGAAAAGCCTCATCCCTGCTAATAGCTGTCTGAGAGTGTAATCTCTCCCTTGTCCTCCCCCTCCTCTCCTCCCCTCCACATTCCCTATTATGTGGTTTTCTTTCAGCGCGCCTCAAATAGTTTAGGTTCAGTGTCGCACTGGGGTACGGGGCATGGGACTGGGGACCAATTGTTTGCTAATGTTGACACCTGCCAGAGCAGGCTTGGTCTATTTGGGGCCCGCCAAGCTGCAAACTGGATGCTCCCCCTCTTTAGCAAGATTAAGTGTGGGTTGCTGGGGTCACAAATCACTGGACTCCCTCTGATGTTGTGAGGCACAGAGCCAGAGACTGAGCGGACTAAAAGAGAAAGCTGAGGAGGGAGGAACAGAGGAGGGAAGAGGGATAAAGAGTGACAGTCTATTGTTTGCTGAAAAGGAGGGGAATAATGTATCTTCTTGAGTGCGC
Source organism: Hippoglossus hippoglossus (assembly GCF_009819705.1). Lineage (NCBI taxonomy): Eukaryota > Metazoa > Chordata > Actinopteri > Pleuronectiformes > Pleuronectidae > Hippoglossus > Hippoglossus hippoglossus. The sequence goes on from NC_047155.1 coordinate 11,293,101, forward strand.
GTAGCTGGTGTGTCCCGTCCAAAGAAATCAACAGTGGATCCACGTCACCAGAGCACACAGCAGACTTCTGCCTCGCTTGATGTGCTCATAGATGAGCAGGAACATTTGAAATCTTTGTTTAAAATGTAGCATTAACAGGAAACTCACTGTCACGGTCTGCACACAACAGATTGTGTAGTTTCCACACTCAAAATATAAAATTAGTGGTATAAGAAAAAATTTGATGCAGCACATAAAGCCAGACTTTCTGGAGTTTTCTTTCAAATTACCTCTTAAGGATAAATAAACATGAAAATACACTGACTTTTCTCTCTTATTTGAAAAACATACATAAAGACCAAGAGAAAACCAGTAAACAAGCAAGGCCATGACAGACAGTGCTCAGCTCCTCCTTCTCCTCCTCCTTCTCCTCCTCCTTCCTTTGCAGATGTACATTAATGCAAAAGAAGGCAGCGTTGTGAGCTGCTGCAGAAGCGCCCTCTCTTCCTTTAAAACTGCTGCTGTCCAGCCTGATCGTGTCAGTTTGAAGGCCCCATTGAAAAGTATTCATGCATCTGCCTTTGAGGCACAATAGCAGCTAGTTTATAAACTGTCTGCCCAGGCACCCAAAGGCTTTAGTTCGTATTGTTTTCGGCCCCTTAATAAACTTTTTGGAGGAGTTCATCAACTCGCCTGAATAGCCTATGCAGCAAGTCTCAAGACAGAAAATAACAGAGGGGCCTTTTCTCCTCCCTCTTCTTTCTCTCGTCCTTTTCTAGTGGCTGTTCATCTAACAATGGTGAGAGCAGCCTGTCAGACATCACAGGGCTTTTTTTGTACCAATACAAGGGGGGGGGGGGGGGGGGGGGGGGGGGGGGAAGTATTCAACAAACAGAGAAAGCGACCTCTTAAAATGGAAATGGAGGAATATTGAATTTTCACATTTGCACAGGAGGTTAAAGCGACTCGGACAAAATGATTTTTGAGTGAGCTGAATGTCGAGTTGTTGGGTTTTTTTGTTTGTTTTTTAAGTTTTCGTAGGTTTTGTAAGAGCATGGAGTTCAAATGACATTAATGTTTTGCAGAAACTGCATGACCTGCTGTTTGCTGAAAGTCATGAAAATGTTTGAATGTCTAAATTAAAACACTGCTGGAGGTGGAAAACAGAGGAAATTTTTGTATTAAATTAATAGTTTTCTGTTGGAGATTGCCTGACACCTGTTAGACAGGCAGCAGGAGAAAAATGATGGGATGCAATAAAATGTAATTTTGGCTGTAAGCCATTAATCCACTGTCATACCTTTAAACTCTGTGGAAACAAAATTAGCCAAACTTAAAAGTCTTTAATAGATGTCTGTTCTAATTAATTTCATACCTAATTAAAGCAAGGCTGCAGTCCGTGCAGACTTGCCTGTTTAGCCCGCTGGATGGCCATAATTGAAGTAATAGCAGGGGGGTAAAAAAAAAGCTTGCTTAGAAATAAAAGCCCGCAGCGGTTCAATTCAACAACAACACCATCCAACCAGGCTGCACCCCCCCCTACCACCACCACCCCTCCACCATCTGACCCAAAAAGGCCTCATTGGCTGCCCCGTCCTCACCACCTACTGTTTCCCACCGATGCTCTCGGTGCGCGTTAACACCCTAATTAGATGTGACAAGTTCAACGAGCTGGTTCCAGAGGAGGAAAAGCTGGTCAGGTTATGATTTCCGAGTCAGACTCACAGGGGGAATCTGTGGACAGCTGATTCCTGTCAGCCTCATTCATCTTCTTCCAGCCAATTAAACTTTATACTGCGCACAAAGCGACGCCAATCCGGGCCAGAGGCTGCGTTAAGTACCCGGAGAGGAAATGCAAACGTCTGAGGTGATGTCGGTATAATATATAGGCTCACAAGTATAATTATTATTATGATTATTATAATAATCATAATAATAATCACTATAATCATAATAATACATATAAACAAATTGACCAAGTATTTATAGTCTATATAAATATCTGAAGTTGTAGTTGTTATATTAGATATTTGCCACAAGAACAATGCAACAAATGGGTCTGACATTTAGGAGCAACATTTCCTAGAATAGTTGTCACAACACTAACAATTGAATTTGTCAAAATATTAACCCAATTTCAACCAAAACACCACAAAAATGTTTCCTCCAAATTTCCTGATATACCACGAAATTGATTTTATTCTACATTATTAGGTTAGCAAATAATTGATAAATTGTCGTTTTCAAAATAAACCAGCCAAAATAACTCTTTTTGATAGACTGCACCGAAAACAAAACAAACAAATGAAAAAAGGAACCCATCTTCCTTTAGGCCTGTACGTTCATTACTAACGCCCTCACCTGTTGACAAGAATGTGTGATGCTGATGGGACGTGTGGAGGCTATGTGTGTGTGTGTGAGTGTGTGTGTGAGTGAGAGTGAGAGAGAGAGAGAGAGAGAGAGAGAGAGAGAGAGAGAGGGACCCAGGTCAAACTTGACCAGAGACAGCAGCAGCAGCAGCAGCAGCAGGGAAGGGAGACTGTGAGCTTTGTATTTATTTTGGAGCAGAGCCCCGCAGGCACAGTCCAGGATCCCGCAGCCCCACGGTGAAAATTGGCGGAATAAAACACAGACAGAAACGGGAGACGCGCTGAAGCACCCCACTGTTGTGACAGGATACCTGGAGGGCAACGCTTCCTCTTTAATTTGTCTCGTATGGTTTGAGACCCCCAACCACACATCCAATCCTCCGAGTCTACATAAGCCTCCTGAAATTTAATTCTCGATGGTTAAATTATGGGCTATAATTAAATATCATATCATGTTGGGGAAAATAATGCTCAGTGGCGTGGAGGCATCTTATCAACTCGGTTTTCTTCGTCTCCTTTCGTTGTTATCACATTAATAGTAACAACATCTAAAACGGGTCTATCAGCATGTGCGGGGGAAATTGCGGGCTAAACAAAGGGCACCTATGGGCTTACAGCTTATATTCTGATATTTTCGAGCAGGAAATGTTAACCTTGAAATGCTACTATCTGCGTGTAACAATGTGCGATCATAACCCCATAAATGAGGGGAGAAATTGAATCCTTTTAAGTTATTAAGCAGGAAAGGATTATAAACTCGTCTTTATAAATGAGCTAGAAATCCCCATGTCTTCCTCTGTACACTTTTAAATTTCCCACTAGAAGCTGGGGAGGAAAGATTGCTCCTTTTCAAGAGCCCCACAAGAGATGGAAAAACCATTTTTGCGCCCAGATAGGGAGTCGTCCCACATGGTAAGCGCCACTTTAATTAATAGACAGCCTTGAGAGGTATCACTGTCAGCCTGGATAATGGCGGCAGAGCCACTGTTTGTGCTTCCATGAATATTTCTGATGTGATCAAAGTCAAATGCCAGCACAGACTGAATTTAAGCCTGCTCCATTTTTTTTAACTCAGCCTAATGCTGTCGACACTTAAAGCCCCCGACTCTGACACGTCTCTGTGGTGTGGTGGGCCTACGAGCTTAAAGTGCACACCTTCACATTCATGCATTACTCATTATACTCATATAAGCAGCAGGGTTTCGTGTTATTATGCTGCAGGGTTTGCTCAAGTTACCCGGGAGGCAACACGATCATTTATTACACAGGTTGTAGCCCTGGTCATCAAATATCACGATATGTCACGAACAGCCAATCACATCATTGCTTTTGAATTTATTTCTAAGAACTTATTTTTGAATGAAATATTGAAGGTAAAGGCTACTTTATGGGGGGGGGGGGGGGGGGTTATTATATTTCAATGCAGCTCATTATTGTAGTAGCCCTGACGAAATAAATGAAATCGCAAAAGCCAACATGTAATTTATTCTCCATCCAAAAAGCAAATTTTTAGCTCATTACTTGAACTAATTTTAAAATTCGTGGCCTAATGATTGACTTAAAATACAATTTAGGCCCATTACAATGTGAGCTAGATGCATGAAGTCACTGTACTCATTATCTATTACTTAAAAGATATTCTGTTGAAATACTTATATTTATCTTATTCATCATTTTATATTTATCATCTTAAGTCTTCTTATTGTTTAACCAAAAAAAAGTGTCTCTCAATTAAATGCTAAGGGTGACAACAAAAACTACAGTTTTGGTGCATTACTTAACTGAAATTGAAATTTGTCACGCCATTTTAGGCGCAGACAGGCTGCTCACTGAGAAACCGTTTAATCAAGTTAGTGGTTACTAAGCAACGGAGTAGGTTACGAAGTTACCTGCCAGTGAAGTTATAGGCACATGGATTTAATGTGAGTTATGTCAGATTTTAAACTGCAATATGACAAAACTAACTCATTTGACTAATATTGTGTTTTCCTAAGTGTAAAACATTTTCATAAATTAGCTCATTAAATTGACAGTGTTTACTATAAATAGCTGAGGAATTTTAGAACATTAGAAAGAATGTCAGTTTACATTGAGGGGAAAAATTATTTTAGTGGCCAACTATTTAATTACCCTAAAAGTTGAATTTAATATTTTGCCACATTTATTAGTTTTATTAATTTCTCCTAAAAATGTAACCATAAATTTAGCTTATTGAAAAAAATATTTTATTTTATTTTGTTTTATTTTATTTTGTTTTATTTTATTTTATTTTATTTTATTTTATTTTATTTTATTTTATTTTAATCGATCACATCCTGTCTTTCAGCTCCTGCCCCCTTTTTGAAAAAAAAATGAAGGCCCACCGATGTAAATTCCAGTGAAATGTGGCTTGAGTGGCTGCGGGGACAGGGGAGGTTAATCCGAGTTTAATGCAGTGAAGCACAGCGCAGGGTCTGGGCTATGATGGGTATGTTATCTCTGCCCAACATTTGGGTCTCCCTCAATTTCCACCCAGCCAAATAGCTGCGAGAAAGTGCAGATGGAGTCACTCTCAATGCCTGAGGAAAAAACGTTATTAATAGCTAAATAACTTCCCCATACTTTCACTGAATCTCTCTCACACACTGTTCCAGATGGATTTGTTTGAAGTGGTCTCTCGCTTCATTCCCCTGTCCTTCTCATTCAGCACGGCTTTAGACCCGAAATATAGCTACATTATATTACCATACACTTAGAGACCGGGTGAGTGCGCGCGGAAGTGTGTGTTATAGTTGGTGTGTTCGTGCGCGAGTGCCCTCATGTGTGTTTGTGACGTGGAAAAGAAGAGTGAGGGGCAGCTTTTCTCACTCTTCATCACTGTAGGCTGAGTGTTAATACCAGCTAGAAATTATAATTATTATCAATGTTATAATTATTATTGCTGTAAAACATGGCTGTACCCGGTAATTGAGAATAAACCTGAAATAATCTGTGCGTAATTGCTTGACGCACGAGGTAAATTTCCAAGCCTTTACATGTAGTTTACTTTACATGAAAAAGTGATACAGGAATGAAAACACTTTTCTTTTCTCTAAATATGTTTAAAACTAAGCGTGTGCCATATATTAAGTCTTAAATTATATTTGAATTAACAGAAGCCTCCTCCCCCTTGACTCCTAACCTGGCTCTCTGGGTTGTCCCTCACGCGCCTCCACCGGGCTGTCACTTTCCATCCTTGACGCTCGGGAATAATCCCACGTGGCATCTGTTTAATTAGGTTGAAGAACTCAGGTAAGCCTGCGATTCGCTCAAGTGTCCATCGCCTGTCTCCACCTCATCTTACGATCAGGTTGGATGCGTCAGTGCGGTGGCGGTTGGACGCCGGACAGCTGATTCAAATTCTCCTTCTCTCCCTGAGTGCGCATGGCGCAAAACAAAGGGATGCCCAAGTTTGCACAGCAACCTTTACCCCATTCCTTGCGCGTAATTAAACTTTGGCACAGACTTAAACAGCCGCGCAAATGTGCGCACCATGGATGAGGAACTTGTCCCTGCACAAACAGAATGGTGGGTGGAGCAGGATCTCCGCTTGGTGATCACCACACGGTAAAAAAAGAAAAAAGGCCGATTAGGTGGAACTATTTTCGTAGAAATAACACTTACATCCATGCAGCAAAAATAGAATTTACAAATATTGTAATGTGCTGAACAGTTTAAATACACGTTTTAATAAAGCTAGATTAGAGCTTGGATAAATCCGTGATATAACCTCCGAGAAAATCAAATACACAGACCTAATAAACAAATAGATAAATAAATAAAGTCTTAAAATCTGGATAAGTAAACGAAAAAAAAAATCTCATGAATTTTGTGCCCAGGGCGAGCAACTGTGAGCTCCGCTCTGAGATGAAAGTGAAAAGAAATAAAAGGCTCTATTTAATCTGCTTTAAAACCCCTCTCCACATAAGGGCTGTGCTTCAAACTCGGAGAGTGAGGGGCTGATTGGGGATAAATACATTTCTTACCATGCCTGCGAGCTATTACACCCGGCACGAACACAGCCACCTATTCAGCAACCATCGTTTCCACTGCTTACTCTAATAAGTATTAACATTATTAAATGCCATCCGGATGCTGGTAGTCTAAACTGCATTACGCATGAGGGTGCGTCTCTTTTTATAGCAGCGTAATGCCGCCCCAATTTAAAACATAAGCAGCAATACGAGAAAAAACACACAGGAGCAGGGACATTATGAGGATATTTTGTGTTTTAACACTTCATAAGTCAAACTATCACATTATCCAGAAAACGCGTCCTGGGCGCGGCTGAACTAGACTCTCCAGAAAAAAACCGCTGGTGATTTGTAACCAGCAGGATCCAAAATGAACACTGGAGACATCTCCAACAAAACGGTGACATTTTTTTCTCATAACATTAATGCGTGGTGTGACAGAAGAAGAAAAAGAGAGACCGTTTTCACGCTATCAACTGATTCTTCTCCAACGCCATTATATAAAATTACAAAACTATCTAGCAGCGGGGCGCACTGAATAATTCATCTCCTTTTATGTCTCTGCGCGCCCTTTGTCCAAACTTTTCTCTCTCTTTTAGCCGGTTTTTTGAATGTGAATGGACGGGCCCATGCTCTCCTCTTTTTTTCCTCCGCTGCCATCTTTCCAGGATTTGCTTTTGTACCTCGGACTCTTCACTTTTAGAAAGGCGTCAATAGAGGGGAGGTTTTGCTTGTGAAGTCCAAATTCAAGTTTGAAATTTTTTTTTGGAAGTGTCTTTTTTTTATTTGAGGTGGGGAAAGAAGAGGGCGTTTCTTTCTTATCTAAACTCCATTCACACATCTTTGATCACCAGACAGCTTTATAGCATTGTGCCATTTTCACTCCTCATAACCAAAGGAACCTCTAAACTAAAGGCTCAAATAAAACATGAGAATAAAATCAAGAATTTTTGGCAGTGAGTTAAAATTTTAAACTCTACTACTCGTGTTAGGAAATAATCTAGAATAAGAAAATCCTCACATTTGATAATTGAGAGTCTAATTATGTCCCCGGGTGCAATATCATAGTTACATTTAAATCCACCAAACATGCCACAGAAAATATGAAACCCACATCGCATACCAATACATTTTAAGGATATTAAAACCCTATAAATTCTATTGACAAATAGTGACAGTGAATACCTGCATCAAAGCTTTATTCCCCCTCCTCGCAGAGCATTACTAATAGAGCAAATAATAATGTGGACATTGATTTCCTCTTTAACTGACAAGTGGTGAAATGTCAGTGAACTGACATCGATTGTGAAATGGGTCAAACTGTCAGCTGTCGTTTAGGGGCTCGTTAAATGAGTGAATGGATGAGGAAGGCATTCGCCACACAAATTAATTTTCTGCAGTTTAAATACCTTCTGCCAAGGCTCTCATAAATAATTGAGCAAATGAACAACTGCTGGCTCGGAGTTAAAAGCAGGAATAAATTCTCCGTTTAGCTGCAGCTCGGATGTGGGACAATTTTCCCAAGAGGACGTTGAAGGGAGGAAGGAAAACATTTGCTTCCTGCTTACAAGGCTGCAATTTACTTTAAATGATGATAATAATAATAATGACAATACAATAATAATAATATCTGTGTGGTGTGAATGATAATTTGTTATTCCAGACATGTACAAAAAGGGCCATATACTATCTGCTGTTAACTTACATTTATCACCGAGGATGCCATCGATGCTATGCTTTGTTTTCTTTTCTCCATCTTCATCCTTCTTATCACAGTCATCCTCGTCATCTTTTTTGCCAAATCGGGCCCTCAATACGCGGCTGATGGAGCTCACTAATGGCAAATAAAAAAGTAAATGGGTGATTAGCCCTTAAAACCCATAGAAGAACCATAATAATCCTATCATACATTTATTTTAGAAGGACAAAATATAAATAATATAAATATAAAGCACAGGTAAAGTTTTTCAGTTGAGAAAAATGTTGAAAATGAAATTGTAAAAGAAAAAAAGGAGCAATGTCATACTGTAAATACAATAATCAGCTATAGATTCACTAGTGCAGAAGCAAAAGGATGACTTTTTTTTTTTATTATTTCTGGGTCGACCAGCTGAGGGTGAGCTCTCCTGGCACTCTCCAACATTTTATTATCAGTAACTTAAAGGGGCTTAAAACATGTTGGTGCTGGTCATTCTGCTGGTGATGCTGCAGTGTTCGCTGGTAATAAGGGAGAAAAAAGTGCAGCTTACCAGATGAGGCCTCACCTGAAGGAACAGTGCTTCTGTCGCACACCCCGTCCTTCAGCAGCTTATCCCGGATCTCCCAGCTGAACATACCCGGGTTCTCTCGCTTGTACTCCTCGATGCGCTTCTCCACGTCGGGAGTTGCCACCTGCTTTAGGTGTGAAATGGCGAGTGAACGTGAAGAGAGAGAGAGAGGGAGAGAAATTTACAGAGACTTTTAATTGAAAGGAACATGAAAAATATGCAAGTGCATTGTACAAGACATACAGATCTATAAATAATGTATAATTTTTAAATATCAGTATTATTATCACTATCATTCCAATAGGCCCATTGACATGTCTTAGCAGAAATATGAACAAAATATTAGACACCAGTGAAAAACCATATGCCCCCATGTATTATAATATATCAACAAATGTGCTCTAATAGAAAAAGGTAAAATACGTCTAATGTTTAGAATTAAATGCTCTTATTATACAATAATAAATAATAATTTATACATCTGATTACCAAAAACACCCTGTGAAAAAAAATTTGATAAAAAATAACTTTTCAGTGTTTTAAATTTTAAAACTTCAGGGTTGTTTTTGAATAAATATTTTTCATTCAGTTTTTTTTGTTTTAATAAATGATGTATAATATTAGATATTTATACAAACATAAAAAAAAATCAGCAATTAAGTTATATGAAGAGGAAAAGAGTGGAGCTTGTATGTGTAACTTAAATTTTAGCTGAAAAAATAATAACTAATATTATTGATATTAATATTATTACATTTCAGGTGCAAATACAGAGTATTTTTTATATCTTGATCTTCCCATCACACCGTTCTGTTAACACTACATCCGATCAGGGCTCCTCAGGTGTGATGCCCCCTCTGACCCACCCATCCTCGCCCCTCTCTGACCCACAGAGCCCGATCACCACGGGCCGCCACTCACCCTGGGCTTGCTGCCTCCTATGGCCCCGGGACGGATGGAGCCGGTCTCCTGGTACCGGCAGAGGATCTTGGAGACGCAGCCGTGAGACACCCGCAGCTGTCGCGAGATTACGCACGGTCGGATGCCGTGGTGGGCCATCTCCACTATCTTGTGTCGGATGTGATTTGGCAGCGGCCTCCCGTTGATGAACACTCCGCCAAGCTGGTTCACCCGACCCTGGCCCAGAGGGGTGGACACTGCGCCACAACAAACAACAACATCAGCCTCAGAAACAAACAACAACAACAACAACAACCACCACACAAGGGGCAGGGTGTTCTGAGTGGATGCACTTTTAGTTTGTGAGGTGTGGTGGAGTAGCAGCGTTGTTTTTGCCATGTGGCTGACTTTGACCAGGACGCAGGTTACGCACATTATCATTTCATACATTTTCAAGAGCCAGATTCATCCAGCCTCAGTGACAGGATGTGTCCGAGGCCACTCCAGGCTGCAGCTCCACATTCAAGAGACACTGAGCAGGGTGACACTTCCCACCTTGATTATTCCTAGTCATGCTGTACAAATATTGATGTGATCCTTTGAGCCGTCTCTTTGCCGTGTGTGTTATTGCCATTTCCAGCAGCAGGACACTTGAACAAATCCCCGCAGCTCGAGTCACTTGCGAGCTACGTGGTTTTTGTCCATTTCACTCCAGAGCACTTGAGCACGCAGCGGGCGTAATGGGAAAACTGCTCCCGTAAATGCATGCAAATACAAAAGTGATCTTTTTTCCGCCCATATGTTCAGACGGCTGGAGTGTGGCGGGCTTGGAAGTTTTCAGAAATTACCAATTAAATTGCTTGTGTGTGCTTGTGGGAGTGTGTGCGTGCATGTATTTGTGTGTGTAACAATCGAGGATGGACTTGTAAAAGTGCTCCTTGAAATAAGGAACCAAAACATTGATTATTATCTAGTTTAATTTCTCATAAAGGCAAATTATTGGTAAATGGGCATGATTTTAATACAGAGGATAATTTCGAAAATAAAATAATTTCCAGGCCTTGCATATCTAAAAGCTATTCTTTTATAATTTAAATTACATGATTTAAAAAACCCATAAAAACAGCTACATTAAAATGTAAAATAAAATATATTAATAGGAATATTATTTTGTATAAAAAAGCAGGAGTTATTGGGAGTGTGTGCAGCTTCAAACTAAAATATGCTACAATTAAATACAGACATGGAAAACACCATAAAGCTCAAACAAAATATATTGTTAATAAATAAAGAATTTAAAAGCTGTGAGCTGATCTGCAGCCACAGGAAAGGTCAGTTTTTATTCTGGTTGTAAACTTTAATCATCATTAAATCGAGGTTGCATTTGTTCACCCAGTGTTTTATTTCTTAGCAATAAACACTTTGACCAACACACAAAAACAAACTGACAGAGTCACAAGCTGCGTGTCATGTTTTTCTTACCTTCCAGGGGAAAGCCGGTTCTTGGGTAATTCTGTCCTGGTGCAGGGCGCATCATCCGAGGCACTGTTCCTGGCAAAGTAGCCATCCCACAGTTACTCACACAGAACACGGACTCTGTTCGAAACCTGCGATACGCTCACAAAGTCCAAGTCAAAAAGAATAAAAAACTGAATATCTTTAAAAATGCTTCAAAAAAGATGCTCTCTCTCTCTTTCTCTCTCTCTCTTTCTCTCTCTTTCTTTCTTTCTCTAAGCGCTGTCAAATCCCAAATCCCAGGCGGAGAAACTGGACGAGCCCTTCTTCCACCGGGGGAAGAATGAAATTGATGCTCTCCTCTGCTGCGATGAATGTACGAAATAAAATAAAAAGTCAGTAACAAATGGAATAAAAACACCCTTAAGTCTGCAGACCGGAGGAGACGCACCAAAAGTTATGGATGGGAATTTGGGGGAGAAAACGGCAATGTTATTATTTTCCCTTGCTGTAGTTTGGGTTGAGTATAATGTCTGCTGGCTGGTTGGAAGTAGTTTAAGTGGCCAACTTTCGTGCATGTCGTAGGAGGAGACAGCCGCGCGCTCCCATTGGCTCACTGGCCTCTCCTGGGTTTATCCAGTAGCCGGCGGACCAATCAGAGGCGCGCATTCCACTTTTAATTCACTGCTGCCTCCCTCATAAGAAAAAGACCCCAACACACCAAACCCAGTTCAAAATGTTATTAAATCTAAATGTTATTCTAAATCCCGTCTTTAAAAAAAAAAGTGTGTGTCTGCCTCCTTGATATTCAGCCGCTCAAACCTGTGGAATATTAATGCGTTTATAAAAAGATGATATTCGATCTTTCTTTTCTTTCTTTCTTTGATAATCACAGTAAATGTAAAAATCAAAACAAATGAAAAACACATAATGCAACAGTAGCAAATCCATAAGTTAAAAAAAGCATTGAAAGTTGTTAAAAAATAGTTTGCTTGTATATAATAACACTTTTCAAAAATACATTTTGGAAAAAATATCAGAATTTATATTCGAAATTGTCACATTTTCGATAAAATATATTGAATCGTCGGCACCCATCGCCTGGTGTGAACCCCCCCCCAAAAAAGACCTCGCACCTGAACCAGCTGAGGTGAGGACCGCGACGTGCGGGCGGATGGACCGGGCTCCGTGTACACGCGGCTGCGCGCCTGCTTAATGGCGGAGGTTTGGTCCAGCAGATGCTTTAGGCTTGTTAACCTTTCAATTAAGTAAATGTGCGCAGCGTGGACATCTGAATCGCTCCTATAGCTTTTCCTTTGTGGTAATTACACCATCGGATCGACCCGCCATTTGATGACAACAGGAGTACACACGAGAGTAATTGCTTAAAGGTAATTGTTCATAAAAAAAAAAGAAAAAAGAAAGAGAAATGATGCGCTACTATTAAAGTGGGATAAAAAGCGCACATGTGGCAGAGAAAGGAGAGGTGCGTGTGTCAACTCGGTGGGCCCACCGTGCATATAAAATCGTGACAATTGCCGTGGAAAACACTCCTGGTGGAAGGCAATTTCACAAATAATTTTAGCAACAATTAGGGAGTGTGGAGGGGTGAAATGGCGATTTCACATGCAGATGCGCCGGTGGGAAGGATCTGGTACCCTGCCGAATAGCTCTGACCCTCACTCTCCCGCTTTGGTTTGCTTCACATGGGACAGGGGCGCACAAAGAGGCCGCCTCACCCTCCCGGGAAGGCGCAAAGAGCACTGGATTAAGTCAAGCATCAATCATGTGAAATCCAAACAATAGCCAATTTCTCTTTATGGGGAAGCATGTTCCTCTAAATACTCCACCTCCCCTGCTTCTCTCTTCCTCTCCCTTGCTGCAACAGGTATGTTCTTTCTCTCTTTTCGTTTCTTTTCTTTTTTTTAAAAAGAAGAATCACACGGACACGCACATCAAGCTAATAATCCCGTATCCCTGCAAATATCATTGGTTCACCACCACCAGGTCTGGCCTCTGTTATTCTAATCATTATTAGCCTGGTATTCATTGGTTATGCAGCTGCTGATAAAACAACAGGAGTTTAGAGTGGGCTGTGAAATGTGCATCATTTACATTATTGTGAATTTAAGTGTGAGGTGTGTAATATTTTTTCAAACATAAAGGCAGATGTGTTTCTCATCTGGAGGTCACTGCCACAGTTTATCCTATAGATTCTGATTAGTTTTTTGTCTATTTTGAAGATCTTTCTTCAGCTTTAATGTTGTTATCCCCCAACAAGTTTTATATGATTCCAAAATGTCTAATTTAGGATTCCCTTTCAGACAAACATGCAGGAGGAGGACGACGACCTTACAACGTATAAGAGACTTTAGAGTGGAATGAAAACAGAGCTCATCTAATGCAGCAGTTATTACCTCTTGAAAATCACTATATTGTAATTGTGTTTGTGTTTCTTTTTATGAAAGAAATTCATAGTTTTTCTGCTGATTCATTAAGTAAAATTAAACCTTTAGCAAAAAAAGAAAAAACTCAGCACATATCACAAAACAGTTTATTACAACCTCCTTATTAAGACATGTATAGTTCATAAGAAGGTTTATTTAGTAAAATTAGACCTTTGGTAACAAACACTTTGGGTTTAACACAGAAACTGTTTATTACAATGTCCCTTTTAAGAGTTTTCAGTTTATCAGCTGATTTATGAAGTAAAATTAAACCTTGAATGACAAAAACACAGTGTATCACGTAAACGTTTTATAACAGCCTCATTATTAACAGTTTTCACAGTTTATCCACCAGATTATAAAGTAAAATGATAGCTTTAGCCAATAAAAGAAAGAGTGTACCACAAAAACTGTTTATCATAGGCTCCTTATTAAGAGTTTTCATAGTTTATTAGCAGGTTAATAAAGTAAAACTAGACCCTCAGTAACACAAAGTAAGAGTGTATCACAAAAACAGCTGATTTTTAATCTTACAAATGCTCGTTTGTGGTTTTGCTGTGTTTTCTGCTGGGATAAGTTCCCATTTAGGCATTGGCACCATGTCCACTAGTGGGCGACGGCTGCTTCATCTTTTTTCTGTCAGTTGATTTATGTCCTAAAGGACAGAAAAGCTCAACTTGGCTCCTTTTGGAGTTTTTCTGCAGCTCCAAACAACAGACCCGTAAAGGTAGAGCTGTGTATGCATCATATTTCCTTACTGTCTGACCACGAATAGCATCTGAATCTCACTCGTCCTCGTCACACCCTAAACCACATTTATTGTGGTTGATTCTGCAGGGTTCAGCTCAGCGTCTGGTTCATGTATATAACTCTGTCACTTAAGTTTCCTCTCAGCTGCAGCAGACAGAAAAAAAACTCTTCCTCTCTCTCACGATACAGTCTGCAATCTTATCTTGATCAGGGTCTCTCTTCAAACACTTTCCCTCATAGCCTCTCATTATTTGTGTTCTGGTAATTACCAAAGTTTCTTTCTTGCTTGTAGGTGAACCCTCTCCCCCTCCTCTCTCTTCTTTACGTGTATTTTCGCTATACAGAAGCACAAAAGAGAAAACACCTTGGTTTAGAGGCATCGCCAATTTTGTCTTTATCTTTTTCCGAGCTGAACAAAGACGATAAGTGCATATAAACATTATTTTTATTTGAATTTGAACACTTCTCTTATCTTCCAGAAGGTGAGGGTGAAGCGTTAGATCCAAACAAACAATACATTCTGTCTTTTAGATTATGTATTTTTTATATTTCACATTGCTCTGAATGAAGTCTGTCAGAGCTGATAAACCTCTGTGCTGCACTGTTTCCCCGCGATGAATAAACTGCATGAAATTAAAAGGGAACAACCTTGAGGAGCTAGGTTTAAACTCAGACATTAAATATGTAAAACACACAAGTAAAACTAAACTGCTGTATTAGACAATTCAGAATATAAACATTCCCAAAACGCGAAAAACATTCAGACAAACATCCAGTCTCCTGCAGTTTTCCAATCCCTACTAACCTGCGCTGTAAAAATCAAAACTATATTAGTATCCTGAAGCTTTTCTTTTACATTTAATATGCCTATTAATGCTGAAGGAAAGCAGATATATTTTTCAAAATAATCTTTATTTTCGTTCTGCTTCTCCTGTGATGACTGGCCTCAATTCTTCTCAAGTTGAAGCAACTGCCTAAGTCTATACATGCAATAAAAGAGTGGTTACTATGTTACCTCTGAACGCTAATGTCCAAGTTGTTTTCCAGAAGAAAAACAAATGTCCGAGTGAGCCCATGTGAGAATACAGCGAGAAAATGTCCGGATAATTCACAGCGAGCGAGTGATGACGTTTCTAACACGTGATGGACGTGAAGCTGAAAGAATACAAACAACTCAGGATGAAAATCAGGAGCCATAAACGTAGAAGACGCCGATGACAATGTCAACTTGGAAAGACAACGATAAGGCGACACTGAAATTCTCAAAAGAGCTGCAGCGACTCGGTTTGTTGATTTCCCGCCGAAATCCGAGTGCTCTTCCCATGCACTCGCCTCAATGTTATGAAAATGTCCCTGTTGTTGTGAACGAGTCATTCACGCACAATTTCCTGCTGCGTCCTACATGAAAGACAAACTCTGAACGACCGACCACATTTTTCACATCTTGATTCTGTGGCCACCAAAACCACCAAAAATATTAGGAGGAGGAAGTTGCTCAGTGGATGAAAACCAATCATTTATAAAAAAAAAGAAATACTAAATCATCAGATCACGTCCACTGCCAGGCTCAAGGCTTGTGAGACAGTTTCTGTGATGCCGCAACAAACTGCTTCAACGGTGACAAAGTGCACGTCCGCCACTGCCTTGTTAACTTGTTGAGACATTCTCACATCTGCTCGGCATTATCCAAATGTGTAATCACTTCCTCATGGGAATTATTTTATCACGATAGAGAGAGAGTCTTAGGAGGAGACTGGCTTATTTTGTGTTGTACCTTTAATTAAAGAAAGCTGATTTGAGTTACTCATCTCATTATGTGTGGCACAGGGAGAAGCTCTGAACAGGCATGTCGGGTCTGACAAGGTGATGTTTGGTTAATGGGGAGAGCAAAGGCCCAGGAATTCCTCACAGTCATTTGGAACAAGTTAGCCTAGGTGTGAACCTTGCCTGAACTCACACTGCTCCCTCTCCTCCGAGGTGGCTCAATACACTACATATATAGGAAACACAGAAGTATGACGAGATAAAGTCGGACAAAGGCAAGGCTGGTAAGGTTTGGAAAAATTCAATGAATTCTCAAAAGGACAAGTCAATTTACATAACCATAAAGAGTCTAGAGTGTGTAAAACCATTTCGGCTTCCAGGGTTGGAGACTCTTTCCAGAGGGCTTGTGTGTGAGAATGCAAATGTCTGAGTAAATTAATCCAGAAATATTCAGAGTGAGCCCATGTGAGAAAACTGCAGGAGAAGGTCCCGAAAATTAACTGTGAGCAAAAAAACAGACACAAAACCAAAGATTACCAATCTCTCAGAATGAATAAGAGGTGCTGTGAACGCCGGAGACCCCAACAAAGTGACCACTTGGAAAGACAACGAAATTGGCAGCAGGAGGCAACGCTGGTGTCGATGAAACACTGGATTTCTACGTGTGAGTTATGTCCTGACTCCTGCATACCCAGGCGCCACCCCTTGCATTATGTTCCAGAAATGTTTCTGTGTCTGACATGAAAAATCTCCTGCTGCGTTCATCATATGTGAAAGGCAAACTACAGAAAATGTGCGGATCCCATTTTACTCCCATTTTTGTATGTGCAAACAGCTTCAGAGGAGCAACGGTCCTGAAACCATATGTACGGGGTTTGAGAGTTGAAAAAAACCTGGAACCAAAATCATTTTCTTGTTTCATCACAAGATTTCCGACAACAACGTTACTCTGTCCTGCATCATCTCTTTACAGACTCAATGTGTGGCAGAGGAGCGGGGAAAGCAACATATGTTATGTTGACAACTGAGTCTGGTGTGTTGAGTTATGAGTCATGGTGACATCTATAACTCAGCCAGTGATCAAACACAGCCACAGGCTACAGAGAGAGAGAGAGAGAGAGAGAGAGAGAGAGAGAGAGAGAGAGAGAGAGAGGGGAGCAGCGTTGTGGATTTTTCCAAAGAGATCAGAGATCAGTGTGAGGTCAAACTTGGACAAGCACACATGAAAAACAAAATATGGTAAAACTGTGGGGTGTTAAATGAGGAGGCAAGTCGAGCGGCTTGGAGCAGGGAGATGTTGCCTCCTTGTTGCACCACCATCAGCAGGACCGATCGGTTCTGCAAAGATTGTTGGGAGGGTGCAGGTGACATCACACAAACAGGCAGACTCAGCTGCATGGGTGCAGGTGGGTGCAGGGGCAGGCGGGTGGGGGTTGATCTGTGGCAGAGCGGGTGACATCCTGTCACTGCTCATTATAGTGTGAATTCCGTGTAACACCTTCACTTGGCACGAGCAGCACAAAACTAGTGATGTGACACTGGAGAGAGAGGTCTGGGGAGGAAGGGAGGGAGAGAGCGCAAATCCAGTTTGATCCCTGAGGAACAGGTGGAAGATAATGGAGACGGAGGACAATGTGCTGCACAAACACGGACAATCTGAGGTCTGAAAATGAGAGCGATCTCACGCTTCGCAGCCGGGAAGCAACAGGGAACAAACAAGTAGAAAATACAAGGCACATGACAAAGCATTGCTGATGGCTGTTGTCCTCCTCAGCGTCTCGGGATGTTCAACAGTGCTCCTTTATCCCCCGTTAAACAACACAATAAGAAACCTGTTGTCCGTGTATCCCGAGGCTCTTATCACCGCACAGCAGAGCTCACCTGTCCTCCTCTGTTTAACGCAAAAGGGAAACCAATAAAGCACCTCTCTCTGTGTTACTGTCACATGAGATCACACTTCCACTCCGAGCGCATTTTGTTAAACGTTTGTTTTTGTTGGGACGGCGCTGGAGAGTTTAACGCGATTCCCGCTACTCTGACTTGTGCGTAAACAAGGTACCATGTCGTAGCCAGCCGCTGATCTTGTGTCTTTGATGATTCGCCGCAGACTGGCACGACCGCATTGAGAAATAGCAACATTTTAAATGGTGTATAACCTGTCATGGCCGCCTACGATGTCCCCAAGATAAGGTTGCTCTTGGTTTAGTGTCAGTTTCCTAAAAAAAATAATAAAATAAAATGGGGGCATCACAACAGTTAAATACGGAGACATTTTGAAGTTGCTACTGGGTGTTCAATAAACAGATTCCACCAACACCCAAATGTGAAAGATCACAGATGAGCAAATTTCCCTGAAGCGTGCACAAAAGCTTCTGAGACTAAATCAGTGAACCAGCAAATTAAGAAGAAAATCAAAGGTTAAACTAAAATAACCAGAAGCTTTTTTCTATTGATCAGAATTCTGTTTAGTGGGGAAACTGGTAAAACTTTATTTATGCTTTAACATTTGTCAAATTTAAACTTCTTTGTACTTGAAAATGGGAATAATAAAGCACGGCTGCCTTAGTATCACCTCATCTGCAGTCAGAGGACGAAACATGCAGATTATTTACAACACATTTGAAACTCCTTCTGTTGGCTGTAAGGACAACACTGGACACTGTGAGGGCACTGAACCCTTCAGCGGGTTTGGCTGTAAAGGAATTCTGTGGGGTTGCTGCTATCATTTCATTACAGTGGCCAGTGTTGCAATCCATTTTACGCAACCAAGAATGCTCTGTGTGTGTGTTGTACTGTGTGTGAGTGTGAGTGTGTGTGGCATGTGATAGAACCAAAATGCCTGGGTATCACGCTCTGATGTGCATGCCAAATCCACTTGTCCTCTCACACAACCTACGAGTGTGGTTCCGCCGCTTCGGCTCCGCCAGCAGAGGTCTGTGGAGAGCAGCGGCACAGGAAGCAGGTCACGACCCCTTATAGCACAAATCACACTGTGATGTGCTGACTGAGTTTGACCAATTCTATATTAATCTCTGCCAGCTACACTCACTATGTCTGCTTCCACCGACCTTTATTGTATTTATATATCATTTTGGTAAGTTATTTTATCATCTGATATGTGTTTGATGTCAAATTCAGCCGTCTCTGTTCAATATTTAATATTTAAATTATTATTGCACTTACTATCTTTCTTTGTTCAGGAAGAAAAATGTTAAAGAATGGAAAGAGAAATGTTGTATTCTGATTATTCTGGGTGTGTGAAATTCTTTTTGCGTCTTTGCGTGAGTTGGAAAGTGGAAGAAGTATTCAGCTCTCTACAAGTATAAGTATTGCATTAAAAAGGAAACTGATGTAACATAAGTTATATCAGCAAAATGTACTTCAATTAAAAGTTTGTGTAGTGCATTATGTAGTGCAACCCTCCTTGTAAGGCTTTTATTATTACATATATTATATTATAATATTATATTAATGGATGATTATCAATGATACATGAACATATAAGTTGGTTGGGACAGAGTATTTATTTACTGTTGGATATAACAATTGTTCACATCTTATTTTTTGTATAAAGAGTCTAATTCATACAGTAAATGTACTTGTATAACTGGACCATGGCATTTCCCAAGTTGCACAAATAAGTTTTCTCTATTTCTGTCTTTGATTCAGATGTTGTTTTCTTCAACAGAATTCCGAATAAAATGTGATTTTCCATCTTACATAATCCTGAATATCATGATTTCACTGATGTCTGCAATATCTCCAATCATCTAGGTCTTCAAAAGGTAACCTTCAGAAATGACGAACCCATTGAAGTGTGTTTAAGACCCAAATAATACACCATACAGGGTGACCTAAGAGCTGAATGGTTAGAGCAGCGAGTCCCCAGTTCAACTCCCATCGAACAAACTACTGCATCTCATCACTCTCTCTCCTTCGTGTCACTCTTCACTCTTTTCAGATGTATGAAGAAGGAGTCACATAAACAATTTGTAATCAATAAATGTGGTAAAATGTGATATTTAAATAACAATATAAATGAAACTCAAAACTGAATGTTGGGACTTAAGCTCAATGACAACTGAGATAGTTGTGTATCAGCCACAACCTTTACTACTTTGTTGCCAGAGGCAAGCGACCACATGTCTTTCAATTCCTAAGAAGACAGAACATTTCTGCTTTAATCAGTGGCTGCAAAAGTAGACAAATCTTAGAAAAAAAAGTAAGAGAAAAAGAAGAAGTCTCTTTGTTAATGAAGATAAAAGTAATGCCTCCATTTTGCATGCTATCACAATTAGTCTCACCACAACCATCTGCAAGATCTTTCCGGAGAAGGGAGATCACTTGACCCCCCATCTGTGACCGAGCCCTGTCTTTCCATTAGGTGCTCTCCGCAACCATAACGTCTATCTCCGCTCGGGCTGGACACAGATGCTTAAAAAAGCAGTGGGCATCACAAAGACCTCACAGACTAGAAGTCACACGGTGCCTGTGACTGAAAAGGTCCATTATCCCGACTAACCGAACTGAAGAATATTATGCATATACTCTTTCTTTCAACAACAAAACAAACAGTTGAAACAACAACTGCCGTGCGGATGAAGTATGTACGAATGTAAAAAAAGAAACATTCTTAATGCAAATTCACATGCGAGCACAATTCACAATCCAACTGCACGTCAATACAGCTGCATAAATTAAGGTGGGTTTATATGAACACCTGCAATAAAGCATTAAATACAGATATCAGTGCATTATCTAATGAGCAATGCTCAGAGGAACTAAAGCATTTAGTTTCTTTTATGACTTGAGAAATTCTCACATCCCTTAATATAAATTAAACCGTTAAAAAACATTAACATTTTAATTCAAACACTCCTATGTTGTGTTTAATTAAAATATATAAACATGAATATTTTAAACAGCATTATAGTGTAGTTGTAAACAGGTCTGTCTTGATATAGTTGTCAAGAGCATTAATCCCTGATGAATATGTATGTAAAGAAATCATACATGATTATATATAACATTATCATATATCACAGCTACCACAACGTTAGACCGAGGTTGAAGTAATGAAACGATCCATGAGAAAGAGGTTGCTTGTCATTCAGTCTGAACGGGCACTTTGACTGGTTGTTTTCCCGATAATTGACCTTAGAAAATATATTATTTGGTGCAGAAATGGTGGTTAGAAGTAATTAGCATTAAATACTTTAAGCTGTTGAAGAGATTGGGGTGATACAGCGATTCAGTGGTTAACACGAAGATCCAGGATTGATCTCTGGTGATTTTCTGTGTGGTATTCTAATGTTTCCCTGACTAAAAACATGAAAAATTACATTTTTGTGTGTCTTTCACCTCTTGATCAGGACAGAGAATCTTTCTTGTTGTGATTTATTACATTATCTGGATGATTCTGTGCTTCATTCTGAGTGTAGTGCATGTTTTCACGCCTTCCCAGTGTTTCTTGTGGGTTTCTAATGTGCACTCAAATGGCTTCATCCCACATTTCAAGGGCCATCGACAGACCTGAAGATCCAACATTGTTCAAATTGTATTAATAAATGTAAATGGTAGATGGTCTGTATTTATACAGAGCTTTTATATTCTTGATGAACACTGAGAGTGCTTTACAATACAGTGCATCTATGTGCAGCACTTTCTCTATGAGAAGGGACAATTTTGTGGTTCAGTATCTTGCCCAAGGACACTTCGGCAAGCGGAATGGGGAAGACTGGGATCGTATATAGTAATTTTGTGTTCCTCTCCAAAATGCCTTGTTACCTTACATGTACGAGCTTCAACTGGCTCCATTTTGAAAATAAGCAGGTGGGAAAAGGAGAACAGATGCTTTTTACTGCTGCAAAGGAGGTTATGTTTTCACCCTTGTCTGTTTGTTGGTTAGTTAGTTTGTTTGTGAGCAAGATAACACAAAAACAACTGAATGGATTTCCACGGAACTTGGTGGTAGGATGCAGTATGGGTCAGGGAAGAAACCATTCAATTTCCGTGCAGATTTGGATCAGGGGGAGGATCTGGGATTTATTTGACCTTTCTTTAACGTTTTTCCACATTTTCACTGTTTTACAACGGAGTAATTAATGGATTTTGAAGGGAACTGTTGGGTCTTGGCAGAAGTATGAGTTCTAGTGAGAGCCATTGTAGTTTGAATATCAAATTTACATATTACATTTTCAAATTTCAAATTTAACAATAAACCCAAAGAAATACAGGGTTTAAAAATGATTACATGTTTATAATAGTTTCACCACCAATACAGATCATCTCTCAGTCTTGAAGAACCTACGATAGGCCCTCATGTAAATATCTCTCTCGATTGTACGCGATCTATATAATCGATGATACAGATTGTTCTAAAAAACCATTCTCCTGTAGAGAGTGGCTGACTTCCACGTGATTGCTTCATGCTTTCTAGCAACGCAAACTTCTGTTTTTAAAACCATTCACTTTAGATATGCTCCGAATTTCCCTAATAAGCCAAACTAAGGTCTCTATCCAATGTAAGATTGAAACAACAATTGACATGGCCTTTTGGGAAACATGCTTTTCTGTTTTGAGGAGTCAGATGAGAAGGCCGATACCATTGTGGCTGTTGGTTAGCTAAGCTTAACATAAAGACTGGAAACAGGAGTTTACAGGTCGTCTGGCTGCAGTGGTGATGCCAGAAAGTACCTTTACTAAAACTTTACTATACAACCTGTTCAGTCCCACGTCAGTTCTGCTTCTTTGCTATTATGTGAGCAAATATTTTTTTTAAATATCATTATGTTTCTGATGTGTTACATGTATCTGCTTGTAAAAGCATCAAAACAATATTTTTGACTCTAAAACAGGAGAAAGAAAGGAAGATCTATTACATTTGTAATACATGCAGAGAAAAACAAGACAATCAAACACCAGAAATTTTAAACTTAACCCCATAAATCGACAATAAAAACTCTGAAAGAAAATACAAAGAAGCGAGGCACTAAAAAATAAACTCGTGAATTATCTGAAATCCTGTTTTAATTTAGCTTACAGAGATGGTGAGAGGTGTTTGTAAGTTCACAATGTAAGAGCAAGCTCAGTGTTTAGAAGATATTAGCGGCATCTTCCACATAATTAAATTAAATTCTTCGTTTAAAGCAGACTCCTCTTTCTCTTTTTTTTTTCCAAGTAAAATATCTGGTCATCTGAGCGTCTCTAACTGAACTGTCACAGACGATTAGAGGAGGAACAACTCGTCTTGGTATCCCAAAGAGCATGGGGTCCTCACGAGAGACTTATCCACAACTAGAATCAATGTCATCGTTCAGATAATCACGCATTGCTGATTCACCATGTAAGATGCATTTTGTTTGCTCCCTAACTGTGTAAAGCCTCTATTCATTTTCAGATTTTTACGCAGAAAAAACGTGGTCAGCTCAATAATGAGGCTTTCCTATTAAAGATTTCAGCCCTGGCTCGCTGAGGAAAAAGTGTTTTGTGTTGCTTTATTTGTCTGGTCGCTGAGATTACTTCTGTGACAAACCATACTGTCAAAATTTTCAAATCTTTTTGAACTAATACGCTTATAATCTTGTTATTCTTTTCAATGACAGACGAGTTTGAGTGTTTGGATAGGGTGATGCATTTTGTCAATTGGATTGGTTTTACATACAGTATACCATTCAGTGCTCTTCATCCTGGTGATTTAAAGCAGTGTTTCATTTGTTTCCCATGTTTTCCCATAATTTGCCAAAACATCACGACTACAGTGCTGTATTAGTGGTTTAGAATTAGTTGGACTATGTGACAGATGAAGTTGTGAAGTATGAATGTTTTCCTTTACTGAGAGCATTTGTTTTTTCAATTGATCGAATAATCAATGCGAGTAAACAGACGTATTTCGTAAATATTCTTAGGTAACGTGTCTTTTATCAGTTTTTTCATCAGTCACAGCCTTATGTATGAAGAGTCATGGAGGGACAGTGGGATATTTTCAGAATTTACAAACAAGGGCCCGTCTCTTTTGTGTGTCTCCAGTGACCTCTTCTCACAGAGAAACCATGTGTTTGTCACACACACATGCACACACACACACACACACTTAAGGGAGAGAGAGAGAAAGAGAAAAACAAGCTTTACACAACAGGAGTGTGAAATCACCATGTTCCAAGACTGTAGGAAAGGATGGGGGAGTGGAGATGGGGGGGGGGGGGGGGGGGGGGGGGGGTGTTAAGCAGTGACCCCTGAATTCATTCAGAAGAGCCAGTGTCTCATCTCCTCTGGGGTCACCAGTGGAAATGGATATTTGAAACTGTGCGTGTGCTGATGTAAGATACATGATACACGTCGAATAGAAAGTACACACACAACAATGTGAAGGATTGAACGACCACAGAGAGTCTCACACTGAGCAGTAGATCGTAACATTAATCTTAATTATAAATCAGTTTCTGTAGCATCTTCATTTCAGCCCCATTACTTTCATTAACAATAGAAAGCGTTGCTGTATAAACAGTAGGTAAATGTGAGCACATTTACACGTTCATGCATTTCAGGCATTTAGCCGCATTTGTAGCTAATGTACTTATCCACAGAGGCATTCACTGAGAGCAGTAGTAGAATAAATGCAGCCACTGCACATTAATAAGGCTCTAAAATTACAGTGGAACAAAATACAGCGTAAGTTCTCAACGATAGTTAAGTGAAATAGTTTTACATTATTTGAGTATTTCCAATGTATATACTTGATTCCTCTACTGCACTACTCCTGGGTAATATCATAGGTTATTGTATAGATGTTGTACATTTAACCTCACTAAATTGGATTTACAGATGTAGTGACTAGTTTAAGATTTGACTAACAGAATATACCGTGAGATCTTTATAATGTATGATCTCAGCATGATATAAATACAACTACAGCAAATGGTACATACAGTAACTAAGATTAGCCCCATTTCAACCAGTTAAAATATAAAATGCTGCACACATGTTAATGTACAATAGTAATACTAATACAGTAGTATAATATAGCAGCCGCAGTATAAGATATATATATGTATATATATATATAATGTATAAAGATCCTCTAATTCTCTGAGAAATCAACGAAAACACTTATAAAGGCGTAATTCTGTATGATGACATCTCTGTGCTTGCAGAGCATTTGCAGTATGTTATATTCCACCTGAATATGTAATTTAAAAGAAAATAGAAATATTTCTAATTTACCTTTTTTTGGGTTATTTTGTCTTTGTATATATATATTAATGGAAGTTGTATTTTTTTGTAAAATAACCAGGTTCTGTTATCCTGTGTGGGATGGGCCGGACGAGAATGTCCAGTTAATTCTCCCATTTATCTTCACAGGCAGGTATCGTTTTCCTTCGCCTGCGGAAGGGTCTGTGACCAAAACACAACAAATAAATACGTTTATGGGAGCATTAACTTGCGTGTGGACATTTTCATCTTTAGATTTTTGTCAATTCTGTCCAGCAACCAGTGTTGTTGGACGTGTTAGCGTCAGCTAAATGAAATGTAATGTAATGTTATTTGTATACTTTCCAATAGTCCAAATGTTTGGCAAGTCACAGAAAATAGGGTTAGGGTTAGTTAGGATCTGAGTTCTACTGCCACCTCTGACCAAAAGTGATGATACATACTTAAGACCTACTTCAGAAACAAAATCAGAAACAGCATTAAAAATCTGAATTAGAATTAAAATGACAATCAGAATTAAAATTTTAAATCAGAATCAGAATCAGAATTACAATCAGAATCAGATCAGAAATAAAATCACAATCAGAATTAAAATCAGGATTAAAATCAAAATCTGAATTTAAAATTAGAAGTAAAATCTGAATCAGAATTTAAATTTTAATCACAATCAGAATTAAAATCTGAATTAGAATCAGAATCTGGGTTTTTTTGCCAAGCAGGTATACACATACAAGGAATTTGCTGTGGCATGTTTATCTAAGCATAAATGTAAAAAATGTATAAACTATAAAAACAGAATATAATAAACACAAGACACTAGAAAAACTGGCCTCATAAGAACTTTAGTGTAATGTTGCTATCTTATTTAAAGGAACTTTTTTAAAGAACATTTTAGGACTGTTTACTAATTATTTCATGTTGACTCAACGTGTTATTTTTGGATTTGGACTCTTCCACGTTCACGTCGCAAGCAGCGGCGCAACACCGCCATCTAGCGACGCAGAGACGCCGAGGCAGCCCTGCACGTCACTTCCGCCTTCAAAACATGGCCGCCCCCTGACAAATGTCACACTACTGCTCGTGTGGAAAACAAATAGTGAAGAACATCTGTTCCCTGAACTGTTCAGAGCTCTAAGAAAGAAGCGACAGCCGCGGGAGGATTTGACTTCATGTCCTTCAACGTCCTCTGAGGTATTTGAGCGAATTTAACGTAGCGCACAAACAGATGCTACAGTTAGCCGCTAGCATCCCTCTGAGCTGCACTGTGAACGTTGAATGACATTGTTGTGAGGTTTACAGGCTCTGAACTCAGTACACGTGTGTTCTAATGTGTGACTGTGTATATAAAGTGCATATAAAGTTATATAGCTATAGACAAGCCGCTGTAAAAGTGTGTTTTGTGTGTTACAGGAGAACCCAGTGAACACGATGGTCCATTTATGTGAGTATTCATCGTGAACACGCACACCCTGACATCTTCCGTTATTCTGTCTGGTGTCAGCACAGACTGGAGAGTGGTTCGACACAATAAAGAAGTCAATATTAGGCAACCCTATGTAATGAGAGGGAGAGCCCAGGCACACCCAACACTGCAGATCACATACCTTATCTTTACTGTCAGGTTCAAAGCAAGTGTTGGCATCTCTCATTAAACTTTTATTGTAACATGTAGAAGGTTGAGCAACAAATACAAAAAGAACTCCAGCTCAACAGCTCGAGCTGGGAAAAAGAAAC